>NC_138778.1:153474151-154136651 GCF_965119305.1 Pelophylax lessonae | reverse complement strand
GCATGAGGCCATAGAATAACATGGATGGGCGTTCTGCAGCTGCAAAAAAAAACGTCTGACGCTGCTAACACCAGCTGTAAAAACGTCCAGTGTGCATGAGGCCTTAAGCCTAGTACTTACTACTAGTTTTTTTTCTTTCAACCCAGCTTGTTGAGCTAAATAAAAACCTCACACCTCAGGTCAGAACAGCTGTACTAACAATCCGATGTTAGTACAGTGATCTCCCCTGTTGTGCTATTCTCTTGGACAGGGGTACGGCCCTTCCCGCCAGAACACTACGGTCAGAGCTCGGGAGATGGTCGGCACACTGTTTTAGGTCATGACCTTTCGACAGAAGCCGGCTGAACGACCAGATTATGTCGGACCAGTTGCCATTCACATGGGCCGAATCACATTCAGCCTGTGTATTCTAGGCTTAAGAGTTTTGTATATATTTTTAATTATGTTTATGATTAAAAGCTACATTTAGGTTTTAAGTTTTTGTATTGTATTTATTTTCAAAAGAAGTCATCTTCGGTGGCCAATTTATTTTTCTTTGCTAGCCCATGAATGATGATATGCCTGATCTTGTGCATGCGCTGTATAAGAGCAGGGTGGCTTATTATTGAATAACAGGCCAAGACAGATCTCATATGGCTCACACTAGATTTCCCTTGATTTCACTGGTGACGTAGCCTTCCCAGGGTGTACCTGTAAGGCTGGAACTACATCACCAGTGCCTCTGGGAACCTGAAAGAAGAAAGATCATTTAAGTTTAACCAAAATATTTAACTTTACAAATGGCTTTTATGAAGTTTGTGGATGGGCATGCAGCAAGGCATGCACCGTTGATTTTTGCATTTTTGGTGGTAAAGTTTCACTTTAAGCCATTCCGACTTGTTTAAATGACTCAGCTACACATTGCATGCTTGCAAGCATGCAGGATTTACATTTCAATATGTATATGGTATTAAAATACACAAACACTTAAACACCTTAGTACCTGCCATGTTTGACCCCCTTCATTTACAGGTCATTTTTCAGTCTATGATACTTTGACTGACAATTACTCATTCATGCAACACTATACCCAAATGTTTTTTTTATATCATTTAGACAGATAGGGTTTTTATTTGGTGGTTCTAATAACCACAGTTTTTTTTTTTAATTTACTAAGTACTAAGTTGTATATAAAGTAAAAAAGGCCAACAAACTTTCTGTTATAAAACATAGCAAATAAAAATGCCAGGACAGCACAGCAGATTCTAAAATGATTCATTTTGGTAAAGTAAACACCCCAAGGTTATCTTTTTGGCACAATGTTTTGAAAATTAAGAAACATACTCATATTGATGGGGTTATACTTGGAGTTTGGTAATAGTCCACGAGATACATTAAATGCACAGGTCACACAGAGAGGGATCAGGAGGTGAAAGTTTATTGTAAAGGTGACATACAGTTAGAGGATAGAAATGAAGGGGTTAATGTACCGATGTGCAGAATAAGGGAGGTGGGGGGGTTAACATACAGGTGAGATCAGAGACAGGATGGGGCTGAAACATACTGTAAGGGGGTGAATAACATCAGAGGTGTGGATTGTACTGGTGGAACTGTTTCTAGATCACACTGGCCTGGCTGGTGGTCAGGAGATTTTCTTTCGTCTCACATCTTAATGGGTATGTGAGGGCTTCCTGATCACTAGCCAATAAGTGAGATATGGCTGCTAAATTCCGTCTTTATTTGCATTCAGCAATGACGTGGTACCGAGCCACTGTCATGGGCTCTGTACCTTTTGTCTGTGATCCACCATTTACAATCACAGTAGGATCACAGGACTGTGCACCCAGTTCGCAAATACATTCTACTGAAATAATACAGTAGCAGACAAGCTGTTTCTGTACAGTGGTCGGTCTGCAAGAGGTTAAATAACAGAAAAAAAGTTTGTGAGGTTTTATAAATGTTTTTGATACTGTGAATACGAATATGGTTTAAAAACGATGAAAATCTCAAATATAGTTTCAGCATTTTACTGTGAACATTGCCCATATGCTGCTTAGTGTGCAAACTGTATATCCAAATGAATGGTTAACAGTTTTTTTATTGTCTGGCTTTCATGTTTTCCAGCTGCCTACATAAAAGTTTATCTGCTAGAGAACGGTTTGTGCATCGCTAAGAAGAAAACAAAAATCGCTCGAAAATCATTAGATCCATTATACAATCAAGTGCTTGTATTTTCTGAGAGTCCACAAGGAAAAGTATTACAGGTGAGGAAAAAAAACCCCTCAAAATCTGATATTTAGTTTAAAGATAACTCCACTTTTAAGGGAAAAAAACTAGCAAAATAAAAAATATATATAGCATATACTACACAAGTCATATTGTAATTGAATGTTATAAAAAAACTACCGTTTCTTTTCAATCTGCAATTTTTTGTAAAATGCAATGCAATATGGCTACCTGGAGGTGTTCTGTACATAGGATGTGTACTGACCACACCCCAGAAACATCATTTCCTGCTTGTGTGATTGGATTACTTATTTTTCCAAAAGTCTGTACTAAGATACAAGTCAGATTTTTGGCATTCCCTGCAACAAAAATGTTATATTTGGTAAGATACTCCCGATAGGAAATCGCGTTTAAAGGGATGCAGACCCTGCAACTTTTCTCATTAGAGCCCAGCAGGTGCAGCAGCTAGTTGATAAATATGAAGCCACAGCCATTATACTCACTTAGCACAGGAGCACAGAGGGACAAACAGTATTTTCTTCAGAATAACAAAAGGTAGGAATTCACATAGATCACCTAGAGAGAAATGTTTCTTTGTCAACAAAAGTGGGGTTACGCTTTAAAGCTGAACTCTAGGCAGATGTAAATGTCCCAAATCAATGCAACTCTGTGTTCATTATTAAATCATTGGATGCATCAGAATTAATTAAAATAGTTACAAATATCTGACTCATGCTCACAATGGAGAGGAAACAACATGAAGCGAGAGGAAATCCACTCCTAGGAAGGGAAATTCACTCCTGTAAGAGTTCTCATGGAAAAAAGGTGTCTCCACTGAAGATTTATTACCAATCCTTGTTTCCACGACAACCCACATTTTTCAAAATCAAATTGTCACATGGACAGAAATTGAGATGAAATCTTCTCAACAGGGGCACCAACAGCAAAACAAACGTTACATGGGTGTTGACCCTTCCCTATGCTATCCAAAAAACATAAAACATTTTTTTTTTGGCCTTAAAAATTTACCTGTTTCGACTTACATAAAAATCCAACAAACCTACAGAACCTATCATGTGTGTGACCCGGGGATTGGCTGTATGTCCAATTTCCAATAAATTAAAAAAGAATACAATTTCAAGGTATACTTTGCTGTTTTAAAGAATCCTCAATTTCCTGATAAATTATAAAATATTAAAGCTTCACCTAATAATGGCAAGTGCAAGTTGGTGTACTAGGTAGACCATTCATTTAAAGATCATGTTTGAGTGTTGGAGGCAACTTATGGCCACATGAGGGAGAAGATAAACTCAAGTGATATTTAGGTCTTGAGGAGTTGTTGGCAGGTTGAATAATACTTGCATTTTATATCTCTTTCTCTTAGGGTTTAATTGGCAAGCTATCTCCAGAGACTTTAAAGTTGTACCCAACTCCCACAGCCAAAAATCCATGTTCCCAAAATAAACTCTTTATAATGTAAAAGGCAATTTCTAGCCATATTGGAGCACTTGCAACAGCACCGTTGAGTAGAGTCCATAATACTTTCTTTATTTCTACCAACATGTAATTTTTCCAGACAAGCTTTTGAGGATCTACTCCTTACTTCAAAGTCCAAGCAATAGGTTTCCCAAGCTATTAAGATGTTATCCTAATTGTAAATTTGTCCCAACATTTCCTTAAATATCTGTGTTTCAGTACTCTGTAAATCAGTACTGATATTCCATAAAGTAACTTTATAAGTTATGTTAGATAAATGATGTGATGGCAGATCATCGATGAATTAAGTGGCAATTTGTGTCATTTGTTTTCAAATGAAAAGCAAAATCACTGACACGTCCTTTAGAGTTGGCCGATATTAAAAAATGAAACACATTCTGTCCAGGGAAATGTCTGAAAGGTTAACACACTCTCTATGTGATAAAAAAGAAAGTGAACTATGCAAAATGCTTAATAGTGCAGTTGACTAAAATTCTAAGCAAGAAACAATGATGTTTCTCCTAGCAGAGCTGGCTAAAACCCAGGTCTGTTCCATTGAAAGCCTTACTCTGGGAATTACAAAAATGTTCCTTGCAGTGGTGGTTGCTGCACTGCAAGTGCTAAATGCTCACTAACTCTGTGGGAAGAGAAAAAAGACAGAATACTTGCCTTATTACTTCTCCCTCCAGCAGGCTCCTGCCATCTGTGCAACTAGTCTCTCAAAGCCTCTTCCATAAGACACAGTGGTCGGTCACAACATGAGGCCATCAAGTACAATGCAGGGCCAATATCCCTGAATTGTACTTAAGGACGGCAAGGAACCACCCACAAGCCAGAGCCAAGGAGAGCGCTGGAGCCTGCTGGATCGAGGAGTGAGCCAAGTAATATTCCTTATTCCTCATCCCATAAAGTTAATAAACATTTACGCTTGTGCAGTTATGAGTGTGCGAGCAGAGCATAAAATACACATATCCACATTGTGGCACCATCCCAAATGTGTACAAAGAAAATAGGGAAAGGAAAAAAAGGGGGAGAGATGTGACCCCTAAAAAAAGGGGACAGCAAGACCCCTTTTCGCTACCAAACTAAAAGGAAATTTGTCAGGCCCTTCTGCTGGGAAAACAGTCCTCCAGCCTAATCTTAATAAAGGAGGAAAGAAAAGGGAGGTGGATGAACTTCCAATATCATGCAAATGCACCACGCTAACACTGAGGGCAGATCTTTGAATTGCTAGAAACAGTTCCAACTATTAGGCAAAGAATGGAAAAAGGCACCTCTGAGTGCAGCTAGTAACACTTTATTGCACACACAACATTAGCAAACTTACAGAATGGATAGCACGGGCTAAGCATGCGTTCCACCGCAGCCTCGGACTAACCCATCCCTCCTGATTGGGCGCCTCCACCCGTGTCATCTCTCTGCTGCTGGACAGCTAGAGGAAGGATGAGTTGCAGGATCAGGAAGAGACCCCGAGCTGCACTCAGAGGCGCCTTTTTCCATCCTTTTCTCTACCAAAGGCAAAGAGACTTTAAATGTGCCAAAACAATGGGACAAACAACAAGGAGAACCTGGGCTCTACAAAATACAATTTTTATTATGAAATTCCTTAAAAGCCTAGTGAAATTGGTTTAAAAAAAGAATATACATATGACATCGAGGGGGTGAAATTTTGTTTGAAAAAGACACTTAAAAACGAAGCGTATGGAACCAAACATTTACCCTTGCAGTGGGGGACCCTACTGAAAGGATAGTTTATTTTGTAGCTTCTGTTGTTGGACCTAAAATGGAAGTGTACTAAAATTTAGTCCTTACTCACTTGCGCTAATCAAGTGATATAGCTGGAATTTACGATTGTTCTAGCATTGTCACATGGGGTGGCAAGACAATCTTTGTGTAAGCTTCCACTAGGGCAACTTTGAGCTTACACAGTTTATTTCCTTACTATCTGTGGTAGTACAGATTGGTGAAGGATAAGGGAGTACGTACTAGAGAGGGACATTAAAACGAACATGGTGCTTTGCCTAGCAGGAGCAAAGCACAAGTTTGCTTTAGCTCAGTAACCATCAAGTGTCCACATGCTCTGTTATTTATTCAACTAAAAATGGAGAATGTGTTACATGCAACAAAAGGACACATGGGGAAAACCCTCCGAAACATAAGAAATGGGCCAAAATAAGGAAAACCATAATATTGGTGAAAAATATTTTGGAAATACTGCAGTAATCACTAAAAAATCACTCAGAGGTAGAAGTACCCTTTCCGAAGTCAACTCTGCAGCAAAAGCAAAATAAAAACACTTGATATATTTACAGCAAAAGTTTTCACAGTGAGGCAAGCTAAATTGTAAACTAGTACATAGACTAAAGAGAAGCTCATTAGCGACATAGTCTGTTTTGGATAATAATCAAGTTACTGTTTCATTTTGGCCATAATAGTGGCCATATTTATGGACAGATAAAAGAAGTCCAAACACTGGGGTAGATTTACTAAAACTGGAGCACCCAGAATCTGTGCAGCTGTGCATGATAGCCAATCCGTGTCTAATCTCAGCTTGTTCAATTAAACTTTGGCAATCAAGCCTGGAAGCTGATTGGTTTCTATGTATAAGGGAGCCTAATTATGCACTTTCCAGCTTAGTAAATAAACCCCACTATATACTTGTTTTTAGAACTTAATACATATTTACCTGCAGCTCTTTCACAGCATGTGTGCCTTGACTGGATGCACATGAATTCAAGCAAGGTAATATAAAAATAAATAAATAAACTTAACATATGTTTGAGAGAGAGTAGGCCCTGACACCAGTACACTGCATATATGTGTCCATTGCAGCCACAGTTTTTGTGCTGAGAGTGCCATCAATATGTGCTCTAAGTTCAGTTGTCACATATAGCCCCCCAGTCTCAGTTTGTGTTTGGGAGCTGGCGGGACAGGCTCCCGATCATGTGACCACTGTGGCAGCTTATCACATGATTAGGAAGTTTGTCCCGCCACTAAATGTTAAGGACCAGTAAAGAGTTGCTGGGAGGGGGTAGTAAGATGGTTAAAGAGTATTATCAGCAAAATACAAAAACTTATATATTAATAATTAAAAAGTTGTTAGGAAGTTATTAATGATAAATTTCAAATTTTTCGTATTTCATGTTGGAATTTCATTTTCATACCCTCTTGCGTCTGTCTGTATGTCAGACAATGCATTAAGTACAAGATAAATACAAAGAGAAAGTATAACCTGAAAGTTTATGATGACTAAGGCTTAAAAGAACCAAAACGCCTTCCAGTTAACCAGTGTAGAGCACAGCAGTGCCTTCTTGAAACAGAATGCCTCTGTTTGTCTCAATTTTATAAAAAATAATGAAAAGGATAGTGGGCAGAGCCATTAAATCATTTCCTTATGACCCTGGGCCACACGTGCTTCCAGAACCACTTATTAACATTACGTAAACATAGACTGCGAAAAGACATACTGATAATATTTCTTTTATCAAACTGAAAGTGGAGCTCCACCCAAAAGTGCAATCTCCACTTATCTGCCTCCTCCCCCCTCCGGTGTCACATTTGGAACCTTTCGGGGGGGGGCGGGTACCTGTATTTAACAGGTCAAGGTACCCGTCCTCACTTCCGGGAGACCTTGCAGTGGCACTCGGAAGTTCGGCCCCGCTCCTACTTCCCCCTCTGCTGGGCCATTCAAAAAGCGCATGCGCAGTAGAGAACTGGCTGTTAAGCCACAAGGCTTCCCTGTTGGTTTCCCTTAGAAGCAATGGCAGCGGCAGCACCCGAGAGTCTATGTAAAAATCGGCTGAGGGGCTGGACAGGTAAGTGTCCTAATATTAAAAGTCAGGAGCTACTGACTTTAAATTTTTTTCTGAAGGAGGCTGGACCTCCTCTTTAAAATGGAATGAAAAGCTTATAGTTTAATACTGCATTTTATACAAATGTAATAATCATGGTTTATTAACCCCTATGTATGTTTTCAAGGTTATGGTTTGGGGAAATTATGGAAGGATGGAGCGAAAGCATTTCATGGGAGTGGCAAGAATACTTCTGGAAGAGTTGGATTTATCAAGCATGGTTATCGGCTGGTACAAGTTATTCCCAACCTCTTCAATGGTTGATCCATCAACAGGTCCACTTCTCCGTCAAGCTTCACAACTTTCTTTGGAAAGCACTGTGGGACCATGCTGTGAGAGATCTTAATTATTACAGAATAAGACATTTTGACTTTTTTTGTAACCGTTGCTAAGGCTTTGTTTGGATATCTGACCTCAAACATCTTGCATGTTTGACCAGTTTTCTGGAACCTGAGCTCTACCAAACAACCTTCGAAAAGGAGAAAGGGTGGTTTCTTTCGATGTATGAAAGTAACCTAGGGTGACAATCCTGGGTCTACAATCGTACAAATACCTCTATTCTCACTTTGTTTGATGTCTCGTTTATTCCTAAACTGAGAGTGAAAATTGTTCAAAGTTGCAGTATCTTTTAATCTACAAAAAGGTATTTTCATAACTTTGGATTGAGAACTTTTTAACATTCCTAGAACAACATACTGTATATGGACATGGTAAAATGACTATACATTGGAAAGAACTGCAACTTATCTTGGGAATAATATTTTATTTATGTGTAACACTATATCTTTGTGCTTTTAAAACTGTGCCAATCTACCAGGAAGTGTCTTTTACTACTTGGCCAATGCAGTTGATAATTCATTTGGGAATGAAATATATAAATGAATTAGAGTAGGTAATGAAATAGATAGTATTAATTTGATCAGGGAAGCACTTTATTTTTAAAGTGCTGTTGTTGACCAATATAAATTTAAGCCATTGTATACCAGCATCTAGTTTCATTACATAGTTCATCGCATACAAACTATGTACATTTTGCGCATGTGTTTAGTACTATGAGACAAATTCTATTTGAAAATACATATGCTTTAAATTGTCTGTTACCATAATAGAAAAGTGCTTGACATAAAAAAGTTGACTTTAATGGTAAATTATTTAGGAGGACAGTGATGCCAGTGTTAGGATAGCTGAATTAGTTTAAAAAAATAATTAAAGTATTTGAAAAACATACATTTGTCAAAATAAGAATTCAGTAATAAGGTAGCAAATTTAAAAATGACATAATTTCCCAAAATATGTATGTTATAGCATATATGTTAAAGCAACCCTGATTTAAAGCCTCGCATCATGCAGGCAACTAGTGCACAGTATGGTAAGAATGCTTTATATACCATAATTTTGAAAAAGGCAAAAAATTTGCTTATTGAGCAAAAAAATATGTAGAGTGTAGAAACTATTCTGAGATGTTTTGCTGCTGTTTTTAAATGATCCCAAAACCAAAATAGTGATGGTTTATGAGAAAATGTTTATATTATATAAGTGTACATAGATTTCAGAACATATGTCTTTAGGCATATTGTCAGTTTGAGCATTTTGTCATGCATTTGAACACTTTAGCAACCATATGCGTAAAATCTGGTTAGTTTAGCATGTTTTATTGTATGTGTGGTGGAGGATTATGCCTTTTAATTCCACTCACGTTTACTTGTATATATGTTACGTTCGCAAATACTTTAAATGTAGCCTTGCATACAAAATGATTTGTTGTTGAAATAAGAGGAACTGTGAGCTATAGATATCAGAAAATCATTAATGAGTTCTTTCAATTGCTAATATAGCCATATTTTAACAATTTTTTATATGAGATATTTTTTAAATTGCATTTAGAACATAAATATACTTCCAGTTGACTCATCTTGTGCTAGCAAACCTGTTTTTACCCTTCAGTTTAGAATAGGGTGTTCTAGTCCATGTATGAAGAATGAGAGAGACCTATTAATATGTAAATGGCCTTCAGTCTGTTTAACTAATTCGTGTGACCAGACATGTGGCTAAAAATCATAAATAATGCTTTTATTGTTGTTGTGTGTTAACAGTTAAATTTTTTGGAACGATGACTAGCCGACCTAAAAGGCCTAGCAAGTCTAGTCGAATTTTACAATCTTTTATTAATTGCCAAATTGCCAAAGCTGCCAAGTTGCTACTGAATAATAAGTCATCAACAGCAACAACATTGTCACTGCAAACAGACTGAATGATATTGATTGGTTGTAACTCCCCATGTTCCTACTATTTCTATATTTTACTGTTGCCATCCTCTGTAAACACTAATGTCTTTGACATTTTAAAAGAAAAAAAGAGGATGAAAAGTGAATACTGAAGAATAGTTCTTGACAAGAATCTTTCACTTATAATTTTTGGTATTACAGTATGGAGCGTTTCTATGCCTAATTGACTAGAAGTGCCAAATTTATCATTTTACTTTTTAATGCTAGATATATTTTTTTTAATATTATGTTAAACTAACATACTGATGATTTTGCTATAAAACCCTAATCATCATGTAATGGCGTTAAGTTACGAAAAGAGTAGCAAATGTTCACTTAGCAAAGTGAATACTCAGTAGATATATTGCTCACTTTAATCCTCCAAATTATTTGCCATCTAAGATTCTGCCTTTTTTATCACTTGTACATGATTTGGTATTTAAAGTGAACCTTAACTTTGCTAAGTAAACAGTCTCTACACCTTCAGTAAAGAAACCCTGATTATTCTCTGTAGTAAAGCTACAGTAAAAAGAAAAAGAAAATTAGCAGAAAATAAAATGTGATTTCCAGTTAAATTCCTGGACTTCTGTAACTCTGTTTCCAATCAAATTGGTGCATTTTAGAGAATGAAAGCCTACATCTAATTAGTTTCTGGTTATACAATTTTGCATGCTTGTTGGATATGCACTATTCTTCCACCACAATGAAAATATTTTTTAAGATCATACAAAAGTTACCAAATAATATCAAAATAAATGAGCTGATTTACAAAACCCAAATAGGCTGTTCATTTTGCAAGGCAATTTTAATTTAGCTTAATTAATGTGGTACAAATTAAATAATACCCAATTATGCATATGGAAAAATTAAAAAAAAAAACATTGTACTTCTTGCACGTGGTTGGATGATGGAAGTCAGTAGAGCTTTACCTCATTCACTAAGCTCTGGGAAACTCCCTTGCAAAGTGAGAAGTCTATTTTGTTTTAGTGAATCAACCCCAACCGTTCCATGCATCGGATATCTACATAACCCTGTGTGGGTTTATTCAATTCTACCATAGCAACATGATGTTGCCTAGAAAAACATACAATTGACCCACAATCCTGCACCTGTTTTTAGAGATAATTAATCCATTGATCTGCAGCTAAATGGAAAAAATGATAACACAGGCCAAAGGTTTTCAACACCCCTTAAATAACATTTTAACATGTACAATTCTCAATTTAGCTGCAAACAACCATGTTTTTAAGATTCTGTGATTTAAAAAAAAAAAACAAAAAAAACAAGGCTAAGAAAGTGCAGTTTCGTGGTTAATTTATGGTTTGCCCTAAAGGTGGTTTCTATTATTTAACAAATATTATTGTCTCACATTTCCTCTTAATCGCCTTGTTTTTGATACCATTGCATGTTATATTATGATAGCGCTAATTTTGTGCTAAAGTTTGCCTCATTAGTTCACTTAACACTATTAAGAAATTGAAAGGTAATTCTCAAACTTTGTGTTCTAATCTTCCTCAAGGTACTTTTCAAAGCAATAATGATACTTTTCTAGAGAACAAAAAATAACCCATTACACTAAAATGTGTGTGTGTGTATACATATACAAACATATATATATATATATATATATATATATATATATATATGGGTATAAGTAATGCAAAAGGGGGCATAACTTTTAACTTACATGGGTGAGCTGGATTTCAAGCAAAGTGCTTGAGTTCCTGACGAAGGGAGGGTGCAGTCTGTCTGACATCCACAGAAGGCTACAGAATGTTTACAGAGATGAGACCATTGACAAGAGCAATGTCTTGTCATTGGTAACTCGTGTCAGTGGTATCATCTGCATCAACATTCTTAAGCTTTCTGTGGATTTAGGATAGCCTTCATTCTCCCTTCATCAAGAACTCAGTGATGGCACATTGCTTCTGCTTGGAATCCATTATTTACCTGCAATGAAAAAAGAAGAATTACTAGAAGAAGAGTTACTCTACCAACATGTGAAATTTGAATGACCTATGTAAGTTAATGAAAAAAGTTTTATCTACTTTTGCATTACTTTAGGTACAGACCTCATATATATTCCTATTATTTCTAGTCTAGCCTGTTTGGGCATTCAAAGGACCCTTGTGTTTAAGGACATATCCACTCAAAAGGTAAAAAAGGTGAATTCTATTTTAGATTAAATGTTGGGTTGAATTACCAACTGACTTCCTTTATCTCTGACACTACCAGAACAATATCATCTAGCTATAGTTTCTGTTTCCTCCATCCTGCCATGCCCATTACAAGACTGGCACACCCTCTTTAAAGTATTTTCAAGCCTTAGGAAAGTTTAATTAAATGGCGTGTGCTTTGCCATAGCCATGAAAGAAGGTAAAACAGGAACTCTAGCAGAAATAAAGTCAGAGACTCCAAGAGCTATAAAAACACAGTGGATAATTTAGCCCAATGATTTCCATTAAAGATGGAATAAGAGTTGTATAAATACTTGCGTCTTTCTTTAATATACAGAAAACTATGAAGCTGGGGAGTTTTGAACAACTTCATACAATAAGCTTATAGCTATTTTTTTATTCTCTAAAATAAAGCACTCACCAGCTACAGTAGGCGTAGGCAAAATATGGTGCCTCGGTTTCTAAAGGACTACAAGTGACAGCTTGCTGCTTTAGAGCCATAGTTTGCCTCTGCCAACTCTACAGCCTTAATGGGTCATATTTTGTGAGTAGGCCAAATCTAACAAATAGTTACAATTATTTATGCATGCACAGTTTACGGTCTTTGGAACATCTATTTTAGTGTATATTACCGTTAACTTCTCAGTAATTAGAAGGCAAAATATTTGTTATGTTAATTCAATAATACCATAGTACAGAACCGATGTGAGGGCCTTAAACAGTTGTTATTCAGATAGAAAGGTTAGCAACAAATTTGTACAGTATATATATATATATATATATAGGACTTTGCTTAGAGTACATTCTAGTACTTGTACATGACATCAAGCAAATATTTTATTTTAAAAAAAGTTTAATTAGTAGAGACATGAATGGAAAGCTAGAGTTACCACTAAAGTGGTAGTTTGTTATAATCATATATATCTTTAGATAATGAAGTTTAGAATGTAGAAATGGATGAATTCTCGTAATTATAGGAGAGTCAGTGCAAAGAAAAATGTAGGTGTTGGCCATAAACTCCAATCAAATTTTAAAAAGGCAAACAGTGACCTGATTGGTTGCCATCAGCAGCACTTTTTTTATGTTTTTTTTCCTCTATATTTTATAAATAGTCTTAACTTCTCAGTTACACCACACCTTCAATAAGCATTACTGATTATTAATTGGAAGCAAGTTTTTAAAATGATTTAACCTCCCTGGCGGTATGATTATGTCAGGAATTACATACCAAAAGCGGTACAATTGTTTTCATGGAAATTTGGCGTTATGTATTATAGGCCTACAATTCTTAGTAATTACTGACTTAAACCTGACCAAAACAAGAGTCTAGTGATAAATTTGAAACACAAACGCATGAATTATAATCGAATCAATAATATAATTTTATTATTTAATATATAATATATATAATAAAATTATATTATTGATTAGATTATAATTCATGCATTATATATTATATATATATATATATATGTGTGTGTGTATGTATATATATATATATATATACACACACACATATATATATATATATATATGTGTAATATATAACGCATGAATTATAATTGAATCAATAATATAATTTTATATATATATATATATATAAATATATATATATGCATATATATATATATATGCATATAAATGTATATATATATATATATATATATATATATATATATATATATATATGCATATATATATATATATATATATATGCATATATATATATATATATATATGCATATATATATATATATATATATATATATATATATATATGCATATATATATATATATATATATATATATATATATAATATAAAATGTGTTATGTGTTTTGTGCAACGTTTTTTTTTTTTTTTTTTTGAATTTCCCTCCCTAGTTCCGCTCCCATGCAGCATTGCTGCTGCAGGGAACGGAACTAGGAAGTGATCAGACCGACGGTGGACGGAGGAGCGGCGGGACTCTCTGCTGGCGATCTCAGCAATGAGAGATCATCGCTGGATCGCCAGGATAAGGTAAGAGAACACCGCTGCGCTCTCTGCCTATCCACCCCGAGCGTGACTCGGGGTTACCGCTCCTGATATGAAAAACCAACCCCGAGTCACGCTCGGGATTACCGCCTAGGAGGTTAATAAAAGAAAAAGAGGCTACACATTTTACAGAAATAATAACAGAATGAAAGAAAATATTGCAGTGTTGCTGTGACCAACTAATCAAATGTTTGTTTTAATTCTTTAGGCTACATTCACATGTTGGCATTTTGGGGCGTTTTTCAGCTCTAAGGATCAGCTCAAAAAATGCCCAACAAGACAAATCCTATTCATTTCAATGGCCCCTGTTCACATCTGAAAGTTCCAACGCCTTGAGCAAAAGGCCTGATGCTCCAAAAAAGTACATGAGCTTCTTTTTGGGCAGATTACAGGCATTTTTGTTAGATGTCAATGCCTTCCTCCAAACACCTGCAAAAAATGCCTATAAAAATGCCTGTAAAACTCCTGAAAAACGCCTATGAAATAGCAACGCCTAGATGTGAACGTAGCCTAAACCTGTACCAAAATGAGATGTAAACACAAAGCTCAAATTGAATGGGTTTGCTTTGTCAACACCTATATTTCCTCTAGTTTTAATTCACAAGGCCAGTAAATAGGAATACCAAGAAGAAAATGTACTGCCACTACAGAAAGTTAAATTGAATATGAATTAAAGAAAAATGTTAATACTAAAACAGATTCTTATATAATGCTGAAAATTTGGGGCATTGTCCTGGGTAATTGATCTGTATTTTGTAAATGTAATAAAATCTGCGGCATTGGGAATCTGTTGGTGGTAAGTTGTAGAAAAAGCTACTTATTTCCAACCCCCCTTACGAGATACAAAGTCAGTGTTGATTAAGGTGATTCTTCAGCTTTACTATGAACACAAGTCCCTATGTCTGATTTACTAAACTGTAACGTGCAATCATGTGAAGTGATCCTAGACCATATCCACTGAAGCGTGGAGTGAGATAAAGTGACACTTCAAGCAACTAATCATGCAAAGAGACATTTGAACATAAAAGAACTTCCTCTTGAGAAGACTAGATGTTTGATGATGTGACCACAGTTTTACTTTACACTTTGGTAAATCGAATAGATCTGATCCAGTAAGTGGATTCAAATGTGTTTGGGACAAACATAGTCCTATACTTAGACAAAAAAACAGTAAAAAAAAAAAAATGGACCACTTGGTGTTTTTTTCTGCCATCACTCTTCTTTGTTTCTATGTTTCATCCAAGTGAACTTTTTCTCATTTCTCTGTACTGCACATATTAGTAAATCAGAACACACATTTGTTCTGGATTAGTGGTTTCAATCGGACTTACGCTTGACAGCATTGTGTCTTGCCAGGGGGGCTGGATAATAGCCAGAGACACAGTGAGGCTGATTTGCTACAGAAGTTGAAAATATTCACTCAACAAATTGTGTAAATATTCACTTTGATTATTTAATTAAGTAAAAAAAATCCCTGTTTACATTGAATCATGTGTAGATGAAATAATAGATCAGGAATTTTTTTTTTAATACAATTATATAATTAAATTGAATATTTACACAAGGCATTGTGGGAAGATATTCAACCACCTTAGTAAATAAGCTCAAGAGTGAAAAGTATTTTTGTTCTTGATTGATTCTCCACTCTGTTCAGTAGTCTTTGGCTGGTTTGTGCTTTTCTAAATGTTAATAGAGTCCACTGTTGGAATCTATGTCATTGTTTTCATATTGTATTGCTGAAAGAAACAAAGGCAAGATGGCTTCCAGACATTGCTACCTATGGGATAAATCCAGCATCTGCTTTGTCAATATATGAATGAAAAAGCTAGATGCAATTTGTATAAAGTTGAAGTACATATATTTTCATATAATTTTATTTTATCACAAAATGAAGGTGATAGAAGAAAAAGAGGGTATATAGTTATTCTAATTGTTATGTGAACATGTCCAAGTGAAATTTAATCCAGAGTTTAGTCATAACTTGTTTTGGGACTGGAAATTTGAATGAACTGGATACATTTTATGAAAGCATTTTGTAAAAAGTGCAACTTTGCTTTAATTATATTTTAGAGTATAAAGATTGCAATATAATTATATTTCAAATTGCGCTGTTGTCACTTTCGGTTTACTCTACTCTCTACTTTGTTTATACTGTTTAATGTTTTGCACTCTTAAAATTGTAATATTATTATCTAAATATGATAACAAAATGTATAGTTGCGGTGCCCTCTAATGTGAAAGTTTGAAATTTAAAATGATTACACTCAATGCTCTTTAATTAGGCCCGTCTGCTGAAAACAGTGGTGATGCTATTTACTTCAGTTAATCACAGTGGGGCATTCTGATGTGAATGTTGATCCAATCTTCAAAATGACTGCCTTCAGTGTGTCTACAAAAACAGTCCTACCTTAAAAGGATAACTTCACCTTTAGGTAAAAAAAAAAATTCAGCTTCCCTCCCAAGCCCCCTAAACTATCCTAAGCTGAATCCCTCCACCCAGGTGCCTAAATGACGTTTTCTGATGTGAGCGTACTGTTAGAGCAACACCCCATTTAAATCAAAGGTGGGAGAGTTTTAGCTTGGGATAGTTTAGGGCTAGAGAGGAGGGCTGGAGGTGTTTTACTTAACAAAATGCTTGCCCTTTAAATGTTCTACATACATATCCGTTTAAAACTGATTAAAAAATTGAATGTTTGAGAAAAAAAAAAAACAGTGTATATGGCAAAAAATGGACTCCTCCTTAAATTGACACTTAACTTAGTTTTTTTTCACATCAATCATTCTAAAATATCAAGTATACCATGGGTCTTTTTTCCCTATCCACCACTGATGCACCTCTATTCTACCAGTGTAGAGTGAGCAGTGCCATTATTTCTCATCGCATTCTCTGCTCTATATGTACTACAATGCCCATAGAGCTGAATGTTTCTGCAGGTAGATGGGAAGTCCATCTTGGGTGTGATCAGGAAAGGGTGGCTACCCTGAAACAGGAAGTCTGAGAACAGCAGGAAAAAAGCTTACTGTCACGTACCTGACTGTGGAGCCAGAGATGAAGGGGATGGTCTCTTGCTCAATTCCTGTCCAAACACCCCTGGTAGTAGAGACAGGGACTGCTAGAGCTTTAGTAGTGAGCTGTAGCTTGGAAACACAGGAGTCCTTCCAGTGGTGGTATGGAGTCTGTTCACAAGCCTTGTTCAGCGGCAGCCAGGCACACAGGTGCAGAATCAGGATCAAATTCAAGGTTGAGAGGAGGCAGAAGTTGGTAATGTGCTAGGTGTGGGGTACCGAATCAGGAGGTGGACCTATTTATATATTCAAACCAAGGTCAGTAACATAAGTGGTGAGCAGATATAACAGGCAGGAGTGATCCAAGCGAGGTGTCAGAAGTAGCTGGGTCAGGAACATGGTTAGCAGACTTGGATTAGAATCAAGAACACAGGAACCAGAGCTGATGACGATCCAGCACTGAAGCCAGGCAGACTCTCAGTTTAAATAGGCTGCTGGGCACTAGAATCTGTGGATGCGTGCGCATGCCTTTGTGTACGTGCACGCAAGTATATGGGATGTATGGTTGTGTTTTCTCTACTGTTTTTTGTTTTTTATTGGTTGAGCTGGATAGACTTGAGTCTTTTTTCAACCTCACTATGTAACTATGTAGTCTTGGGCTTGGGCTGATGATTCTGCACATGCGCATAAGAATGAGCACCTGTTGCACGAGATCCCTGACACTTACATTTAAGAACATAAACAAAGATAAAGAGAGATAGAACATACTGTACATTCTACTTATATTTAAACATATTGCATTTATTTTATTTTGTTTCAAAAATGTGAGTTTAGTGTCACTTTAAATTTGCTGACTTTAGCCGCCATAGTAATGTGGCATCTTTTTTTACATCAGTAAAAACTCTTAAGACACAATGACCAACCACATAAATGAGAGCAATGAAGGAATTTCACAGTGCTTAATTTTCCTGTTAGGAGCATATATAAAAAATATAACTTTACACAACAGGTACTCTAATTAAGCTTCAGCTGAAATCAAATAAATCATTTTGAATTTTCTTTCTTTGTTATCATTTAATGGTCATATAACCTATTGTAAAAGATAGCTTGACTTCAGACCAACTTAATGTAAAAAGCATTTTTGAAAAGCACACATAAACATATTATAAGTAATTATTTTAAATTGAGATAGACCAAAGCAATGAAAGTATCATGATGCTCATTGAACAAAAATAATTATGTGATGAGTGCACCAATTATAATATAGTGTGTTAAAGGGAACAAAGATTTTTTTTTTATTCTCAGAAAGCCCTATGGTGTATGTTTAAAAACAAAAATCGAATAAACTTTTACATCTGTGGATTTTGTAATTAGTGATCCTACATTCAAATATATGATCTCTATGTATGAGTAGTAAGACACCAGACCAGAGATTTATGTTAATTCCTTCATGTTAAAAGGATTTTCTTTCTTTTTTTTTTTTTCATAAGTCATTTTTTTCATGCTGAGATAGTCTGTCCCCACTGCGGACCCCTGTGTAAAACGCACATCCCATCCTCCTACAGCTGTGTCTGATAATAATAGAACTGGCCTAGAGCTAGTAAGTAGTGACTGGCTGTTGTGGTTGAGGGTAAAAGTTGCTTTTACACCAGGTATTAGGAGTAAGAAATGTAATTTTAAACATAAAATTGGGAGCCTTTAAAATTTCCGCAAGTGTTTTCTGTATGCTTGTTTTCCATTTGCACCAAGTTTTCTTCATTATTGGGTGACCGTGTGAATTAAGATTTGCACTTGTAGGGTTTTTTTGGAATCTGTGAACAACAGTGGCTACGTTTTGGTCATCAAGTATGGAAATGCAATTCATGGCATGTGCACAGCAAGCGCCCTTGTACCCTAACTCTTGGGGCCTATTGACACTTGCCTATTTTCTTGCATTAAAAGACTTACATTTATTTTACTGCATTAAAAAGCATTTCAAATAGAAATCCTGTTATTTCCAAAGTGGCTGGTTCACATTTATGTGTTGCAAAGTAGTGTATTTTTAAAGGGAAACTATAAGGGCTCATTCACACCTACACTTGTGCACTACCACTTATGCTAAAGCATGTGCATGGGTGTGAAATGGCCCTTAGAAAGCTATCATGTATGTAGGTTAATGTATTATACTAGAATATTTATATTAATTCTAATATAGTTGTTAGGCTAACCTGCATTTTATGAAACGTAATGTACATGTAGGAAAGCAATAATACATAGTAATGTTGCATACATATATTGAGCTCATCTTGGCTTGAATAACATTTATATTTTTCAAAAAGTCTTAGTACATTATCATACAGTTTTATTTTTCTATATAGTGTCTGTCTATGACAGGTGATCTTTTACTATTGAAATAAGATTTTAAAGTTCCTTTGCAATTACCTAATCACTTTTGAGCCTCCTTTCTTGTTGCATTTTATGTAATTTTTGTTGTTGACTTGGAGTGTTTTACAGTGCTCAGAGATAATTAAGGTTTTAGAGACTAGCTTTGCTTTTTATTGACTTTAAATGTCCCATTAATGGAAGACACAATTGTTGTCCAGGCCCATGATAGTAAAACATGACCTAGTTTTTCAAAATAGGCTTGCAGTCAAATTAAATCTAAAATCACCAAAGGTCATAAGCTAGGAGTTATAACCATAAAAATAAAGATTTTAATTCTGTGAAAATAGAGATACCAGCTGGCCAAAAAAAATGGTAATGTAATCCACATCCAAAGCCAATGTAATCCATAGTAAAGAAACAAATTTCTTTTTAGGTCTGCAGAGTTTGTTTTCCTTGCTAGTAAGTAAGCTTTAGATATGTGATGTTGCTAGTTCTTGTTGGAGCAAACTGAGCTTTGTTTTAGACAAATTATGTATATTTTTAACTTCCTCCAGATGCCCAAAGACTAATACAGGGTATGCTGTAAGAAGTACGTCTTTCAGATAATCTGAGAATAATATCCAGTCAACTAGTAGGAGTTTGAACCAGTTGTAGGCCAACAGAAGCTTGTGTTTACCTGCTAGTCCACCAGGAATTGGGAGACAAGCATGGCATGTAACAGGCTTAATTTACAAAGTTTTCACACAAGGATATAGAGCTTTATTTTAGACCGGTTGACTATTTATTAAATATCAGATAGGCTAACCATAATTGTCACTTTATGTAAAATAAATATGGTAGATAAATGAGAGCCCGCAAGGATGTTTTAGGTTCAGTCGTTTTGCTACAATGGCTACACAGAAAACCCAAGTTACTTTTTAGCAATTTCCCCAAAGAAATCCACTTTTAGTTGATTTTTTTTTGGAAAATACTTCTGTCAATTTCAAGCACTGATGAAGGGGGCTGGTAAATCCCTGAAATGCATTGTGTATTTATGTGATACTTTCTGTAACCAATAATACCTACCAGACTTGAAACAGTGTTGTGGCGCTGTCTTCATTTTACTCTACCTACTGCTGATATTCTTGGAACCTTTCAGGGCCCATCAGTGTTTTCCACCTTTTCAATATTACAACACAGTGCTCCACAAATAGTAATCTATTTTTTTTATAAATAAGGATCCTTATCCTGGTGTAATAGCTTTTTTTAATTGAGCCTTTATTCAGACTAGATTGGAAGATTTTCTGTGTCAGCTTGGAGATAAGAAAAGCAGCAGTGATCCCTCAACATTGTGCTGGGAGCAAACTTGAATTGAAGCTTTCACCTAAATTACCATGGCATCAGAGATATTTATGTTTTATTTTACTCTATGTATGCGCTGTACCACAAGATACACAAGTTTTAAGGTTTTATATTAAAGCCACAGGAAATCATTATACACTTTCATCTGTCTTTAAAAAAAAAAATGCATTTTAAGAAGATTTTAATCTTTTAAGAGACATTGTTGTTACTCTACTGCAGGTTCCCATTGCATATGCAAACCATATCCATTAAATGTCCAATGTATAATAGAATATTGCAAAATTCCAGCTTACTGGCTAGAAAAAAATTCAGTAGACTACTTTGGGACACCAAGTATTAGACCACAAGACAGCTTGGAATTGTGAGGCTGATTTCATTTTGGGGTTGCAGTCAATACTAGGAAAAGCATTTAACAGTGGTTTGTAGTCTATCCCATAGATGCAATATGTACAGGTATGTATTTGTGTTTCTGTATAAGGAAAATGTTAGTGTCGCAGCTCGATTGTTTACCCACTGCTGCCACAAGTTAGAAGTAAAAATCTTTCATAATAAACAATTATAAAAAATATCATACTAATGCATCATTATTTAAAAAAAAAGTATATTAAATTATTTTTAGTTTATGAGAACCATGGGCCTATCAATCAAACAGTCGTGAATTTTGAGAAATAATAATCTTTATATTGTACTAGACGGACTATAATTCTAAATCTCTATACAGCTGTTTTATATAGAACAATTGATCTGGGTTCTAAAGCTGTCCTTGAATATATATATATAATAACAAAGTATATGTACTGTACTTTAGAATACTTATTAAAGAAGACCCTGGTTGAAATAAAAACAGTTTCATGGTTTCTAATGGCAGAGCTGCTAGGATTAATAAATATAGCCTACTGATAGTTTCCCCCTCTGAGGCTAGGAATGCTAATATGGAAATTAGGTTATCTCCTAAGACAAACACCTGGAGGTTGTCCTTGCCTGTCCTACTTTAAGACCATTAGAACTTAGTGGAAGCTAAGCATCTGGGCCCACCCCAAGCAGAAGTTATGCTTTGTTGCTGGTTTAACTGTACTGGTAGCAGCTAAACTTGTGGCAAAAAATGACTATGTACACTTTTGAAGATATTTGTATTTTCCAAAACTAATTTTAAGGAAACATATATTTGTGATTACCGTTATATGCATAGGTGCTGGGTTTTTGACGGTAGGGGCCACTTTTTAAATACCTTTTTTTATAAGGAGCAGACTTACAAAGTAGATGAAAGTACCTCTAAGGACAGAATATGATATATGATATGATATATGATATGATATGATAAAAAATATGATATGGTATATGATATGATATGATATGCTGTATACTGGATGCATCCAATCATGTGACAAGCATAACCATTTTCACAACTAGGTGCTACCACTGAAACTCAGATGAATGCATCTCTGTCAACTGGTCTAATTTACTAAATTAAGTTATTTTCAGGCAGTCATTGTTAAGATAAAATATTTTGTTTTTAATTTGTCCTGAACCTGTTCTGATTTTCGATGTGAGCACAGGCTAGTGTAAAATTACTGATGAGATGGTCTTTCTAATTATATTGTTCTAATCTGGCTCATGTAAACTATTTCAACCAAAGCTGATCAACAGTTTTTATAATGCTCAGTTTATGCATTATGTTTGAGGAAACGTAGTTCAAGAAATGCGTTGCACTTTAAAACTAAGGGCTAGTTTCATGCTTAATAGCACGACTTTCCACAAAACTTAAAATGAACACATATTTTCATATTATGTATATAGTATGGAGCAAAATTATTATGGAAATATATATTCATTTTCTAATATATTCTGGTGTGAGAATAGGAATCCATCATCTCATATATTATGACTGAACCAAAATACACATATTCACACATAACATTTGACAAACGAAATCAAGAAGATGACATCCCCTTAAACTCATGCAAAGAAAACGCTTTTGCAAAGGTATAACATTTTGAGAGTGTTTTTTGTACTTTTTAAATATGTACCATTTTTGTGGTTGAGAGGGCCAACCTTATAAATAGTTCATGCCCCGCAACACAAAATGGTTAATGTAAACTTGTCAGCCACTTTAAAAACGCAGATCAACCACCTGTATTTACCACCCCTTTGCCACCCATCTGAACTCGATTAACTCATAAAGTATTGATGTCAAAGGATTGGTATGATAGCCAGGTAACTAGCATTTTTAGAAGGGGGGATGTAATATTTCTTTATTACAGGTTCTTCTAAAAACTATTCAAAGGATTATAACAAAATGATCTGCCCTTTTTGTAGGACATTTATTACACAATAAAAAAACAGTTGGTCATTAAAAATAAAAAAGCTAAAAAAAAGCTAAATAATTACAAAATCTGTTTTAGAATGCAATAGATATTGCAATAAATATGGAACATGATGATTTAGCTAAGTTTCAAAATGTTTAGCTCATCTCAATTTTTTTTTAATAAAAACAAAACTATAAAATGTGTCCCAAAATATGATGGAGCTGTATAAATGAAATATAACAATCGTAAAAACAATAATGAATACATGTAGACTTTAGCTTTTCTTAAGTTTAAAACAGTCAGAATAATAATTTTTTTTTTGGTCCCTGCACACTGTTTTTTGTTTTATTAGAGTAATGGGGGAGTGTTAATATTTTTTTTTTTTTTTTGTGCCCACCATGTCCCATTGGGGAGACTTTTCTTTACTGTCTGCCCTGAAAAAGAAACAAGAAATAAAACTTTTCGGAATTCTCATCTTTGGAAGCTGTCACAGGAACAAGCATCTCCACTAAAGGAGTTTTTTTTTCTTTTAACATCGTGCTCTGAGGACAACTTAGGTTTTTAACTTTTCCTCTCAGTGACAATAGCCACCAGGACAATTAAACCTCCCCAGCAGGAATACAGACAGCAAAAAAACTTGACATAGGGTCTAAAGCTGGTCATATACTATGCAAGTTTCGGACGGTTCCTGAGAAGCAAGCTAGAATCCACTCAGTGGGTGGCCCCAATCTGTTCAACAAAAGTTTATTGTTTCATCAACTGTAATTAAGTAGCCTGTTTTGGTCGAACGGTGGTTCAATGCAGACGCTGTTCGGGTATTGTGACAGCTGCCATTTCTCTGCAGGAGATAATTTTGTGAATGGCTGCAGTAGGTAATACAGGACCTTGTAATTTGAAGAGCAGTACAGCAATCCAGCTGGTCTCCAGACAGAGCGGAACGCTCTGCTGACAGGGGCTACGAGTGACGTCACGATCTCCTCTCCCTTGCGCACGCGTATCGTCCGTGGGCGGGACTTCCTCAGCGTATGGCCATAGCTGGATTGCTGTACTGCTCGTTTTTGCATTACCTTGAAGTAAGAGGCTGTCCATTTGTTTTATCAATAAATTGTGGTGTTTGAAACATATTGCACTATGGTTTGCCCCCTTTCTATTACATGGGGATCGTTGTGAACACCTTAACAAAAAGGAGAGATGCCCTCTGTGATTGCTGTCCTGGTCAGGATTTTCACATTGCTGGGAGTGTACTTTTAAGGCTGTCTTTTCACAGCCTACAGGTGAGAGGCTAGCACCTCTGGTGAAGGATTGCACTGAACAAGCACTTGTGTCCTGTTTACTGATCAGCACTGAGCACTTTCATTGGGATTTCTTATTGGACTGTTTTCTCCTCTTTTTTACAAGACTACTGTATGCCATTCATAGACTCTTCATTTATCCATTGATGTTTTTATTGTCTTATTGTTTTAGCGCTGCACTTTTCATTATCAGTTATAAGATTTCAAGTCAGGTTGTTTCATGGTAAACATGTTTCGTTAAAAGCCTGCCACTTGCTAATAGCCAACATTTAAAAAAAAAAAAACATACATTAAAAAAAAAAACACAAAAAGTCACTGCTAAGTCAAAAGAATTGGCAAAAATACTATGTATGGGCTAATGTATTTTTGGAGTGAATTATACAGGCAATAGGAGCAAAAAAACAATCCAATAAAATAAACATTTTCTATTGCAGGAAAGACATTATTGTGTTGGGTGTTCCTGGCTGTTTAAAGCTAGACTCCAGACAGCTATAAAAAGCCAGTATGTAATCCAACTATGGATTAATTATAAATCATCAAAATGTATTTTTTACACACAATTGGCAAAAATACTAGTATATTTCTTGAAATCATCCTCCCATACAGCTGCACTTAGTATGAAACACTAAGGTTTATAGGCCCATACTGCATTGTACAATACTGACAGCTTCCTAACAGAAGGGGGCACAATGGGGCTGATTTACTAAAACTGGTGCAGCTCTACATAGAAAAAAAAATCAGCTTCCAGTTTTTTTTTGTCAAAGCTTAATTAAACAAGCTGAAGCTAGAAGCATATTGGCTACCATGAACAGCTGCACCAGATTTTGCACACTCCAGTTTTAGTAAATCAACCCGAATGTGTTGTTGCTCCTTTATTATCCAGTTACAGGCTAGGACAGATCATAAACCAGGCTGTTTTTATCAACTGCAGTGAAGTCTGATCAAAAAGTGTCAGATGTTTCTGTGCTATCTGGTTGGGATACCTAGATCACTGAATTACAAATCTTTATATATAAAGGCATTGAAGCAACATTTTACAGCCTATCTATCTATTTCCTTAACCTTATCTATTAATTAAAAAATACACAAAGTAAGGTTGTTTATTTTTCCCTATATTTTATGACCCTTTAAAAACATTATTAACTCAATTTTACTCATGCATTTCATGTATTTATTATCTAGTTAAATTTAATATAGCCACGTGTTTATTCACTAGACTTAACCATTGTTATTTTACCTGAAGGGAAGCTGGATAAAGATTTCCATAATTTGTTTTAAAAATTTTTGCCACTCTTTGCACCATTTTTTTTTTTTAAATTACAACCGTTTCCTCTACGTGCAAAAAGAAAAAGCCAGGGCCACTTTTTTTCACAGCACTTTCCACTGCTTGACACATGAGTTGATTTTCTCTCCTTGCTTTTGCTTTTGACCAAACATAAAAAGGTGGGTAAAATTGGTGCAATGAAATGCCATATTTTCCAGCTGCTTTGAAGTTGGCTCCTAAGGATTGATTCACTACAAAAATGCTTGTGTTGTGTACTGCAATCATATCTCACTAAAACATTTTATTTCTCCATAGCTTCTGCTAATGGCTTTTCTACCAAATTTGAAAATTATAAAACTGAACGAAAATAACATTTTGTGGATAAAAGCTGTGCAAAGTGACAAGAACCTGCAAAAACACTGAAATTATATATATATATATATATATATATATATATATATATATATATATATATATATATATATATATATACACAGTATATATGCACAAATTATATTTCATAGGTTACATATTTGATAAGTGAATTATTTTTTTTTTTCATTAAGAGGAGCCTGTTCACTAAATGCTGCTCTGGAATAAGACATTAAATACAATATGTTTTATTGTGCATTGTGATGCTTGGCATTAACACAGCCCATTCATTATGAATCAGCCCCAATGCAAAAAAATCCACACCTATGGCATTTTTTTTTTTCACCCCAGTGCATTTCAACCCACACTGGTTCTGGTGTAGTAAAGCACCGGGGTGTTGTGAATGCGCATTGGAGTGCCATTCAAAAGGAATTGCAATGCACTTAACCTCAAGCCCTTAAAAGTGCATTGACGTTTTTCATCTTTTACATGAATATTCTATCTTCTGAAACATAAACCATATATATTTTTCTCCAAATCTATTTGGTATGTGTGATGACCTTCACAACTGTAGCATAGTTACATTGGTTGTTTCTTAGAAAGGTTTGACAATTCCTTGTAAACCAACCAAAACATTAAACCAAATAAAAGATTTAATGTGGAGCTCCAGGTTTTAAACTACATAATAAAAAAAATCAGTGATAAAATTAGTATTAGGGTACACTATAAGTTAAACATGTTTCAAAACTTGAGACTGTAACTGCCATCATCCAAAATCCCATCAGCAAACAGCACTCAGGGGTTAAAATAGAATAAAGAAAAACTTGAAAAATATCCACATAACATATTCATTACAAAAACTTAATAAAAAAAGTAATTCTTTTTCATGAAGTGACTTTAATCCAAAGAAAATTAAATAATGAAATTATGTGAACTCAATGAACAAAAAGCAAAATAAAAACATCTAGAAAATACAAGCTTCATGTAGTTTACCACATATTTAGACACATTTTTTAGCCTTAATACACAAGTCATTTAAATTTTTAATTTTCACACTTCGTTGACCATTAAGATTTATAAAGAATACAAAAAAATTCATACAACCCTGATGGAAACTACTGCAAAAATTAAACGCATGATTTGTCATTTAAAAGGTTTTTTTTTTCACAGCATTGACAGTGAAAATATAAACTTCTGTTTTTCAGAACAAACCTTTATTGTAGTCGGGTGCATGTAGCTCTAGGTTTGGCCTACAAAGTAGATTGTACTGTGCATATCAAATTGTAGTACTGTATGTTTAATGTAATGTTTGGCTTGCAGTATTCTGGGGCATTTAGCAAGTACTGCAATTTGTATACATGGAGAAAATATACATAACGTGCCATTTTACTGTTTGTAGATTTAATTCAGAAGTTGTGCAATGGTTGATTACCTAATTTATTGTTGCTCTTGAAGTAAACTGTTCATACTAGTCACAAGAAAAAAAAATAAAGACCTTTTCTTAAGATACACTCTTTCTTTTTGTTTGTTTATTTAAAATGGGGGACACAAAAATGGAAGGTGATACACCATTACAATAGACAGTTGCTGTTGATCATAACGTGGTTGTAAACCCATACATATACCCAGTGAAGTGAAACGCCTCAGATGATACACAGGGATGAAACAAATCCTCCTACATAAGTTTTACTTGTTTATCTGCAGTCTTCTCTTCCCTACACCCCTAAAAAAGGGAAGAAAAATGTTAAAAACTTTCTTCATCTTTTAGAAACACAGAGGAGGGGGTGAAGAGGCTGCAGTACCAGTATGTAAGAGCTGATTGAATAAAAGGCACACACACTGCCCTCCGCACAGCAGAAGAACTGTGTTCTGAATAGACAAACTGGCTGCTGAGCTCTCCCCACCTCTCTCCTGACACAAATGTATCTCATGTGTCAGGAAAACATCTCAGAAGTGACTCATGCTGATAACAGAGGAACAAAGCACCAGAGAGAAATGACACTTAGAGTTGTGGCTAGCGATAAGTAAACACTAAAGATATATGTGCTTCATTCAGATTCCATGACTAAGGTTTACAACCACTTTAAAGTGTGTTTCCACTTTTGCAGTCAAATTGTGATAACACCTACTTTATATTTGTTGCCTGTCCCTATTCATTTAGGAGAACTAGAAAGAAAAATTTAAAAACCGCAGCTTTCCTTTTTTAGATGCTCAATTCTGGACCCTCCAGCAAAGAAAATCCTAGGTATTTCTATTAGTTTATGAGGGGCTGGGCAGTTGTGTTTGCCATAATTAACCCTGCCTGTACTGTGCAGCCAGATCTTTGGGATCGATTTTACCTAGATTTGAACATTGATTGTCCAAACAAAGAGTTAAAGGTGTATGCTGGGCTTCTTGTAATTAGGACAGACTTGGGAGAAGCTCACTTTAAAGTTGGCCATAGATGGTTCAGCAGGGACTGTTTGGAATTCAAATCATGTATGGGCAGGCTGATTGTACCCAAGTTGATTGAACAGGAACCTGCCTGTCAAATTTTCCATGTGATTATTGCCAATGGCTATAGCCACTAGCAATAATCACTGTGTTCTCCCAACCGGGGCATCAACACACACACACACACACAATAGCTCCACGGGAGAGATTACCCCATCAACATTTACTGTGTTGATATTGGAATTGAGCGATTTTCTTTCCTCCAACCCGTGGAAGCCTAAGGATATACTGTAGGTGAAAGGCCCTAAATAGGTAACACTATGGCATCCTGCATTGTCTTGTCAGTACCACTGTGGGCATTATTGCAGATCATTCCAAAGGGTGGTGATAAATAATCTGTACTCAGGCTGGTCTGGAGTGGTAGGCGGGGTACCCCAAGGCTGTCTTGAGACCAACTCTGTTTAATTCATTCATAAATGATATACAAGATGGGGTAAATAGTTTAATCTCAGAATTTACAGACAACACAAAAATAAGCAGGGCCATAAGTTCACATCAGGGTATACAATTTTACATAAAGACCTGAATAAAATAATAGAGTGGCAACTACATGGCAAATGAGGTTTAATTTGGAGAAATGCAAAGTAATGCACTTGGGGGCTAAAAACATAAATGCAAACTACTCACTGGGGGAGGACCTCTGGAGAAAATCAAGGATGTAGAAGGATCTGGGGGTCCTAGTAGAAGACAGACTGAGCAATAGCATGCAATGTCAAGCTGCAGCTACCAAAGCCAGCATAATATTACCATGCATAAAAAAGGGGATATACTCCAGAGATAAAACTATAATCCTGCCACATTATAAAACTCTGGTCCGGCCACATCTGAAGTATTCCGTCCAGTTCTGGTCACCACCACTCAGAAGGAATGTGCTGGAGTTGGAGAGAGTCCAAATAAGGGCAATGATATTAATAAGGGGATTGGAGGACCTCGATTATGAAGAACGACTGCAAGCACTAAATGTATTCTCACTGGAGAAGTGGCGCTTGAGAGGAGATATGATAGCAGTATAGAAATATCTCAATGGTGATCCCAGCGTAGGAAGAAAACTTTTAGGGCACAGAGAGTGTAATAGGGCACAGGGCCACACAATGAGATTGGAGGATAAGCTGTTTAACCTTAAGCTGCACAGGGGTTTTTTCACTGTTAGGGCGATAAGGATGTGAAACTCTCTTCCATAATTGATGGTGTCATCGGAAAGCATTGATATTTTCCTGTTTCAAGTATTTTATTGAATAATGCAAGTGAGTAACAACGTTTGACATACAGAATAATGCGAAGTAATGTAAACAAAGCCTAGGTGGGGAGGCGAAACCAACCAATTGTTATACTAATAGGGAACAGTACCCAAGTCTACCGTACCGTGTGGGAAAAGGCAGGGGGATGAGAGGAACCTCACGGGTATCAACCAAACAGGAGAAACATGGGCTACAGTCAGCCAGAATGAGGGAATAAGTCGGACAGGTAACCAGTAAACTGTAGTTAAAATGAAACGGTAGAACCAAACTCAGACGTTGTATGTGCTACAACATATGTATGCAGAAGGAAGTAGGGCGGGGGGGGGGGGACAGGGAAAAGGGGGTAACAAGAGGGGACAAGTATAAAAGGGGAGAGGGGTAGATAGAGGGGGAAGAGGAAGGGGAGTATTGATATTTTTAAAAGACTCTTGGATGTGCATCTTAAAGAACACAACAGACAGGGATATGGGAAATAATTATCACTGACACATGTACACCTACACAGGTTGAACTGGATGGACTATTGCCTTTATTCACCCTTACCTACTATGTAACTATGTAACTATTTATGAACAAAAAAAACAACAAAAACATGACAGACATGGCCTCTCTTCTAAAGTATTTTTACTGTTCACAACAAAGATCATTCTCCTCACAGGCACACAGATAGCAGTACAATAATTACATATCTTCTAATGCTTTACTAATGCTTTACTTCCCCAAAAACTTAATTTGACCACCAGGAGGGGCAAAATATACCCAAAATGTGCTGCTTAGGGATTGGTCACAGGCAGCCAGCAATTGAAAGTATGAAGAAAGTCCTCAATCCAATGTAAGTTCCAAAATGCAACATTATAGGCCTTTTTCTCATTGCTCTCTACAATCATACAGAGACGTGGAAGAGGGAGGAAGAGGTAATTATAAGCAGCTGGAGGGGCTGCCTTTAACTTCAATCTGTTGCTTGGGCAAAACACATTAAAGGCTTAGTCCACCTTTTGCAAAAAGTAGCAAGTGCAGCAACATTGACCATTAGATCACTAGATCCATATGTATCCATATGCATGTACCATCTTCTGCAGTTAAGCCTACAAAGTATTGTACACTCGATCAGTGCATCACAAGTGCAGTGTTCATTGTTTTTCCCATGGATGTAGTTATTCCAATGAAACAAAGAGGAGGAACCCCCCAATGGGACTTTAGAGGTCTTCAAAAGTAATCCACTGCTATTAAAGCAATGAGTAAAGTATATTTGTATAAAAAGTATAATTTTAACCCATTTTGATGTCTATGTATGTATTGTATATTTTGTTTTGTCGATACAATTTTTTGTAAATAGAATTATACTTTATATACAAATATACTTTTCTCATTGCTTTAATAGCAGTGGATTACTTTTGAAGACCTCTAAAGTCCCATTGGGGGGTTCCTCCTCTTCGTTCCTTTTTTTCGGGACTCCTTATTCCTCCAACCAGCCCCTTATTTATTCCAATGAAAGATCTGGATGACCTGTAGAAAGAAGCACCCCACATTTCAGTTAAGGGGGGAATAATTTAGGTTTGGGGGATAATGTATGCAACCATGCTCCATGTTACACCATAAATACGGCTGTAACATGAAACAAGGTCTAAAATGTATTAAAGGAGTTACCCCTGCGCTATCCAGTAAAAAAAGAAAATATGATAGCTGCAAGTAACCAATCAGCCTTACCAAATTTGAAAAGATGTAATGGGATATAAAGCAAGTATGGAGCTGCACTAATCAAGTGTATAAGTGATAAGACTCAAAAAAAATATGTTAAAAAAGAGTGTGTGGATGTGATATTGGTAGGCAATGAATAAAACATATGTGTATCACTTGATTTTGTAATGATACACATATGACACTTGATTTTGTAATGATACACATATGCATTGGATACCTTTCAATGCACCTTGCTAGTATTTTTGGATATTGTTATTCTGCATTTTATTCATTGCCTACCAATATCACATCCACACACTCTTTTTTAACATAATTTTTTTTTTAGTCTTATCAGTTACACACTTGATTAGCGAAGCTCCACACTTGCTCTATATCCCAAGGTCTAAAATGTAGCCTTAAGGCCCGTACACACGTACCGATCGTCGGCATACAAACGTCGGTGGACGAAGGATCTGCCGATTGTACGCGTGTTAGTATGGTGCCTCCGACAGATGTCTGCGCACAATCCGCGGACAAAAGTCTTTCGTGCAAACATGAAAATATTTGTATGCCGACACCAGAACGGACGATTGTTCGCCTGTCAGTACACAATTCGGCCGACACACAGCTACAAATCCCAACACGCATGATCAAACCAAATGAGTTCCCGGAAGAATTTTCTCTAGTAAACTCAACATTTTATTCAGAAAGAACTTTCGGCTCGCGGAAGTCCAAGAAATAGGTGAAATGCGGAGCACATGCTCATCTTGATAAATGTGAGAAGAAGGAAGATGCTGCTCATAATGCCATACTTTTCTAATAAAAAGGCATGTGTTCTGTTATGATGAAGATAATGTTTGTCTATTCTATCTGTTCTATCAAATTTTATAATTAAATAATTTGAACTCTTCACCATTATTTTTGTATTTTCACACCAAAGATCTAACTATTGATATGACCCTTTATTCTTGTATGAATTAATGTCTAAAACATATTTTTCAGGTTATGCACAATATTAAACATGTTAACAAATTCAGATAGGCCATTTTTTATTTTCAATTTTCTTTATTTTTTGGATCTCAGCAAAAAAAAAACAAAGCAAACATCAATACTTTCCGTATAACTAAACATAAAAAAGTTCCATTTGGACAAAATTAAACTAGAAACTGGCAAACAGGGGTAAAATAAATAATAGGGGGTTACACAAATTAAAGTTGCTGGTAACTGTAATCAGGTTGCCATGAGGGCAGGTTTGGATCCTGCTGGCCATATTGCCACTGGCCATGTGGCATTTGGCGAGGTGGTGGGTGTTGTGGAGGTGGAGGTGGAGGGCACGGGTGCTCCTGGCATGCGTGGCTGTGCTCATTAAGTATGCCGTTTTCTGCGTTTTGCAGCACATCCAGAATAATTTTTCTGGCATACTGACACTGCCTGAGGTCCACCTTATCCAGGATTTTGGCAGTCATATTCCCGAAGGACTCATTGGCCTCCGGTTTCCTACGGAGGGCTATGGTGGCCTCCTGGATAAATTCGTCTGTGATGTCATCCACGTGCTTCCTCTTTTGCCTCCGTTTGGCAGGAGGAGGTGGTGGTGGAAAGAGTTCCGCAGGCTCCTCAGGCTCCACAGGCTCCCCAGGCTCCTGGCTGCAACCTGGCTCCTCCTCAGTGACACTTCCCTGTTGATGAAATGAACAATTGATTAGAATGTTATAGTGTATATAAAAAGTCATGTTTGTTATATTATTGTGAACAAATAGCAGACTTTACATACAGTGGCGTATCTAGGGTCTCCAGTGCCCTTGTTGAGGAGCTGTATTTGGCAACAACCCCCCCCCCCCCCCCCAAGATCAATGTAAAACTGTAACCCACCCCCCCAAAAAAAAATTAAAGGGCATTAAAAGTTTCTAATTTGCCCCTTGTTTGCCCAGTGTAGAGCTCTCTAGTGGGCAATCATTGTCTCAGGTGTGAAAAAGAAAGAGAGGGTTGAGAGATAGAGAGAGGGAGAGAAAGAGGGGGTGTGAGAGAGAGAGGAGGGGGTTGCAGAGAGAGAGGGGCCTGAACTTGCAGAGGACTTGATGTAGGGCATTGAGGGTGAAGCAGTGCAGGGAAACATGAATAAGGAAGCCACCTGCCTTGCTGACCCAGAGTGAGAGACCAGAGACATGGAAGCAAGGATGGATGGATCATTTGCAGGAGCTGTTAGTTTTGTATTAAAAAAGGTTGAGCCAGAGGAATGCTGAGGCTACAGCAGTGTTTCTTAGGACCAGAGGTGTGCTGGGGATGCAGCAGTGTTTGTAAGACCAGAGGTGTGCTGGGGATGCAGTGAGAGGCAGTCTCAGTCTCCTGGTCTTTTGGCTCAGCTGCTCTCAATGTTTTACACCTGCATGAAGCAGCTCTCAATGTTTTACACCTGCATGAAGCAGCTCTCAATGTTTTACACCTGCATGAAGCAGCTCTCAATGTTTTACACCTGCATGAAGCTGCTCTCAATGTTTTACACCTGCATGAATCCGCCTGCAAACTGGGGGTTCTGGGGTGTGCAGGCTGAGTGGATTGTTAAAATAAACAATAAAACAATGCCAATGTTTTTGTGACCCACCCCCCTTGGCCTGCGCCCCTGGCGGTTGCCTGTCATGCCAACCCCTTGCTCTGCCCGTTTACCTAAAGGGTCAATTATGGTTTAGCTTATAATTTTGTTACATGATTACATTTTAGCAGACAATATATTGTAAAATGCCCTACCTGAGTAAAAGTCTCCTCCAGGAAATCCTCATCCTGGCTTGGATCTACCGACACTGAGCCCTCTGCCGAAGTAGAAGGCAGTGTAGAAATTGACGGCCTGGATTCCATGGTGTCTGCCAGGAACCGCATGTTATCAAAGTACCACAGCCGTGGTACATATACATTCCGTGCCCCTGCTCCAGACTGGGTGGACTCCTCTATTTTTTTTAACTCCCGCCTGTAGGCAGTACGAATACTGTTTATTTTTTTGCGGATATAATTAAAATTTGCCCCAGGACAGACGGGCTTGTAGAAGGCCACCAAATGTTCCATGGCCTGTTTTCGGAGTTTTCGATTTTTATAATCCGCGGACTTCACTTGCCACAAACACGGCAGTTGCCTGAACTCATCAATAAAACTTATTAAAAAGTTGTGGGTGGTGAAATTGTCCACCATATTGCAGGACAGTATATGCCTGCAAGACACAAAACAACACAAAACATATTAAAATAGCATGTATTTTGGCACATAATAAAGATATTCCTAATAAAAGCTGTATAGGGCCCAAAACACACACTTTCTATTAAAAGAGTCGTACCTTTGTTTGTGGGGAAAAGTCGTGATTCGCCGCTCGATCGTGCTCCAACTCTCGATATGTCCGCTAGCGAATCGTCGGCCGAACGATCTGGCGTCCTTTAAATACAGCGCAGGCGTCAACTCCTCCTCCAGTGGCGGGCTTGTGCAGGGGTGTGTACGTGCCGAAGATCAGGCCTACATGCGACACTCACACCTGAGGCAGTGGAATAATAATTGTTTAATTAGGAACCATGTCTCAACAATCTGGGAGCTCAATTAGTGGGGGCCGAAGTGATTGGGCCACCCGAAAATCAAGGGCTACACCCATGTCAAAGCCAGAAATGGTGGAGATGGTCTCCATTTTAGAAAAAATGGATTACGATGGAAAGTTGGCAAATTACGATCGGCCCAATGCCAGGAAAGATGGCATCATGGACAAGGTGGTGGCCTGTTTGGTCAAAAAATTCGGTGTCGAGCGATCGAAAGATCAGATTCGGAAACGGTGGTCTGACCTCAAACACCGTGAGCAGGATCAGCTTTCCCAAATCCATCGGATTTTGAAAAAAAGTAAGTTTTATTTTTTCTTTATTTTTTTAATCATGCAATATGTTTTTTATAATTTTGTGTATGTTGTATTAACATGTCTAGATTATAATGTCTATGTAAAAAGTTAGATTACTCATTTTAGTTGTCATGTCGTGATTTGATCGATCTATTGTTGATGTTTTAGTATATGACATTAAAAGTCAGGAAGCCATAGTGAAAAATATATGTATTGTGTTGCAACGAACGTTCTTTCCTGCACGAATCTTCTCAGCAAACATTCCTATTAATCACAGATTATTATTCAAACCTTTAAATAGGAGAAAAACGTAAACTCCGTGCCAAACAATGGGAAAGGAGGAGGAGAGGTTTGGCAGCTCCATTGGCAGTTGTGGAACAAGATGAGGACATGGGCACAGAAGGTGGCACAGATTCCACTAAAGGTAATTGGTTCCTATGCACTGTCAAACATTAATGTACCATATTTTTCGTAGATAACCATGTACATGTCTTCATATTTGTTACTAAAAGAGCTATCAAGCAGGGCACCATGTCCTAACAAATGTACCTCTTGTGACTTTTATGATATGGCCAATGTTTTGTATTATGTAGATGAAGACATTATGCCGGAAATAATCCTGGTGGAGCCTACAAGTGACCAGACACCAGAGCAACAAGAAGGTTGGTAGTCACAGATTTTTGTGTAGTGGTATCATAGAAATATGTGTATTTGCAATGATTGTTTAACCTTATATTCTTGTATTCCCTTACAAATTTACATTGCAGATGTTGCATCATGCCAGGATGTGGCATCCCCAGCCATGTCAGAACCCCGATCTCCTGGCAACTTGCCAAGCAGCATGGAAGCCAGTTCCGAAACTGTGGAGGAACCAGGACCAAGTGTCCAAGAGCCAATTGTGTGCCCACGTAGGTTTTTTCAGAATGATTTTTATCAGTGTTATTTTTAGCCTCCAATTTACAACACTAGTTCCCTATGGGAGCCTCTTTATTTGAATGGAAGTCGCACCGTAAGTCGGATCAGGATGCTCTGACTTGCGGGGCCACTTGCGTTGTGAAGATTTTTGAGGGGGAACTACACCAAAAAATTGAACAACCCACCGTGGGTGTCCCCCCAAGTTCACAACCAGGCCTTTTGTGTGTGGTATTGAGTTTGAGGGTATGCCCACAACAAAAAGACAGCGTGGGTTACCCCCAAAACCCCTACCAGACCCTTATACAAGCATGCAGCTTGTCAGGCCAGGAAAGAGAACGAGCAAGCGGACCAAACACCCCCTGGACCACAGCAGGACACATGCCCTCAACATGGGGGGGTTTTGTTGCTTTGGGCCAGGGGGCCTCTGCACCGCACACCCAAAAGCACCTTACTCCCATGTAGAGGAGGACAAGAGCCTCATCCCCACAACCCTGTCTGGTGGTTTTGGGGGGTCATGCGGCCAGGGGGTTCCTAGGACTTTGGAAGCAACCTTTAACAAAGGGTGGCCCCCAGATCCCAGACCCCAATCACTATGTGAATGGGTATGGGGTACATAGTACCCCTACACATTAACCACATAAATGGAAGTGTATGTGAATAACGACAGGAGACGTTTATGAAATGTTCTTAAAGATCTTCATCCGGTCTTCTCCACTCTGCTCTTTGGATCTTCTCCTCTCCAGTCTTCTGCTGTCCAATCTTCTGCTCTTATGTTGTCTGCTCTTTTGCCCTAGGCTCTTCTTCTTCCTCCTGTCCTCCTCCAATGCTGTTGCCGTGCATTCTGCCCGTCTCTGGTCTCTGCATCTTAATATATATACATTACAACCATGCCCTCACAATGACGTCATCATGCGTTCACACCCCTAATGAATATATAGTAAGCTCAGGAGACCGGCAGAATCATCAGCAACAGCATTGGAGGAGGTCAGGAGGAAGATGAAGAGCCTAGGGCAAAAGAGCATAAGAACAGGGTAGGTATTAACTCGAGAGGAATTTAAAGATTACCTGCACACCAAATGTTTCTATATTATGACCTCATGTAGGTGATTCACATTGACTCCGTTGTATTTTATTTTCCAGATCATGTATTACACACTTGCACATTGGCCAAATTGACCCGTGAGGCTCTTCAATGCTGCTCAGACCTCGAGCAAATAAAAGAGACTGCAACGGCATTGCAAGGAAAGATGCGTGATTTTGTGGACATGCTTGCCAAATTTTAAAAATAATTATTTTAAAATTTTTTACTGTTTGTATTGGGATGTTCCCATTTTTATATAATATTTTAGGCCAGTTTTATGACACTCAGATGTTAAAGAGTGTACCCAAGTTTGGGAAAAGCACTTTCCAACACCCTAACCCTAACCCTAACCCTAACCCTAACCCTAACCCTGTGAATGTTTGATACTAAAACATTTTTACATTCAACAATGTGTGTTCAATTCTTTATTAGACTTTCGTTGGGGGGTCGAGGTCTAAAGCTGTGTAAAGAAGCACTAAATGTATGATGGCTGTCCTATTCACATATTTACATGTTAATGAAAGCATTTTGGACACTGCCATATGCAAGTTGCTGGAGGTGTCAATGAAATGTTAAAGATACCCCCAGTTTTAACGCATATCACAGTGCGATCTGACATTTCACACAGGATCGGAGCACACAAGTTTGAACGACTGTGCGATCCTATCCTGATGCGGCTGAATAAATGCATCATGTGCGACTTTTATGCGAGTGCAGTGCAAATTGAGCCATACAAACTGTATAGCTGATTTTCGCATGAACATCTGATCGCATGTAATAAAGGAGCAGTGCGCTACGATATTACATGCCATCAGATGTGCAGTGTGAATTGAGACATACACTTTGTATGGCTACATTCGCACTGAACACGCATACAAGTCGCACATGACCCTTTATTTCTGATGTATCTGGATTGGATCGCACAGTGCTTAACACTTGTGGAATACAATCCTGTGGAAAAAGTAAGTGGCGGGTCACCCTTATGCAATGCTGGAAGGCTGCAAAGTCGCAGACTTCCCGCATCGCATAAGTGTGACTCAACACTCAAGGTACTAGCAGTCCTAGGATTCAATATGGCATTGATATTGCCAGTAGCAATCAGTGTAGGGAGATCAGTGTAATCTATAGTGTATTGCTTGTTCGTTGCTCTAGTTCACTTTCCATTACCTATATATATAACACTTTGAGATGAACAATGATCAAGTTTCACATAACACTGACATATCCTAACATTGGTGGGCAGTGAGAAGGATGTCATAAATGAACACAACATAACAGGTGTAGGTACTTTGTTAATACCCTAATGTATTATCTGAAATATATAGTATGGGCAACTTCTGGACAATGAACACCAATATAAGGTGACATTAGATGAACCTTGGGTGTGACCTAGTTCTCAATGTGACAGGGTTTGTGTACATTTTGTGGGGTGCAGAAGGCCCTTGTATTTACACCACTGGCTAAAAAATAACACATGGCCATCATCACTTTGGATCAGCTGGTGAGAGACTACAGTCAAGAAACACACTGATGAATGTATTAACCCTTCCAAAGTCACACATATATAACACATGATTAACCCAAATAATTGTGTTTGGCATATGTGCCCAAATGATTATAATCCACAATACAGAATCATTGCAATTTTTGTTTAATGTGTTGAAAAATAATATATCTCTGACATTTATCTTGTGTGTCCAATCTTTAACAAGATTAATGTGTTTGTGACAGTGATTGCTGCCAGGACACAGCTCCTCTCCCCACGAAATAGTCCAGATATTCCTGGCGGATCTGACGGGCCCTGTGTGATGCCAATGCTGACCGTCCAACTTCCATTGACGGCATGGACTCCACTTGGTTAGAAGGTTGGGCCTCTCCACTTGTACCTGGCATAGCAGGGTCAGTATCCAGTTGCTGCAAGACATAATTTTGTGCATTCCTGCATAGGAAGTTGTGCAAAATGCAGCAACACAAGACCACATTATCCACTTTGTACAGTGCCAGGTTTATGGACGTCAGGAATATCCGGAACCGGTTGGCCATTATCCCGAAGGCATTCTCCACAACTCTGCGAGCTCTGGACAACCGGTAGTTGTAAATCCTTTGGTCTGGGGTGAGGTTCCTCTGAGGGTAGGGCTTCATGAGATGCTCCCCAAGCGCAAAAGCCTCATCTGCGATAAACACAAAGCTCATACCCTCAACAGTTTGCTCCCTGGATGGCAGGTTCAGAGTGCCGTTCTTTAGACGACGAGCGAACTCCGTCTGATCAATAACTCCCCCATCCGAATTGCGGCCATTTTTGCCAATATCCAAAAAAATAAACTCATAGTTTGCATTAACTATGGCTAGCATGACTATACTAAAAAAACCTTTATAATTATAATAAAATGTGCCGGAATTCGGAGGGGGGACAATGCGGACGTGCTTCCCATCAATAGCACCCCCACAATTGGGAAAATTCCACTTCTCCAGAAATTGATCAGAAATCTCCAGCCATTGCTCTGCGTTTGAAGGAAACTGTGGGGAAAAAATAAAAAAAAAAAAATTAGTGCTTGAGCACATCACATTATTAATTACACACACAGTTGTCTGTTAAATGCTTATGCAACTTGCTAAAAAAATATACAACAGGAAGGCAAAGGTTTGGATATGGGGATGTAACATCTACATACATTTATTTTCAACCTCCTATTGTTCTTATATTGTAAAGGGCCATACACACTAGAAGATTCTCTGAAGACTTTTTCGTGCAGATTTACCTTTTCTATGTAGTGCAAGGGCCTACCAGATTGCATAGGATTTGAAAGTGTTTGTTGGACCTCATATTATTTGGTTTTGGTAAATCGGAAGGATAAATTGTTCTGACAATCTTCTAGTGTGTATGGCCCATTATACTCACCAGCTAGAGCTGAGATTTACAAACTACGGCCATCCAGCTGTTGCAGAACTACACATCCCATGAGGCCTTGTAATTCTCTGACATTCACAGACATGACTAGGCATGATGGAAATTGAAGTTCGTGAACAACTGGTGGCCCATAGTTTGAAGACCTCTGAACTTGAGCTTTGGTATATGCTGACTTTGAGATTTAGCATGTGGGTGGGGGGATGGGTAAGTAAAACTGGGCATTTATACATCAATTAGGGCTTGTGGTCAGTGAAGGTTTTAACATCATTACATAAACATACAGAATCATAGGTGGGAATGGATGGACTGATGTATTTTAGATAAATCATTAACTAGGTACTAAAACATTGGCCAAGGAATAATTGTTTGAGGGAAAGCAATAAAATGACCCAAATTCAAAATACTGTTAACAGGCAATGCGTTTAGGGACACATAGGAGAGAATGGTGGGGTGGTTAGTGGGTAATTTTACAAATGGTTAAAGATAATCTACATCTTTACTACTATGTGCATGCGGACAGAGGGTAGTTTACAAATAATGGCCTGTGTCAATTGCTGTACATCCAAAAACATCATAATTCAGGTGAAACTAGTAATACATGTAATGTAATGTAAAAAATCAAACATACCTTGATATAGTCCTTCTGCAAGACCTTGATGATGGCAGAGCAGGTCTCAGGGATGATGACTCCAAGAGCTTGGGGGGAGATGCCTGTGGTGAACTTCAGATCCTGCAGGCTTCTCCCTGTTGCAAGATACCTCAACGTCGCAATTAACCTTTGCTCAGGAGTAATTGCAAGCCGCATACAAGTATCCTGCTTCAGAATATAGGGGGACACCAGGGCAAGAAGACGGTAAAAGATGGGATCCGTCATCCTCAAATAATTCCTGAAGTCATCAGGATTATTTTCCTGGAGCTCCCTCAGCAAGGACATATGAGAAAATTGATCACGGTTAAGCAACCAATTTTTCGTCCAGGAGGTCCGCTTCTTCTTCCTATTGCTCGTACGTCGTCTCAGAGCCAAAACTCCAACACTAACGACAGCAACGGACGAATTCACGGTCGCCATAATAAATTCTCGAACGATGTCTCGGAAAATAGCGAAATGTCGTCAACCAAACAAATGCTACCGAAATCAGCGCGAGATGCCCAGAAGGGTCACGGCCAAACACTCACTTCCTCTTTTGTAGCGGCGAACGTGCGTGGAACGTAGTGACGTCATTTTCTGTCGGAAGACAAATGTCCTGGGCAAGTTTTAAGCACTTTTCAACAGACAAACAACAAACACACCAGCCGCGAACATTTGTAGGACGTTCCGTCGGCCGACGATCGGTACGTGTGTACGGGGCTTTAGCCTTTAAGCATTGTTTCCTGGATAGCATTAGCAGTGTACTGGCTGATTTCTCTTAGTTCTTAAATTTTCTCTTTAAACTGTAAAATGGTGTGTAAAAAATACACCACATACATAAATTATTAATATCCCATATAATTAAATTCTAATGGAATAATAGCTGTCATTTTGATAAATTCTATAAGAAGTGAAGAAAGTCAATTTCATTTTGGTCTTAGTTACCAGTTAAAAATAGCAGCTATGGAAGAGGAAAATGCGGATCCGTTCTACTTAAAACCAATCTCAAAACCAAACGAGTGATATAAAATAAATTATGTCTTAAAATATATTATTGTTGCACTGAATATAATTTCGGTGCTATGTAGTGCTGAGGAGAGAGGAACGTTTCCTATTGCAATTACTTTTGCCTATAACATATTTACACTAACACAGAAGATTTAGTAGTTGTGGTCCCGTTATTGATTTGGAAAGAGAAGATATTTCAAATAAATGAGCATTCTGTCTCGAATGAAAGCGGAACTGAATCGGGTCTGATCTTAAAGTGTAAGCTCACCTTTACTAAAAAGCACTCAGCTATGTTGTCCCATATGGGTATATGTGTGCATAGTGTGCAAAACCTACCTTCCAGCCATTGCTCCCTTTCATTTCAAAGAATGTAGGCCACAACCACATTTTAAAAAAGCCTTGCTAATCACTTCCATACCAGGCCAATTCTGGCACTCCGCTCCTACATGTAAAAGTCATCGTTTTTTTGGTAGAAAATTACTCAGAACCCCCAAACATTATGTATATATATATATGTATTTGTTTTCTTTTTAGCAGAGACTCTATGGAATGAAATGGCAGTCATTGCAACTTTTTATGTCACTAGGTATATGTGCTTTTCAAAAGCATTTAAAAAAAAAATTTCATGAATTTAAAAAAAAAACAAGACACTAAAGTAGCCCAATTTTTATGTAAAATGTGAAAGATGATGTTAGGCCAAGTAAATAGATACCTAACATGTCATGCTTTAAAATTGCACACACTCGTGGAATGGCGCCAAACTTCGGTACCTAAAAATTTCCATAGAGAACGATTTAACATTTTTTACAGGTTACCAGTTTGTAGTTACAGAGGAGGTATTGGGCTAGAATTATTGCTCCCGCTCTAACGTTTGCAGTGATACATCACATGTGTGGATTTAACGCCATTTACACATGTGGGCACGACATACATATGCGTTCACTTTTGCGTGTGAGTACACGGGGACAGGGGAACTTTAATTTTTTTTTTTTTCACACTTTCCCTTTTTTTTTTTTTACTTTTACTCCTATTACAAGGAATGTAAACATCCCTTGTAATAGTATTAGTGCACGACAGGTCCTCTTTATGTGGGGTCAATAAGATCTCTCCTACAGGCTGGAAAGCCTGATATAAAAAAAAAGATCTCCAGCCGAGACTACTCCAGTATTTACAACTGCCAAGCAAGGGGTGATGTCATAACATTGCGCCCGGGCCTCCAAGAGTCAAAGAGACTGCCGGGAACCATCTGGTCCTCGGTATTCTCTATAGTGTACTTCTGCCACCGGATTTCTTCTCCTCCTCGCCAATCACACTGAGGATCCCATAGAAGCACCGGAAGGCTCCCCTCCCGCCGCCTGTAAGAAAAATCAAGTGGCTGATCCGCTATGATTGTTCTTACGGTGAAGAGAATCGCCAGGAAAAAAAATGAATTAAGCCAGTGGTATGGAAGTGTTTCAAATCTGCTACAGAATGTGGTGGGGACTGAGCAGTCATTGGGAACAGCTCCCCCTACTGCCATGGGAAGGAGAGGTGCATTGTTCCTTTTGGTGAGCACATGTGCCGTGTGTACTATGATGAGCTCAGTGACTGCAACAGGGGAGAGTACAAACCGCACATGTGTGGTCTAAAAGAACAGGATGGCGCTCCCCCCTGTGGCACTCTATAGTGCTGGTCCCAATGGCTGCTCAATCCCCACAACGACTCAGGACAAAGCTACCACACACTGCAGCAGATTTTAGTAAGGCTTATTTTTAATACAGTTCTGGCCTACATTCTTTGAATTGAAAGGCTGGAAGGAAGTTTTAGCACACTATGCTGCTATACGCATATAGGCATAGTGTGCTTTATGGTAAAGGTGAATTTACACTTTAAAAGGAAGTGAAGAAAATGACTCAATTTTCTTTTTAACACAGAATATGTAGAAAAAACAACATGAGATGAAAATATTAGAAGCAAACATGTATACATGCACTGTGGAAAGGTGATAACTGCCTCTGGAGCAGCCGGCGAAACCGGTTAGGTTTCCAGTTTGGTCCCATGCAGCCAGCTTTTGGAACACCTCCTCTCCTACCTCCTCCATTCCTTCAAGGGACTGAAAATATCCTGGATATGGACTGATACACCTTTACTACCACTCATACAGCTTGGACTTTTCAAGATCCACATGGATGGCTAAGTACACTTCCTTTATTTGAGTGTCGAATGGCTTTTGGTTTCATATCACATATCACATGGTTGGAGAAGTTTCAATGTAAACTAGTTGCCAATTAAGGGAGGACAGCAGATGTTGGCTAATGTACCATAAAAGCACTACATGTGATAATAAGTGCATCCCTCCCTGAGAGTTTTCCTGTTGTATCTGTACTTGACGCTTACCATATAAGCCACCACTTCACTCTCACTTCAAGCTGGATACATAAGGACCGATCCCACATAGGATACCCTTATGATATTCATAAGCTGCTAACCACTTACAGTGGTCCATTGTATCACCCTCAGTTGGGTAGATCTTACAACACTCGATTCTAAAAAACTCTGGAATATAACTTACCATAGAATCCCTTTCTAAGGATTGTTTTGCAACATTCATCTAGGAGCTAAAAATAATTATCATCCTACAATCCGAGAAGACATTTGTACACTATTATTGACTTTACTGACACATATTGTACACCCCATTGGGGCATATACATTCTATATATATGTGCAAATATATCCTTATATATTTGTTTTTCTCCCCTTTTTTCTTTTTGGAGAGGAGGTTGTTTACACAACTTTCCAGCAGCTGTTGGTTGTGTGTGTTTTTATTAATTGGCCAATTATGTTTTTATGATATAGATAGTGGGTTTTGTCTTGTCTAGATAGTTGTGTTTATTAAAGTAGATTTCACATCTCTATACCTATGTCAAATCACTGGGTCCTGTTATACTATACCTATCTACGGATAGAACATATAGAGTATATAATTGATGTTTAGCTCAGTCGGGCTTTTATGTATCTCGCAAAAAAAAAAAAAAGTACACCCCTCACATCTCACATTTTTGTAAATATTTTATTATATCTTTTCAAGTGACAACACTGAAGAAATGACACTTTGCTACAATGTAAAGTAGTGAGTGTACAGCTTGTATAACAGTGTAAATTTGCTGTCCCCTCAAAATAACTCAACACACAGCCATTAATATCTAAACCGCTGGCAACAAAAGTGTGTACACCCCTAAGTTATCATGTCTAAATTGGGCCCTAAGTGTCAATATTTTCTGTGGCCATCCTTATTTTCCAGCACTGTCTTAACCCGCTTTGGCATGGAGTTCACCAGAGCCTCACAGGTTGTCACTGGAGTCCTCTTCATCTCCTCCATGATGACATCACAGAGCTGGTGGATGTTAGAAACCTTGCACTGCTCTACCTTCCACTTTAGCATGCCCCACAATGAGTTTTGCTACACAACAATTTGGGTAAATTGGGGAAATTGATCAGGTATTATAATAAACTGAGCTCTGTTTGTTATGAGTTATTAAACTTTGCTCGTACACTTTGCTTTTTTGTACTGCCTTATTGAATAAGGTCACTTTGTGACAGTGGCCAAGAAGATACCTTCATCTAGATCTCGCCTTGTTTCATAACAGGCTGAAGTCAGCTCCATTCTTTAACTCCTTCACTGGACTTTAGCTAAATAGCCCAGTGCACAACATTTCCTGCACTGATCTGTGATTGATCAGCTATAGAATTTCAGTAATGGACAGGAAGGACAGAGCCATCATTTATGTAATTGTGCCAAGTAAAGTCAGATAAGTTAGACGCTGAATGCCAATCAGAAGAAAAATAGTTTGTCTCATCCGTACTAGTAGTTCAGTTGCGTTGTCATTTTTTATCCATTCTGCAAAAACACATTAGGTTTGATATAACTCACAAACAGATATAAATAAAAAATATAATAAATAAATGCCCACTTCCTTTAATAAAAACTGATGTTTTATATTTGTATGACCTTTGTAAAAACCTTATTTGACAACCTTTTAATACAGCATGCTTCTATGACACCTAGCAGCAGAGGGTTATGTGGCATCCTCTCAGCTTGTTGGAAGTCTCATAATAAGTCACTAGTAAAACCATTTCAATTTCTGTCATTGAAACCAATGAACAAATGCATAAAAAAGCCAAACACAGGAAATAAAATATGTCAAACAGCTGATAATAATAAAAATGCGCCGAACAGGCAAGAACAAAAATATGCTAAACAGATGGCAAACTATGAGCGTTTTGATTGCATAAACTGTATAGAATAATCAGAATGTAAAAGGGCACTTTGTATACAACAGATTAAACTCATTTTTATTCTTATCTGTTTAGCTTTTTTGTACATTTGCTCATTGAGTTTAAATAACTGCAATCTGAACCACTGGGGAATTATAATTTTTTTCAAAGCACATTCATATCATCCTTTGTTAGTCATCATCATTCCTTGAGCGCATGGTGGTTGAAGCTTCCATATCCTACTATATGGATTATCGACTTCAGCCCCCCCCCCCTTCATGACCAGGCTGCTACTTTAAGTGGTAATTGCGCCGGTCATGCAAAGCTGTACCTAAACTAAACTTAGATAATTTGTTTCACACAAATAGAGCTTTCTTTTGGTGGTATTTGATTACCTCTGGATTTTTATTTTTGCGTTACTGACTGTGGAAACTTCAGACTGGACCTCATGCAACTTAGATTCTGTGCCTCTCCACTCTTCCTCCAGACTCTGGGGTCTTGATTTCCCAATGGAATGCAACATTTTCCATAGTCTGTGATGATTTTGTCATCTGCTGGTGTTGGTCCACTGTGTTTTATCAGGTCCAAAGTCTGTGCAGCTCTCTACCAGGAAATTCTACAGAACTTCATACTTCCCTCTGCCGACCAGCTTTATAGAGATGCTGATTTCATTTTCCAGAAGGACTTGGCACCTGCCCACGCTGCCAAAACTACCAATACCTGGTTTAATGATTATGGTATCACTGTGCTTGATTGGCCAGAAAATCCGTCTGACCTAAACCCCATAGAGAATCTGTGGGGTATTGTCAAGAGGAAGATGAGAGACACCAGACCCAACAATGCAGACGAGCTGAAAGCCGCTATCAAAGCAACCTGGGCTTCCATAACACCTCAGCAGTGCCACAGGCTGATCGCCTCCATGCCACACCGCATTGATACAGAAATTCGTGCAAAAGGAGCCCCTACCAAGTATTGAGTGCATACTATACTGTACATGGACATACTTTTCAGTAGTCCAACATTTCTGTATAAAAAATCCTTTTTTTATTCTTATGCAATATTCAAATTTTCTGAGATACTGAAATTTGGGTTTTCACTAGCTGTAAGACATATTCAATAAAATTAAAAGAAAGAAATGCTTGAAATATATCACTCTGTGTTTAGCGCATCTATACAAACTATATGATTATCACTATTGGACTTGAAATAAATTAATAAATACGTTTTTTGATAAAATTCAAATTTCATGAGATGTGTGTATATATATATATATATATATATATATATATATATATATATATCCATACAGTATCTCATGAAAGTGAGTACACCCCTCACATTTTTGTATATATTTTATTATATCTTTTCATGTAACAACACTGAAGAAATGACACTTTGCTACAATGTAAAGTAGTGAGTGTACAGCTTGTATAACAGTGTACATTTGCTGTCCCCTTAAAATAACTCAACACACAGCCATTAATGTCTAAACCGTTGGCAACAAAAGTGAGTACACCCCTAAGCTAAAATGTCCAAATTGGGCCCAGAATGTCAATATTTTGTGTGGCCACCATTATTTTCCAGCACTGCCTTTACCCTCTTGGGCATGGAGTTCACCAGATCTTCACAGGTAGCCACTGGAGTCCTCTTCCACTCCTCCATGATGACTTTACAGAGTTGGTGGATGTTAGAGACCTTTCGCTCTTCCACCTTCTATTTGAGGATGCCCCACAGATGCTCAATAGGGTTTAGGTCTGGAGACGTGCTTGGCCAGTCCATCACCTTTACCCTCAGCTTCTTTAGCATGGCAGTGGTCCTCTTGGAGGTATGTTTGGGGCCATTATCATGTTGGAATACTGCCTTGTGGCCCAGTCTCTGCTTCAGTATGTCAAAGTACATATTGGTATTAATGGTTTCCTCAATGAACTGTAGCTCCCCAGTGCCAGCAGCACTCATGCAGCCCCAGACCATGACACTCCCACCACCATGCTTGACTGTAGGCAAGACACACTTGTCTTTGTACTCCTCACCTGGTTGCCGCCACACACGCTTGTCATGATCTGAACCAAATAAGTTTATCTTGGTCTCATCAGACCCCAGCACATGGTTCCAGTAATTCATGTCCTTAGTCTGCTTGTCTTCAGCAAACTGTTTGCGGACTTTCTTGTGCATCATCTTTAGAAGAGGCTTCCTTCTGGAACAACAGGCATACAGACTAATTTGATGCAGTGTGCAGTGTATGGTTTGAGCACTTACAGGCTGACACCCCACCCCTTCAACCTCTGCAGCAATGCTGGCAGCACTCATACGTCTGTAGCACCCTACAGGTAGGTGCTAGGTAAAGATATAGTGGGTCTTGTCTGCTTAACAGCAGGGCTGTGATTTGTTAGGTAGGGTGTCAGGGCTTCCAGATGTGCCAGATGAAGGGAGAAGTATCCCCACTGGCTCCTGCTGTGAGAGGCTTCTCATAGGGCAGTGTGGGAAGCCCAATCAGGAGACACATCCCAGCTTGTAACTACCCCAGAAGGCAGATTAGGCTGCAAAGGATTCTGGGAGTGGGTATAAGTTTGGGGGAATTGCGTGACAGGGTGTCTTTGGTGGGAGCAGAGTCCCAGGAAGGAGAGTGCGGCTGTCTCTCCTCCTGTCCGAGGAAGGTGTATGTCTCGGGGTGTCGCCTGAGAGTTTAGAGCGGGCTGAGTGAGCTGAGGGGATCCCGTGTGCCAAGAGAGCCTGCGGAGAGAGAGAGAGGGGTAGAGTCTCAGGAAAGCCTACACAGGTCGTGAGTACTGAGGATTGCCCCTGGGGGTCTGCCTGAAGTTAGAGGGGACCACTCCGCAAGAGGTTCTGGGATCCAGTGCCAGCTAGCTGTAAAGGGGGTGCCTAGGTAGAGGACCCTGAAGCTACAAAAGGGGTACATAGTCAGTGAACCCTGAAGAGTTCAAGTGAAAGGGGGCATCTGCGGTTGGGCCCTGAATTGTGCAGAGTGTGTCAGTTGCAAGTACAGCTATACAGAGTTCTACTTCAAACTACCTCAAGCTAGTCAAAGCGGGGGGCAGTATTCAGTGACTTCCACAGCACAACAGTCTCAGGAGTTCTACAGCACTTTTGTGTTCTACAGGTTATATACAATGTTAGTGAGCGTTGGCTGGCGCCGGCTGGCGTCAAGGAAGCGCCAACGCGCATTTTTCAGGAGTAAAGTCCCACATGTAATTAGTTCAAGCCTCAAGGAGTATCCCACTCATTCCCTTCTCCCATCCCTTTAAATCAAATAAAAACCACAAACAAAGATGCCGGAGTTGTCGCTGCTTCAGTTGTCACACCCAGGGTCGCAGCTCACATGGGCTGGAAAGAGTACCAGACATATGTAGCACAGAAAAAAATATGCTTACTTTAGTCTAAAAAAAAACACACAAGTGTGAAGACCAGGCCTATTCTGACACTTTTTGTTTACGTGTAAAGATCAGCTTTTTTTTACTAGAAAATTACTTAGAACCCAAACATTAAGCATATATATTTTTAGCAGAGAATAAAATGGTGGGTTTTGCAATTTATTTTTATGTCAGGGTATTTGCCCAGCAGTTTTTCGAACACAATTTGGAAAATTTGATGAATGTTATTGAACACAATATAATAAAATTGTCTGGTAAAATATAAAAGATGTTGTTATGCCGAGTAAATGAATACCTAAAATGTCATGCTTTAAAAATTGCGCACGCTAGTGGAATGTTGCCAAACTACGCTATTTAAAAATCTCCATACAGTAGGCCAGTGTTTTTCAACCTTTTTTTCAGTCAAGGCACCCTTTAAAATTATAAACAAACAATCTCAAGGCACCCAATTCTAAAATGTAAAAAACTATTCTAATCTTTGGTGGGAAGCAGAGTCCCAGGAGGAGGTGTATGGCTGTCTCTCCTCCTTGCAGGTGTGAGGAAGGTGGTCTTAGGCGGTCAGCCTAGTGAACCAGGTGTGGAGCTGAGCTGCAGAAGATCCAGAATAGCTGATGGGGGAGCTGCTGACAGAGTCTCCCGGGAAAAACAGTGTCCATGAGTACCAGGAGATTTGCCAAAGGGTCTGCCCTGGAAGGGGGACAATTCCAGAGAAGTCAGGGGATCAAGGAGCTAGCTCACACAGAGAGTAATACAGTAAAGGGGGTGCCATGTAGTTAACCTTGAAGAATAGGGACAAAGGGGTGCCAGGAAGGGCCCTGAAGATAATTCTGCAGTACAGTCCAGTCTATCTAAATAGTTCATTAACTACTTCTTCACTGCTATTGACATGGTGATGCAGCGGCCTTGCCGCACTCAACAATATTCAGTCATCCCAGCAGATTGTGCATAGTTCTTACAAGTTGGAGTATCCCACTTATCCCTTCTCCTATCCAAGTTCTCAATAAAAACACAAAAACCAAAGATACTAGACTGTTTCCTGACTGAGCCAAAAACACTTTGAAAATGCTGGACTGCTATGTTGTTGCTAATGGTAACCCAGGGGAACCTGTAACCAGCAGCTCCCAAGGGAGTAGTGCTACATTTACTAAATAAATTATATATAGAACTGGTTCACAAGCATTGTGAGTCCCCAATTGATTTCCTTTTTTTTGCATTTTAGCATGTTGCTGATGGCAGTTAAAGGGATACCTAGGTGTGGTCTGAAACTGTGCTCAGTGCTAAATCCTTAAAGAGGAGTTCCACCCAAAAGTGGAACTTGCGCTCGTTTGTTTCCTCCCCCTCTCCGGTGCTACATTTGGCACCTTTCAGGGGGGAGGGGGGAACGGGTACCTTCCGGAAGAAGGCGCCGCGGCACCGTCCCTCGGAGGTTTGGCCCCCTCCTCCTTCCCCTGTCGCCGAGCCAATGCGGATGCGCAGCGCGCTTCGCGCATGCACAGCCGGGACCCGTCCGTGAAGCCTTACTGGCAATGGCGGCGGCAGCACCCGACAGCCGATGGAAACATCGGCTGCGGAGCCGACATCGCTGGACTCCAGGACAGGTAAGTGTCCTAATAATAAAAGCCAGCAGCTACAGTATGTGTAGCTGCTGACTTTTAATTTTTGGAGGAGGGGTGGAACTCGGCGAAACTCCGCTTTAACCACTTCATGTTTGGCCTACAGACAAAGCATGGCTGGGCAGTGGCTTTGTTTTCCTGAGTTGGTATCATATAGGGTAGCCACCTCATCGCTTTAAACCAGGATACATATTAATTACACAGGTTCTGAGGCTGGTCAAGGTGGTAATTAAACTCACTTGGTGCCTTATGTGCATTATATCAGCCTCAAAACCTGTGTAGTTAATATGTATCCTGGTTTAAAGGGATAAGGTGGCAACCCTATATGACATCCTCTTAGGAAGCACCGGTCACACGGCGCAGTCTGTCACTGGCTGTGTCCACAGGACACAGCCGATGACTAATCAGACTTAGACGTTAGACTTGCATTAATGAGCTTTATTATGGGAGTTAGACAAACGTTTTACAATGTTAAAAACGTCATTTGGGGTGTTTTGAAGCGTTTGAAGAGTGTTAGGATGAATTAAAGCTGCTCCACAAACACCTATTACATTACAGTTAATAATCTGAACGCCCCACAACTGCCTGCCAGAGCGTTTGCAAAGCATTACCATAGACTTGAATGGAAGGTGTTGAAAGACCTCAAACATCTGAGTCGATGTGAGGCTTCAATTTTGAAACGCTTCATGCTTTTGATAGTGTGAACAGCAATATGTGCCGTCCATTGTATCATTTGCATAGGTGTTTGAGGGACTTTAAGGCCTCTCAAATGCCTGCTTTTAACCGCTTGCCAAGCAGCCGCCGTAGTTTTACTGCAGCAGGTCGGCTCTGTCCCGTGAAATGATGTACCTGTACGTTGCTTCGAGGGACCGTTAGTGGGGATGCGGGCGCGCGGCCGGAGGTGCGCGCACATGCTGATTGGCAGCAGAGTAACATTGCTCCCCATGAAGACAGAACGGCGGTCTGCTGTTGCAAACACGACAGACCGCTGTTCTGTCAGTAATGAACACAGAGATCCTGTGTTCCTCTTATTTAGGAACACAGGTCTCTGTGTTCATGCAGCAAGCCCATCCCCCACACAGTTAGAAAGCACCCCCTAGGGACACATTTAACTCTTTGATCGCCCCTGGATTAAACCCTTCCCTGCCAGAAACATTATTACAGTTCATTTTTTTAGCACTGATTTCTGTACTAATGTCACTGGTTCCACCAAAAGTGTCAAAAATGTCAATTAGGTATCCAATCTGTCCGCCACCATGTCGCAGTCCCGCTAAAAATCGCAGATCGCCGCCATTACTAGTAAAAAATAATAAATAAATAAAAATGGCATAAATCTTTCCACTAGTTTGCAGACGCAATAAATTTTGAGCAAACCAATCAATATACACTTATTGGGATTTTTTTTACCAAAAATATGTAGCAGAATACAAATTGGCCTAAAATGATGAAAAAATTATATTTTTACATTTTTTTTATTGGGAATGTTATATAGCAGAAAGTAGAAAATATATATATATTTTTTTTCAGAATTGTCTCTCCTTTTTTGTTTATTTCGCAAAAATATAAAAATCACGGAAGTGATCAAATACCACTAAATTAAAGCTCTATTTGTGGGAAAATAAAGAAAATGTATTTTATTTGGGTACAGCACTGCATGACAGCACAATTGTCCATTAAAGTATGGCCTCTTTCACACGGAGCGGACCGTATTGCGATGCACTCCGGCACTTTTCTTTTTTTTTTTACGGACACAGATGACACTTGTGTCATCCGGTCCGTATGTCCGCATATCATCCTATCCGTTTGCGGATGATATACGGACATAATGTATGTCTATGGGATTGCGGATGTCAGCAGATGACACCGCTGACATCCGATTTTGCATCCTTTCCGTTTTTTAAACGGAAGAAAAATAGGGTTCTGTTCCGTTCAAAAAAAACGTAACAGAACTGAAAGGACGCAAATCGGATGTCAGCGGATTGTCATCCGCTGACATCTGCAATCCCATTGACATGCATTATGTCCGTATATCACCCGCAAACGGATGGGGTGATATACGGAACTGCCGTGTGAAAGAGGCCTAACACAGTGTTGTATTACAATAAATGACCTGGTCATTAAGGGGGTAAAAACAGTCCGGTCCAGAAGTGGTTAATGACAGTGTGAACTTAGCCTTACCAGTCAGTGTCCCTGATCACTGCCACACCAGTTATATGATGACGCTGTACTGCACAGTATGAAAAAAAAAAAAGTGCATTGTTTTTCATTTCTTCATTTTACAAAAAATTATGACAAAAAAATTACAACTTCAAAAAACCCGCCAAGCTTTTTACTAAATACCTTGGACTGTTTACTTTCCAAAAAGGGGTAATTTGGGGGATATTTGTACTGTCCTGGCATTTTTCAGAATTGATCAATATCAGAATTGATCAATTTTCAGATACTATATACCATAGTTTGTAGGCTCTATAACCTTCCTATAGACTAAATAATATACACTGTTTTGGGTTATTTTCACCAAAAAAATGTAGCAGAATACATTTTGGGCTAAATTCATGAAGAACAATTATTTATTTTCAAAATGTTATAACAGAAATAAAGAAAAACGCATTTTTATTTTTTAAAATTTCTTTTTTGTTTATTTAGCAAGAAATAAAAAAGCCAGTGGAGATTAAGTTCTATTTGTGTGAACAAAATTATGAAAATAGTTTGGGTACAGTGTTGCATGACCGCACAACTGTCATTCAAAGTGTGACAGCCGTGAAAGCTGAGAATTGGCCTGGGCAGGAAGGGGGTAAAAGTGCCCGATATTAAAGTGGTTATTAAAAAGTGTGTGTGTGTGTGTGTGTGTGTGTGTGGTTTTTTTGTACTCTGTATATTGCCAAAGCCTGCAAACTATTTGGGATGAGTTCAAACTTCTCTCTGACATGATTGGATTTTTTGTTAACCCTACACTTAACCTTACCCTCCTGAGCATAAGTAATAAGCAATTATCCAAAATGCTAAGCATAGTGCAGATTCATATTCTTTTTGATTCCTGGCTGATGGAAAATAATCTTGTTTCTTACATATCTGAGCAAGTTTATTTAAAAAAAAAAAATACATAGAATGCTCCTAGGAAAAAATACATGTAGGCTACAGAAATAAATTTACCCCCTGAAGCACCTGGCTTAACAACTCAAAGGACTCTTTGTACTTATTTGTACCAAAAACTAGAATACCTTTTTTGGTCTTAGTCAACATCAGACTTGCCTTGAAAGCCTAAACCCTATTCATGGCTGTGGGGAAACACCTCCATTTCCTTGTTAACCACTTCCTGCGATGAACACACCTGTCCGTCGGCTCGGAGAAGTGGTTGTACCAGGATGATGCCTTCAGCTGCAGCTCAACCTGGTACCATTCTATAGATCCGGCAGTCGGCATTCAGATGATAACAGGCGATGCAGCTCAGGAGCCGCTCGGCTGTTATCCCCACCTTCCCCGGTTCTGTCCAGGTCTCCCGTCCCACCGGGAGACCCAAGCAACCAGCCGACACGTCCGCCACCTGGTTGAAGCCCCGAACAAAGCCAGATTTGGCTTTGATCGGGTCTCTGATGTAGTAACCCGGAAGCGACATCGTGACGTCACTTCCTGGTTACTCTGCAGGTAATGGCGCCGATTTAAAAAAAACTGGCAGTATTCAAAAATGCAGATTTCTGCATTTTGAATACTTTAAAGTGCAGTGGAGTGTTTTGGAGTCTATTAGACCCCCGATCCCTCCATAAAGAGTACCTATCCCTGCCTATTACTGTCACAAGGGATGTTTACATTCCTTGTGACAGCAATAAAACTATTACAGTTTTTTTTTTTTTTAAAACAGTGCTAAAAATAAAAAATTAAATAAATATAAAATAGTAAAAAAATTTTTTTTTAATGCGCCCCCATCGCTGTGAGCTTGCGCACGAAAGAAAACACATACGTAAATCGCGCCTGCAAATTAAAATGGTGTTCAAACCTCACATGTGAGTTATGACCGCGATCTCCAGACCGAGAGCAATAATTCTAGAAAAAGACCTCCTCTTCAAAAAAATTTAAAGCGTCGCCTATGGCCATCAGTAAGCACCGTAGTTTTTCACCATTCCACGAGTGTGCGCAATTTTAAATCATAACATTTTAGGTATCTATTTACTCGACGTGACATCATCTTTCACAATATACAAAACAATTGGGCTAACTTTGCTGTTTATTTTTTTTTAATGCAGTGAAATGTATTTTTTCCAAAAAAAAATAGCGTTTGAAAGACTGTTGCGCAAATACCGCATGACAAAAAATTGTGCATTGACTTTATTCTCCAGACTCTTTGATACAAAAAAATATATATATACACTGTGTATATATATATATATATATATATATATATATATGTATATATAATATTTGGGGGTTCTAAGTAATTTGACAACTAATAATACTGAATTTAACTTGTAAACAACATGTGTCAGAAATAGGCTTGGTTCTTAAGTGGTTAAACATGTTGATACACAGGGACTAACTATAATGTTCATTATACTAGGAGTCACAGATCGGGGGAGGACACGGAGAAGGGAGGCCTGATGTTGCGTGAGGTATCGCCATCCATCACCATCCCCTCAGAAATTGACCAGCATGCTGGCCAAACATCACAACTACTCCAAAAGTTCCCTTATCTTTACACAAGGTAGTGGCTGATAAAAAATACCATACACACACTAATACCTATGCTGCCACCACCCACAAATTACCAGCTTGTAATAAACCTTACTCCAGACACACTGTGCTCAAGCAGACTGGCAGATAGGCTTCACAGACAACACACACTGCTCTCGTTAGCACGTACAAGTTAACCAAACCTTTGCACAGAATTGTATCCTCCTTATCTTCAGTTTAGTGTCACTTAAAACGATCTTGCATTTTTATTGATTTATGGAAATAAGTTGAGAATCTCCTAACTTACAGATCTTTGCTTATTTACATAAATAGACACTGTTTTTTAGAGCAGTATAAACATTCTGACATAATTGGAGCCCCGTGCACGAGATAAGTACCTAGTGAAATAAGGGGTACAATTGTGTAAAATATATATTTTGTTGCCATTTGCATGAATTTTTTGGTCACATTGACGAAAAACCAGAAATGGGTATGCGCACTGAACAGATTAGAGAAACCGTCAAATATAATGTGATGTCTTATGTCAAAGATAGATTGGATATTAACCACTTGCCGACTGCCTAACGATGATTTACGTCGGCAGTCAGCCCCTCACAGGCAAAGTGACATAGGTCTACGTCGCTGGCCTGTGAGGCTCTAGGGAGGGAGCGCGTGCCACTGGAGGCACGCTCCCACTCCCGCTCGCTCACAGACCCCCCCGCGCGAGTGACCGGTGGACCCGATGTCCGCCGGTCACTCGCAATCGTCGGTTACACCGGGAGAAAGGCAGGCGACTAATGTAAACACAGCCACCTGTCATTCCCCTGTGTAACAGCACAGATCATACGGTCCTGCCATGTAGGACCGTTGATCTCTGCTGTTACACACACAGCCACATCTAATCAAAGTTAGAAGCACGCCCCTAGGGACACACTTAACCCCTCCCTCTCCAATAAAGTTAACCCCTTCCCTCCCAGTGTCATTTTTACAGTTACAGTGCATATGTATAGCACTGATTACTGTAGTAATGTCACTGGTACCCCCAAAAGTGTCAAAAATGTCAGTCAAGGGTCTGATCTGTCCGCCGCAATGTCGCAGTCTCGCAAAAAAATCGCAGATCGCCGCCATTACGCGTTAAAAAAAACAATAAAAATGACAAAAATATTTCCCTTAGTTAATAAACGCAATAACTTTTGCGCAAACCAATCAAAATACTCTTTTTGCGATTTTTTTTACCAAACATATGTAGCAGAAAACAAATTGGCCTAAAATGTTAAAAAATTTAGATTTTTACATTTTTTGGGGGGAATTTCATATATAAAAAAAAAAATGAAAAATATTGTTATTTTTGCAAAATTGTCGCTCTTTTTTTGTTTATAGCGCATGATCAAAAATCGCACAGTTGATCAAATACCACCAAAAGAAAGCTCTGTTTGTGGGAAAAAAAGGACGTCAATTTCATTTGGGTACAGTGTCGCACGACCACGCAATTGTCCGTTAAATTCACGCAGTGCCGAATCGCAAAATAGGCCCTGGTCAGGAAGGGGGTAAAATCTTCCAGGGTTTAAGTGGTTAAAGATGAGCTCAATAGTTGGGTAGTTGAGATGAAACAAAGAATTGCAGGATATGTAAATTATATCTGTGGTGAAGACTCATGGGTGGCCGTACTTCTGGGTCAAATTGCTGATGCTAAAACTAAGAAAGATAAAGATGCACTGATATTAAGATCATGGCCAGATTTTCTTTACACAATTGTTGACTTAGCCAAACGATCGGAACAGTTTGAAAATGAAATAAGATCTCAGGCTAAGCTTGATAAACAGTTACAGCAAACAGTTTGTGAATGTAATATTCAATCTAAAAAGTTGGTTGATGAAAATAAAAAATTGGCCGATAACATATCAGTTCATCAGGAGCAAAATAATCAGACCAAAGAAATGATTGCTTCTCTAAAAGGGAACTGGATCAAACACATTGTGAGTTGGTAACATGTGACAGAGAGAGGGCTACTTTAAAAATGGAATGTGAAAGATTGCAATTTGCTAAGCAATTAATTCAACAGGACATAGAGGAGTCGACTTATCTAAACTCAGTGCTGGGAAAACATGCCAGCTGTAAAAAGGTTAAACCTTCTATTTGGAAGGGAGAAAATGTCCCTGAATTTTCGAGCCGAACATCTGCTGAAGATAATGTTTTTAAACGTCCCATAAAAACTCAAATGTCAGATTCTGAAAGTGATTTCAATAACCCATTAGAGGAAGAGATATGTAAACCCAAAAGACATTCCCTTCCCAAAACTAGTTCAATCTCACCTCAGAAAAGTCTCAAAGAAGTGAAAGAAAGACTTCTCAACCTGTGTGTGATAGCCCAAAGGTTATAAGATTCTTAAAAGAAACAGTGGGTCTGTTTACTAAGAAAGGTTCTCCTTCTATAATTAATCATATAGAAGCCTACGAGGAGGCTATGTTGACTCTAAATTTAGACTATGATAGGCAGAAAATCAAATTAATTTCATGGGTGTTTGAGTCAAAATACAGGCTTTTCTTTAATTCCCTACGAGATATGGGCAAAAATACCTGGTCTGAAGTTGTTTCAGAAATAAAAACTGAATTTGGTCACTATCAGACAGCTACTGCTGCAAAGAAGGCCATGTTTACTTTGAAATGTCAGCCAAATCAAAGTCCTAGGGAGTTTTTGTCCATTCTCAAAAATGCCTATAGCCTGGCTGAGGAAAATCCCCAGTTTGGGAGCAATGAATTTATCCAACTGTTTTACGATGCTTTGCCAAATAAAATAAGAATGATTCTGGCCTGGGAGTATGCTCCCGAACGGGGTCTGGATTGGTTACTATCAGAAAGTACAACCCTTTTTGCTGTTTTGCAAAATAGTGAAGAGACTCAGGATAAGAGGTTTAAAAAGTCAAATAATGAAATCGCTAAGGTTCATAATAAAAGAGATGAGGGACACTTTGAAGCCCCAAAAAGGAGTCATGCTGATGTGGTTAAAAACCCCAATACTCCCAAATTGAATAAGGCTAACCCCCATCCAGATGATAAAAAGGGTCCGGTAGTTGATAGTGCACCAGATAAAAAGAATCAGTGGGTAAAAAGACGCAACCCTCCATTTAAAAGATACCCAAGAGGTAAGTATAGGAATTATCAATATGGCCCTGAAGAAGATCAAAATAATTGTTCTGGATCAGAAGGGCCTGGCAAGTCTCAGACTTCTAATCCCAAAAATCCACCCACCAGGGGTCACTGGAAAAATAGAAATAATTTCCATGATCGAATGGATCAGATGCAGAATCAGGTGGGGGTTTTAGCAGAACCGATGGAAAAAATATCCCAGCTTCTCAGTAATAAAACTAACAATTAGGGTTGAGCGAACACAGACTGTATTGTTCGGGTTCGTACCGGACTTTTGGGTTTTCGGTACCCGGACATGGACATTTTACTGTATATTTGGGATACAGTCCGTTGTTCGGTTGTTTTGGCGCGGTTTTAATGACGCGGTTTCAACAGCTGCAGGGCAGCCAATCAACAAGCGTTTAACTAGTGTGCCCTTAGAAGCCATCACAGCCATGCCTACTAATGGCATGGCTGTGATTGGCCAGTGCAGCATGTGACCCAGCCTCTATATAAGCTGGAGTCACTTAGCGACGCACGTCACTCTGCTCTAACTATTGTAGGAACAGGTTCCTGCTGCTGCTTATTCGAGGGAGGGATAGGAGATTAATGTAGGGGCAGGCTGGAGATTGCTTTCAGGGAAAGAATAGGACACAGGACAGAAGAATGTTCTTTAATCAGACAGTGATCTACATTAATTTTATTGTGTGGGGGTGCAGTGCACAATCTTTTTGCCCTGACCTGAGCCCAGTGAGGAGGAGGGAGAAATTTTCTTTTTATCAGTCTGTTAGGTGAGCGGTGTGCAGCGTGCGGCGTGCAGTGGACATTTAATGCAAGCTCAGTGCATATGTGTCTGCTTAATCTGGATTTAAAAAAAACAAAAACATTTTTTCCTTCATATTTTACTGTGACTTACAGCGTTTAGACACTGCTGTTCTAATCTGCTATTCAAAAATCACCAATTTAAGGGAGAAATAATAATTTTTCAGTTTTTTATTCATACTTTACTGTGACATACAGCATTTAGACACTGCTGTGTTCTAATCTGCTATTCAAAAATCACCAATTTAATGGAAAAATAAAAAAAATTCAGTTTTTTATTCATACTTTACTGTGGCATACAGCGTTTAGACACTGCTGTGTTCTAATCTGCTATTCAAAAATCACCAATTTAAGAGAAAAATAATTATTTTTCAGTTTTTCATTCATACGTTACTGTGACATACAGCCTTTACTCACAGTGCTGTTCTAATCTGCTATTCAAAAATCACCAATTTAAAGGGAAATATTTTTTTTTTAAATTTTTTCCTTTATATGTTACTGTGAGATAAAGCCTTTAGACACTGCTGTGTTTTAATCTGCTCTTCAAAAATCACCAATAAAGGGAAAAATAAAAAATTTTCATTCATATGTTACTGTGAGATACACCCTTTGGATACTTTTGTTCTATTCCGCTATTCAATAAACACCCATTTAGGGAACAAAATTAAATTGCGGCCTAATCTGCATATGTTACTGTGAGATACACCATTTGTGTACTGTTGTTCTATGCCGCTATTCAATAAACACCCATTTAGGGGAAAAAAATTAAATTGCGGCCTAGTCTGCATATTTTACTGTGAGATACACCCTTTGTATACTGTTTTTCTATTCCGCTATTCAATAAACACCCATTTAGGGGAAAAAATATTAAACTGCAGCCTAGTCTGTAGCTGTACGTGTGAGATGCATCCTTTGTATACTGTTGTTCTATTCCGCTATTCAATAAACACCCATTTAGGGAAAAAATATTAAATTTAAAAAGTGGGAGGCACATATACAAACTGTTGTAATTCCTACACCTTTCACCTGATTTGAATGTAAATACCCTCAAATTAAAGCTGAAAGTCTGCAGTTAAAGCACATCTTGTTTGTTCATTTCAAATTTTTCTGCATCAACCCCAAATTTGTTTATTTGGTCCTTTTGGATCATTGCTGCTGCCTCTGACTGTAACCTTTGCATGACCAACTACTTTACAAGGGTTTTACCTTCTGTTATGTATCTGTAATAGTTGTGTTATATAACAAACTACAGGTCACTTTTAAAATGGTAATCCTGTATATAATTATTAAAAATAGACATCATCATATTCAGAAATTGCTGCAAAATTCAAAATAACATTGTGGCTGGTTAAACTTATATTCATGTTATTATTAGCGCAGTAAATCACAGTTAGGACCCAGGTTATCAGTTGCTTAGCAACTCTTGACGAATATAACAGCATGGACAGCTATCATGTGACTTTACTAATACAGATGCAAACGTGTCATCCTTGAGCTGGTATTGTTTTATCATTAACATCAGCAGTACTGTCATTGCAAGAATTACCGTGGGCTTTAAGATTCATCAACAAATAAAGAATGTGATTCTTAATTATCTTGTTTGTTATTTAGATTCATAAGATTTATTGGTATATTATATGGGGGATCAAAAATAAATAAATAAAAGGCATGCCATATACACAGCTAAAATAAATCTAAAAAGAGAACAAAATAAAAAATAGGAATAAGCAAATCAAATAATCAAACTTCAATTAAAAAAAAAAGATGTTAATATTTTAAATACCAATGTTATAAGTATGATAATCTCATCAATACCACCAAAATCTTAAAGGACTGGATCAAGCAGAAACAGGAATTGAATCTTACCAAAGAAATATCAGAAAGGCAAAATACTTATTTTCTATTGAAACAGTATACATATCAAACTCTGGGTTTCTTATTTGATGCAGTGCATTTTTGTATCTTTTCCATGCCTTTTATATGCAATACCATTTTTTCCTGTTCATTTCAACTGTGTTTTTGAAAACTGCAAAAAAAAATCTGAAATTAGGAATTATTTAGGGATCGACCAATTATTGGCAAGGCTGATACAGTGTATCGAGGGGCGATATGCACTTTCCCCGATATATCGGTATCGGCCCCGGAACTGGCCGATATTGCCTATATTTCCGTGACGTCATTCTGCCTTCTTAGGCCACCTCCCTCGCCTTAGACAGCCTCATCTGGAGTAGGGACTAGTCTCGCAGGAGTGTATCATAGCCATACACTCATCCACAGCAGCCCAGTGCCAGCCAGCCACCCACATCCACAGGCCTGTACCAGCCAGCTAGCCACAGGCACTGTACCAGTGAGCCAGCCAGCCACCCACAGGCCCTGTACCAGCCAGCCAACCACCCACAGGCCCTGTACCAGCCAGCCACAGGCACTGTACCAGCGAGCCAGCCAGCCAGCCAGCCAGCCACCCACAGGCCCTGTACCAGCCAGCCAGCCACCCACTGGCCCTGTACCAGACAGCCACAGGCACTGTATCAGCCAGCCAGCCACCCACATCCCCTGTGCCAGCCACCCACCCACCACAGGGTGTCAGACAACCAGCTATCCACCATAGGGTGCCAGACAGCCTGCCACCAACCACAGGGTTCCAGCAAACCAGCAACCCACCACAGGATGCCAGACAGCCAGCCATCACCCACCACAGGGTGCCAGCCAGCCAGTCACCCAACACAGGGTGCCAGCAAGCCAGCCATTAAGCATTAAACTAAAATTAACATGTTCAGTACCAGATTTGTGTCAAAAATTGTCTTTATTTTTCAAAACTTTAAATGTACAAAATTTCGGCCCATATCAGCAGATGCCTATATGCGATGACCACAATATCGGTATCGGTACCAGCAACCAAAAACCGATATCGGTTGATAAATCATTTATAGCACTAAAATGCATAGATGTGTTAGTAGTATAGTAACCTAAACCTAACAATATAAATGGAGTCCCCATGTAAAAATCCAAACAGGATGCTTTTATTTTGCAACCCCAGATTTGATGGCAATCCTTCTGTTGAAATGCATGCTGTTGCAAGACAACACCTCCTGGGGGATCAGGAAGGATTTATTTCACACTCTGGAACAAACTGTGATGTGGAAATTAATATAAACTTGATGATCAAATAACTCAGTTGCGCTAATAAGTGCACTTTTGGATATTAATATACGCCAATCGCAATCAATCCTGTTGTGCTAAATAAGAACAGTTCTTAGCTCTTTTGTATAAGGCAATGGAGCGAGCTCAGCAGTACACAGAGATACAGAAACACACACAGGCTGTTTCAGTTTGGATGCTTCCAAGTTTGTCCTGTGTTGAACAATGGGCTTCATTTATTTATAGGGCAACAAAAGAAAAAAGACAAGAAGTGATGGCTACACCACATCAGCCAATCAGTTCCAGATGTACAGTCACATGATATAAGTTACTCACATAGGATCAGCCAATGACACAAATGCCACTTTTTTACTGGGTTACCCATAGCAACAACATCACAGTTTAGCATTTTCAAAGTGCTTGGCTCAGTCAGAAAACAGTCTAGGGGTTTTGGTTTTTTTGTAGTTTTATTGAGAACTGGGATAGGAGAAGGGATGAGTGGGATACTCCAAGTTGAATAAACTATGCACAATTTGCTGGGACTGCTAAATAACTGAATGAAGCCAGGCCGCTGCTTCACCTTGACTTTTCAGTGAAGATGTATTTATAAGCTGCACTGTACTGTAGAACACTCTTCGGGGCCCTTCCTGGTACCCCCTTTGTCCCTATTCTTCAGGGTTCTCTACACGGCACCCCCTTTACTGTAATTCTCTGTGTGAGCTAGCTCTCTGATTCCCTGACTTCATTGGAGTGGCCCCCTTCCTGGGCATATATATGGGGGTGTGTGGCGCGCTTTTAGAAGTGGAGATAGTGATCAATTAAATTTGCTTAAATAAATAAATATTATTCTGTGGTGAGGTTGACGTGTTGTATTAATTTTACAATTCTTATTTAATCATATAACTCAATTTACAAATTTCCAAAATATTTTTCCATAACAGTGTTAAGTATTGCCGTTTATAAAGTGCTGGGTGCTTATATTTCCCGGACACTATATACTTATCAATAAATATGTGTAAAAACTTCAATCCATAAGTGAATTAAAATAAATAAATAATTCCATCAAAAAAATAATTTAAACTTCAGTGTATATCCTTATGTAGAAAAAAATATAAAAATATATATGTGAATAAATAAATTTGTTCTTAAATAAATAAGGTGCAGTCTTCAGTGAGCCCCGGTTCACACTTGTGCGTGTGCGGGGTTCGCATGTAATGTCGGAGCGCACTGCTCCGACATTACATGCGATCAGCTGTGCGGTGCGAGTTTAGCCATACAAACTGTATGGCTAAATTCGCATCGCTCCCGCAGCAAACACGCACAGGAGGCATTTTTGCAGCCGCATCAGGATCGGATCGCACAGCGGTTCACACTTGTGCGATCCGATCCTGTGCGAGCTGCACGATCGCACTGCGATATGCGATCAAACTGGGGGTGTCGTTAAGATTACATTGACACCCCCAGCGTATCGCATATGGCAGTGCGAACTGCCGGGGGTGCGTGTGCGATGCGGGAACAGGCTGCGAATTCGCAGCCTTCCCGCATCGCATAAATGTGAACCGAGCCTGAATGTCCATATTTGCTTTCCACCACAAATAAAAGTGCTAGTCTATTCAGCTGTGCAATTCCTTATAGAAAACACAAGAGTGCATCCATGCAGAAAAAATAAGGTGCAGTGACTCGTTCCTCCACCAGGTGTCACTTATGGGTGTCCTAACTTCTCACCTCAGTAACCAGGAATAATCGCCTGGATATATATTATCCCTCGATTGGATACTCTTTAACTCCCGGATATTCTGTCTATTGCTTCCTTCTGATAATGCCTGGATTCTTTAACAGGGGTCTTATCTTGATGTTTGTATGGTCCTTAGTGATCCCACTCTGACATCATGACCTCGGGCTCATTAAGCAAAGAGACCCATCATGGTGTAGTACATCAAATCAATTTATTATTAAAAACATAAAAATGGGGATATTGCTGCGCTAAAATGTAAAGATAAAAACATACATGAATAAAAAGTCAACAGACCAAATGAAAGCAGCCAGCACCTGATCTAGAATCAGAAATACCAGATCTAAATAGCAATATAGAATGGGATTGGTGCAGCGCTAACACAATTGAATCCACAGTCCATACAAATGTTCAAATGGATCAAATACAAAAGTGCAGTAAACAAAAGTTCATCAGAGAGTGCTCCAATAAAGAAGGGAAACTGTCCACCACTTCAAACTTGGAAAAAGCCCCGAGTGCAGGAACCGCCACCAAGATAATAAATGGCCTCTTACCAAATTGCAATGACCCCCATTACAAGGATCAAAGACAGCCTGTGTGATCAAATCAGTGCCCAGATCGACATGTATCGATTCCCAGTGTTCCCTCAGCAGCTCCGACCGGAACAAGTGAACATAAGGAAAAGAGGGACAACTCCAATAGTGAAGTACGTTCACAGGTTTATTCAGTAAAAGCAGAGTGGCAACTCACGTTTGCATGAAGAAATCACAGCATGTCTCGGAGCTATACTCTCAGAACCTTTGTTTCCAACCAATAAAATGGCCGCCGTGTCTCCTTGCTGGCCTCAGCACGACGAACCGCAGGCTCCTCCTCCGACCGGTTTCGTCAACACGTGACTTCGTCAGGGGGTGTGGCCTATGGCAGAACGTCTTTCCTTATATGCTGGGTGAGACAGGGCGGAACTCGCTGCGTCCAATCCGGAGCCAGCAGGAAGAGGTCATCCCAAACCATCAACAGGAAGGAGACCAACGACCCGGAACAGGATGTGGGACCTTTGAATGTCAACATCCGGAGCTAAACCCGGAATTGGAGACCGCAAACAGCGATAAACCGATCAAATATTAACATGATTGCACAAGAGATATATGTGCCTTATATTTCAAAGGACTTCTAGTGCATATTTGATCTTAAGAAAGAAACCTTATTTAAAAGAGCTTCAAAACGGGGGAAACCTATAGGTAACCAGGGGAACAGTGCTCTACTCTAGCCGTGCTAGACTTTGCAGGGAAACACCGCCATCTAGCGGCCAGAAACAAAAATTCCCGAGAGTGCTCCATTACATAACTTACATTGACATGAAAGGAAAATTATAAATGTAACTAAAAATGTGAACTAAATATGATACACAATATGACAGTTTAATAGCATCACAAAAAATATAGAATAAAAACATTTAAAACTATCCCACAAATAAAAACAAAATAAAATTATGATAACCAACAGTGCAGAACATACTGAAAACCCCTTCATCAGGCATTATTGATAAAGGAATTAATATCCCAATCAATATTTAACCCGTGAGGGGCATAGGTCTTCAACCGATAAATCCAGCTGGTATCTAGTTGTGAGACACCTCTGGTACGGTTACTACCCCTCCAACTGCCTGAAAATTTATCAATGCCTAAAAAGACAGTGCCTTTGGGGTCATTCCCATGACATTCATCATAGTGTCTAGAGACACTATGTTTTGGGAATGCCTTCAGTATATTTGCCACATGTTCCTGCAACCGCACGTGTAACTTTCGTATCGTCCTACCCACATATTCACGGCCACAAGGGCAACGTAGTAGGTAGACAACGTGCCGTGTGGAACATGTGATGAACGGCTTGATTTTAACATTACGTTGTGTGGCATTGGAAAAGAACGTCTCAACCCTCCTAGACCTACAAGCATTAACCTTGCAGATGGCACAACCTCTACATGGATAAAAACCACCCCTCTCCTGAAAAAAGAGATGGTCTTAGGTGGATCGACAATGTTGGGGGCCACTTGAAGCCTCAGCGGAGGCACACCCCTAAAAATGACTTTAGGAGCTTCAGGTAGTACAGGGCCCAGGAGGCTGTCGTTCTTTAGGATGTGCCAATGCTTCCTGATCAATTTTTTAACAGAGAAATGCTGAACGGAGTATGATGAAAAAAAGGCAAACTGAAAATCATCATTACTCTCACGTTCTCGTGGTACCAACAGGTCAGCCCTATTACGGGAATCTGCCTGCATAAGGGCTGTTTCAAGATCCTGTTCTTTATACCCCTACTCCAAAAACTTGGACTTCAAGGAGTCACCATCCCATAGGAGGAGGATGTCATCAATGTACCTCCGCCAGAGAACTATCTCTGGTCTCGGAACGTCACCGATGACATCCTCCTCCCATTTGGCCATGAACAGATTGGCCATACTTGGCGCAAACTTCGCGCCCATGGCCACCCCCTTATTTTGTCTGTAATAAGTGCCATTGAACCAGAAGAAATTATGGGCCATAGCATAATCCAACAGGGATAAGATAAATTGACTCTGAAGACCTAACAAAGTGCTCTGACCCAAGAAATACTCAACAGCCTCCCTTCCATGCTGGTGTGATATAACCGTGTAAAGGGATGAAACATCAGCAGTGGCCAAGATGTAGGTGTGCTTCCACTCTATATCCTTAAGTATATTAATGACTTGCATAGAGTCCCTCAAAAATGAGGGGGTCTTGGTCACAAGGGGCTGGAGAAAGAAGTCTATGTATTTACCCACCCGGGAGGTAACCGAATCAATGCCACTAATGATTGGCCTCCTGGGTGGGTTCACCGCATCTTTATGCACCTTGGGTAGATAGTACATTATTGGCACCCTTGGGGCGGATGGTACCAAAATGGATTTCTCCTTCTTGGTAAGGAGTTTGCGCTGAAAGCCATCCTCCACCAAGTCGACAAGTTCTTTTTTGTATGATGTCGTAGGGTTACCCCTCAGGGGAATATAAGTGTCCCGGTCTGACAATAACCTATTCATTTCCACATTATAGGCCACAGTATCCAGAATGACTATTCCTCCCCCTTTATCTGCTGGCCTCACAATTATGTCCTTACGCTCCTTTAAGGAGCGAAGTCCCCGTTCAAACATATGTGTTTGATGGACTTTTTTGAGGCTAAGCCTATCCAAGTCCTTGGCAACCAAATCTCGGAACACAGTCAGAGTGGGAGCCAAAGGACCTGGGGGGTTGAATAGTGAGGCATTGGAAAATGAAGTGGACTTGATGCCCATATTATATTCCACTCTAGGGGTGATGGGGTTCCACATCATATGCCTTTTAATGCTCATTTTACGCACAAACTTTTGAAGGTCTATGAAAGTGTCGAATTTGTTAAGAGGTCGGGGGGGAGCAAACTTGAGTCCATGATTTAACACATGCTTCTCTTCAACCGAAAGAGAAGCTGAACTCAAATTAAACAAACCCCGATCCCTCAACGCCGACTTCTTTTTGTCGCGGACCCTCCGCCCCCCTCTAGTCCCTCTCTGCCCTCCTTTTGCCTTTTTTTTTTTGGGGTGCCCCCGTGAAAAGGGGTATTAAGCTGGTTCCATGAGCCTTGCCCCCCAGGAGGGTTAGAGTAGGCAGATGGAGGCTGGTGGTATCCCTGTGAAGTCTGTGGCCGTTGGTTCCCTCTATTCTGATAATAGGGTCCCTGTGGCTGAAAAGGAGGTATGTATTCCTCTTGTTGCGGGTGTGTGGTGATATATTGAGCGGCTCCCTGATAATCCTCTCGGAGTGGTAAATATCTATTTCCAGAGGGTTGTTGGCTATATCCTTGTTGAGGGGCAGCTTTCCCCTTACCTCTAGCCCTTCCCCTACCACCTCCACGGCCTCGTCCCCGTCCTCTGGGCTGAGCCCATGTCCCCGTTGAAATAAGATTTCATTTGGTCTGTTGACTTTTTAGTCATGTATGTTTTTATCTTTACATTTTAGCGCAGCAATATCCCCATTTTTATATTCTTGCTAATTAGTACATGTGCTGCTGCTTTGTGAATTCTGAGTAAGGATCTGTCGAGCGAGATATCCACATTTGGTTTTTTCGCATCATTATACCAGTGTTGGTTGGCCTTTCTGTGCGTGTACTATCATGGATGTATTTGAGTACAGGAAGACCTATTCCATCAACCTGGAAGGCATTTTCTCGACCTCTAGTGAGCCTGCGGATGACATGAGTGGTCTCTTTTTGAGACTTAAGAACATCATGACAACCGAGCTCCACACGGGGTGGGATATTGCCTTCTTTGAGAAATATCTTGCTGAAAGTATGGTACCTAGAAGCCTGAGGTGGGAGGTGGCACCACAGAGTGACATCCCGGGAGGTAACCGAATCAATGCCACTAATGATTGGCCTCCCGGGTGGGTTCACCGCATCTTTATGCACCTTGGGTAGATAGTACATTATTGGCACCCTTGGGGCGGATGGTACCAAAAAGGTAAATACATAGACTTCTTTCTCCAGCCCCTTGTGACCAAGACCCCCTCATTTTTGAGGGACTCTATGCAAGTCATTAATATACTTAAGGATATAGAGTGGAAGCACACCTACATCTTGGCCACTGCTGATGTTTCATCCCTTTACAGGGTTATATCACACCAGCATGGAAGGGAGGCTGTTGAGTATTTCTTGGGTCAGAGCACTTTGTTAGGTCTTCAGAGTCAATTTATCTTATCCCTGTTGGATTATGCTATGGCCCATAATTTCTTCTGGTTCAATGGCACTTATTACAGACAAAATAAGGGGGTGGCCATGGGCGCGAAGTTTGCGCCAAGTATGGCCAATCTGTTCATGGCCAAATGGGAGGAGGATGTCATCGGTGACGTTCCGAGACCAGAGATAGTTCTCTGGCGGAGGTACATCGATGACATCCTCCTCCTATGGGATGGTGACTCTGAGTCCCTTGAATCATTCATCTCTGCACTGAATGACAATGACAGAGGAATTAGATTGGTGCACGAATGCAGTAGATCTGAAATTCATTTTCTAGATCTTAAAATTAAAGTGGTTGGTAGTTCCCTTGAAACCTCTACTTTCTTCAAGGAGACTGACAGGAACGGATTTATTGACACATCTAGTTGCCACCATGTGTCGTGGCTTAGATCCGTTCCTGTCAGTCAGTTCCTCAGACTCAAGAGGAACTGTTCCAATAGAGCGGACTTCCTGCGGGAGGCTAGCTCCTTGAAGTCCAAGTTTTTGGAGAAGGGGTATAAAGAACAGGATCTTGAAACAGCCCTTATGCAGGCAGATTCCCGTAATAGGGCTGACCTGTTGGTACCACGAGAACGTGAGAGTAATGATGATTTTCAGTTTGCCTTTTTTTCATCATACTCCGTTCAGCATTTCTCTGTTAAAAAATTGATCAGGAAGCATTGGCACATCCTAAAGAACGACAGCCTCCTGGGCCCTGTACTACCTGAAGCTCCTAAAGTCATTTTTAGGGGTGTGCCTCCGCTGAGGCTTCAAGTGGCCCCCAACATTGTCGATCCACCTAAGACCATCTCTTTTTTTCAGGAGAGGGGTGGTTTTTATCCATGTAGAGGTTGTGCCATCTGCAAGGTTAATGCTTGTAGGTCTAGGAGGGTTGAGACGTTCTTTTCCAATGCCACACAACGTAATGTTAAAATCAAGCCGTTCATCACATGTTCCACACGGCACGTTGTCTACCTACTACGTTGCCCTTGTGGCCGTGAATATGTGGGTAGGACGATACGAAAGTTACACGTGCGGTTGCAGGAACATGTGGCAAATATACTGAAGGCATTCCCAAAACATAGTGTCTCTAGACACTATGATGAATGTCATGGGAATGACCCCAAAGGCACTGTCTTTTTAGGCATTGATAAATTTTCAGGCAGTTGGAGGGGTAGTAACCGTACCAGAGGTGTCTCACAACTAGAGACCAGCTGGATTTATCGGTTGAAGACCTACGCCCCTCACGGGTTAAATATTGATTGGGATATTAATTCCTTTATCAATAATGCCTGATGAAGGGGTTTTCAGTATGTTCTGCACTGTTGGTTATCATAATTTTATTTTGTTTTTATTTGTGGGATAGTTTTATATGTTTTTATTCTATATTTTTTGTGATGCTATTAAACTGTCATATTGTGTATCATATTTAGTTCACATTTTTAGTTACATTTATAATTTTCCTTTCATGTCAATGTAAGTTATGTAATGGAGCACTCTCGGGAATTTTTGTTTCTGGCCGCTAGATGGCGGTGTTTCCCTGCAAAGTCTAGCACGGCTAGAGTAGAGCACTGTTCCCCTGGTTACCTATAGGTTTCCCCCGTTTTGAAGCTCTTTTAAATAAGGTTTCTTTCTTAAGATCAAATATGCACTAGAAGTCCTTTGAAATATAAGGCACATATATCTCTTGTGCAATCATGTTAATATTTGATCGGTTTATCGCTGTTTGCGGTCTCCAATTTCGGGTTTAGCTCCGGATGTTGACATTCAAAGGTCACACATCCTGTTCCGGGTCGTTGGTCTCCTTCCTGTTGATGGTTTGGGATGACCTCTTCTTGCTGGCTCCGGATTGGACGCAGCGAGTTCCGCCCTGTCTCACCAAGCATATAAGGAAAGACGTTCTGCCATAGGCCACACCCCCTGACGAAGTCACGTGTTGACGAAACTGGTCGGAGGAGGAGCCTGCGGTTCGTCGTGCTGAGGCCAGCAAGGAGACACGGCGGCCATTTTATTGGTTGGAAACAAAGGTTCTGAGAGTATAGCTCCGAGACATGCTGTGATTTCTTCATGCAAATGTGAGTTGCCACTCTGCTTTTACTGAATAAACCTGTGAACGTACTTCACTATTGGAGTTGTCCCTCTTTTCCTTATGTTCACTTGTTCCGGTCGGAGCTGCTGAGGGAACACTGGGAATCGATACATGTCGATCTGGGCACTGATTTGATCACACAGGCTGTCTTTGATCCTTGTAATGGGGGTCATTGCAATTTGGTAAGAGGCCATTTATTATCTTGGTGGCGGTTCCTGCACTCGGGGCTTTTTCCAAGTTTGAAGTGGTGGACAGTTTCCCTTCTTTATTAGAGCACTCTCTGATGAACTTTTGTTTACTGCACTTTTGTATTTGATCCATTTGAACATTTGTATGGACTGTGGATTCAATTGTGTTAGCGCTGCACCAATCCCATTCTATATTATTAAAAACAAGTATTACACTTACATTTCGTAGTTAGATTACAAGCATATGAGAAACAAACTCGGCGGCGTTGGGAGACACTTCGCTCCGGTCCGTAACGTCACTTCCGGTACTGTTGGCGGCTCCTCCAACAGTACTGGAAGTGACGTTACGGACCGGAGCGAAGTGTCTCCCAACGCCGCCGAGTTTGTTTCTCATATGCTTGTAATCTAACTACGAAATGTAAGTGTAATACTTGTTTTTAATAATAAATTGATTTTATGTACTACACCATGATGGGTCTCTTTGCTTAATGAGCCCGAGGTCATGATGTCAGAGTGGGATCACTAAGGACCATACAAACATCAAGATAAGACCCCTGTTAAAGAATCCAGGCATTATCAGAAGGAAGCTATAGACAGAATATCCGGGCTAAAGAGTATCCAATCGAGGGATAATATATATCCAGGCGATTATTCCTGGTTACTGAGGTGAGAAGTTAGGACACCCATAAGTGACACCTGGTGGAGGAACGAGTCACTGCACCTTATTTTTTCTGCATGGATGCACTTTTGTGTTTTCTATAAGGAATTGCACAGCTGAATAGACTAGCACTTTTATTTGTGGTGGAAAGCAAATATGGACATTCACTGAAGACTGCACCTTATTTATTTAAGAACAAATTTATTTATTCACATATATATTTTTATATTTTTTTCTACATAAGGATATACACTGAAGTTTAAATTATTTTTTTGATGGAATTATTTATTTATTTTAATTCACTTATGGATTGAAGTTTTTACACATATTTATTGATAAGTATATAGTGTCCGGGAAATATAAGCACCCAGCACTTTATAAACGGCAATACTTAACACTGTTATGGAAAAATATTTTGGAAATTTGTAAATTGAGTTATATGATTAAATAAGAATTGTAAAATTAATACAACACGTCAACCTCACCACAGAATAATATTTATTTATTTAAGCACATTTAATTGATCACTATCTCCACTTCTAAAAGCGCGCCACACACCCCCATATATATCACTTGACTAACTGGTGTCTAGTACCAGCTCAGTGGCGCAGCATTTGGGAAGTAACCCATCACCTCTAACAGCGCAGGTATCACCTACACATACACAATTACCCCTTCCTGGGCAGACCCTTAGGCAAATCTCCTGGTACTCATGGACACTGTTTTTCCAGAGAGACTCTGCCAGCAACCCGACCTTCAGCTCCACTGGAACCTCTGCAGCTCAGCTCCACACCTGGTTCACTAGGCTGACTGACGAAGACCACCTTCCTCATACACAACAAGAGGAGAGACAGCCATCTGCCTCCTCCTGGAACACTGCTTCCCGCCAAAGACGCCCTGTCACATGTCCCCCCTGGCTTTTATGAGCAATCCCAGGATGCATTGCAAGAATGCCCTCCCACTGGGACTCCCACAAAAGCCAATGTGTTACTGGCTGAGTTTCCTCCACTGTCCAACAAGCTCCCTCTTTGGTTACAGTGGAGACACTCCCTCAGACCCAGTGAATCACACCTGGAAACATGTAACAGGCAACCTAATAGATCAGGCTCCCCTGATAAGCTGAAGGAGCAATAAATGCATTTACCTAGCACCTACCTAACTAGGAGGGTGCTACATTACATTTAAATATATAACAGGAAGAGGAAGTACAGAGGTGAATAAACAGAACAGTGGGCACGGCTTATTGCCTAGCCCTACACAATGAAAACAGCATGTAGAACCGTGAACGCTGGTCCAATCAAACCCGTGCATGGACTTCCTCTATTACTACTGGTGTGAATTCAATTTACCGAAGCTTCAGAGAACAATGACTAATAGGATTATACTACTGTTCCCATAGACGTGAGGCTATCTGCAGGGAAAGAGCCATGTTGTTTCCACTATGGTGATCAAGCATAGTAGAAAGACATGAGCATGTATCCTTTATAAAGACAGATCGCTATCTAAATGATATTTATTCGGCACCACAATACACATAGACCGTTGCCGGCAAACAGACCTGCGCATGGAGTGTTCGTCAGCGGAGATGTCTATGTAGAGTGAACGAGTATACACATCTAGGGGAAGGTTTTCACTGCCACGAGTCTTTCCTTAATGCCGGTTCGCCCAATTACACTCTAAAGAGTGTATTGCAAGCAAACCGACAACTGTAGCCATAATGACAATCTAAATAAAACACATGCTGAAAAATGTCCACACTAGTCCTAATAAAATTTCTACAACTGGAACTCACTTTATTGTTTTTTTTTTTCTCATTAACTCTTTATTGGGTTTTTAGGTAAGATACACATAGAATTATAGGAACAGTAGAACATTGATAGAAGGGAGGAGTACAAAGATTAGCACAGCATTCGGTACCACAATTTGTCAAATCCTACATTACAATATGATCCCTAACAGTTTAAATGTAATAGGTATTGCAGAATCAATCAGCAGTCCAAGTAGATCAGGGTAACCAGAGAGAATCAAAGTGATTTATTCACACACTCCAAGCAGCTAAGGTGTGCTCATAGGAATGGTGAAGTTTAGTAAGAGTCACTCACTACCTCTACTATATTGTTTTTTTTTTTTTTTTTCTTCCTCTTGGTCAACTGTCGGTATAGTATTATGCATATGGAGGTTTGCTATTTTTTTGTTTGTTTTTTGTTGGTTGAACTAGATGGACTTGTGTTTTTTTTCAACCTGGCTAACTATGTAACACCATAGCATTAAGGTGGAAGTCAAGGCAAAACCTAATTAACGCTAAACCTGCTCTGTGCTACACTCTAAACCTAATCTATCCTACTCTGTAATGCATAAATCACTGTACTTACCTATTCTTCAGCCGATTCGGTCCCAGCATCAACTGTCAGCTGCAGCTTCAGCCTGGAGACGGATGCAGGAGAGGCATCCGACAACGGAAGCCCCATAGTAAGTCTATGGGTGACGTCACCTACCATTCATTTCACAGCCGTTGTCAGTCCTCGCCTGCACAGAGCTTCCGTCGCTGGAGACCGATCGGATCGGGTGCAGAAAAGGTAAGTACAATGATTTCAGATTTACAGGGTTAGATAGATTCGGTATAGTATGTGGCACAGAGCAGGTTTAGTGTTAGTTAGGTTTTGCCTGGACTGCTACTTCATTTTTTTTTATACCATTTTAGGGTTACTTTTTATAAATAACTGATAGAGCTTCTTTTTTCACTACTGAAGTGTAAATGATGGTATCGTTTTAGATCCAGTATAACCCATGAGCAACTCTAATAAATAAGTCTATGGATTGTCCTTAAATTGTTACTAAACCCAGGACCCTGCAGTCACTATATCTGGTCTCCCACAGTACACAGAACATGGAAATGCATAACTATAAACTGCTAAATACCTTTTCTCATCAGCAGTATATAGCAGTCTTGTGATTTCTATCAGTTCCTGGTGAAGCTTGTAGGAGGAATTTTCATACTGCACAGGATCCAGGACCTCTGATCCTCTGTCTGAACAGTGCTGATTGGCCCTGTGCTGATAACATGCACTCTCCCAAAACTGAGCATGTGCAGCTTGACTCCTAAGGCTCTGTCTTATTCGGACATGTTTTGGAGTCAGGGGAAGAAGAGCAGGATTTGTGCAACCTTTTTAGGTTTAGGTTAACCCTTAGGTTTGATTAACCCCTTAGGTTCCACCGTGAGTATAACAAGCATGCTTTACTGCATATGCAGACTGATTTTACATTTGTGGGTTTGGTGCCTTGTTGAATTTGTAATTGTCAGTGTGCTTCTGGGGTAATGGGGGTTTGTATTGCTTTGGCTGAATGGATGCTCAAGATTGCTTGCAATTTTATGGATAAAGTATTATTTTGGATTATATGTGAACTCCAATTTTTCCATCATACATAAGTGGGTATTATTTGCAAAGTGTTTCACCACATTCACTAAACTCTGGGAAAAAATTCCCATGCAAAGTGAATGGCCTATTTGCCTTTATGAAATAACCCCTCTCTTTCCTAACGGTTACAGTTTTTTTATATGTTGGTGGTCACATTGCTAAAGAAAAATCAGTACCTCTTCTGCCTTTTTTTCTGTGAGTTTACCAGTAGGAACATCTAATGTATTATGATGTTACCTCTGGCCCTCTGGCACATAAACAATATTGATAGGCTACTTATACTGTAAGTTGTAACTCCCATTTTATATACAGAAATGGCAACGCCAGATTGTTGTATCACTTTAGCCATCAATAAGATTACTGTATATTGGTTTAGCACCCAATGCCATTCATGTGTGTCAGGGTGATAACATCTGTATTTCTTTGTTGCTTCATGTATAACATGCATTTTTCTTGCTACTAGTTCATATTGCCCGAAGAAGAGGCCAGTGTTTTTTGAAAGCCTGCACTACAATCTCTTTAGTTTGGCAATAAATAGTATCGCTAAATTCAAACATCTATATACTGATATGCAAAATCTTCATTCTGCTAGTCGCTCCTTCGTAGTGAAGACTGGGGGCTGCAACAGGACATGCATGGATGATCAATTTTTCCTGAAAGAGGGTGTATCAGCACAGGAGATATATATTTCTTTGGTTGCATCTCATTATCCCTTTAGATGGGATGCTCATAGATGAGTGCCTATGGCAGATTGACCCCAATACAGGCGGTCCCTAGATTGCAATATATTTTTTTGACCTCATACACACCCGTCTAGCAGTCCCCCCTTCTTGTTGAAGACAGAAAATTCAGGGTGGCGGTTGTAAAAATATGTTAATCAGAAAATTATCTGGTTGATATCCATGATTACAATGGCTCCCCCGGTGGGTCGGTGAAATTTGCCCCATGCACGTGTTCTTAAATGACAAATTTAAACAAAGACTGATCTACAGCCTGGTCTTGATAAAGCTAAGGTCTGCGAAATGCGTCAACCCATTGGCTTTATCAACTTTCTGTCACTGGAACGGGGTCACCTCATGGTAATCAAGTGGGGGATATGGGATCATCCCTGTCTCCCCACCAGGAGCAAGAGTCTTTTGTTCCAGTTCTTTTTCACATGTCCTGTTTTACTGGTTTTATATTCTGTATATTGTGATGTTCTTGTCATATGTTCATTGTGGAAATATTTTCTATATGTCGATATATGTGTTTTGTCCTTTTTTTAAAAATAAGTATTGAATAATAAAATTTACACATATTTATTTACTATTTGGTCTCTTGGTCATGTCAGTAAAGTCCACCTTACGAAAGGCAGAGCTGGGGTTCTGCCAATTTTTTGTTTATAGCTATATTTATAAAGCTATTTACTAATACGTTATCAATCTATGTTGGGATTCAGTTGCAAACTGCAGAATTTTAGAGCATTTATCAAGCCCCAAAGTTGTAAATATAGGCAAAACCTTCAGTATTTTATGTAAAACTGTGTTAAAAATGATTAGTGTGAAGTGAAGTAAGGCAATGCGGGGTGGTAAATGAGCCAGAAGAAATTTGGTTCTTGAAAGTAGAATGGTAGCCAGGCAATGGACGTTAAAATATTTGCCAGATCTTTAGCAGTAAATAACCTCTAAAACAAGCCCTCGCTGGCCTCTGTAGCTGCAACCATCATGAAGAAATTCAATCTCAAAATTTTCAGCTGATGCTCCTTGATACTCCAACTTTCTCTCTTTAGCCAAGCTTCCCCTGCCAATAGTAAGCTGCCAGCCTTCCCCCCTTGTAATCTGTACACAGGGCAAGTGCACAAGAAAAGGAAAGAGAGTAGAGTGCTAAGACCTGACGTAACCCCTTAATGTTGGCGCCTCCCTGCTCTTTAAGGGTTTTCTGATGCTAGGAGGTGGGTGGGGTTTATGATCATGTGACCACCATGATTGGCTGTCACATTGGTCACATGATCGGAAAGCTGCTGATCGCAAGTAGCAATTGGGAGCTTTCAGTTACAGGCCAGTAACTGTGCCAAAAGAACGCAGGGCATGCACTCTTGGAGCAGGTTTGTTTACATTTTAGTACGCAAATAAGCCACCTCTCGACGTCAAGGCCCATCTACCGAGAGGCTACATATTTGCATTCTCGCAGTGCTAAGAGGAGAAGTTCTATGGTCACAGTATATGCTTTCATTTAACATCAACATTGTAATAGTAATACAAACATTGTTTTTAACAATCAAACATAATCTTACCTAAAAAATCCCCATTCATGCTGTGAGTGCTGCCCTTCTGCAGGCAATCTCTTTCAACAATAAATGAATGTGTTCCACGGACCACAGAAAATGATAAAAAAAAAAAAAGTGATAATAATTGTGCCACTACTTATTATATAAACTATGTACAAAAAGATAAAAAAAATCATTAGTAGCATACCAATACTTCACAGTAGCGCAAACAGATCTCAAAAAGTTGTGAATATATATATATATATATATATATATATATATATATATATATATATATAGTGATAATATGTACCCTACCCCCTTTAGGAATAACACTTACCAGACCAAATTGCCACCCATTCTCATGAGTAGGCAGTATGACTCCTTTAGAAAAAAGCCAAATCACTTGTAACATTAGCTCTAATCAAAAATATGTAGAAGGTAGAGAAAACCGAATGGCCTCCAACAGTGTATTACTTCAAACACCAAATTATTTATTCAGTTTAAAATATATCCACTCACTTTTGAAAACATTTAAACAACCATTGTGCATAAAAGGCAGTCCGGTAGCATTACTGTAGCAATCTCAACACCTCCACGCTGTTTCAGACTACTGTTGGAATCTCCGTGTAACCATGTACTGATGCATAATGAAGGCAGATATGACGAAACGCGTTGGGCATAGTTACGCGGCAAGGTATCAATAAATTGCGTCATTACTTATCCAGCTGGTCGGTGGGTGCCCCACTGCTGGTCTTCAAGCCTGACTAAAGATCATGACACTTTCCCTACTCTCTATCTCTATAACATAGGCGGACATGTTAACTTAGTATACATAGGTAATGTAATCAGAGCTGATAATACTGTAGAGCAGCTTCTCTCAACCAGGGTTCCATGTAACTCTAGGCTTCTTCCAGAGGTTTTTTAGGGGTACAATGAGCAATGTGCATTTTCTCTGTCTCGGATGAACAACCACCAATTCCAATATTCTTTTTTCTATCCATCAGCTGAAGATTCTTTCCAATGACCACAAATATAAGGAGCACTCTTCCCAGTAACCATGGAACTAACTATACCATACCTGGTGATGACTGGAATGTTGTAGAGGCCTCTCTTGCCCAACACTCCTGAAGTCGGAGACAGAGAAATTAAGGGCACAGAGTGACATAAGAGCCAGAGTAACTTGCTGGCAAAGTCTGCACTTTAGGTGGATGAAGCTTGAGGTTGCAGCCCTCAGCAGAGGATACTGAAGCAGCTTGACACCAGAGCAGGAGATGGTAGCAGAGCCAATATGTAAGCAGCGACCAGTGGCAGCCAGGCAATAAGGGACTGAGTCAGCAGGCTGTGTAAGTCCAGCAAACAGCTGGCAGGCAAAGAGGAGTCCAGTAAACAGGCCGAGGTCAAATGAACCAGGTTAATGCAGAAGCAAAGGCAAAGTCCAGGAGAAAGTGGGGTCATACACAGGTAAGCAGGTTCAATGGATTGGGTCTCAGGAACACAGGTAACAAGCTGAAGACCATTCAGCAACTGCTCATGATGACAGACCAGTTTAAACAGGCACCAGGAAGCAAGTATTGGTATGCACAAATGCACGTACACGTGTGCGAGTGCGCGCATGAATGTGAGCATGAGGAACTGGAATCTATTGCCTCTTTTGCCTAAATTATGAGCATGTGAGCAATGCACATGCGCTTGAATATGAGCATAAGCCCTTACTGGTTTTCTGGTTTACCTTACACTAATGTACCATGAGCTGTAGATACAGAAGAGCGCTGGATTTCTAGCAGGATCAATGGGTATTTATGCATTTATTGAACAGACATACAAACATTTTAATTTGTGTATTTATCAGACTAATAGGGAGCATATAACTAACGTTCATTGTCAGGATTTGCATACATTTTAACCACTTATCCACTGGGCGCTTAAACTCCCTTCCTAACCAGACCAATTTTCAGCTTTCAGTGCTCTCACGTTATGAATGACAATTACTCAGTCATGCAACACTGTACCCATATGAAATTTTCATCCTTTTTTTCACATAAATAGAGTTTTCTTTTGGTGGTATTTAATCATCATTGGGTTTTTTATTTTTTGTGCTATAAATAAAAAAAGACTGAGCATTTTGTAAAACAAAATGCATTTTTCTTCGTTTTGGTTTTAAAATTTTGCAAATTTAGTAACTTTTTTTCATTCATTTTGGACAAAAGTTATACTGCTACATATCTTCGGTAAAAATAACCAAAATAAGTATACATGATTTGGTCTTTATGAAGATTATAGGGTCTACAAGCTATGGTGCCAATCATGGAAAATTGATCACACCTAATCACACCTAATGTACTGAAGGCCTATCTCATTTCTTGAGACCCTAACAAGCCAGGAAAGTACAAATACCCCTCAAATTACCCCTTTTTGGAAAGTAAACATTCCAAGGTATTTAGTAAGAGGCATGGTGAGTTTTTTGAAGGTGTAATTTTTCCAAAAATTCTTTGCAAATCGAAGATTTTTTTTTTCCACAAAATTGTCATATTTCCAAGTTATTTCTCACACACAGTATATGCATACTTGCAACTAAACCCCAAAATACATTCTGCTACTCCTCCTGAGTATGGCGATACCACATGTGTGAGACTTTTACACAGTCTGTCCACATACAGAGGCCCAACATCCAAGTAGCACCGCCAGGCATTCTAGGAGCACATATTACACATCTTGAAGGCCCTGGAGCAGCAGGACAATGGAAATGCCCACAAAATGACCCCATTTTGGAAAGCAAACACCCCAACACATAATCTAGGAGGCAATAAGCATATTTTGATTGGTTTGCGTAAAAGTTATTGCGTTTACTAACTAATAACAAATAACAAAGGCTCCTGGGCGAGCGACGTAGTACTACGTCACTTTGTCCAGAAGGGGCTGACTGCAGCAGTAAATATACTGTGGGCGGTTGGCAAGTGGTTAACTGGAGGAAGATCTGTGTTCTTGCTTAGAAATCTCCATCTTCCTTTTCGATAGAATGGCGGTCTACGTTGTTTACTTAGGCACACCACCATTCTGCCTCTCTTATGAACAATCAGCAGGCCCCGTTGGACATCGCATCCACCAGACCAGATGATTGGCTCCTGCTGTGTCCAATCACAGCGAAATCGAGTCCCTGGGGGCGCACCTGCCCCAGACCCTGTGCAATAAATCATGTACAGGTACTTGATTTCGCGCTGGAGGGCGGCCCTGCCCCAGTATCCTTCTGTTTTTTTGGACACAGTGTGCTTTGCACTTTTGGAGCATGGCTCTGTGCAACAACATGAGATATGCTCAGATGTTTCCCTGCATTACTATTGATCACCAATGGAATTGATTTCTCTCCGGGGCTGTATTGGTGCGCCCGCTCTCTCCTTGGGTCTCCATCATCACAGCAACCGGGATAGACTTTCTTGGCAGCCCTGGATTTGCAGTACAGAATTTTTACCAGTAACCGCTTTATATGCTATGCGTCTTCTCCTGAAAGTCCCACAAACCCTTTTCTTTACGCCTTGCCACAGAATATCTGCGTGGGGCAGTCCATAAGTGCCGTATCCCAAAAAAATGAGGGGGTAAGCCTTCCCAGAGCTGAAGTGGTTAAAGGCCAAATTCTATTATCATGCACTCCTTTTCATCCTTCAGTTTGTTACTTTTCTGCCAAGTCATCATTCTTGCTAGTAACAGACTTTTGTCACCTACTCTAATCTGTTTCCAATGGACATCTATCCGCAGGAAAAAAGACGTTTCCCAAGATCAGCACGATTGACACACTTTTTCTGTGTATTCACTACAGACTTATTGGACAATAAAAAAAAACAACCCAAGGACATCAATCTTATTTGTGTACAGTGTCACACGGGGGCGCAATTGTTAACCACTTCTGGACTGGAAGGTTTTCCCCCTAATGACGCGTCCATTTTTTGCGATTCGGCACTGCGTTATTTTAACGGACAATTGCGCGGTCGCGCGACGCTGTACCCCAAAAAAATGATGTCCTTTTTTTCCCCATAAATAGGGCTTTCTTTTGTTGGTATTTGATCACCTGTGCGATTTTTATTTTTTGCACTATAAACAAAAAAATAGCAACCATTCTAAAAAAAAAAAATATATGTTTTTTTACTTTATGCCATAAAACATTCCCAATAAAAAAAAATGTAAAAATCTAATTTTTTCATCATTTTAGGCCAATTTGTATTCTGCTACATATTTTTGGTAAAAAAAAATCCCAATAAGTGTATATTGATTGGTTTGCGCAAAAGTTATCGCATCTACAAACTTGGGAAAGATGTATGTCATTTTAATTATTTTATTTATTTATAATAGTAATGGCGGTGATCAGCGATTTCTAGCGCGACTGTGACATTGCGGCGGACAGATCGGACCCCTAACTGACATTTTTGATGCTTTTGGGGGGACCATCGACATTACTACAGTAATCAGTGCTAAAAATATGCACTGTAAGGCCTCTTGCTCACTGCAACTTAAAAAAGCTCAGTACAGCTTTTTTTTTTTTTCTGTTCTGAGCTAGAATACAGCCCATTCATCGTTATGTACCTATGCACACAGGTGTGTAAATGAGCGCTGTGCATTCTTCCATAAGAACAAAATAGAAAAATCTGCATTTTTGGGCAGTAATTTACACCTCATGTGCGCAAATGCGCACAAATAGACGCGAATGCGCACAAATCTGCGCAAATGGCCATTTAAAAAATGCACAAAACAAGAACATTAGAATACGTTTCTGAGAAATTGCGCGAACACACATGTGCGAAAATACATAAAAAAAAGTAAATAGATGAAAAAATAGATGCTCAAACAGGAGTAACGTGTGCAAGAGGCCTTATTGTACTAATGACAGTGGCAGGGAAGGGGTTAACACCAGGGGCAATCAAAGGGTTAAATGTGTCCCTAGGGGGTGCTTTCTAACTGTGTGGGATCTTATGGAATGAACACAGGGACCTATGTTCCTAAATAGGAGGATCCCTGTGTTCATTGCTGACAGAACAGTGGTCTTCTGTGTTTATAATGGCAGACCGCCGATCTGTCTCCATGGGGAGCGATCGTTGGTGCTCGGTGGCAATCGCGGCCGCTGGACATGCAGATTAGCTTCCCGTGTGGTAAATGGGCGCGCGTGCGTGCCTCTAGCGGTGCACGTGCGCCTCCACTCGCGGCCCTTGCGCAGTGACGTACAGGTACGTCGTTTCACAGGAATGAGCCGGCCATGTTGTCAAGTGGCTGGTTGTCAAGTGGTTACAGTAACGTAGTGCCGTATCAGAAAAAATGGCCTGCTCATTAAGGGGGAAAAGAAGAATTATACAAATGAAAAATGTTTTTTTTTTTTTTTTTTTTTACCACTAATATTCCTTTATACCGGCTTTTGAAATTTACAAATGCAGTGATGTAGAAATTGGATGAAAGGTTTAGCACTGGGAAATACTTTTTGAAAGATAAAAAGTGCATTTTCTACACAACTATATAAATCAGACCAAAATGAGGGACAAATCAGGAGGAAAGAGAGACAGAGGGACTTCCAAACCAGGGACAGTCGGGAGCCATGATTATGCAGACCTACTTATGAAACTTTTCTATGGAATATTTACATTTAACGGCCACTTTATTAGCTGTACATTCCGTGCCATAAGCTGTCCCATGCAATCATAGGTATTTAAAACTGAATTATTGTGTTCCGAACGAATTCTAAGGTACTTTTATTCACCCGGTTTTATAAATAGTTCCCTACGTGGTTTTTTTTTTTTTTTTTTTGCAATACACAAAGGATTATTTATCTGAAATATTGGTTTAACGTGCCTCATTTGGATATACATAGGGCTTGGCGAACATTGTCTTGAAATATGCTTATGCTAGAATCTTCACTTGAGCAAGTCTAGAGACAATAAGAGGTACAGACAGGTTTTGCTTGAGCACTGCACATTTGCCCAACGGACAAACTCTTTCCTGAATTTCTTTAGTGAAATCATATTCCATTTAGAGAATGGTACAGACAGAAAAAGAATCACCAGTAAATCACAATCTCATTACCTGGTTTAACCACTTGCCAACCGCCTGCCTTGTATATACTGCGGTAGTGTGTCTCTATTGCGCGAAACTACGTATCTGTACGTAGTTTCGTTCAATAGCCACTAGATGGCGCAATCTCGTTGCTGGAGGTGCGATTGCGCTGTGATTGGCTAGTGGGGATGTCAATCGAGGGGTCCAGCGGGACCAATGTCCGCCAGATGCCTGCGATCATTTTCGGGACAGGAAGAAATGTAAACAAGGCAGATCACCGTTCTGACAGGGAGGAAGACAGAGATCGTGTGTTCTTGCTAAGCAGGAACACAGATGTCTGTCTTCCTCCAGTCAGAGCGAACCCCCCCCTCCACAGTCAGCAAGCGCCCCCTAGGGACACACTTAACTGTTTGATTGCCCCAAAGCTAATCCCTTCCCTGCCAGTGTCATTAGTGCAGAGACAGTGCATTTTTTTTTAAGCACTGATCACTGTAAGAGTCCATTCACACTGGTCAGCCTGACAAGTCGCGGACCGTCGCGGTCCATTGTGTGGTACAGGAACGGTTCTAATAGAAAAAGGGTCCTGTACTACTTCGGGGCGTCCTGGAGCGACTTGCATAGACTTCCATTTTATGAAGTCCGTGCAAGTCGCGCCGAAGTCGTACTGTGCGCGACTTCACAGGTCGCCCCCGAAGTCGTGCCACTTCAGTGTGAATGCGGTGTAAGGCCTCATGCACACTGGACGTTATCAAAACATCAGTAGAAAGCTAGAGGAGTTTTTAGCTTTTTTGCAGTAGAGTTTTTCAGCTTTTTTTATAACAAAATTATACTCCCTCAAAAGCTTATGGCTCAAAAACGTTGATAAACGCCAAATAGCCACATTTTTTTAGTGTTTTTTTGGCTTTTTTCAGCTTTTACCAGAGTTAGAGCCTTTTTACAGCTGAAAAAACGCCTCCTAAAACCCACTAGTTCTGGGAGGTGTTTTTCCAGCCAGGAATGCCCCTGCCAAAATATGTGCATGGACAAATAGGATAACATGCTGCAGAAAAAAAACATCTGACGCCAAAAGCAGCAGCTGTAAAAACGTCCAGTGTGCATAAGGCCTAATAATGACACTGGTCCCCAAAAAGTGTCAAAGTGTCCGATTTGTTTGCCGCAATGTCGAAAGTCCCGCTAAAAATTGCTGATCATTTTTGGCATTGCTGGCATTACTAGTAAAAAATAAAAATAAACAAATAAAAATGCTATAAAATTATTGCATCGTTTGTAGACGCAATAACTTTTGCGCAAACCAATCAATATACAATAATTGGAAATTTTTTTTAAGCAAAAATATGTAGCAGAATACATATTGGTGTAAATTGATGAAAAAAATTCGATTTTTTACATGTTTTATTGGATATGTTTTAAAGCATAATGTAAAAAATATTTTTTTCTTTTCAAAATTGTCGCTTTTTTTTTGTTTATAGCGCAAAAAATAAAAACCACAGAGGTGATCAAATGCCACCAAAAGAAAGCTCTATTTGTGAGAGAAAAAGGACGTACATTTTATTTGGGTACAGCGGCGCACGACCGCGCAATTGTCAGTTAAAGTAACGCAGTGCAGTATCGCAAAAAATGGCATGGTCATTAAGGGGGTAAAACCTTCCAGTCCAGAACTGGTTATACAACACAGATTAAATAGGTCATAGTAGAACATTTTAAAACTGTTACATGGTCAGAAATGAACTATACTCGTCACTAGTTTATTTTTATCGATTTTTCTTAAACATGCTGCATAGAACATATCCTTCCAAGAAGGGAATATTTTGTAAACTAGTTGGGTGGAAAATGTCAAACCCTAAGTAGAATAAGTCAGAATTATAGAATACTAAATATAACCAGTCATGGCGGGGCTTGTGCAACAATTTAAACATTCCATCTTAAATCATTACAATTTTACAGACCTCCCAACTTTTTGAGATGGGAACAAGGGACACCTATTAGCAAAAGTATGTAGGCATAAGACACACACCCTGCCACGCCCCCTTTAACCACCTGCCGACTGCCCGCCCTGTATTTACTGCGATAGTGTGGCTCTATCGCGCAAAACGAAGTAGCTGTACGTTGTTTCATTCAAAAGCCACTAGATGGTGCCATCCCGCGGCCGGGGACGCGATCGGGCCATGATTTGCTAGAGGGGATGTCAATCAGCGGGTCTGGTGGGCCCAATGTCCGTCGGCCACCTGCGATCATCCCCGGGAGAGGAAGAACGGCAATCTGCCTATGTAAACAAGCCACATCACTGTTCGGCAAGGGGACAAGATGGAGATCTTGTGTACCTGACAAGCAGGAACACTGATCTCTGTAATCCCCCAATCAGTCCAACCCCCCCCCCCCTCACAGTTAGTAAGCACTCCCTAGGGAAACATTTAACCCTGATACTTCCTTCCCTGCCAGTGTCATTAGTCCAGTAACAGTGCATTTTTTTTAGCACTGATCACTCTATTGGTGTCACTGGTCCTCACTGGTCCCCAAAAAGTGTCAGTTAGATGTTCAATTTGTCCGCCACAATTTCGCAGTCCTGCTAAAAATCGCTGATCGCCGCCATTACTAGTAAAAAAAATAAAAAATACATAAATATGCCATAAAAATATTGCAACATTTGTAGATGCTTTACCTTTTCAGCAAATCAATCAATATACACTTAGGCACCTTTCACACTTGTGCAACCTAAAAGTCACATGATTTTGCTGCAATTTTAACCACTTGCCGACCGCTCACATTGAGCGTACTGCGGCAAAGTGGCTCGTTATCGTCCAGCGACGTAGGTCTACGTCGCTGGACTCCTCCCTTTGTGGGCAGCGCGCGCCGCCAGAGGCTCGCTCCCGCTGTATTCAGACACAGCGGGAGTCGGGCCAGGTGAGGAGAGGCGGTGATCACCGCCGCTCTTCCCCGATCGTCGGTGATCGAGTGAGGAGATCCGCCCGCTTGTGTAAACAAAGCGGGCGGATCTCCAAAGTGACAAACAGTGACAGATTGCAGGATTCAGCATAGCTGAACCTGCGATTTGTGCCTGTGTCACACAGTCCCCTCCCCCACACACGTCAGTAAGCACCAGACATACATTAACCCCTTGATCACCAATAAAAGTTAACCCCTTCCCTGGCAGTGTCATTATTACAGTAACAGTGCATATTTATAGCACTGATTACTGTAGTAATGTCACTGGTACCCCCAAAAGTGTCAAAAATGTCAGTTAGGGGTCTGATCTGTCCGCCGCAATGTCGCAGTCCCGCAAAAAAAATCGCAGATCACCGCCAGATTTACTAGTAAAAAAAAAAACAATAAAAATTACATAAATTTCCCGTAGTTAGTAGCTGCGATAACTTTTGCGCAAACCAATCAAAATAGGCTTATTGCAATTTTTTTTACCAAGCATATGTAGCAGAAAACAAATTGGCCTAAAATGTTAAAAAAATTTGATTTTTTAATTTTTTTGGGGGGGGGGAAATTTCATACAAAAAAAATTTGAAAAATATTGTTATTTATTCAAAATTGTCGCTCTTTTTTGTTTATAGCGCAAAAAGTAAAAATCGCACAGGTGATCAAATACCACCAAAAGAAAGCTCTATTTGTGGGGAAAAAAGGACATAAATTTAATTTGGGTACAGCGTCGCACGACCGCGCAATTGTCCGTTAACCTTCCCGTCCAGAAGTTGTTAAGAAGAACCCACAAGTTCTTTTTTTTGCCACTACTATTCCTTTATGCTGGTTTTTGAAATTTACAAATGCAGTGATGTAGAAATTGGATGAAATATTTAGCACTGGGGAATACTTTTTGAAAGATAAAAAGTGAATTTTATATACAACTATATAAATCAGAAATGAGGGACAGATGGGGAGGAAAGAGGGACAGCGGGACAGAGGGACAGAGGGACTTTGTTCCAAACCAGGGACAGTTGGGAAATATGATTATGCAGACCTACTTATAAAACTTTTCTATGGAATATTTACACTCAACGGACACTTTATTAGGTACACCTGTTTAATTGCTGGGTAACACAAATTGCTAATCAGCCAATCACATGGCAGCAACTCAATGCATTTAGGCATCTAGATGTGGTGAAGATAACTTTGCTGAAGTTCAAACCGAGCATCAGAATGAGGAAGAAAGGGGATTTAAGTGACTGAATGTGGCATGGTTGTTGGTGCTAGACGGGCTGGTCTGAGCATTTCAAAAACGGATCTACTGGGATTTTAACGTACAACCATCTCTAGGGTTTACAGAGAATGGTCCAAAAAAGGGAAAATATCCAGTGAGTAGCAGTTGTGTGGATTAACCACTTCTGGACCGGAAGGTTTTCCCCCTTAATGACCAGGCCATTTTTTGCAATTCGGCACTGCGTTACTTTAACGGACAATTGCACGGTCCTGTGCTGGTGAACCCAAATAAAATTGATGTCCTTTTTTCCCACAAATAGAGCTTTCTTTTGGTGGTATTCGATCACCTCTGCAATTTTTATTTTTTGCGCTATAAACAAAAAAACAGCGACAATTCTAAAAAATAAAAAAAAAATAATATTTTTCACATTCTGCTATATAACATTCCCAATAAAAAAAAAATAAAAACTCAAATGTATTCATCATTTTAGGCCAATTTGTATTACGCCACATATTTTTGGTAAAAAAAAATACCAATAAGCGTATTTGATTGGTGTGTGCGCAAAAGTTATCGCGTCTACAAACTAAGTGAAAGATTTATGTCATTTTTATTTATTTATTTCTAGTAATGGCAGTAATCAGAGATTTTTAGCGGGACTGCGCCATTGCAGCGGACAGATCTGACCCCTAACTGCCATTTTTGACACTTTTGGGGGGACCAGTGACATTACTACAGTAAAAATAAACTGTTACTGTAATAATGACAATGGCAGGGAAGAGGTTAACACGGGGTGATCAAAGGGTTAAATGTATGCCTAGGGGATGTTTTCTAACTGTGGGGGGATGGACTTATGGAATCAACACAAGGACCTGTGTTTCTAAATTAATATATTAATACAAAGGAACCTTGTGTGGATTGCTGACAGAACAACGGTCTGCTGTGTTTACAACAGCAGACCGCCGTTCTGTCTTCATGGGGAGCGATTGCATGTGCCCGGGGGCAATCAAGCCTGCCGGACCCACAGATCAGCTTCCCCGCTGGCGAATGGGTGCACTCATGCCCCCATGATCGCTCCCTCAAAGCAACGTACGGGTACGTCGTTTCGCAGGAACCTTTTTTCTGTTCATAATTTTAAAGTGAAGTTCCAGTTCCCCAATTAAATTGTTACCACTTCCACTGCAACATTAGGATACTGTCAGCAATGTGTTCCTTTTAGTTTTTTTTGAAATCACAATAAACTAACCTGATCTCGGAAGCAGGCAGGGTCCATCGCTATTGTGGGCATCTGAAGCCCACTTGGCTTCATTTCCGTTATTTGGTACAGCTGGCTACCCAGCATGCACCTGCTGATCTCGCACCTTCGCAGTAATGCCACTGCACAGTGATGTTTCTTCCTGACAGATTGCCATAGCAATGGCGGTGTCGGTGGAAGTTCTGTCCCCATTGTTATAGCAACCTGTCAATCACAGGTAATTGAAGTCGGGACGCCTATCTCCTCCTGTTTGTGTCATTTCCGGTCCGGAAATTACGCGGGATTTCGGTATTGGGTGATTCCCATGGACTCCTGGGATAGATGACACTGATATCCCGGGAATCCATGGGAATGGCCTTGTGGCATAATCGCCTAGGTCACTGGTCTCCAAACTACGGCCCGGGGGCACTATTTCTCCCACTGACGCCAACAATGGAGCATAATTCCTGTTACAGAGATCGACAACGGGGCCCTATTTCTGTCATTTGACACCAACAATGGGGCACTATTCCTCCCACTGATGCCAATAATGGGGCACTATTCCTCCCACTGATGCCAATAATGGGGCACTCTTTATCCCCCTAATGCCAAAGATACACTGTTCACTCCCACTGACACCAAGATAAATTCTACTCCTAATGGTCACAGTCCGGGCCCCTCTGGGCCCCTACCGGTCTGAAGAATGGTAAACTGGCCCACTGCTTAGAAAGTTTGGAGACTCCTGGCCTGGGCGGCCGGAGCCAGAAATGCTGCAGGAAAAAATTTAAAAAAAAAGTATAAAAAGAAAAAAAAATGATTGCCATTTAGAAAAGCAGTGCTGATGGCCATGGGAATGACTGCACAATAAAAAAAATGGGTGGAACTATGCTTTAAGTATTTTGTTCCATTTCTGAACACAAAAACAAACTTGTTTATGTCTATTTTTGTGATGTCTTTCTGGATTAGCCTGCTTCAAATCACGCCACAGCATCTTATTGGGACTGATGTTGGGACTTTATGCAGGACAAAATGTATTCACTTTTCTTTGAAAATATTTATATCTTACATTACTTCACTTTGACATTCAGCTTACAGAAAAAGATGTGCTGCAGTTCTTTTTTTTTTTAGTCTTACTGAACCTGATTAGTCACTGACTATGGTGAAAAAACACTTATAGCAATTAGTTTCAAAATTTTAACTTTAGGAGATAATTCTGTTTCTGTTACTATCCTGGCAGCATTGTTTTTTATATCCCCTGTTTTCACATAAAAGTCTGACTCACTGCTATTCTGAACATATTTAATTGAAGTAAAAAATGCTGGTCAGCTCTATAGGGAAGACTGCCGCGAGGTATCACCTCTCCACACTATAGAACCTGCACACATAGGTGGTGCACGTGTACAGTAATGAGACCAAGCTAGGGATGATTGATGGTTCATTATTACCCACGTGCCTTTTACTTCATGATGTTAGTTACCTTGGTGATATGTAATGCAAAGACTGAGGTTTTAAAAGACACATAATGTTCCCATGATCTAGGAGATAAATGTCTTCTTTTTTTTTTTTTGTTCTGGATGACCTTGTAAAAACTCATATGGTAATAGACTTTAATTAATTTATTGAGGACCTGGTAAGGATGGATGGATCACTTTAACCACGTGCCTACTGGGAACTCTCACCCCCTTCCTGCCCAGGCCAATTGTCAGCTCATAGCGCTGTCACACTTTGAATGACAATTGCGCGGTCATGCAACACTGTACCCAAACAACATTTTTTTCATTTTTTTCCCACACAAATAGAGCTTTCTTTTGGTGGTATTTAATCACCACTGTGTTTTTATTTTTTGCTAAATAAATGAAAAATACCGAAAATGTAAAAAAAAAAAAAAAAAACTTTTTTTATAGTTTGCTATGAATTTTGAAAACAGGTAGTTTTTCTCCTTCACTGATGTGTGCTGATGAGGCAGCACTGATGGGCACTGATATGCTGCACTGATGAGGCAGCACTGATGGGCATTGATGGGCACTGATAGGCTGCACTGATAGGCACTGATGAGGCTGTACTGATAGATGGCACTGATGGGCACTGGTAGGCAGCACTAATGGGCACTGGTAGGCGGCACTAATAGGTTACACTGCTGAGGAGGCACTGATGGACACTTATTGGCAGGACTGGTGGGCACACATTAACAGCACTGGTGGGCAAACATTGGCAGCACTGGTGGGCACTTTTGAACTGCACTGATAATCAGGACACTGATAATCAGTGCCCTGATTATCAGTGTGCGTGTCCCTTTTTAGAGATGCCAGTTATAGGCTCTCTTCTCCTCTCCTCATGCTGTCAGCATGAGAAAAGGAGTGCCGATAACCTGCTTCTATTTACATCCGTGACCAGCTGTGATTGGACACAGCTAAACACGTGGTAAAGAGCCGCTGATTGGTTTTTTTACCCCTGATCTGTGATCAGCAGAGCAAACCACCCACGCCCAGCAGCGGGCGGGATCACGAGAGGCCACCATATGAAAGCATCACAGAACTAGTCATTCATGATGTAGCTGTCATTTGGCTTTAGCGCAGTCAGCAAGTGGTTAACAAGCAAATACCTGCATGTGCAGACAAATTGATATAATAAAAAAAAGTGTTTTTTAAAGGCTTGGTCTAATGCCTCGTACACATGATGAGATTATCGGACTGATGATCATCCGTTTTTTGTTGCATTTTAATCTCATATCGAAAAAATGAAGAGGTTACTAGAGTTACGATAATTCTCGTATGACAGCAACTGAACAGAACTTGGGAAGTGATGTAATGTGTTGTGTTGTATTGTATTCTTTAGTTTCCGAGCATGTGTGGTCTTGATTTTCTGATTTTTTTTTTTGGACGAATACTGTACTGATTAAATGAAAATCGTACGATCTTCTAACTGGGCATTACACCTAATTTCTCTTTTTAAAGTGGAAGTAAACTTCCATCTCTGGCTTTTACCTAAAGGTACGCCTATAATAAGGCTTACCTATAGGTAGTGTAAATATCTCCTAAACATGCACCGTATAGGAGATATTTACTGTACAGGCAACCAGTGACATCACTGGTGCATGCACTCTGAAGAAGTGACCACCCAAGTCATTCCCTCAGAGCCCTGTGCCGTAAACTGCGCCCCCTACGCACATGCACGGGAGTGACATCATCGGGGCTCCGGCCAGTCACAGAGTCGGAGTCCACGAACCCGGAAGCAAGACGGGTGAAGATGGGAGCGCTTAGAGCTCTGGCATGTCAGTGCTAGAAGGGCTTTGTTTTAGGGTAAGTTTATGTGATGCATACTAGCACATTATGCCATTACATTGCAGGGTACGGAAAAAAAAAAAAATCCAGTGGTTAACAACCACTTTAAGTGTATACTCATGGATTGGGTTACTTGCTGGCTTTTACCTGCTTTCATGGTAAGTACGTATGAGCTTTGGGTTCAGGTTAAACATGAGCTCAACCCAGCCTGTTTGCAGTTTGGCAAATAAGCAAACAAACTGGCCATACTTGACCAGGTCACCTCCTGGCTAAGATTTCAAGCAGAAGTCTGTCATTTTGTGGTGGTAGAACTACAGCTACAAAATGACAGCTCCATAGCTGGTTGATGTTTGTAATGATGTCATCCAGCATCCCTGGCCATTGAGCTTGTTTCCCTCTAGTGTTCAGCCTGCACATTGTGTCATCATTTCCTGAATGCAGAGATGACCACAACTGAAAGCATGGGATCGTAGGATATGTGGTCCAGAGAGCCAGGATTTGCATGGGAGCCAGTGTTGCTGCAAACTACAAGTTCCAGCCAGCTGCCAGTGAGAGGCATGCTGGGAGGACATAAATAACCCAGTCTGGGGAGGAGTTCTTCCTCTTGGGACCACGGCCTTCAGCTGAGAGCAGGAACCCGGGCACTTTGGGGAATGTAAGCAGGCGCCGCAGACTGAACAGTGTGGGGAGACTCCAGCAAGTGAGCGTTACACCTGCAGGCAGATCCACTATTGCCAGCTCCCTTTTGGCTGAGTGACTGTCGGGGGCCACTCTCATCATCACTGGCACAGACCCAGCTGAATCCCAGCCTCGCCAGGTGCACGACCAGGCACCCTTCACTGGTTGCAGATTCTTCAAAAGCCTGTTCTGGGACATCCCATTCCCTTGAGCCTTGAACAAGAAAAGAATTCCCCTAAGGGGTTGGGACTTTTCAGGCACGCAAAAGATTCCAAAAAGGTAAAAAAGTAATACATTTTATTGATACATAGATTGCATATACAAAAATAACATAAGATAAATAAGCAAACAGTTGGCACATAAAAAAACACAGCACAGATTCAAGGTGAGCAAAACAACAGCAAAAGAATACCCAACGCATTTTGAAGCGAATGTGTGCTTCTTCTTCAGGGGTAAAGAACTGTATGCTGCAGAGCTGATTCTGCAATAGGGTAATATAGAATCACATTAATACAAATAATTTGCAATATATATAATATAAACAGAATCTTGATTGAGATTGAGAAACTCACATCATCCGTGATTCCCTGTTTGCTGAATATAAAAACAATGACCTTTTCTAATAGAACTACCCAGAGGTTCAAGAGAGAATGGCCAGGATCCTTGATGTAAAGTAATTCACTGGTAGTAGGAGCAGGTCAGCAGTTGTGATCCACAGTCCACCAACTGCATGCGGCTGGAGTCCTATTGTAGGAACCCAGGTTGGAAGGATAAGGCATGTAAGTCCTGAGTGCAAAAAACACTTCAGGTTAAATGAAAAACTTAAAAGTTCCTCACAGAGCTGTATGTGTATTGGGGAGGGGAGGGAAAATCAGTAGAAAAAAGCATATGAGGAAAAAATAAAGGTATAAAAATATATGCGACCTGGTAGTGTTGCATAATTGCCAAAATATGGTTTCAGGCCAAAAGGATTCTGTTTAACCCAGGTAAATGATTACTACTAAGAAGTAACTGTAAAACAGATATAACTTGGGTGTAGCAAAAAAAGGCGACTTATATGCATGCATCATTAAAAAAGGAAAAAAAAGGAATGTTTTTTTTGCAGATAGGGAGAGCCTCAATATGTTTGTAGAACCATGTGCTGACAGGGGAGGAAGTATGATGTAGTGGGGTCTATTAACTCACTCATAAATGAGAATATGCAGAGATTGCAGGTTGCATGAGTAAAGATTCAATTGTCTTATCTTAACCGAATGTGTGGAGGATAGAGCTGATGACCGCCATCACCACAGGCAGGGTGTGACTGAGCATCAGGGAAGACTTACTTTATAAAGCCTTGTAAATTAGGTTCATGTGTAGCACCTGTGTATCAATGGGCTGGGGTGGAAACCAGGCATCCCTATGAAAAATCCTGTTCCAGTGTCCTGGGTTCCAGGGAGGGCTCCCTGAGATGTCAATGCCCGCGCCACCCCTTCCCCGTGCAATGCGCGGAGATGCGATGGGATGCAGCGGAACGGCGTCTCACCGACACGGAGGCTCTCCCTAAACTGCACAACCGCAGCAGGGAGAACAAGTGCACTGAGACAAGGCTATGGAAGCCTATGGATGGCAAAATTCCTCAGACGCAATGATGGGCACGCTCTCAGAGAGAGAGCGGCCCTTACAGTGCCTGGTTGCAGCAGAAGTGGGCTGGGTGGATCCAAAAGCTGCCGCAGAGAGATTATAAATAAATATCTATAGAAGAAAAAAAGTAAAAGGAATTGGTTTCTTAGATAAATACGCCTCATAAACATATATTGAGTTCAATAACCATCAGATAGGTGTAGCCTATCAAGAAGCACATGGTGTCACATCATGTAAAGAATGGCTGCCACTGTGATTATCTAATATAATAGAGGAGAAACATACAGCCATACAGGACAGATGAGCACTGCGGAAAGCTCTATGAAAAGGTCAGACAAAACAAAACAAAAAAAAGCTGCATGTGCGGGAAACCACTATAAATGTCAGATGTAAAAAAGACATACTAAATTGTTATTGATATCAAATTACAAACAGTATCTAGTAGACAGAATGGAAAGAATTATTTTTCCATGCCCCCAGAGGTAAAACCCTCTAAGAAGGGTCTGAACTAAATCATTTTGTTCAGTCCTGGGGGCTGGGTGGCTTTGCAATTGACTATCCACCTGAGTTCCCTCTGGAGGACCTTGTTCCAGTCCCCTCCACGGGGGCTTGGGTGGACACGGTCCAAGATCAGAAATTTGATGTTGGGGAAAGTGCGTCCATGGACAAGGGGCGCATGTCTTCCCAGGGGGAGTTCTGGTTCACACTTTTTAATACTGAGAATGTGACGGTAGGCCCTTCTCCAGAATTCTAATTTGGTTTTGCCTATGTAAAAGCAACCGCAGTCACATAGTAATAAATAGACAACACCAGGAGTTCGGCAATTGGCAAAATGCTTTGGTAGAAATTTTTGACCGTTAGGTAGAATGGGGTGTTTGTTGGTGTACATATACTTACAATATTCGTCCATGTGGGTTCCCTTATATTCACTTTTAACAAGTTTGTCCTTTAAAGCCTTTCTAAATGTAAATTGGGGAGTTGGAGGTATGTAGAGACCAAGGACTGGGTCCATTGTCAAGACATGCCAGTACTTGTTAATGATCTGTCTGATTTTGATATGCTGATCAGAGTACTTGGTCATAATCCTCATATTTGTGTCTTTATTGCGGGGAGAGGGAAAGATGAGATCCTGTCTCTTTTTGTCAGAGGCCCTTTTATAAGCTTTTTTAAGGGATGTTTTTGAGTATCCCCTCCGCAGCAGTCTGTCCCTCAGTCCATCGGCGGCTATCTGAAATTGTTGTTCATCAGAGCAATTACGCCTGATACGCAATATTGACTGTAGGGAATAGAATCTATGAGCGGCTTGGGATGAAAACTAGACGCGTGTAAGATTGTATTGCCCGCCGTGGACTTAATGAACAGACTGCTACGGAGGGTGCCGTTCTCACCTTTATGTATTTTTACATCCAGAAAGGGTACTTGATCCCTATCTGCATGCATGGTGAATGCCAAGTTGAAATCATTTTTGTTCATTCTTTCCATGCATTAAAAGAGAAGGTCAAGAGGCCCCTCCCACACCACAAATATGTCATGAATATAGCGGAACCACATAAGTATATGGTCGGTATATAATGAAAGAGACTCGTCCTAAAGGAAAGAACGCTCCCACTCCCCCAGGTACAGGTTGGCATAGGATGGAGCACAGCAGGTGCCCATCGCTACCCTCTGTACCCAGAGGTAGTGGAAGCCATTGAAGGAAAAGACATTATGTGACAATATGAATTCTAGAAGGGTCACAATGAACTAGCTATACGCTTGATCCAAGGGGCCACATTGTGACAAGAAGTGCCGTATAGCTGCGACTCCCCTGGAGTGGGGAATCAAGCTATACAAGGCCTCAATGTCTATTGTCACCAAGTAGGACTCAATGGGGATGTTGGTGTCTTCGATAATTTGTAATAAGTGAATGGTGTCACGAATGTATGATGGTAAAACTAAGACGTGTGGGCGGAGGTATTCGTCAACAAGTCTGCTGGCATTCTCAGTAAGCGCTCCTCGTCCTGATATTATGGGTCTCCCAGGTGGATTGGAGGTGTCCTTATGGACCTTAGGGAGGGCGTAAAAAGTGGGCGTAATGGGGAATGGTGTTCTAATAAACTCCCAGGTCTGTTTTAGGATGGTGTTATTGAGGTATGCTGAGTCTACCAAATCGTAGAATTCTGTGTTGTATTTTTTTAATGATGATATCCGCAGTGATGCGTCTGTACCACTGTGGATTTTTTAGGATCTTCATACACATTGACATATTTTTCATTGTCCATCAACACGATATTACCGCCTTTGTCAGCTGGCTTTATGATAATAGGCCGATTTTTGGAACGTTTATTAAGCGCCTGTCTCTGCTGGATAGTGATATTGGGACTTTTGGAGGGAAGTAGTTTTAGAGTGTCCAACTCTTTACTAACTAGTTTGACAAAAGCGTTGATATTAGAGTTAAGATTGGTATTAGGGTATTTATCAGATTTTTTGCTAAGAGTAGATGGAGTCGCAATCTTAAGCCCGTTGTCATTGTCGGCCTCTTGAGCCTTGGTATCATCAGGATTGGTGAGGGGGTGGAAGCCCATCTTGTGTACACCCCACAAATACAAGACACTGGATGCAGACAAATAAGGGAAATGTTACCCAGGACCTACCTTCAAGTACGGTCAAGGGGGGTGGGGGGAGGGGAATGAACTGAAATGGGGACTTTATCGGTACTGTATTCAAATAAGTAATCCAAGATAAAATGTAAATTTTATTTAAATATAAAATCTAAAAACAATGAAGACATAACATGCATATAGGTACTGTATAAGAGCTTAGTTGAACAATTGTATGAGCACAGATGCAGTTTTAATAATCCAAATACGGATTTTCAAACTTCCAGGTGTGTATACCTCGACATGTTTCGTGGCGGACCACTTCTTCAGTAGGATGTTAATACACACTATGCTCTTTCTAATAATGATAAACAATACATTAGTGCACTAGAAAATAATATATAAATGTAGTACAGTGCATATATATAATGGAAGCAAAAGTATGGGAGGACTATCTCACCTAAAGTTCAAGGCTCAAAGGGATAACAGACCTGTGTGCACAGCCACCAAAATCCTCTCACCGGCGGGCATGGGAGACACTGGATTTAAGTCAATTAAATAGATACTCTTATTTTTGTTATATCAAAACTTTATCAGACTTAATAGGTTCACTAGTAGAGGGTTACCAGACCAGTAGGAAGAACGTGTAATAAGTGCCATTCCCTGAAAGGGCTGGCTTGATGTGCAAATAAAATAGAAGAAACAAGGAGGAAGGAGGAAGAGGTAGAAACAGGGAAGGGGAAACTGGGTAGGAAGGGAGATGGATGAACCAGGGAAACCAAGGAGGTTTAAAAAGACTAGGAAGGGTGTGTAGAAATAATGATTGATTAGAGCCCAGGTGGCTTGTGAGCAGTCAAGAAGTTGGTGTGAAGAATCCCCAAATTCCAAATAATGGGGGAAAGGAAGAGTCAACCTACTGGAATTTGATAGTTGTGAAATAGACTGTTATAAAATAAGGATCCCCAAAATTCTCCACCGGGCCATGTGCAAAGGTAGGAAGCCTTGGCAAAAGGCGGTACATAGATGTATATTCCACCTGGTTATATAAAGCCAATGGGTATTAAACTGGCTGAAAATTCCAAGTCCACAACCGGCAGGGTCATCTGTATAAAAGATAGGGCGATGTATGAATATGAGGCATAAGGTTCCACATAGGAAATCATTAGGCCCTTAGAGAGTATGATAAAAACCCAGTAAAGTGGGGTGCTCATCCGCCAGTGGTGGATTGAAAGCAAGCCCGTGTGGAGATGCAGGATCAATAGCGTTCGCCGCCATTACTGGCAGCGGATGCTATTTAAGTGTCTACCGAGCGGCAAACGTCATCACGCACTATAAGGTGCGTGACCACTAGCCACCCAGATCCTGAGATTGTGCATGCGTGAATCGACGCGCAGGTGCGGTACCGCTGTGTATCAAACACTGCGATAGTGACAGGCGTCATTAGACGCCGTCAGCATCGGGATCACATGTCCGCCGGCTGAGTGTTGGCCGCGCCCAACAGGGCAAATCCAAAAGAGCCCGATCTACGGTGAGATGCAAATACAATGTAAACAAACATCAGAATAACAAAGCCCATTACACAATTGTATATAAACAAATACAGTTAAACAAATGCTGAATACATGCAATGTTATTTAGAAATACATAAACATTTATATAAATATAAACAAGTGCCATGTTGGTGGCTACCACCAATATATTACAATACAATAATTTAAGGCTCAGAAGAATGAGGAATCGGAAAGAAACAGGGAGGGAAAAGGGGGCAAATTCAAATAATTGAAAAACGGCGGTACCGCGCCTGCGCGGTCTCGGGATCTGGGCGGCTAGTGGTCGCGCACCTTACGGTGCATGATGACGTTTGCCGCTCGGTAGACACTTAAATAGCGTCCGCTGCCAGTAATGGTGGCGAACGCTATTGATCCTGCATCTCCACACGGGCTTGCTTTCAATCCACCACTGGCGGGTAAGCACCCCACTTTACTGGGTTTTTATCATACTCTCTAAGGGCCTAATGATTTCCTATGTGGAACCTTATGCCTCATATTCATACATCGCCCTATCTATTATAAAGATGACCCTGGCGGTTGTGGACTTGGACAAATTTTCAGCCAGTTTAATACCCATTAGCTATATATAACCAGGTGGAATATACATCTATGTACCACCTTTTGCCAAGGCTTCCTACCTTTGCACACGGCCCGGTGGAGAATTTTGGGGATCCTTATTTTATAACAGTCTATTTAACAACTATCAAATTCCGGTAGGTTGACTCTTCCTTTCCCCCATTATTTGGAATTTGGGGATTCTTCACACCAACTTCTTGACTGCTCACAAGTCACCTGGGCTCTAATCAATCATTATTTCTACACACCCTTCCTAGTCTTTTTAAACCTCCTTGGTTTCCCTGGTTCATCCCTCCCCCTTCCTACCCAGTTCCCCCTTCCCTGTTCCCCCCCCCCCTCCTTGTTTCTTCTATTGTATTTGCACATCAAGCCAGCCCTTTCAGGGAATGGCACTTATTACACGTTCTTCCTACTGGTCTGGTAACCCTCTACTAGTGAACCTATTAAGTCTGATAAAGTTTTGATATAACAAAAATAAGAGTATCTATTTAATTGACTTAAATCCAGGGTCTCCCATGCCCGCCGTTGAGAGGATTTTGGTGGCTGTGCACACAGGTCTGTTATCCCTTTGAGCCTTGAACTTTAGGTGAGATAGTCCTCCCATACTTTTGCTTCCATTATATATATGCACTGTACTACATGTATATATTATTTTCTAGTGCACTAATGTATTGTTTATCATTGTTAGAAAGAGCATAGTGTGTATTAACACCCTACTGAAGAAGTGGTCCGCCACGAAACATGTCGAGGTATACACACCTGGAAGTTTGAAAATCTGTATTTGGATTATTAAAACTGCATCTGTGCTCATACAATTGTTCAACTAAGCTCTTATACAGTACCTATATGCATGTTATGTCTTCATTGTTTTTAGATTTTATATTTAAATAAAATTTACATTTTATCTTGGATCAGTTATTTGAATACAGTACAGATAAAGTCCCCATTTCAGTTCATTCCCCTCAAACCCCCCCTGACCGTACTGGGAGGTAGGTCCTGGGTAACATTCCCCTTGTTTTTCAATTTTAAAGGGATGTTGGTACTATAGACTCCTTTTGACTTTATCACAGGCTCTCCAAAATAACTGGATGCAGACACCTTTATCCCATCTCTTTACATGAAAAAGCTTTCAAAGGAACACTTTGTATATGCTATTCTTTATTGGCAGTCGCCATTGCATAGCAATCCCCCTGGGCCCTTGTTGTGCAAGCTGAAGACTCTGGACATTTACTGTACACTACAACACCTCCCCCCCCCCCCCCCAATTAAACTACTGAGTGCATAACATGTGCACACATTAAGGGGAACTGTACTCGGATATTGATTATTGCATTTCTTACAAATTGTTGTGTTATAATTGTGCCACACACATTCTGGGCCTGTTGCACCAGGATTTTAAGGGAGCAGGCTGCCACAGAAAAAGGTCCTTCTCTTCCCTTTTATACCTGGGGTCATAAGTTCCTTCAGGACCTACTGGTTACTACTGTTTGACTTATTGTGATCTTTCTTAACATTGTATATGTAGCGCACCCAGACTTGGATTCCCCACCCTGCACAGCCAGGCACAACTTATTTTCACAGTCACTTCAGAGTCAGAGAACAGTCCAGTAATTTGCATTTTTTTTGTTTTATTGAGAGATTAGAACTTGAATGGGGATTGGGAATTATGGGATGTCCACTTGCCTTCAGAAGAAAGTCAGGAACAAATTTTCCTATATATAGTCTATATACACTCCTATTCCCTCCAGCACTCACTTGCTTGCAGTACTCCACTGTCACACTGATGAAAGATCTGACACAACACTCAGATTTTGAGCAACAGCCTGTTATAGGCAGGAACATGAGGCCCCTTTGGTGTGTAGAGAAATAGTCAGTGTCCAGCCTTCTGGCTGCAGCTGCCTCTTTCACTAGCCCTCCAGGCTAACTTCTCCACAGTCCTCCCGGACTGACACTCTCTCCACAGTCTCTCTGACAAGTGCTTGACAAAATGCATGCGCGCGAAACGCGTCGTCACGGCAACGCTCTCTTCATGCGCTCCAGGCTGGTTCTTACTGCTTCTGGGTACGACATCTCTGCCCTGTGATTTTGAGCCCAGTGACATCCCGTGGGAGAGCCCGGGGGCCTGGGCCAGCTCCCGTTTGTATGCAGCTTCTCTAAGTACATCTCCTTTCACAGTGGCCCGGTTCGACTGGGATGCCATTAAAGTTCATATGCATGTAAAGACAGGTGTCCCAATACTTTTGGTAATATAGTGTATCTGCCTTAAAAATCATAAGTAAAGTACTTGTTTACTTTGCTATATTCTAGTGTCTGTGTAACTGCATTATCACGTTGAAATATGCCTGAACCCAGGGTGGGTGTCAGAGGTGTCAGGTGGCTTGCAAGGTCAGGACAACCTTTGGGGACATACAGCTTTCAACGGCCCTTACGGGAGTGGCGCTCCATGCCCCAAGGAGAGTATCTATCCCTTAAATGGATGCGAACCATCCCATCATCCCTATTACAGAATTCAAAGAAAATACACAATACCAATATAATGTTATTTCATTAAATGATTATTTTTTTTAATCTTGTATTAAAAAAAACTCATAATTGTAAAAAAAAAAAGCCTTTTTTTTTTTTAAATAACTTCGCAATGCTTCATACATAATGTTAGTGTGACATTATGCGCCAAGAGGTTAAGCCCCTAACAGGTTATTATTTGCTGTCTGTATCCTGCTTCAAAGATTCCATTTAACATACTGTTTTCGAAACTCAACAGGTAGTGGGAGTCTCTACTGGTAGATTTTCCTTTATCACTTGTTCTCATGGCATCTCAAAAAAGTAGGATGTTGTGTTACTTTCTGTTTAGACATCAATGCCCACCTGGACAAACAGAGGGGTGAATCTCATCACTGGGGACACAGACAGCAATAAAAACATGAAAAGTTATCTATCCCTACCCTACTTATACAGACAAGAAAAAGTTTTACATACACTTTAAAGTGTTACTAAACCCGACATCCTGCACTATATCTGGTCTCCCACAGTACAAAGAACATGTAAATGTAAGTATTTTAGTAAATATAAGCTGCTAAATACCTTTTCTTCTCAGCAGCTTGAGCAGTCTTGTGACTTCTATCAGTGTCTTGTTAAAGCTTGTAGGAGGCGTTTTGGTTCACCTCTGACTGTCCTATGAGGCTGCATAATAATTATTATGAGAATACCCACGCTATGGTTTCAGTTATAAGTGTTCAGTAAATTGTTATGAAACCACTACGTGAGGAATTGAAGCTGCTGCTAAAGTGTAAGGTGCTGAACCTCTAAGTACTAAACCATAAAATAAACAATTAAGCACTGCTTCTAAATCAATAAATAAAATCATAATTTTAAATCCCAATATAAAAATCAATAAACAGTGTTAAATCAAAGTGCAAGTGCAAAACATATAAAGTCCATAAGTGCAAACGTGTCTGTGCTTGTATAGTCTTCTTGTGCTTTCAGAGTGCCACTCTGTGCTCCCCTCCTGAAATCCCCACTCACCAGAGGTATATATCAAGTAGGCATACAGTGCTCCCAGACACAACACAAATGTAATTATATTTCTCCTTCTTCTTCAAACGAGATGCTAGGTATGAAGTGCTCCCTGGTGCAGGATATGATCCTCTATAATTCCTCTTCTTCAGTTGCAAGGTACTTATTGTAATGTTCTGGTACCTCTGGTACCCTTGTCTCCATATTTCTCCTCTCCTAATTGCGTCCCATCTTGTGTAACAAGGGACGCATATACCTTTAAGACCGGATGACATCATTGCCGAGCGCCGCTATGAGCGGCTATTTCAATCGCCGGTTTGCTCTCACTCATCGCTCGTTCAAACCGCATGTTCACCGCACCTACTCCTGTGAAGTCGGAGCTGCTGACATTCTCCCTTGCTGAACTGAAGCCGGAAACCTCGCTGGTGATCCGTATCTCGCTACGGGATCACCCTTCTCCAATGGACACTGTTACTCCTAAACCTATCTAAGTGATAAGTACCCCACAGGGGATTCTTACTAACCAATCTCCTACTGTCATCTACTGCAATTACCAAGACTATCTGTATCTATCTATTCACTATCATCTGCATAGACTGTTAGCTCTTGGGACTACCTTCAACTATCCTTGCACTAGGTTACTCTGTCTAAGTATACTCCATCTGTGTCCTCTTACCATCTGCACTATACTTGACATCAGAACCTATCTGCTTTACCATCACCTGCAAACTCTCCTAATACTACTTCTAGTGCTCACCATACAATAGCCTGTCTCTCATCTATATATCCTCATTTATATTCTATCCCTCCATTAACATCTATTAATATATATGGTATATAACAGGCTGTACACGGTGATGAAGTCCTGAGAGTTGGATATGTTTGTTCAACAGATTCTCTACAAGGCTACTGAGTGTAATAATTCTGCAGCTGTAAATCCATCCACTAACAAAAACGCATGAACGTTACAGATTGAACGAGCCTTTAAAAAAAATATGGATTCAGCAGAATTATCCACTCATGTACTACAATTAAAACAGCAAGTAGATGCATTGATCCTTGCGCTTACAGAGGTACAAAATGAAAATCAGACCTTGGGACAGCAGCTTGGCCGTCTCACACAGCCTCCTGCTGCTCAGCCCCGTGAGCCTAAGATAAACCCTCCTATAGTGTTTTCTGGTGATCGGAGCAAATTCCGTGAATTTAAAAACGCATGTCGATTGTTTTTTTTGTTAAAACCTCTAACCTACACCACTGACCAAATTAAGGTTTGTACCATCATCTCCTATTTAACGGGTGAACCCGGGGCCTGGGCAGATGCTCTCTTTGAAAAGGATGATCCACTCCTTAATTCTTATCCCTTATTTCTAGCACAACTTGCTAGTTTATATGAAGACCCCAACAAGCAGAGTACCGCTGACACCCAATTACGGGCCTTAAAACAAGGAAGGAGACCTGTTGAAGATTTCGTGGCGAATTTTAAAAGATGGTCCCCTGATTCAGGGTGGAACGACACATCTTTGCGAACGCAGTTTAGACTCGGCCTATCTGAGGCCGTTAAAGACGAGCTCACCCGAGCGGATTTACCTGGCACTCTAGAGGGACTGATACAGACCAGTATCAATATTGACAGACGACTACGAGAAAGAAAGGCTGAGAAGATGGGCTCACCATTTTCCAGTCCTTCTCGGATGTTGCCTGCTGACCCTACTCCTATGGAAGTAGGAATGATACGTCCACCTCTGACCCTTTCTGAACGTGCCAGGAGGAAAACCGAACATCTTTGCATGTACTGCGCATCCCCGAATCATTTGGTAAACGGCTGTCCTCTTGTCCGCAGAAAAGAGGGTGAGTGTTCAAATGTCTTGCTAGGGGGACTCACAACTTCCTTTTCTAATCCCTATCTTTTTGTTCAATTAACATTGCAGTGGGACCAAACTAGGATCACCACCAAGGCTATGATTGACACCGGATCTTGTGGAAACTACATTGACATTTGTTTTGTCTCCCTTAATAAAATACCTATTGTTTCAAAACCCAAACCTGTCTCCGTTAGTTTTATTAACGGTACCCCTTTATCCTCTGGTCCTATCACCAGTCAGACACAGGCACTTCTTGTAACTGCTGACGAGTCTCATGTGGAGACCACCACCTTTGATGTATTAACTTCACCACATTTTCCAATCATTTTGGGACTTCCCTGGTTACACATACATCAACCAATCATCGATTGGAAAACAAGAACGTTAGCCTTCTCTTCTCACTATTGTGAGACGACGTGTAACCTCCCCACACATGATAGGATCCTGTCTGTACTGCCGGATGACATTATTCCTAAGTGTTATCAGGATTTATCGGAGGTTTTCCTTGAGAAAAACGCTCAAATGCTACCTCCCCATAGGGACTATGATTGTTGTATCGATTTACTCCCTAATAGCAAGTTGCCTTTCGGACATGTTTATCCTCTCTCACAGGATGAACTCTCTCATCTTAAGGAGTATCTGGATGAGAACTTGGCAAAAGGATTCATCCGACCTTCTACTTCCTCCACTGCTGCTGGGCTCTTCTTCGTCCGCAATAAGGACTCTAGCCTTAGGCCTATCATTGATTTCAGACAATTAAATGCCATCACAATAAAGGATCGTTATCCTTTACCCCTTATTCCTGAACTTATCGAACAGGTGCGTGGGGCTTCTTTCTTTTCAAAATTGGACCTAAAAGGGGCATACAATTTAATTCGAATCCGTAAAGGGGATGAATGGAAGACGGCATTCAGAACCAGATACGGACTGTTTGAGTACCTTGTAATGCCATTTGGGCTATGTAATGCTCCCGCAGCCTTCCAACGGTTTATAAATGAGATATTCCGAGACTTGCTTGATGTTTGTGTGGTAATATATTTGGACGATATACTTATCTATTCTCATTAATTACCTGAACACATAAAACATGTGAGACTTGTGTTGTCAAGACTACTTGCACATAACTTATATGTTAAATCAAAGAAATGTTTGTTTCATAAAGAGGAAGTACTATTCCTAGGGTATATTATATCTAAAAGTGGAATCAAAATGGACATGAGCAAAATATCCTGCATTCTGGATTGGCCTGTGCCAACCACTCGCAAAGCATTACAAAGGTTCCTAGGATTCTCTAATTACTATAGGAAATTCATTAAGAACTTCTCTGCGATTGTGAAACCTCTCACACAACTTACAAGCACGAAGAAACCATTTAATTGGTCAAAAGAAGCAAATGAAGCATTCTCTCTACTGAAATCAAGCTTTACTACTGCCCCCATACTATGCCATCCAGACCCATCCCTTCAATACATCTTGGAGGTAGATGCGTCTAATATGGCAGTAGGAGCAGTTCTCTCACAACGACCAACAAACACCTCACCTCTTCACCCAGTTGCTTTCTTTTCAAAGTCATTAAGTAGCCCCGAGGTGAACTACCCAGTAGGTGAGAAGGAGTTATTAGCAATAAAACTGGCGTTAGAGAATTGGCGACATCTACTTGAGGGCACTCAATTGCCAATTCTGATATATACTGATCACAAAAACCTTCAATACCTTCAGACTAATAGAACTCTTTTCCACCGGCAGGTACGGTGGTCGTTATTCTTTCTGAGATTTAATTTTTTAGTGACTTACACGCCCGCAGACAAAAATAAAAAAGCGGATGCACTCTCACGACTAGCCGAGAAAGATTGTACTGAGGTTCCCTCAGTTCCTATAATACCACTTGAACGTATTATCGGAGTCGTTCGCTCCCTGAAGGAGGAGATTTTGCACAGCATAGGATTGGATTCACCTCCACCACAACTAACTACTGACGCAGAAGGCTTCCTCTACTACAACGATAAATTATACATACCCCCTACTATGCGAACCAAGATCTTAGAATTGTCGCATGATGTACCTATGGCAGGACATATGGGTATGACTAAAACGCTCAATCTACTCACTAGGCAATTTTGGTGGCCAGACATGAAGACAACCGTAAAAAAGTTTGTTTCATCTTGTGATATCTGTGCAAGGTCTAAAATTGACTACACGAAACCATCGGGGTTACTTTGTAGTTTACCGATACCCCAGGTTCCATGGGAAGTGGTATCCTTAGACTTCATAGTGGAACTACCACCTTCCAAAGGATTCAACACCATCTTGGTGTCAGTGGACCATCTGACCAAGATGGCACATTTCACTCCTATCCGAAAACTACCTTCATCCAAACAAACAGCGGAATTACTTGTGAAACATGTCTTTAAGTTACATGGTATTCCAAAAACACTGCTGTCTGACCGTGGTTCACAATTCATCTCAAAGTTTTGGCTAGCTCTATGTCAGATACTGCGAATAGAGCGTAACCTTACTTCTCCCTACCACCCTCAGACCAACGGACAGACAGAGAGAGTTAACCAGTGCATTGAACAGTACCTGCGTTGCTATACTTCGTATCTACAGGACGATTGGGCAGATCTCCTCCCGCTGGCGGAATTCGCCTATAACAACGCTACTCATAGCACTACTAAGCAAAGTCCGTTTTACCTGAATTATGGGTTTCATCCCACACTCCTTCCTCCACGTATCTTGCCATCAAGTAATCCAGTGGCATCTGATTATCTTGCCCAGATAAAGGATTCTCTGGGATTACTCAACAATACCATATCCCATGCTCATAGCCAACAAAAAAAGTACTACGACCTCCGTAGGAAACCCTCTCCCCAATATGCCATTGGGGATCTTGTTTGGCTTTCTACAAAAAATCTGAGACTAAAAATCCCTAGTAAAAAACTTGGACCTCTATTTCTGGGACCTTTTCCAATAGAGAAGCTTATTGGAAAAGCTGCAGTACAACTCACATTGCCAGTAGACCTCAAGATACATCCTGTCTTCCATGTGTCTCTACTGAAGCCCCATGTTCCTAACCAAGGAATAAGGCCTACTATCTCACCTCCACCTCCTGTACAAGTGGAGGGCGGAGAAGAATTTGAGATAAAAGAAATTTTGGATTCCCGTTTTAATAGAAGAAGACTCCAGTATCTTGTACGATGGAAGAACTATGGGCCCCAAGATGACACCTGGCTGGATACCTCCGATATACATGCCCCTAGACTGATTCGCAATTTCCACTTGAAATATCCGGAAAAACCAGTTCTAGAGGCCTTCCGGAGCCGGCCTTAAGGGGGGGTACTGTAATGTTCTGGTACCTCTGGTACCCTTGTCTCCATATTTCTCCTCTCCTAATTGCGTCCCATCTTGTGTAACAAGGGACGCATATACCTTTAAGACCGGATGACATCATTGCCGAGCGCCGCTATGAGCGGCATTTCAATCGCCGGTTTGCTCTCACTCATCGCTCGTTCAAACTGCATGTTCACCGCACCTACTCCTGTGAAGTCGGAGCTGCTGACATTCTCCCTTGCTGAACTGAAGCCGGAAACCTCGCTGGTGATCCGTATCTCGCTACGGGATCACCCTTCTCCAATGGACACTGTTACTCCTAAACCTATCTAAGTGATAAGTACCCCACAGGGGATTCTTACTAACCAATCTCCTACTGTCATCTACTGCAATTACCAAGACTATCTGTATCTATCTATTCACTATCATCTGCATAGACTGTTAGCTCTTGGGACTACCTTCAACTATCCTTGCACTAGGTTACTCTGTCTAAGTATACTCCATCTGTGTCCTCTTACCATCTGCACTATACTTGACATCAGAACCTATCTGCTTTACCATCACCTGCAAACTCTCCTAATACTACTTCTAGTGCTCACCATACAATAGCCTGTCTCTCATCTATATATCCTCATTTATATTCTATCTCTCCATTAACATCTATTAATATATATGGTATATAACAGGCTGTACATGGTGATGAAGTCCTGAGAGTTGGATATGTTTGTTCAACAGATTCTCTACAAGGCTACTGAGTGTAATAATTCTGCAGCTGTAAATCTATCCACTAACAAAAACGCATGAACGCTACACTTATCAAACGGATGTAAATGAGAAAAGGTGCCCATAGTGTAATACTGTGTAGTCAATGAAAAAGTTAAAAGCAAGTACACTTACAAATAATGCAAAATTCCAAGCATTTAAAAGCAGGTGGGGTTCGCCACTCGGTGTGCGTTCCAACCACCGGATAATTTCTCACACCACATTCCCCGCTTGACGCGTTTCGTCCTTCCTCCGGGGCTCTTCAGAAGCTGCATGACCCCTAACCCTCTGTCTGGACAGTACTGATTGGCCCTGTGCCGATCACATGTACTTTCCCAAGAAAAACAAGAAAAAAAAAACCTCTCTAGCAATACACACCAAACTGAGCATGTGCAGAGTGACCCTAAAGCAGTGATGGCGAACCTTGGCGCTCCAGATGTTTTGGAATTACATTTCCCATGATGCTCATGCACTCTGCAGTGTAGTTAAGCCTCATGGGAAATGTAGTTCCAAAACATCTGGGGTGCCAAGGTTCGCCATCACTGCCCTAAAGGCTCTGTCTTATCAGGAAATGGATTGGGGACAGTTGAAGATGGGGAGGATCAGAGAAGAGAGGTTAAAACAGCCTTTTTGCACAATTCAGAGGATTAACCCCTTGGGTTCCACAGTGAGTATAACAAGCATGCTTTACTGCATATACAGACTGATTTTACTGTTGTGGGTTTAGTAACACTTTAAGTAATGACAAAGTTGTTGCAAAAAAAAAAAAAAAAACAGACCCATGAGCAGAGACTGTGCTTAGCTGCAAGCCAGATAAACTCTTGTAGTGGGCTCATTGTTCATGGGTCGTAGTTTGGAGACCTCTAATCTAAAGTGTAGTTGCAGGTTTACCATGGCAATGCTGCAAGTAAGCACACTAAAATGGTATACTGCACTGAGCACTGCATTTTTGTTAGTATTTTCATATTCTGCTTGGATTTCATGGTTAAATTTAAACACGAAAATACATCTATGCTGGAGAAATATAAACAGAGCTTGAAGGTATCGGCCTCTATCATTTACAAACTTCCTAACCTGTAACCAATCATAAACTTGCATTGATAATTAGGAAGCTGATGCCTAATCAATATTGTGTGTCTGTTTGCTGTAAACATAATGCAGGTTAGATGGTAATCAATTTGCCCTTTTTATCAAGGCAGGTACAGCGCTCAGACATCTGGAGCTTCAGATGACATCAAAGCCAACATAAAGTAATTTGTTTAAGTGCTCGATTAGTAGTCCACGGAATTTAAGGCACTTGACCTACATATTCTGCCAGGTGCCTCTCATTATAGGAACTGCAGCTACAAACATTGCTTTAAAAGAAGAACTCGGGCCTAATGGAAAGAGAGGCTCTAGTTCCAAAACAAACAGCTGTTGATAGCACTAATCACAATGATATTACGGTATATGCCACCGCTGGTCCTGGACTGTACATCATGATGTTGGGGGCCCCAGAACATCACGGGGAGGCTTGTCAACTGCCGCAGGAGCGAGGAATAAGATAAGTATTCCTCTGTGTTATACCTCCTTAGACTAAATGAGTGGTGTAGCACCCTCTAGCGTGTGCTACATGTAAAATAGTTTTTTTTTTTAGTAGAGGGTTTGGTATAGTAGGAACATTTAGTTCAGCTCAGGACTGAGCTGTGAATCTGGGTCAGGGTTCAGTGAGTCAGGGCTGGATGACTCATCCTGACAGCTCCTCTGGTGCTTCCCCTTGGTCTATAAGGTTGTAGAAACTTCTAGAGCTGGTGGGTGGAAGTGAGGAGGGGCTGTTTGGAATATTTATGAGGGCATTAGCCAATCCCCGGTAAAAGGGCTGGCAGGAGGCAAGGCTTACCTCGTAAATAGGTATGAGCCATGCCAGCAGGGGCAGTCAGGTGGAAGATGGAGATATAGTGCTGTAGATACTGTCAGTGGCCCTCTGGGTGCTGGAAGGATTCTGCCATAACACATAGAGGAAACCCTTCCTGGAGGCACGGGAGAGAAGTGTGAGGACAGTGTGAGTAGAGCAGCACTACTAGGGACTTACAAGAGGGGAGACTGCCATATGTAGCCAGTTCTCGCTAAAGACCACATTGTGCTAAGTCTTTATCCCTTCCATGGGAAATCTCCTGAGAGTCAGCCAGGTGGGCTGGTGAAGAGTCAGCCAGGTGGGCTGGTGAAGAGTCAGCCAGGTGGGCTGGTGTAAGTCAGTCTGGAGGACTGTGGAGGAATATTAGCCTGCAGGGCTAGTGAAAGGGGCAGTTGCAGCCAGGTGGATTGGCAGTGCCTGAAGAAGTGGTGCTGGGACCAGTAGCCACAGGAAGAGTAATGCAAGCTGATCACTGTGGTCTTCTACACAACAAGGGGCTTCAAATTCCTGCCTGCATAGGGCCATTCCTAAAAATCTGACTGTGCCTTTCAGATTCACAAACACTGATTCAGCTGGAATGGCAAGCAAGTGAAGTGCTGGAGAAGTGTTGAGGGGCTGTATGTAGATTCTATATAGACTGTGTATAGGAAAGATGTCCCTGAAGTCAAGTGGGTATCCCATAACTTCCCATCCCCATTCAGGTTATTAACCCTCAATAAACCACAAAAACAAAGCCACGTACTGTTCTCTGTCTCTGGAATACCTGTGAAAATGTAATGTGCCTGGCTGTGCAGGGTGGGGGATCCCAGTTCATCTATAGTTCCTTAATGGGTGCACTACAGCGGTATTACATGACTGTATATGGGTAGGGGAGCAGCCCTAATGACATTTTTTATAGCTGACCAAAGTTCAGGAAGAAAAGAGGAGGTCTTTCTAAGGTCAAGGGAGATCTCCTCTTTGACAGTTGTCAGAGAGGGGATTCCTCATTGTAAGACATACTTTTATTCTTGTCCCATTGACAACTCAAAATGATGGATTTTATGAGCAAAAGATATATCCCACCCCTCTCCCTTACTGATATACTATAGATGCAAACAAAACTTCTACACTCTACACTGTTTCTAAAGCCTAAACATTGAACATGTTTTACCTTAATGCGTTCCTTGCATTAAGGCAAAACATGTTTAGGCATGGATTTTGTCCCCTCACCCACCCCCTCCTTATACTTACCCGAGCCCTCATTTGATCCAGTGCTGTGCACGTCTGCAGCTCGTCTCTCCCCTCACTTCCGTGTCTCACTGGCTTTGATGGAGCACCAGGAGCCATTAGATCCTGATGTTGTCAATCAAAGCCAGTGAAAAGGGAGTGGGGGGGGGCTGGGCCAAGTCCCATTGTCTGTGCCAATGCATGGGGCTCAGAAACAAGCACGCAGGAGTGCCCCCATGGGAAACGGATTCCCGTTGGGGCACTGGACAGAGAAGAGGGACCAGGAGCACTAGCAGGGAACCCTAGAAGAGGAGGTTTGGGGTCCCACTGTGCAATTCCATTACGCAAAGCAGGCAAGTATAGAGATGTTTGTTATTTAAAAAACAAAATCATTTACAATCACTTTAATATCATCATGACCTGGGCAAAGTAATGCACTGGGGTCCCTACCATAGAGACGTCAACCTGCGGCGCACGTAGCATGCTAAGGCACAAAGTGGGTCTGGCTAAATTATACTAAATATTGGGTGTGGCTTTTTAGTCTGATTAGACATATACATATATATATATATATATATATATATATATATATATATATATATATATATATATATATATATATATACAGTGCCTTGCTAAAGTATTCGGCCCCTTGAACTTTGCAACCTTTTGCCACATTTCAGGCTTCAAACATAAAGATATAAAACTGTCATTTTTTGTGAAGAATCAACAACAAGTGGGACACAATCATAAAGTGGAACGAATTTATTGGATATTTCAAACTTTGTTAACAAATAAAAAACTTAAAAATTGGGTGTGCAAAATTATTCAGCCCCTTTACTTTCATTGCAGCAAACTCTCTCCAGAAGTTCAGTGAGGATCTCTGAATGATCCAATGTTGACCTAAATGACTAATGGTGATAAATAGAATCCCCCTGTGTGTAATCAAATCTCCGTATAAATGCACCTGCACTGTGATAGTCTCAGACGTCCGTTTAAAGCGCAGAGAGCATCATGAAGAACAAGGAACAGACCAGGCAGGTCTGAGATACTGTTGTGGAGAAGTTTAAAGCCGGATTTGGATACAAAAAGATTTCCCAAGCTTTAAACATCCCAAGGAGCACTGTGCAAGCGATAATATTGAAATAGGAGTATCAGACCACTGCAAATCTACGAAGACCTGGCCGTCCCTCTAAACTTTCAGCTCATACAAGGAGAAGACTGATCAGAGGTGCAGCCAAGAGGCCCATGATCCCTCTGGATGAACTGCAGAGATCTACAGCTGAGGTGGGAGACTCTGTCCATAGGGCAACAATCAGTCGTATACTGCACAAATCTGGCCTTTATGGAAGAGTGGCAAGAAGAAAGCCATTTCTTAAAGATATCCATAAAAAGTGTAGTTTAAAGTTTGCAACAAGCCACCTGGGACACACCAAACATGTGGAAGAAGGTGCTCTGGTCAGATGAAACCAAAATCAAACTTTTTGGCAACAATGCAAAACATTATGTTTGGTGTAAAAGCAACACAGCTCATCACCCTACACACACCATCCCCACTGTCAAACATGGTGGTGGCAGCATCATGGTTTGGGCCTGCTTTTCTTCAGCAGGGACAGGGAAGATGGTTAAAATTGATGGGAAGATGGATGGAGCCAAATACAGGATCATTCTGGAAGAAAACCTGATGGAGTCTGCAAAAGACCTGAGACTGGGACGGAGATTTGTCTTCCAACAAGACAATGATCCAAAACATAAAGCAAAATCTACAATGGAATGGTTCACAAATAAACATATCCAGGTGTTAGAATGGCCAAGTCAAAGTCCAGACCTGAATCCAATCGAGAATCTGTGGAAAGAACTGAAAACTGCTGTTCACAAACGCTCTCCATCCAACCTCACTGAGCTCGAGCTGTTTTGCAAGGAGGAATGGGCAAAACGTTCAGTCTCTCGATGTGCAAAACTGATAGAGACATACCCCAAGCGACTTACAGCTGTAATCGCAGCAAAAGGTGGCGCTTCAAAGTATTAACTTAAGGGGGCTGAATAATTTTGCATGCCCAATTTTTCAGTTTTTTATTTGTTAAAAAAGTTTGAAATATCCAATAAATTTTGTTCCACTTCATGATTGTGTCCCACTTGTTGTTGATTCTTCACAAAAAATTACAGTTTTATATTTTTATGTTTGAAGCCTGAAATGTGGCAAAAGGTCGCAAAGTTCAAGGGGGGGCCAATACTTTCGCAAGGCACTGTATATCCGAATCTCCAAATAACGAAAAATGTGTTCAAATATTTTTCGGAAGGAAACAAACTGCACATATCTAGTCTCATTGGGGTTGCCATATCACTACAAGGACAGGCTAGCAGTTAAACTATCCACCAAGAGACTGGATAAGGTTTGTCAGTAAGTACTCAGTAAGCTAGAAGTAGTCAAAGCAGACAGAAGTAGATGTTGAAAAATGAGAGAGAAGTGTAATTGGGAGCATTGCCAGGATTAACTAGAGCCAAGTATCAGAGCTAGAGTAAGTAGCAAACACATAGAAAACAACACAACATAATGGAAAGTGGAGTTTAGGCAGATTCAGGACAGAAAAACAAATTCCAGCAGGTAGGAGAGGTGGGTGTGTGTCCCAAGTTATTAGGAGGCTGAGCAAAAGTGCGGCAGATCGTAGGAAGATTGAAGGAGAAAGAATCCCCGCTCTTCCTCCCTTGATGTTTCTGGTTTGTGATGTTGTTTAATAAATAAAAAAAAAAAAGAACAATGGATGATGTTTTTGGCGGTTGAGGACTTTGGAGGCGTTCAGATTCTTGGTAAAGTTCAGAGGGTGACCCATCTAAGGTATGGAGCCCTCTAGTGGATCCCAGTTAATGGTGGATTAAAGGGAAAATGGTACCAATTGAGGTATCGATGGTGAATATGAGTTTGTCCCCGAGCCGGTGTAGCTGTTAAGACTGTTAAGGATTAAGGCTGGTACACATTTCTAATTTGGTTTCGGTGCCTCCCAAGACCGGCAACCTGTATATTACGGGTGCTGATTTATGTTTTTGTTTTTTGTTTTAAGAAATGTTTATTTTTTTCAGTTGTGAATAAATGGCCGACCCGGCCAAATTCCTCCAGCCTGGTGTCATGTGTTATTTGTTCATGGTCAGGGGTATAGATAGCAGTCTTGGATAGGGTAATATGGTGGCTATGTATCTGTAGTACCTTTTTTATGAAAAAGGAACAAAATTCAATCAAAAATACAGCAGTTATGGAATGGCAACATCTTGTTCTTTCACTAATTGAGCCATTGCTAAATCAGGGCTATTGTGTAACAACTGACAACTTTTAAACATCTCTTGAACTTTATGAGGTTCTACTGCAAAACAAAACTGATACCTATGGAACCGTAAGAGCTAACCGGGGTGACATGGTGACACTGTTTGGCAAAAAGAAGCTGAAGACTGGAGAAATGGTTGCCTGGCAGAAAGGCAAAATAATGGCACTGCGATGGCGGGACAAGAAAGATGTGTGCCTAATGAGTACAGTTCATAATACCTCCACTGTTATGGTACGCATGAAAGGTTGGAAGAAATCATGAAGCCACGAGTAGTGATAGACTACAATAACAACCATGGGAGGTGTCCACAGAGCTGACCAAGCAATGACATTCTACCCAGCTATGAGGAAGCAGCAAAAGAAGTACGATAAGAAGATCTTCAGACATCTTCTTGAGTAATACTTGTGAAATGCCTATATTCTGCTCAAAAAAAAGAGTGACGAGCCTGTGATTGATTCGGACTTCATTTGGAAAGTTGCCGAACTTATCTTTGTGAACCACCAAACACCATCAATGGCTGTGTATAGATCGTGCTGTTGGCGTTGTCAACCCGGAACGCCTGACTGGTCGTCACTTCATTGGACTACATCCCACCAACTGAGAAAAAGTCAGCGCCTACAAGGATGTGCGTGGTTTGTACCTCGAAGAGAGATGACAGTGGAAGGAAAATAAGAAAGGAAACCAGGTTCCATTGTCCAGATTGTGACGTCGGACTTTGTGCAGTCCCATGTTTAAAAATCTTTCATACCTGGGATGTTTTCTAAACCATTATTACAGTGACTATTAATATCGCACCCCTTGTTTGTACACATTTCAGTGTTTTTGGTTTGATTATATTAATAAATAAAATGTATTATTATTATACTATAATTTATGATTTTGACTCTTGTTTGGACAGATTTAAGTGAGTTATTCCTAAGAATTACAGGCCTAAAATACAAACCCAATTCCAAATAAGTTGGGACACTGTACAAATTGTGAATAAAAACAGAATGCAATGATGTGGAAGTTTCAAATGTCAATATTTCAATACAACATAGATGACATATCAAATGTTTAAACTGAGAAAATGTATAATGTTAAGGGAAAAATAAGTTGATTTTAAATTTCATGGCATCAACACATCTCAAAAAAGTTGGGACAAGGCCATGTTTACCACTATGTGCCATCCCCTCTTCTTTTTATAACAGTCTGCAAATGTCTGGGGACTGAGGAGACAAGTTTCTAAAGTTTAGGAATAGGAATGTTGTCCCATTCTTGTCTAATACAGGCTTCTATTTGCTCAACTGTCTTAGGCAGTGGCGGCCCGTGCATAGGGGGCAAATAACCCGAGCGCAAGTCCTTGCGATTGGACACCCCCACTTTCGGATATCCTGGCTGTGATTGGTCCAGTCTCCAGCCTGGACCAATCATCATCCAGGACATCCGATCCCTGACGTCACAATGGGGGCGGTGCCGGTGCGTGAGTCAGTCACTCACCGTCACCGCCGCTCGGAGGACGAGGGAGAAGCCGCTCTCCTTCCCGCCGCCGCCGCGGAGAGGACGGACTGGATCTAGGAGGGAAGAACCCGCCGCCGCCGCCGCCAGGTAAGTGCATTAAATTGAAGGGAGCACGCACGCTGGTCTCTGCATTGATTGGGGGACAATGCTGTGGGCACTCTGCATTTATTGGGGTACAATGCTGTGGGCACTCTGCATTTATTGGGGTACAATGCTGTGGGCACTCTGCATTTATTGGGGTACAATGCTGTGGCGCTCTGCATTTATTGGGGTACAATGCTGTGGCACTCTGCAATCATTGGGGTACAATGCTGTGGGCACTCTGCATTTATTGGGGTACAATGCTGTGGCGCTCTGCATTTATTGGGGTACAATGCTGTGGCACTCTGCAATCATTGGGGGACAATGCTGTGGGCACTCTGCATTTATTGGGGGACAATGCTGTGGCGCTCTGCATTTATTGGGGTACAATGCTGTGGCACTCTGCAATCATTGGGGTACAATGCTGTGGGCACTCTGCATTTATTGGGGTACAATGCTGTGGGCACTCTGCAATCATTAGGGTACAATGCTGTGGCACTCTGCAATCATTGGGGTACAATGCTGTGGCACTTTGCAATCATTGGGGTACAATTCTGTGGCACTCTGCAATCATTGGGGTACAATGCTGTGGCACTCTGCAATCATTGGGGTACAATTCTGTGGCACTCTGCAATCATTGGGGTACAATTCTGTGGGCACTCTGCAATCATTGGGGGACAATGCTGTGGCGCTCTGCAATCATTGGGGTACAATGCTGTGGGCACTCTGCAATCATTGGGGTACAATGCTGTGGGCACTCTGCAATCATTGGGGTACAATTCTGTGGCACTCTGCAATCATTGGGGTACAATGCTGTGGGCACTCTGCAATCATTGGGGTACAATGCTGTGGCACTCTGCAATCATTGGGGGACAATGCTGTGGGCACTCTGCAATCATTGGGGACAATGCTGTGGCGCTCTGCAGTGATTGGGGACAATGCTGTGGCGCTCTGCATTGAAAGGGGCATTCACGCTGAACTCTGCATTGTGGGGGCACAGCACAGTGTTCATTGCATTGAAGGGGGCACAGCACAGTGTTTATTGCATTGAAGGGGGCACAGCACAGTGTTCATTGCATTGAAGGGGGCACAGCACAGTGTTTATTGCATTGAAGGGGGCACAGCACAGTGTTCATTGAATTGAAGGGGGCACAGCACAGTGTTTATTGCATTGAAGGGGGCACAGCACAGTGTTTATTGCATTGAAGGGGCACAGCACAGTGTTTATTGCATTGAAGGGGGCACAGCACAGTGTTTATTGCATTGAAGGGGACATAGCACAGTGTTTATTGCATTGAAGGGGGCACAGCACAGTGTTCATTGCATTGAAGGGGGCACAGCACCGTGTTCATTACATTGAGGGGGGCACAGCACAGTGTTCATTGCATTGAAGGGGGCACAGCACAGTGTTCATTGCATTGAAGGGGGCACAGCACAGTGTTTATTGCATTGAAGGGGGCACAGCACAGTGTTTATTGCATTGAAGGGGGCACAGCACAGTGTTCATTGCATTGAAGGGGGCACAGCACAGTGTTCATTGCATTGAAGGGGGCACAGCACAGTGTTCATTGCATTGAAGGGGGCACAGCACAGTGTTTATTGCATTGAAGGGGGCACAGCACAGTGTTTATTGCATTGAAGGGGGCACAGCACAGTGTTCATTGCATTGAAGGGGGCACAGCACAGTGTTCATTGCATTGAAGGGGGCACAGCACAGTGTTCATTGCATTGAAGGGGGCACAGCACAGTGTTTATTGCATTGAAGGGGGCACAGCACAGTGTTTATTGCATTGAAGGGGGCACAGCACAGTGTTCATTGCATTGAAGGGGGCACAGCTTCAAAGTCACGCAATTTTTTTACTGCGTTTTTTGGCGCGAAGCAATACCTATTACATTTTTCTTTTTGTGCCCCCCAAAAATTTTGAGCACCAGCCGCCACTGGTCTTAGGTCTTCTTCGTTGCTTCTTCCTCTTTATAATGCACCAAATGTTTTCTATGGGTGAAAGATCTGGACTGCAGGCTGGCCATTTCAGTACCCGGATCCTTCTTCTATGCAGCCATGATGTTATAATTGATGCAGTATATGGTTTGGCATTGTCATGTTGGAAAATGCAAGACAAGAGAAAGAGATGACGTCTGAATGGGAGCATATGTTGTTCTAGAACTTGGATATACCTTTCAGCATTGATGGTGCCTTTCCAGATGTGTAAGCTGCCCATGCCACACGCACTCATGCAACCCCATACCATCAGAGATGCAGGCTTCTGAACTGAGCGCTGATAACAACTTGGGCTGTCCTTGTCCTCTTTAGTCCGGAGGGCATGGCATCCCAGTTTTCCAAAAGAAACTTCAAATTTTGATTCGTCTGACTACAGAACAGTTTTCCACTTTGCCACAGTCCATTTTTTTTTTTTTCAAATATGAAATTTTTATTCAGGAATATTCATACAAAAAACAAAATACAAACATTACTTCAAAGTGAAATTTACAACATTTTTTAACACGTAATTTAATCTTCCTCTTCCACTTTTTACCTCTTATATTCCTACATTTTTTTCTCTCTTCCCTCCCTCCCTCCCTCCCTATCAAAACCCAAAAGAAAAAAAAAAAAAAAAAAAAAAAAAAAAGGGAAACCCCCCATAAGTTTTTCTCTCCTCCTCTCTCTCCCCCCCTCACCCCTCCATCCATAGCCAATGTTCAAGTGATCAAAGCAATCAATAAGTTTTTCCAGATTACTTTATCCTATTGTAAGTTGTTTCCCTTCTTCCGAGATTATGAATTGACTCCACTCCTCCCATATTTTCTTATATCTTCCCTGCCTATTCTGAGAGGATGCAATCATTTCCTCCATTCTCCTTATTTCCTCTACTCTATTTACCCATTCTCCTATCGAGGGGGGGTGTGCTTTTTTCCAATTACTCGGTATACATGCCTTTGCTGCATTTATCAAAAATGGGACGATCGAGTTTTCGTAACTCTTTGTCGATATATCCGACAAGTGCAGCAGAAAAAGGGCTGGTTTTTCCTCTATTCTATTTTCAGTAAATTTCTGGATTACCTCCTTTACTCTTCCCCAAAAGGGTTTAACTTCTGTGCATGTCCAGAGAATATGGACCAACGTACCTATTTCTTTTTTACATCTCCAGCATTCACTGGTTTCTCTTGGATACCAATTATGCAATTTCTCAGGAGTAATATACCATCTCATCATGAACTTATAGTTCATCTCTTGAGTCTTGGTACATCTTGCTGGTTTAAAAGTTAGTCTCACTATTCTCTGCACCTGCCCTTCTGTTAACTCAAACCCTAAATCCTTCTCCCACTTTCCCACCCAATGAGGTTTAACTTGCTCTTCTGGTTCCATCAGTAAATCGTAGGAGATTGACAGTGTACGTAGTAGTTTCCCTGGTTCTACACATAGCTTTTCAAATTTTGTTAATGCTCTACCATACTTCTCTGAGTCCTGTATGGAGTCCAGGAAATGATGTAGTTGCGCTGCTTGCCAAAAAGATAAGCTATATGCACCATCTCTCTCCAGCAATTCACTGATCGAAGCCCAGTTATTTTGTATAAGAAATGATGAGGCCTGTTCCTGTTTCTTTTCTCTCAGCTGTATAAAGCTTCTGGTGTCTAAGCCCGGAGTAAACTGCGGATTCCCTAATATTGGAAATAAAGGTGATTCCTTCTTCGTTAGTTTACTATATATGCTCGGATGCGAGCATATCCGCAGTGTATTTCCTATTATTGGGTGATTTTTCAACTCCTTAGGCAACCACTGGTAGACCCATATCGCCCTCTTTAAGTCTATTTCTGTTTGAGTCTGTTCAATTTGTACCCAAAGTTTATTTTCTGAATGATGCCACCAATCCAATATCCTGCTCATATGTGCTGCAAGATAATAGACTCGGACATCTGGTACAGCCAGACCCCCATTCTTTTTCGGTAGGGTTAAAGTTCTACGTGCTATGCGGGGTCTTTTATGGGCCCATATATACTTTACAAAAAGAGAGTGTATTGTCTTGAAAAACGCGCTTGGTATCTTAACTGGCAAGGCACGTAATAGATATAAAAATTTAGGTAGTACTATCATTTTTAATAAGTTGCATTTACCGAACCAAGAATGTAGCCCGCCATTCCACTGTTTAAGTAGTTTCCTAGTCATTTCCAAAAGTGGTAAAAAATTAAGGTCAAACACCTGTATTAACCTTGCTGGTATATATGTCCCCAGGTATCTCACTGCGTCCTTCTTCCATTTAAAGCCAAAACTATCTCTTAATAGGTTAATTTGAGCTATAGATAATCCTACGCCCATTGCTTCTGATTTTCCATAGTTAATCTTTAAATAGGACAGGTTATTAAATTTTCTAAATTCCTGTAGGAGATTTGGCAGTGAGATACCCGGTTTAGTCAGGGAAAATAATAAATCATCTGCGTAAGCAGCTACTTTATATTGCACTTCTTTTACCTCTATCCCTTCAATATCCTGATTCAGTCTGACCCTGCACAGAAACGGTTCCACCGTTAAGGCAAACAGGAGGGGAGACAGGGGACATCCCTGTCTAGTACCATTCCTTATTGGGAAAGCTTCTGATAATAACCCATTGGCCTTTACTCTAGCTATCGGTTCCGTGTACACCCTAGTAATCTTCTCTAGCATATTTTTTCCTAATCCGATGTGTCTGAGTACGGAAAACAGAAACGGCCATCCCACTCTATCAAATGCCTTCTCTGCATCCGTACTCAGCACAACATAAGGGATCTTTTTTTCTTTTGCTACTTGCATCAAATTGAGGATTCTTGTTGTATTGTCTTTTGCCTCTCTAGATGGCATAAAGCCTACCTGATCTAGGTGTATTAATTTTGGAAGGAATTCTGCCAATCTACTTGCCAAGATTTTAGTCAGTACTTTTAAATCCACATTTAATAGGGATATTGGCCTATAGCTGCCACATGCCGCTGGGTCCTTACCCTCTTTTAATATTAACGAGATGTGAGCTGTAAGTGTATCTCTCGCTAGTTTCCCTTCTGGACCTGAAGCATTATACAGCTTTGCCATATACGGTCCCAAGATATGGAACAGTACCCGGTAATATTGTACCGTTAGGCCGTCTGGGCCAGGTGCCTTCCCGGGATTCATGGCTCCAATTGCCTGTTTTATTTCCTCTAGTGTAATCTCGGCTTCCAGACTTTCCCGGTCCTCCTCTGAGAGTCTAGGCATCTGTGACTGTACCAGATACTGATCCATATCTTGCTGTTGAGGGGGTGTCTCCTGTAGATTATATAGAGAAGTATAGTATATCTCAAATTCTTTCAATATTTGTTTTGGCAAAGTCTTTTTAATTCCCTCTCTTGATGTGATAGATGGTATATAGGCTCTTGTCCTCTGCTCACGCACAGTTCTAGCCAGTACTTTCCCGCATTTATCTCCCGCCTCATAGTTTAATTTGCGGCATCTTTGTAATGCAGCTTTTGCTTTATACTGTAACAGGTCTGTTATCTGTTTCCTGACTAATTTTAACTCAACCAAGGTTACATCTATTGGTCTTTGTTTATGTTCTATCTCTAGTTCTCCAAGTTTTCCCAATAGCTGTGATAATTGCTCATTCCTTTCTTTTTTAATACGTGCTCCATGTTTTATAAGGATTCCTCTCACAACTACCTTATGTGCCTCCCAGAGTATTCCTATCTTACAGTCTGGTTGTTCATTTATTTCAAAAAAACTTTTCATTTCTTTCTCAACTTCCCTTAATATCTCTTCCTTTTGTAGCAGACTTTCGTTTAGCCTCCAGAAGCTCCTCCCCTGTGCAGAATTCACCACCAAATTATACAGCAAGGATATAGGTGCGTGGTCTGACCATGTGATACTACCTATACTTGTTTTTTGGACTGATTGTAATTGTGCATGTGGTATAAGAAAAAAATCAATTCTAGAATAAGTCTTATGCGGCGTAGAGAAAAAGGTGTATTCTTTTTCAGAGGGGTGTTGTAACCGCCATGCATCTATAAGTTGAGCTTTATGTATTGTCTTTAAAATTTTTTTATTCCTTCCCGCTGAAAAAGTCGATGTCCCTGTAGATATATCCAATGCCACAGTCCATTTTAAATGAGCCTTGGCCCAGAGAAAACGCCTGCGCTTCTGGATCATGTTTAGATATGGCTTCTTTTTTGGCCTATAGAGATTTAGCCGGCAACGGCGAATGGTACGGTGGATTGTGTTCACCGACAATGTTTTCTGGAAGTATTCCTGAGCCCATGTTGTGATTTCCATTAAAGTAGCATTCCTGTATGTGATGCAGTGCCGTCTAAGGGCCAGAATATCACGGGCATCCAGTATGGTTTTCTGGCCTTGACCCTTATGCACAGAGATTGTTCCAGATTCTCTGAATCTTTGGATGATATTATGCACTGTAGACGATGATAACTTCAAACTCTTTGCAATTTTTCTCTGAGAAACTCCTTTCTGATATTGCTCCACTATTTTTTTGCCGCAGCATTGGGGGAATTGGAGATCCTCTGCCCATCTTGACTTCTGAGAGACGCTGCCACTCTGAGAGGCTCTTTTTATACCCAATCATGATGCCAATTGACCTAATAAGTTGCAAATTGGTCCTCTCGCGGTTCCTAATATGTACATTTAACTTTTCCGGGCCTCTTATTGCTACCTGTCCCAACTTTTTTGGAATGTGTAGCTCTCATGAAATCCAAAATGAGCCAATATTTGGCATGACATTGCAAAATGTCTCACTTTTGATATGTTATCTATATTATATTGTGAATAAAAAATACGTTTATGAGATTTGTAAATTAGTCCATTCCTTTTTTACTCACAATTTGCCAGTGTCCCAACTTTTTTGGAATTGGGTTTGTATAAAACAACAGATTTCCATGCAAAACAATGTACCACTGTAAGATCAAAATATCTGACATAATCAGACCATCAGGGAGGTTAAAGTAACGCAGTGCCGAATTGCAAAAAATGGTCTGGTCATTAAGGGGGAAAATCTTGCCGTCCAGAAGTGGTTAATCAACCCCACAGTGCCTTATTGGCAATCATGAAGAGGTGGCAAAGAGTGAGCAACCGTGGATTGGTCTTGGCTCATGCTTTCTTTCATTTTGGCAAGGCACACATTTACTTTAAGGGTTGTTTACAGCAAAAGTATGAAATGATAACTGCCAAAACACCTTTCCATTTCCTGCTGGTTAAGAGGTGAGAGATATCTCACTGTCTGGATCTCTCAGTATAAAAACAGCTCTGCTTCTGCCAGCTACTTAGTGGCTCTTTTACCTTACAGCATTTGTGAAGTTGCTTTTGACACGACAAAAAATACCTTCCAACCGTATTAGCAATCTATTTATTGACATGAGGTCAGACCAATCACATGCTATTAATTAGTTAAATTAAAAAGCAAGATCCATCTAATATATCAGGGCACCTTCTCCTCCAGTTTTGGGATGCCCTCATGTGATGGCGTGCCATGATTGCGCCCCCACTGCGGGGCACGGGCGTCGAGGTCTGTGATTGCAGTGTCTAATCACAGATTATGGTAAAGCGCCAATCAGCAGCTCTTTTCCACATGATCAGCTGTGTCGAATCACAGCTGATCATGGATGTAAACAGAAGTTGGTCATCGGCACACCTTTCCTCATGCTGACAGCATGAGGAGAGGAGAGGAGAAGAGAGCCGAAAACTGGCTTTTGTAAAAGGGACATGTGCACTGATTATCAGTGTCTTTATTATCAGTGCAGTCCCAACAGTGCCCATCAGTGCTGCCCATCAGTGCCGCCCATCAGTGCAGCCTCATCAGTGTCTCCTCATTAGTGCCCAACAGAGCCGCCTCATCAGTGCTGCCTATCAGTGCCCATCAGTGCCACCTATCAGTGCTCATCAGTGCAGCCTCTTCAGTGCCTCATCATTAGTGCCCATCAAGGCCCAACAGTGCCCATCAGTGCAGCCTCATCAGTGCATATCAAAGAATGAGAAAAACTACATGTTTGCAAAATATTATATTAAACTGTGAAAGTTTTTTTTTTTTTCGGTCTTTATTTGTTTATTTAGCAAAAAAATAAAAAAAAACAGTGATGAATAAATACCACCAAAAGAAAGCTCTATTTGTGTGAAAAAAAATTATAACAGGTACTGTGTTGCATGGCCGCGCAGTTGTCATTCAGAGTGCGACAGCGCTGAAAGCTGAAAATTGGCCTGGGCAGCAAGGGGGTAAAGTGCCCGGTAGGCAAATAGCTAAATACTATGCTTGGGGGATGCCTTGAAGCTGCATGTGAAGTTTCAAAACAGTATGAGTTAAAGCGGAGTTCCACCCTATTTTTTCACTTTGCACCTTCCTTTAGATTAGACGATCCTGAAAAAGAATTGAATTGGATAGTTATAATTTTTTATTTTTTTTTTCAATTACCTGATTTTTTCTCAAAATTAACTTACTTTCCTTCCACTTCCTCCCTCTGTGGCCGCGGCCCAAAATGTCCCTTTGCCTTTGCATTGACTCCTGGGAGATGAGCGTCATCAATCCCAGGAGTCAATGCGCCTGTCCCTCGTCACTTCCGGTGCAGGCATATCATTCTCTGCCGATGGATTAGAACAGCTTCTGGGCATGTGCAGAACCACCTGTGGGATGACGCGCCTGCACCGGAAGTGACGAGCAGGGCATTCTGGAACACAGACATCACTGAAGAGGACACGAAGGGGGACGCTCCATGTTCAGCTGCCCACAACTGAGATGGCAGTGCTGGACATGACATTTTCAAGGTAAGTATTTCTTCTTACAGGTAAGTTAAACAGGGGACAGTTCAGTTCAGTTTGCCCGGAACTCTGCTTTAACCTGTAATAGTGATATAAATAAAAGGCATGGGGTTTCCCCTAAAATGTATTACAGACTCTTATTCAGGCATGCATGGATGGCCAGGAAGGGCAGGGCAGCAAGCATGCAGCCAGTCGGGTATCTGTCATTATGTGACGGTAGTCCAGCAGGGCAGGGATGTCGGGAAACAGGTTGTGATGGCAGCAGGGCAAAATTGCTCTACGACAGGTCATCGTAGCAGTCTCCCCCTATAAGCTAATAGCCATGTTAGGTAGGTTAGGTTAGGTATGTATATCGGTAAGAGGAAGGGGTGGTAATGGGGGTTACATTACCCAAGGATGAACTTTAAAGTGACTTAGCTTTTTTTTACCTTAACTAACCATAGCCTCCTACTGCAAGTTTCTTATTTTATTCTATAGCGTGATTGGTATTGTAGGACTGACTCATAATAATAGCACTCTAAGTCACTGCATGATTGACCTTAATTCAGTTGCCAGGCATTAGAAGCATGCTTGTTAAATGTTTGTCTTCGTTTTGGCACACGGTTTTGTATTCTGTTGAAACTGTCTGTATGATAAGACAAGATAGAATGAATTAAACTTTTACTCCCAGTAGAGGCTGAATTTTGGATGGTACTTGTAAACTGTCATTGAATGTGGGCACCCTTATATCTGCTGCTCAGGAGAATTGAAAATCCTACTTGTCAGTCCCTCTGTAGACTAGCACACCAAGTATCTTGACCTGGATTCATAAATGCTAAGGCAAGAAGTGTTATATATATGTGAAAAACTTAAACTAGATCTAAGGTAGTGATTCCCATAGGAAACAAGCTGCCTGCAAAACACAAGTAGAACAAAAGAATTGTGAAATGTATGACAGCCAAGCTTGACAGTGATTGGCAGATCAAACCTCTGCAGTTTTGTGAGCTACACAGAAATATTCATTATACATCTTATATATATGTACTGCATGTGTACATGTGTATATGTGAGTTAGGGTGGTGTGCCTACAAGTGCATCCACTTTCCAACTTTAGAACTTTAGAAAATAAGATAGTGTGGCACAGGGGTGGCATGATTATAATGGAAAAAAGGAGGCATGAGTAAATGGACTCTGAGCCTACTTGTACATCCACTGCACACATGTACCTCAGTCATCGTATCCACAAAATCCACCTTAACTACAAAGCCACAGGCAAAAATTGCACAGACACACATAAACCTCAAGACAAGGGATCAATTTTTAATCCTTACATACAGTACAGTACTTTGGAAAAGTATTCACACCCCTTGAAATTTTCCACCTTTTGTCACTGGGATTTTATATGATAGACCAACACAAACTGGTACATAATTGTGAAGTGAAAGGAAAATGACAAATGGTTTTCAATTTTTTTTACAAATAATAGTGTGCATTTGTATTCAGCCTCTAATACCCCTAACTAAAATCTAGTGGAACCAATTGCCCTCATAAGTCACCTAATTAGTAAATAGAGTCCACCAGTGTGTAATTTAACCTCAGTATAAATACAGCTGTTCTATGAAGCCCTCAGAGGTTTGTTAGAGAACCTTAGTGAACAAACAGCATCATGAAGGCCAAGGAACACACCAGACAGGTCAGGGATAATGTTGTGGAGAAGTTTAGAGCAGGGTTAGGTTATAAAAAAATATCCCAAGCTTTAAGCATCTCACGGAGCACTGTTCAATCCATCATCCAAAAATAGAAAGAGTATGGCACAACTGCAAACCTATCAAGACATGGCCGTCCACCTAAACTGACAGGCCAGGCAAGGAGAGTATAAATCAGAGAAGCAGCCAAGTGCCCCATGGTAACTCTGGAGGAGCTGCAGAGATCCACAGCTCAGGTGGGAGAATCTGTCTACGGGACAACTATTAGTCGTGCACTCCACAAATCTGCTGTTAGCTCAATTCTCGTCAGGAGGCAATCATGATGATATTACAGCCCTTCAGTTGCTAACGCCCCCAATCAATAATGGATTTCCCCCAATAGATAATGGATTTCCCCCAATAGATAATGGATTTCCCCTCCAACCAGCTGGGAGTTATGACGACACACAGCACTCAAACTTGGTGCAGTCACAACTAACTTTATTGAATGTGAAGCTCATATTTAAAGCATATTTGTTGAGCAGGAAAAGACTGCTCCAAACCGGTCTTACAGTTCATCAGTCGAATTACATATCAGACAGAACAATACATGAAAGGGCCTTTGCTTTTGCCATGCATCTGTATGTCAATCTAAGGCGTTCCCGAATCTGAATGTGTGTCCTATGACAGTCGCCCTGTCTGCATTTCGTTGTCATGTGTTAATGTAAGCAATTGTCAATTGTTTATGGGTTTGTCCGTAATTTCCATGCGCAGACTTAACTTTGTCAAGTGTCCCAATGAATGAATGAACAGGTGTTTACATGTCGTCTAAATGCAAAACATAGCTGTCTGCTGACCAAGGTGGATGAATGGCTGTCAGTGCCAGCTCGTTAATATGTAAATACAAGGGCCTACACTTCATCACAGAATGGGCACAAACCGAAATATATATCTGAAAAATCATAAGGCATATTAATACAACCTTTCAACCCAACCTTTGATCCCAGCTTATTTATAACGGTGGGATCACTTAGAGTCTCTGAATAGCACAAAACAGGTGACATTATATTCCAAGGTGTATGTAGGCTGGCGACTTGGTTGTGTGCACATAGGGATATAGCTTCTATTGCAGGTCATGTTGTAACATACCTCAGCGGAGGTTACATATCCTGTATCTATCTCTACCAGTGTCTCTGTGAGTGAATATGAGGATCTGTCACTACGATAAGCATATAGATTTGGATGAGTGTATACATCAGTGTCTTCTATACTTGAGTCAGCCCACACCCCACTATAATAGACTTTTAAAACATTAACTGGGGTAGGAACAGCTAGCAGGCAGGTAGAGAACAAATCATTAGAATTGTAGTGATCAGAAAGGCAAAAGTCAGAAGAGTTCAGTATGTTGGTAGCAATAAACATCCATATGTTGTCCTTTGTGTCCAATAAACTTGACTTTAACTGTAAAGTGGAGACATGAATGTCTCGTGTCTCTCTCCTTTCCTGGGGTGAGGAAGGGCAAAATGAGAAGAGGTTCTCAGGGTGGTGAGCACATGTTGCCAGTAACCAAACAGTGGCTACTAGTGTTGAGCTTGCTGTAAACAGTACCACTGCTGCAAAAATGGGAAGTTTTACAGGAGTAGGGGTGTCCGTTGGCATTGTACCAATGCGTCTGTCTGGATCCAACTGGAATTCGTCTGGTGCGCGTCACAATCTCCGGTCCGTCGTCGTGGGGTCCAGGGGTGGGGCTTCCTTCAGTCGCGATGCGTGGATCCAAACCGGGGAGTCGTCTGTCAGTACCGCTGTTCTGGTCACTGCTTGAACTATTGCAGGGGGTCCGTAGGATCGGTCTAGCGACGTCAGCTTATGGAGGGGCCTTCACCAGGATTCTGTCACCAGGCTTGAATGAGTGGGTTGGTTCACCTGTTGGCAAAGGAAACGAGAGCGAGAGATCACCATAATCACTGTTTAATTTTCCTATTAATTAATTCTGCCACATTTTCCTCTTGCAAAATCTCTAGATATGAGAATAAATGGACTCATGGGGTTGAGATGGGTCTGAAGTCATTCTGACTTTAGCAAGAATAGCAGGTAAGTACAGAGACAAAAATACAAGTTTTACAAGAATGGCAGGAGTATTTTGCGCCACTGGGCTTCTGGCCTATAGACAGGCAGCAAAAATAAATGCTAGTGAAGCTACTCGCAGTACTGAGGTTTAGGGCCTACAGGAAGGCAGGTAACAGGAAGGATACTTAATGGCACTGTTTTGGGAGAACACAACATGTCTACACATGCAACAATGGTGGGGGCCCTTGGAGGGGTTGAACTGCCTTGTATTCCTCCAAAGGTGGAAATGGGTTAAATTGCAGTCCTCTGACTCACCCAAGCAGGAAGCTACCTAGAACTGAGTATCCCTTGCATGGCTAAGATGCTGTGATCACTGAACAACAGGGAGTGAAATTCAAGCTGTCTTGTGTACATGGACAAATAGAGACACACAAAACAGCTAGAAGTCAGTACTCATGCAGACATAAATCTATAAGTGATTGCACAGTTTGCTTGGTGACACCTGAACAGGAAATTGAAACCCAAATAGCCTTGGAGACACAAAATCTGACTCCAAGGACCATTCATATGCAAAACCTGGGCAGTGAGTCACTTTCAGGATGAAAAGAGATCAACTAATTGAATTCACCGCAGGAGGTTTACCTTTCAAAGTAGTAACGCTGGCATAAATTCATTTTAATTCTTAGCATACTATCAACAAGCCAACCACTTCCATCCTATTTTTTTTTTTTTTTTTTTGAATGACAGCTTTCTATTCTACTATTTAACAATACAGATTTCACATACTGCACATCTGATAACGTGCTGTGACATATAAATGACAATCAGTTAACTAGTTTTCCAGAGTTACATATGGTATATGTACACAAATCTGTAAAATTTCATTTGTATCCAAGATTATTATATAAGAGTAGTACTACAGTATCTGCCTGAGCACATTATCCCATACCAATAATCTTGTCAAGAGAAAAGGTAGTAAAAGCATAAGTGCATAAATTCAAAAATTAGTGTTTAGCACCAGAATACAAAAGTATGTACCAATATACCAAAGGAAAACTCTAAAAAAAAACAGAGATGCTTAATTATCTAAAGCATAGCACCTCATTTATGCCAGAGCTCATATGTGTCAAATCAGAACACATCGAATATCTGACACCCAATAAATAAAAACTTTCTAACACCCATAAAAACAGTCTAATCAATCAGGAAAAAATCTATTTGGAAACAATACTCCCATATGATTGGTTGTTGTTGAAGGCTGTGCTTGGTCGTTCTGAAAATCTCAAATTTCACTTATCTGAGGAATAAGCATCAGAAAGGTTTAGTAACAAAACATTTTACTTTTCCTCCTAAAAATAAACCAACGGTTAGAGGAATTGAGCATACAGTAAGCATATCAAACATTTTCCTTCCTAACAGTGCACTTTTCTAATACCAAAAATTGTTGACGTCAAATTAATTATTACCACGTGGATTTCTATATTTTTTGTTATTATTATGGTATACCATAAACTTAAAGAAAAAAATTATTATTGTTCACCATGGTTGAAAAAAAATGAGCAGCTCAAAACATTAGTAATTTCTCATTTGAAATACAAGAACCCATACGTCACCCATTCTTTAGCAATTCGGAACATTCCTTAAAACTTGTTTTCTCTACAAGGCAAAACTGATCGTTAATTTGTATGACAATACAGCTGTTTACAGTCCCTTTGCAGTTACCTGTGTCACAGACCGAAAGAGGTGGGGGGGGGGAGGGGGGGTTTGTTTGCTAAAAAGGCACTTAGAAAATATATATTTTTTTAAAAAAGCCAGTGAAGAAAGAAAAGTTGGTGACACAAAACCTTAATGATGAAAGTTCAAAATTGCTTACGATTTTTTTAAGGATAGAGATACAATTTTTAGTCCTTAAGGTCACACTTTACACACCAAATATATATTTCCTTGCTTCTAAAAGCTGCCATGACCAGCATAGTACGGCAAAATCACATCACTTTTAAAACATAAGTAATAACCACAAAACAAATTATTATGCAACCAACATTCATTCAATGTTATGAAATGCTTTGTTGATACAGCAGCACCTATAGGAACAAATGTTAAAACAAACACAACATAACGATTTATGGATCTAAGGTTGCCCATACATGATACAATTTTCATACAATCTTCCTAAACGTAAATTTCATCATTTTCCCGGAATTCTCCTTACCTTGAAAATTTCCCATTATCTTAAGCTCAGAATACAACGTGAGATCAGCTGAGTTTGAAAGTTTATATATCTATGGGTAGTGACATCAGTGTTTATACTTTATTGGAAAAACCTAGTTCCCAACTTATGTGGTTTCCTGCGTCTAAATAATCAGATTTATACATATATCCAATTTATGGTCTGCTGATTAACTATCCTTGGTGGGCAAGACTATACCTTCAAGCTCAGCTTAATATCACATACAATTTCCAAATACATCTATACAATGGCATGCAATCTTATATAACGACTAAATACACTTAAGTGTCTATACAAATATATACAAGGTTTTGGAGGGGGAATCCACCATCACACACAGTACTGCTTTGTAACCGGGTTCCAGACCCCTTTTTATCTTTGGCGCTCCAAGCGCTGGAGTATCAGACCCCATCTTTGGGAATTTCAGATTCCCGGGAGTTGCTAAAATTAGCGGTTAACTGGGTACCGTTTATCTGCTCTGACAGTATAGGGTAGTAATAATAATAATAGAAAATATGATTACTTACCCCATACTGTTTTTGGCAGATCCCACTTTTCTGACACCAAAACTGTTAGCTCAATTCTCGTCAGGAGGCAATCATGATGATATTACAGCCCTTCAGTTGCTAACGCCCCCAATCAATAATGGATTTCCCCCAATAGATAATGGATTTCCCCCAATAGATAATGGATTTCCCCTCCAACCAGCTGGGAGTTATCACGACACACAGCACTCAAACTTGGTGCAGTCACAACTAACTTTATTGAATGTGAAGCTCATATTTAAAGCATATTTGTTGAGCAGGAAAAGACTGCTCCAAACCGGTCTTACAGTTCATCAGTCGAATTACATATCAGACAGAACAATACATGAAAGGGCCTTTGCTTTTGCCATGCATCTGTATGTCAATCTAAGGCGTTCCCGAATCTGAATGTGTGTCCTATGACAGTCGCCCTGTCTGCATTTCGTTGTCATGTGTTAATGTAAGCAATTGTCAATTGTTTATGGGTTTGTCCGTAATTTCCATGCGCAGACTTAACTTTGTCAAGTGTCCCAATGAATGAATGAACAGGTGTTTACATGTCGTCTAAATGCAAAACATAGCTGTCTGCTGACCAAGGTGGATGAATGGCTGTCAGTGCCAGCTCGTTAATATGTAAATACAAGGGCCTACACTTCATCACAGAATGGGCACAAACCGAAATATATATCTGAAAAATCATAAGGCATATTAATACAACCTTTCATCTGCCCTTTATGGAAGAGTGGCAAGAAGAAAGCCATTGTTGAAAGAAAGCCATAAAATGTCCCATTTACAGTTTGTGAGAAGCCATGTGGAGGATACAGGAAACATGTGGAAGAAGGTGCTCTGTCAAATGAGATCAAAATTGCACTTTTTGACCTAAAAGCAAAATGCTATGTGTGGTGGAAAACGAACACTGTACATCACCCTGAACACGCCATCCCCACTGTGAAACATGGTGGTGACAGCATCATGTTGTGGGATGCTTTTCTTCAGCAGGGACAGGGAAGCTGGTCAGAGTTGATGGGAAGATGGATGGAGCCAAATACATGGCAATCTTAGAAGAAAACCTGGTAGAGTCTGCAACAGACTTGAGACTGAAGCGGAGGTTTACTTTCCAGCAGGACAATGACCCTAAACATACAGCCAGAGCTACAATGGAATGGTTTAGATCAAAGCATATTCATGTGTTAGAATGACCCAGTCTAAGTTGACTTAAATCCAATTGAGAATCTGTGGCAAGACTTGAAAATTGCTGACGCTCTCCATCCAATCTGACAGAGCTTGAGCTATTTTGCAAAGAAGAATGGCCAAAAATGTCACTCTCTAGATGTGCAAAGCTGGTAGAGACATCCCCAAAAAGACTTGCAGCTGAAATTGCAGCGAAAGGTGGTTCTACAAAGTATTGACTCGGGGGGGCTGAATACAAATGCTCACCACACTTTTCACATATTTGTTTGTAAAACATTTTAAAAACCATTTATCATTTTTCTTCCACCTCACAATTATGTGCCACTTTGTGTTGGTCTATCACATAAAATCCCAATAAAAAACATTAACGTTTTTTTTTTTTTTAACTGTGTTTTATTATCATTTTCAGCACAAAAAGTACAATAGAAACATTTTACAGATAGTGCATAATATATAATAATAACTTAATATCCTCACTTCTATCTGACAATATAAGAATCAATGATATCCTAAAAGGTATTGTAAAAGGAAAGATCTGTATGTATTCCCCAAACTGGCAGGAATATCAACAGAAAAACAATTCTAAACTGAACAAAACTTAAACAATTACGTACTGCACATTCAAAATTTAGGATCAGTATACAATTATACAGGTAAACCATAGAATAAAAAGCGCCTGAGCCTCTCTGAAATATAATGAACCCATTTGCTGTGCCTATATACATCGGAAATCCAGATCACATTTCAGGCAGAACAACGGTATCGGAAAGCTCAGTCCACATGGACCCCAGATTTTCTCGAATTTGCTGGGGGGGGGGGGGGGAGTTTATAAATTGGTAGTGAATAAATATAAAAGTGTAGTCTATGCTATGGATAATCAACAAAACTTGTGATAATGTTTAGACTGCTATTGGGGCAGTGCCTGTTGTAAAATCTATGTATAAAAAATGGGTTTTGGCGCTGCTCTATGTGCAATAAAATACTAGTTTACCTGTATGCATATCATTCTCCAAAAACCACAAATCAAAATGGATATAAATTATAGTGCAACATATGCCAAAAACTTATGTGCAAAAATTACTAAAGTGCAAAATGTAAATTGTTTTGCAACATTGGCAAGAAATTATGTGCATAAATTACTAAAGTGCCAGTGCTACAATAATAGTGCCCAAATGGAGTGAGCTTTCAATTACACTCAAATCATAAACACTCTATGTAATCACAAATAAACCATAAATTGATGCAGAGGTGATCTGTGCTTAGTGAACAGTTCATGGATAATGCAGCTGCTCCTGGTGACGTCAGAGTGACGAAACGCATAGGGCAAAGCCTATTGTCTTTGCGCTGCTTCCGGTTTGGGTCCGTGGAGCGCATCGCATCCTGGACTTCCTTGGTTTTGACTTGAGCAGTTTTAATTTACTAAATGTAAGTGCACTACTGTAATTTGTACCAATAAAACTATCTATACAGATTCACACTATGGGGGCTGTCTCTACTATTTCTATGTACCACTGAATTGGCTGGGGATTGCAAGGAGTGGCCGCCAGAGAGTTGGTCGTGGATACAGCATACAGCCAGGTGTAGCTGCTAAAGCTGCATATCCCTGTTACAAGGGGAGAGATGTCTGGTGAGTGTACTATGGGGAGAGGGGCACAAAGGGAGACACTGGGCACAATGCATGCTGTTGCACAACCCCCTGGTTGTAACATCACCAAGTAGCGTTCCTTTTATTGATGCAACTATAAGGACCAGCAAGGATAGCTGGAACGGTGGACTAATTAAAAGGACACTGCAGGGGGGGCGTGGCTTGGGCATGGCGGTGTGAGGACGCTTTTACATGGTGCTCCCGCTCCCCGGCCTCCCTTCTCGGCAATTCTTGGTAGTTATCTGCTGATATGAGCGTCCGTAAACGTAGGAAGACCAAGCCTGCACTTGCACCGTCTTCCAGGGCGGCATCGACTACCCCTATCCGCTCCTTCTTCCCGGACTCTAGGAGCCCGACACCAAAGGCCCTGTCTCTGCAACCACGTGTGGGCCTGGGACCCCCGGCTGCCTCCTCTCCTGGTCAAGGGCCCTCTCTTCCACAGGCTGTATCACCCATGGCCTCCGGCAGCGCACCTCCTACCTCTCATCCTCCGTCGGAGGTGCAGATCGGCGATACCAAGGAGCTATGGACTCTTCTCCGGGCGCTGCCGACCAGGGCCGACATGGAGGCCATAGTCGCTCAAGTGGCGGAACAGCACAAGCGGGACTTTCAGCAGCTCGGCGGGGAAGTGGCTCAGCTGGATACCCGCTTGTCGGCGGGTGAAGCAACAGTTAGTGACCTCCAGGCACGGGTGTCCGCTCTGGAACAGTCTCAGGCCTCCCACAGTGACGCTCTGGCAGCCCACCAGCTCCGAATGGAGGACTTCGAGAACCGGAGCCGCCGGAATAACTTGCGGCTCCGCGGCATCCCAGAAGCTACCGGTCCCGAGGACCTTCTGGAGACGGTACGGGCCATTCTATCCCTCGTCATGCCTCAGGAACCCCAGGCATCCTTTGAGTTTGACAGAGTCCATCGCGCCCTGGGTGCCCGGTCGTCGGACCCTTCCAGACCCAGGGACGTGATCTGTCGCCTCCACCGGTACCCCGTCAAGGAGCGAGTGCTGAGGGAGGCCTGGGCCAAGGGACCGGTGGAGTTCGATGGTGCTTCTATCCAAATTTTCCCGGATGTAGCCCGTGGCACCCTGCAACGTAGGGCGATGCTGAAGCCCTTACTGGAACGGCTTAGACGTCCGGATCTCTCCTATCGCTGGGGATTCCCCCTACAGCTCACGGTTAGGAAAGCTGGATCGTCCTTCACCCTTCGGAGACATGCGGACTTACCTGCCCTGTTCGAGTTTCTTGGAATTCCTCCTGTGGATCTGCCGGACTGGCTGGCGTGGCTCCCGGATCGAGACCCCCGCCGGGGACCTGGACGACCCGACCAACCCCTGCCGCGGAGACAGCGCCGGCTTACTCAGCGTTCCCGAGGGAGCTCCAGAGGGCCGGAGGTCGCGGCCCCTGAGACCTAACCTACTGACTGCCTTGGTCCGTGAGTATGGCCCCATCCCTGCTCCTGCTTCTCCTCCCTTCCCTTGCCCCGGACCCCGCTGCATTTTGCTGCCCGCTGATGGATGAGACTGGCATGTGTACTCGGTGTTTCCCGTGATCTTCCCGCCGGCTCCGGACCCCCCCCGCCCCTCTGCCGGCTGTCCCCCCTGTTTTTCCTCTCCCGGGACTGCCATCGTGGATGCATGCTGCCCCCCCCCCTCCCGTGATGTCTAAACCGCTGCCCATTGCTGGCTGACCGACCCTGCTCCGTTTCTTACTGTGTCCCGCCTCCCGGCTCCCCACTGCTATGGCTCCAGACATGCTGCTTCTCCGGGAAGGTAGCCGTGCTTGTTTCCAAGAACTGCATATCGTGGACGGCTTCCTCGGGAGCTGAGGGAGGGGGAGGGTGGAGTGCTGCTTTACTGTGGGGCTGTGGGGTGTCTGTGTTATGGGGGTAATGTGCTGAGCACCCTGCTGGGACCTTGCTCTTTCTCTACTGTCCCTTCTCAGGGGTGGAGGGGGTGTCCCAGTTTTTTACCTTGTGCTCCACCTCCTGTTCCTTTGCACTTGTCTCTCCCCTCCCTGCCATTTAGCCCTTTGCTGTTCCTTCTTCCCCTCCCTCCTTTCCCTTCCCCCTCCCCTCCTTTCCCTCCCCCTCCCCTCCTTTCCCTCCCCCTCCCCTCCCCTCCCCTCCTTTCCCTCCCCCTCCCCTCCCCTCCCCCTCCCCTCCCCTCCCCTCCTTTCCCTCCCCCTCCCCTCCCCTCCCCTCCTTTCCCTCCCCCTCCCCTCCCCTCCCCTCCTTTCCCTCCCCCTCCCCTCCTTTCCCTCCCCCTCCCTCCCCCTCCCCTCCCCTCCCCCTCCCCTCCCCTCCTTTCCCTCCCCTCCTTTCCCCCCCCTCCCCTCCTTTCCCTCCCTTCCTTCTTTTCTGTGGTCCACAGGGGGTGTTCTTCTATATGGCGTGGTGGGGGGGTGGTCTCTCCCCCGGCCCACGGGGCTCCTCCTGCTGGTGTGGCGGGCCCCCTCCTGGGTGGGGTTGGGGGATGGACTGCTCTCAGGGTCTTGGAATGGCTGGGTATGATTACACATGTCCTCGCTTTCTGTGGCATGGCTGCTTAAGCCAGGCTCCCTGGCACTTTTCAACATATCTACTTGACTGATGCCATCGGTGCGGTGTGAGATGGGTGTCGACCTGGCCCGCGATTTTACCACGGGCCTTTTGTTTTATGTTCTGCCGCTATCTCCCGCGGGTGGTGTGGCCCCTCCGCGTTGCACCGAGGGCATGGATGTTCTTGCAGCTGTTTTTCCCTTTTTATGTATTTTCTGATTCCCCTCTGCCATGTGGGGATCACTCTCGGGGTTCTCCCCGTCCCCTGCCTCCCTCATTCCTCCTTCCCTTGTCCCCTCCCTTTCTGTTTTCCTCCTCCCTTCCGTTTTCCTCCTCCCTCCCCCTCCCCCATCCCCCTCCCCCATCCCCCTCCCTCTTCCCCTTCCCCCTCCCTCCTCCTTCCCCCCTCCCTCTTCCCCCTCCCCCTCCCTCCTCCTTCCCCCCTCCCTCCCCTCCCCCCTTCCCCCTCCTCCCCTTCCCCCCTTCTTCCCCGTCCTGGTCATGTTCTCCCCCCTCTTTCCCTCTTCCTCTCTTACGCCTCTCCCCCTTCGCCCCTCCTTTTCTTTCACCACTCCCTCCTTCCTTCCCCTTCCTTCCTTTTGCCCTTCCTCTCCCCCCCTCCCCCTTCCTCTCCTTCATGTTTCTTCCCCCTCCCCATGGGGTCCTCTCACTTGTGTACTGATGTACTTGGTGCCGCGTGTGGGGCCGCAGACCCAGGGACCAAAGTGTCCTCCCCGGTGTCGCGGCCCGTGCCTCTCGCAGACTGAGCCGTCTCTGGCGGCCTTCGCTGTCAATATTCTACGTATACATTGTTGGTCATTTTTCCTGGACATGTTCTCTACTGCTATACTGGTTACCGGACGTTCGTGTTTGTTTGTCTTTTTATTTTTTCTACGAAAGGGAAGGAGAGAACACTGTGGTTTATTTATGTATCTATTTACTTTATTTATTTTTTAGTTTCTTTTGCTCATACATTATGTTGGTTTATCGCCCTGTGTTTCTCTTTCCCTGCCGAGTTGGGAATGGCGGGGAGCGGTCACCGCTTTCCTCCTCTAGTTGTGACCTTCCCCGTACCCCCTATAGGGTTTTTTCGACCGCGGTCCCCCACACTCCGCCCGCATTAAGGGTGGTGGGTTTGGAACCTCGGGCGATTCGAGACTGGTTCTCGGTGTGCCTTTTGGCACGGTAGCTTTTTGCCTCCTTTCCTCCCCTTTTTCTTTTTTTTTGCTTCCTCTCATCTGCCTTTAGCCCCCTCTCTCTCCTCTCATTCTCCCCCCCCCCCCCCCCTTTTTTTTTTTTTTTTTTTTTTCTCCTTTTCCCCTCTTCCCCCCGTTCCCTGGGTGGAGATGGCCGCCCCCCGGGTAGACCCAATCCGTATAGTATCCCTTAATGTTAAGGGACTTAACACTCCAGAAAAACGTTCCATCATTTTGACTGACCTCCATCGCCTTCGAGCCCATGTCGGCTTCTTGCAGGAGACCCATTTCAAATCCGCCAAACTCCCAAAGCTGGGAAATCGGCGATTCCCCACCGTGTATCATTGTTGTTCGCCTGATTCCAGATCCAGAGGGGTCAGCATCTTGATCAGTAACCATGCTCCGTGGACGTTCCTGGATTCGTGGAGTGACGAATTTGGCAGGGCTCTCTTTGTGAAGGGCTGTCTGGGTTCTGTCCCGGTCACCCTTGCCAATTTCTATTTACCTAACACGGCACAGATTTCTTGCCTCGAACCTTTACTTTCGCAGCTCCACGACTTTATGGAGGGCCAGGTCCTCCTCGGAGGGGATCTTAACTTTGTCCTAGACCCGGTCCTGGATGCATCGAGAGGCGCCTCCCACATCTCTTATGCTGCTCTTAAACGCCTTAAAAAGGGCTTTCACGCCTTCCACCTTGTAGACGTTTGGCGGGTCCTCCACCCGTCGACCCGAGACTACACCTTTTATTCCTCTCCCCATGACTCCTATACCCGTATCGACTATTTTCTGATCCCACAGGCCCTGTTGGGTCGTGTAGTTTCTTCTTCCATTGGCCCTATCACGGTCTCTGATCACGCGCCTGTGGTTCTCGAACTGGATTTACGGACCCCCGAGACCAGGCAATGGCAGTGGCGGTTGAACGATGGTCTCCTCCAGGACCCCAAAGTGATGGAGGAGCTCCAGCTTGAACTCAGTCGGTTCTTCCTCTCCAATGCCCTTCCGGAGAGTCCCCCGTTGATGGTGTGGGAGGCTCATAAGAGTTATATGCGAGGGGTGCTGATTAAAATCGGCTCTCAACGCAAGCGAGATAGGGCCCGCCAGATGCACGAACTTCTCCTTCGAATAGAGTCGCTGGAGGCCGCCCATAAGAGATCCCTGGCACAATCCGTCCTTCAGGAGCTGACTGTCCTTCGGGAGCAGTTGCGCTCCCTGACCCTTTTCAGAGCTAAGGCTTCCTTAGCTAAATGCCGGAAGGTCTTCTATGAACATGGGGACAAATGTGGCAAAATATTAGCTCGGGCACTGCGGCAGCAGAGAGCGCAGACGTTCATACCTGAAATCCTTTCCTCCCCGAACCAGAAGGTTCAGGCTACGGACCGCATAGCGGAGGTCTTCCGCCGCTACTACGCCTCTCTGTACAATCTGGCCCCTGACACGACCGAGCCTGCTCGAGAAGCTTTTCGCTCTAGGATTCAGGAGTATCTACAAGCTTCGGGCCTCCCCGGCCTCCCGCTGGACGCCCTGGAGAGACTAGAAGAGCCGCTATGTCCTGCTGAGCTCTCGAGGGCCTTGGCGGAATCACAAAGGGGCAAGGCACCGGGACCTGACGGGTACACTCTGTCTTACTATAAATGTTTTGAGCATATTCTCTCCTCGCACTTCCTGGCTGCCTACAATGCGTCAGGAATGGGAGCGGAGTTCCCCGTGGACTCACTCCGTGCGCACATCACTGTGCTAGCGAAGGAAGGCAAGGACCCCCTCCTCTGCCAAAGTTACAGACCCATCTCGCTCCTCAATGTCGACTTGAAATTGTTTACCAAAATCTTAGCGTCCCGCCTGGCCCCTTTGCTCCCGCAGTTGATCCACGATGATCAGGTGGGGTTTGTCCCTTCCAGGGAGGCGAGGGACAACACTACGAAAGCACTGGACTTGCTGACTTTGGCGTGGACTCGGAAGATTCCTATGCTGCTCCTCTCGACGGACGCCGAAAAGGCGTTTGATCGGGTGAACTGGGATTTCCTTGTTGGAACACTGGAGCATATTGGACTGGGACAGCGCATGATGTCTTGGATCCGGGCGATTTACTCCCGCCCGTCGGCTTGTGTTAAGATCAATGGCCTGCTATCTGACCCGTTGGGGATCTCAAATGGGACTAGACAGGGGTGCCCCCTGTCACCCCTGATTTTTGTTTTGACCCTGGAACCGTTTCTGCGTTCTATTAGGGCCAATGCTGACATCACTGGGGTGAGCATTAATACACAGTTTGCGCCGAAGGTGGCGGCCTACGCCGATGACCTTCTCTTTTTCCTTACTAACCCGCTCATTTCCTTGCCTAACCTACTGAAGGAGTTCCGTGCTTATGAAGCCCTTTCTTTTTACAAGATCAACCATCAGAAATCTGAGGCACTGCCCGTTGCGATGACCCCGGCGTTGTTGAATCTCCTCCGGGAGGACTTCCCTTTTAAGTGGAGTTCTTCCCACATAAAATACTTGGGTATTTTCCTCCCCAACTGCCCCGACCGCATCTTTGAATGCAACTTCCCTCCTCTTCTCTCTCGGATTCGGAAAGATTTGGAGGGGTGGCAGAAGGGGATGTTCTCCTGGTTTGGGCGCTGCAACATTATTAAGATGAATGTCATGCCTCGTCTGCTATATGTTCTGCAAGCCCTTCCAATCGCTGTTCCCCCGGTCTTCCTGCGTAAAATAAATGAAGCCTTTCGTAGGTTTCTTTGGGTGAGGGGCCCGCCCCGCCTTTCACTTAAGGTTCTCCGCATGCCCAAGCTAGGTGGTGGCATGGCCTTTCCGGATGCGGCCTTGTATTACGCTGCTTGTCACCTTGCCAGGATCGTGGACTGGCACGTCCATGGCCACCTCAAGCAATGGATCAGGATTGAGCGGAATGTGGGGGATGTTCCTCCGGAATCCCTCTTGTGGGGCACTTCCGATCTACCAAAACGTGTGTCCGACCACCCGACTGTGGGGGCTACCCTGAGACTGGGCCGCAGGATCTGCGGTGAGGGCCTGATTGCCTCTCTACCCTCTCCTCTGTTCCCAGTTATTGAGAACCAGGACTTCGCCCCAGGTCTGCTGGATCAGGGTTTCCGTGCCCTGAAGACCAGAGGTTTCCATCAGGCCAGACACTTTATCGCTGGGGGGCGGTGGGTATCCAGGCAAACCCTTTTCTCCAGTACTCCCTACGAGGCGCTGTCCTTCTGGCAAAAGGTGCAGCTGGCTCACTTTCTGCAGTCCCTGCCGCCTGCGACCTCTTTTGCTAGACGCCTTTTGCCTTTTGAGGAGCTGTGTGTCTCGGACGCTCCTTTACGCCATACCATATCTCTGATCTATCGTCTTCTGACGGGGCCTGATCCCTCCTCCAAACCACTGTATATCACCCGCTGGGAGCAGGACTTGGGCCTTTCTTTTTCGGATCACCAAGTGGAACGGATTTTCTTCTTCACTTACAAAACCTCCACCTGTTCCAAATATCAGGAGGCGGGGTATAAGTTATTGACCAGGTGGTATTACACTCCGGCCCGGTTGCGCAAGATGTTCCCTTCCTGCTCCGATCTTTGCTGGAGGTGTGGAGAGGAGGTGGGATCCCTTCTCCACATCTTTTGGTCTTGTAGCCGTCTTCAACCCTTTTGGGCGGAAGTACTACGCATTGCGCAAAAGTTCACGGACCACGCCCTCACTCTGTGCCCTGGCCTTTTTCTTCTCCACCACAATGATTTTCCGCGAGCATCCTATAAAAAATCAATCCTGCCGCTCCTTTTCACTGCGGCCAAGAGCTGTATCCCTCTTCTATGGAAGCAGTCGCAGCCTCCCACAGTAGCTATGTGGCTGCGGAAGGTGGCCTGCATCAACGAAATGGAAGATCTGGTGGCCGCTGACCGGGGCAATAGGGAGATGTTCCTCAAAAGGTGGTTCTACTGGCATGAGTTCCGTTTCTCCGATGAATACAAAGCATTGGTTGCCTAGTTAGGCATATGCGGACTGGGTGGCCGTCTCTTCCCCGCTTTCCCCCCTCCATTCATCCTTCCTCTCTTTCCTCCCCCCTTTCTTCTTGTCCCCCCCCCCCCCCCCCTCTCTCCTTTTTTTTTTTTTTTTTTTTTTTTTCTTTTTTCTCTCTGTTTGTCATGTCCTTTCCCCTCCCGTGGTGGGTTCCTCCCCACCTTCATGTGAAAGAAATGAAAAGGAGACGAAGGGGATAGTCAGTTACTCTTTGTTTTTCTTGTGATTGTCACTCCCCTTGGGCATACGTACACTTGTTCATACTGGGTGCCTGGTGGGACTTGGCATGCCCGGAGTGGGTCTCTCCCTCACAGTACCTCGGCCATATGAAGATGCCGGGGGAGGGCGGGGCCTCTTCGGGGGCCGGGCTCCCCATAGTAATTTTCTCTGATTTTTCGGGAGTTACGTTTTGCTGTGTGGTCTTACGTGCTATGATTACTGGTATTCACTAGAACTGTTTGTTTGTTTTTTGTATTTGCTTTGCCTGTGATTTTGTATGTGGACCATTACCATTGCTTCTGCTTGATCTGTATGCCTTTCCTTCTCCTAATAAACGTTGAATTTAAAAAAAAAAGGACACTGCAAATTAGCCATGGATTGTTCACTAATCACAGATCACCTTTGCATCAATTTATGGTTTATGTGTGATTACATAGAGTGTTTATGATTTGAGTGTAATTGGAAGCTCACTCCATTTGGGCACTATTATTTTAGCACTGCCACTTTAGTAATTTGTGCACATAATCTCTTGCAAATGTTGCACAATAATTTACATTTTGCACTTTAGTAATTTTTGCACAAAATATTTTGGCATATGTTGCACTATAATTTATATCCATTTTGATTTGTGTTTTTTGGAGAATGATATGCATACGGGTATGCTAGTATTTTATTGCACATAGATTTTATAAGTTGGTAGTACCTGAATAATCAAGGTCTTCCATTGAATGAGGGAGATTACTGTAGAATATACTCACTGTAACACTACTGTTTTTTTTTTTTGCATAAAACAGTAAAAATCGTAGAAATTGTTTTAGATGTGAGCGCAAATCATCATCCTCCAGCACCGCTAATATACACCATTTCGGACTGCACACATTGGGTAAATTAAAATTAGTAGCTATAAAATGGGTTACTTTTGACCACAATGGTCGTATTGTTTTCCCAGTTCCATAGCATGTGGAGCAAATCACCCTTTTCTTTGTGATATTTATGACATATAGGACTGTCCATTTTGCGCATTCTGAAAAGCCTTAATGAAGTATAATAAATTCTGTGAAAGATTTGTAACTGTATCATTCTGTCTATAGCGGATATAGTGGTGACATAATAGGTACTAAGAAGTTCTTCCCAACTTTCATCAGAGAGATCTGGGATGTCCACTGTCCAATGGCCTTTCAAAATTTGCAATCGGGTAGATTTATATTGCACTAACATACTATAGTAAGAAGAAACCAACCCCACATGCTCTGGCTGTAACATCGCTTTTTCCAAGGTAGAGTTTTAAAAGTGAACCCCCCTGAATCCTAGTTGAGCTATGGCTGCATGTTTAAATTGGAGATATCTAAATACCCAGGAGTTAGGAATTCCTAATTCCTGCTGTAATAGTGGAAAAGTATTAAATTGGCCTTGAGCATATAATTGGTTAATATATTTAAATTTCTTTGACGCCCAAAGATTGGCATCAGGAAGATTATAAAAATGAGGAATTGTGGGATTAAACCATATGGGATGGTTAGGTGAGATGGGGTCTAAAGCGTCAGGAACCAGAGTTAAGCACTGCCCATATATCTTTAAAGAGACTTTTAACATACCTGTACCCTCTGTAACCTGAATAGTTTTCCGGTAAATTAAATTATTCAGTACCTCATAGGAGAAAACCAATGCCGCCTCACTTGCAGTAGATGCATTGTTTAATTGTGGGAAGAGCCACGAGTGTCTATAGACCAATTGTGATGCATAGTAATATAGCCTTAAATTTGGGAAAGCCAATCTGCCTTAAATTTGGTAAAGCCAATCTGCCCTAGGCAATGGAGATTCTGGGATTTTTGGGGAACCACAGTAAGGTCGACAAAAGAGAATCAATTTCCTGGAAGAATTTCTTGGGTATATATACTGGACTGTCAAAACAGGTGTAAATTATTAATAATATACGAATAAAAAATGTTACACTAGCAGCGCTAAATGTAATACCCTTTAAAACATGTGCAAACAAAAAGTCCATAAACATGTAAATCATGTGAAAAGCAAGTCCATCATGTTGGTGAAAAGGTGCTGTCAGAAAGCAGATTGCACAACCCCGATGTAACAGCTTCTGTGGAGAGTTCTAATGAATGAACATTCCTTCACCACAGTGTCCCCGCGATCTACAAAACACATCCACCACACCACTGTGCACCCCTGTGGCAATGGACACTCACCAGAGGTGGCTTTCAAAGCGCTTGGAATGCACCATTAAAATTTCTGTCTCCAAGAAAAAAACACGCTTCCTCTCAGCTCAGTAGGTCAGGATTCGCCCAGCTGTCACCAATCCTCCCAATGGAAAATTGGACTCTCAGCTCCGCATTTATGGAGGTAACATGAAATCACAATGGAGGACTCATAGTGTAATCTTGTAAATTAACAGCTTTATTTAATAGTCCCCTTTCCCCTCATAAAATGCACTCACATGTAACAAATTCCATTAGGCATATCAAGAAACAAATTTCTAGGTAAAACCTGTGTCCCGTAGTTACGCCCAGCTCGTATTAACTTGCCACCCGGTACCTTGATGGCGAAGTTCCGGGTCTGAAGTCAGACGTTGGGTTGCCTAGGCTCTTACGCATTTCGTCATCAAGGACTTCTACGGAGGGTCTATAATTTTAGATTGTGTTTAGCGCTGGGTGAGTGGTCTTTAATACAATTATATATATATATATATATATACCTACTCCTTTTTTTATATATATACTGGACTATTGGACAAAATGTACAAAAATGTGGGCAAAAAAAACACAATTTTAAAGAGGTTGGCCCAGCTAATCATTTTCTTTTTGGAGGATGCTATGCAGGGTAGGGGAGTATTTTTAATATACTTAGAGATTGGCATCTGCACTATAACTCCTAGGTATTTAAATGAGGAAGTGACTTGTAAAGGGCAGTCTGAGGGAAGGTCAAAATGGAGGGGCAGGATCCACAGAGAGCACACTGGACTTTGTCCAATTCACTTTGTATCCAGAAAATTTCCCGAAGCTATTAATGAGTTGAAACACCACAGGGATCGTAATATGAGGATTGGAAAAGTAAAGTAGTATATCATCCGCATACAACCGTATTTTGATCTGTGTGGATCTCCCCGGAATAAATCCAGTTTGATCTGGGTTAATTAGCATTGTGATCACTGAGTTCATGCGAGTGGCTAGAATTTTGGAAACAATCTTGAGATCTGCATTAATTAAAGAAATCGGTCTATAGGATTCACAGTAAAGGGGGTCTTTATTGGGTTTAGGGATCAATACCACTAAGGCCTCACGCAAGGCTGGGGGGAGACATTTTTGTTTAAAGATAGTAGAGCGCTGGGCATAGAGATTCCACGGGATCCCAGGCACTGTCTCTTGGGTATACTTGAACATGTAGTGCAAGATAGGTTTATATATGAGGCTGCTGCCCGGGCCCTGTTTCAAGCCCGTTTACTCATCCTGAGACACTGGACAGCACAGGAACCTCCGACATATGGGATGTGGCTGGAACAATTGGGTTCTATTCTCCGCATGGAAAAGTGTATTTACCAACATAGGGGCTCTCCTCTCATGTTCTCTAAGATTTGGGGTGTCTGGTTGAAATCTCCAGGTATGGCCCCTACAGACCTGATTATGGATTGTCTGCTGACTTATTCCTTGCTTGGGGTTATCTGAGGGGATTCTTTCTTACGCATTGTTTGTTTGACTTTGCAGAAGGGTTAAGACTGTCACTGCTGTCTGAAATCTGTAATTGGATTTGGATGACAGGCTGAGATCTGTACTGTTTTGTACTACTTGATCTATTTTGTTGACTGAATGCTTCATTGGTGTATTTGTGTCCGTTTTCTCAATAAACTTTTCTCTTGATTAAAAAAAAAAAACGATAGTAGAGTAAAGCATATGTTATCTTGGGACCAAGACATCTCAATGTGTCAGATACCATTCTATGGGGAACCCATCCGGTCCTGGGGTTTTATGTTTGGCATAAGCTTTAAAAGTGTGATCTATCTCCTCTATGGAGATGGGCACTTCCAGGGATGATTGTTGTTCACTGGAATATGTGCAAAAAGTTATAGAGTGTACATATTCATACAGCTCAGGGGGAGTATATTGAGCTTGGGATCTATAAAGGTCCGAATAAAATTATAGAAAAGCATCACCAATTTTCTCCTGTGTTAAATGGAGAACGGCAGAACTATCATAAATGATGTAGATATAAATGCGGTCAGGTATGGGCTTAGCTAAAAAGGCAAGATGCTTTGCATTTTTGTCCCCTGTGTCAAAAACTCTTTGATATTGATACAATAGGCGCTTTTGAGTTTTTGCCACCATAGCCAGTTCATAAGCTCTCTGTGCCTCCCCCCATAATTGGTAACGAAGCGGAGAAAGATCTTCAACATATAAATCCTCAGCTCTTTTCAACTCAGCAGCCAAAGTAGAGACCTGTTCCCTGTTGGCTTTCTGGCCATCATTGGGCCTAGACACTTGGATTGCAAGTTCCAGTGGGGAATGATCAGAGAGTGCTCTCGACAGATAAGTCACCTCATCTACTTTGTGTAAGACATCTCGAGATAGAAAAAACATATCTAGTCAGGATAGAGATTTGTAGGACTCTGACGAGCATGAAAACTCCCTCCTGTCAGGGTACTTCCACCTCCACACCTCAAACAAATCATAGGCATTAGCCCAATCGTAAGAGGAGAGGTTGAGGTCTAAAGCATCAAAGTTTATCCATCTCTGGGTCCATGACCGCATTAAAATCTCCACCCATGATAGTATGACCTTAGGAAGCACCTTAGCCATACAGTCAGATAATCTTAACTCTTAAATCTCAGATAATAACACATAACTAACTTGCTTATTACAACTAGGGATTACGTAGCAACTGTTCAGATAATAAACAGGTTGGGCAGGAGTATAATGCACACAGGGCTTTTTTCGTTGGAAAATAGGTGCAGAAACTCACCCTCCGTAATGCTTTTTCCCCCTCATTGTTGTGCATTGGGTGTCATATGGTGAGTATGGCCAAATTGCACAGTGGGCAGGTTTTAAAGGGTCATTTTAAACCGCTGCACCACACTGTCCACAAATCAGCTCTGCCCCCCATCCAAAACTCACCTCGGCATCCTCATCCACAACTCACTGTCTGCACCCTGGTCCACAGCTGACTTCTACACCCCTCATCCACAACTCACTTCTGCATCCCCATCCAAAACTGTCCATAGCTCACCTTTGCATCCCCTTTCACAACTCACCTCTATACCCCCTGTCCACAACTCACCTCTGAACCCCCCACCTTTCCACAACTCAGCTCTACACACCATGTCTGCAATTCACCTCTGCACCCCTCTGTCTGCAATTAACCTTTGACCCCCACCCATCCGCAAACCCACCTCTGCATCCCCCACCAATCTGCAAATCACCTTTGAACCCCCCACCTGCCTACAACTTATCTCTACACCGTCTGTCTCCAAGTCACTTCTGCATCCCCAATCCATCCACAACTTACCTTTGCACTGCCTGTCTGCAACCCACCTCTGCATTCCCATCCCTACCCATCTGCAACTCACCTCTGCATCCCCCAACCGTCCACAACTCACCTGTGAATCCCCTACCAGTTTGCAACTCACCTCTGAATCCCCACCCATTCACAAGTCATCTCTGAATCCCTCACCCATCCACAGCTCTCCTCTGCATCCCCCACCTGTCCACAACTCACCTTTGTACCGCAGCTCACCTCCACACACTTTCCTCCTATTACAGCTCACCTCTGCACCCCTGGCCATAGCTAACCCCTATCCACATCTCTCTTCTCCACCTTTTTCCACAGCGTATCGCTGCAACCCCCCAACAGTTAAGTTTTTCAACCCTCCTCCCCCCACGATTTTGCATATCTTTTTACCAAAAATCCCAAAGGCTTTCTTTACCCACACAGTGTACTGTCACTTTTAGCTGTGCCTCTTCCCACTGGCCAGCAGGGGGATCATTAGGTGAGACAGCAGGGCAGCAATCCCTTCCTTGTTCTAAGTGCAGCGTCAGGGAGGTTCTGTGGAAGCCAGAAGGAGAGGTGCACTCTACGCTGTCACTTGTAAATACAGAATTGAGGCTTCTGTGTTTACAAGATACAGTAGATAGTGGTGAGCCCATGGCCAGAGCTGGAGACCCATCAAGTTCCAGCTGAAAAAAGCAATGAATGTACAGAACAACTTATTGCAGGCATGTAAAAAAAGTCAGTACACCCCATAGAAATCATTGATTTTTCCAACATATTTGAATAGGCAAATATTATCGTCATTTAACCGTTTTGCTGCCACTGACATATGACATATGTTGTCAGCAGAGGGGGGGGGGGGTTACACACACGCCGCTATAACATCTACACCAGCAGACCCACTGGGTGACGCTAGTTAGAGGGGAGGAATATCAATAAATGTCTGTTTGCTTATCTCCCCTACCTAGTAAGAACTTCTAAGCAACATGTAAAACATCACTTCTGATTTCTGCTGTAACTTTCCCTTGCTGGTGTGGCCTGGAAAGAAGATAATGGAACACTATCTGTGCTCCAATAGCTTTAATGGAGGGCAGGTGAAGAAACAAAGACTTTCAGTGGGTTACTTACCTTGAGAGCTGCTTCATGTTCCATGTTACTTCCTCACTCTAGTGATGACTAGTGATGAGTCAAACATACTTTTGCTCAGTTCATGAGACGTTTGCCAAACTGTGTCGAAGTTCAAACATACATTTAAATGCAAACCTCAATAAAGTCATTAGGAGATGAATCTTTAAAGCTGATTCTGTTCTTTTTTCCCCTTTGAGATCTGATGCATTTTCAAAGTGTTTCATTATTTTTTTTGAGCAGTGTACATAGCACCCACATTTTGAACTAGAGAGAAAGAGGCATAGTTATATAGAATCTGAGCCTACATGCAATTATGTACTGCTTGAGTCCTTGTACCCACAAGATATAATTGCTGTGCTATAAGTGAGTCTCACACATGTAGTGCTACCCTCAAAGGAGCTGCTGGTCTTAAGGGCTGTTTCCCCCCCCCACAACTTTCACACCCAGGCAACATGAATTCTCTACACTCTCTATGATGGCTCAAGAAAAAGTCAAGGGGTTATGGTTTTTAGTGTTTATTTTGGGAACATAGAACTTGGATGGGAATTGGGGGTACATGAAATGCCCAGAACTAAAGAAATTAAAAACTCCAAACAAATGGTTGAGGACGTTCTAAAGTCTCTGGCTGCTATAATCCAAACTGACCTGTGCTGCACAACAGTAAAGTAATGTTAAAGATACAGCATCTGGCTGTATTGCACAGCACCTGGCTGCTCTAGGCCCAAAGTTGGAAGTGTTAGGGTTCTTCTGGCTGTCTTGTACTGCACTTAAGCTCCCCCTGGTCCTAGACACATGAGCTATTGTACTTCACTGCCCTCTCCTTCCTTTGGGTGTATGGCTGACTTGTACTCACTCAGTATCTTTAAGTAGCTCCTAGAATCCAGAAGGCTGTTGTGCTGGCCTTTTGCTGAACAGGCTGCTTCTGGCTTGGCTTGAAGTTTACAGCTAAGCCTAGCTAAAACTGAAGGTGAGCGATTTACTGGAGCTTCCTTTCCCTCTCTCTCTTCTTTCACTCCTTCTCTACTGCCCCAGGGGGGCAGAGCCCCCCCCCCCATATAGGAGTTACCTCCACACTGCCAGGCTTTAGAATATGTACAAGCTAATTCCCCGCCTTCTAGGCCCGCCTTCCCAGGGATTGGTGGAATCTCCATGAATATTCAGCCTGCAGCCTCTATTCCCTATGCCTACTGTGTACTGGAAACATCCAGTGGATTCCAGAAGACAGGGGGAGGTAACAGAGCCACAGCCTGTGAAGCACTGCCTAGTCTCCTAAACACAATTAACACATGTTCCTCTGCCCTGCTCTACAGGGGAGCCAAACTAAATATACCTACTCTAGAAAATGTAGGGGTGCTACATACAAACAGCTGAAGAAAGGATACTGCTTTTAAAAAAGCAGGTTGTAATGAACATCAATTTCATATGCATGTTGAAACATGTAGCAGATGAAAGACGCATCAGGGTTATTTTCCTTTGACATCAGAAGATGTCCAGCAGTGCCATCAGCAAAGAACTGGCAGAAACCAGTGGGACCAACCAATGTGTGTTACCGTGCTTCCATTTACTGTACTAAAACAGGCCAGGCAGCTGTAAACAGGGCCTCCTTTTTTGCCAGTATTTACAAAACTCTGTGCTAAGAAAAATAAAAACTTTTCCTCTAAATAGCTCACAGCGCCTTACCGGTGCATGAGTGAACAGAGGGGCTTCAACCCAGGAAGCATGAAGGACCTTTCCACTTCCTGTGTGATCTCTGGTGATCTGGAAAAATTCAAAGGTGAAAAAAGCTGTGGGGGTTATGCAGTAAGGCAGTCACGCCTTTTTGTGTCGAGTAATGGGCCATACACACTATACAATTGTCTTTAGATTTATTCCTTTAGATTTACCAAAACCATATAATATGAGGTTAAATCTAAACACTTTTAATTTGTATGCAATCAGACAGGCCCTTGCACTGCATAGTTGAAGGTAAATCTAAAGTAAATCTAACAATAAAAGTTGTATAGTGTGTATCCAGCTTAAATGTGCATTTTTGTCAAGTTTATGCATGTTTTCATGCTACAGGCAGGGCTCAAAATTTCAAGCCCTGAGCTACTGGCCAGGCCTTAAAGGTTACTTGCCACCAGTTGCCCCACCCAACCCCTACCCTGCCCTGCCTCTAATTCCGCTCCTAAACATGCCATCATAATTTATGTCATAAAATTCCACGGTTAAATGTTTTTGCATGAATGCAGAAGTTACAATAATAACGTTATCAGTGCCCATCAATGCAGCCTATCGGTGCCCATCAGTGCAGCATCATCAGTGAAGCTTATCAGTGCCGCCTCACCAGTGCCCATGAATGCCGCCTAACCAGTGCAGGAGAAGAAAGAGGAGAGGAAGAGGAAAGCTGGCCGGAAAATCAGTAGAGATCATCCTGCTGTAACAGCTTTCATCACACAGCAGTTCCGCCAACAGCTCGCCATCAGACACAGTTCTGCCTCTTGGATCGGCTCCTATGATAGACGGCACATGTCCTGGCATTGGATGTTCTATCAAAGGAGCTGGGCAAGGAGGGGGTGCTGTGTGTGACGGCGAGCGCCCGGCAATTCAAATGAAAGATGTTACAGCGGGGTGATCCCCGATCTGTGATGATCGGGACAGCTTTCCTCTTCCCTCTCCTCTCTTCCCTGGGCGATTGCTGAGAGAGCGGCTCCCGAGGCAGCCCCACACTCACCCTCAATCATTTTCCACTCGCAAATTGCGAGCAGGTGAGTTGAAAATTTGAGGGCTGCTACATGCATAGGGAAGCTCATTTATTTGAATGACAAAAGCACCAAATAAGCTCCTGTGTGTTTTTTACAACATGAAAACGTGCATCTGCTGTCTGTGTTTGGGTTGCCATTAACAATGAATGGCAGTGCAAGCGTGACATGCATTTTTCATTAAGGCCTGGTTTACACCTATGCAATTTGCTTTTGATCCATTTCTGCAGTGCGTTTTGTATTCATGCGCGTGTGTTTTTCATGATGTTTTGCATATTTTATGCTTTTTTTTGGGCCAAATTGTTGTCGGGCAGATTAGGAAACACAAAACACGGCAAAATCGTGGCAAAAACGCACTACATGGTTTTCTGCAGCTTCTCTATTGAATTCTATTGAACCAAAAATGCCACGTTTTGCATTTAAAAAAGTCTCCAAACCCTTTCAAAAAATGCAGCAGCTAAAAAAAGCATACATGTGAACGTGTCTTATAAGAAACCATGTTACATGGACTATAGTGTGTTTCTGCCAAAAGCACCAAAAAAACACACACAGTATCTTTCTCTAGCACCTACCTAGGAGGGTGCTACATCCACCCCCCACCCCCCCCCCCCCCCCCGCCAAAGAGAGTGTACAGCTTGTATAACAGTGTAAATTTACTGTGCCCTCAAAATAACTCAACACACAGCCATTAATGTCTGGCAACAAAAGTGAGTACACCCCTAAGTTAAAATGTCCAAATTAGGCCCAATCAGCCATTTTCCTTCCCCAGTATCACGTGACTCATTAGTGTTACAAGGTTTTAAGTGTGAATTTGGTTTTATCACTCTCTCATACTGGTCACTGGAAGTTCAACATTGCACCTCGTGGCAAAGAACTCTCTGAGGATCTGAAAAAAAGAATTGCTGCTCTACAGAAAGATGGCCTAGGCTATAATAAGATTGGCAAGACCCTGAAACTGAGCTCACTTTTGTGAGATACTGTAGGTGTGAACCAGGCCTAAAATACATGCATACATGAATTGAGCCTTGGGGCAAGTTCACACCTATGCATTTTTTTGTATATTTTCAGTTTTGCAGAAACACAATACAGTCCATTTAACATGGTCTCCTATGGGTCACGTTCACATCTGTGCATTTTATGGAAAAGGCCCGGGACTTTTTTCTGGTTTTTGGTTCCATACACTTCAATGGATCAAAAATATGTACTGAAAAACGCAAAATGCACCTGGAAGATGCAAACTGCAATCTGCATAGGTGTGAACCAGGCCTAAGATTCACACCTATGCGGGTTTCAGTTTGCATAATCCAGGTGCATTTTGCATTTTTCAATACATGTTTTTGATCCATTGAAGTCTATGAAACCAAAAACCAGAAAAAAAAGTCCCTGGCTCTTTCCATAAAATGCACAGATGTGAACTACATCCATAGGAAACCATGTTAAATGCTTTCCTCCGCTGTCTTCGTTATCTGGCATTAATCCTCTCTTCTGATCTGGTATTACAGTGGGTATAGAAAATAATCAACCCCCCTTTAAAATAATCACATTTTGTTGCTTTCCAACCTGAAATGAGGACAGACAGAGTTTTTATTTCATCCAGCTTTACTTATCTAGCTGTGCGACTAATAACATCCAAGTTAAAGATCCCCCCCTTGTGTCAGTATTTTGTTGAACCTCCTTTTGCTTTAATTACAGCCTTTAGTCTGTTGAGATAGGTCTTTACTAACTTTGCACATATAGACTTTGCAATATTCCCCCACTCTTCTTTGCAAAACTGCTCAACTTCAGTTCAATTTGATTGTGACCATGTGTGGACTGCAGTCTTCAAGTCATTCCACAGATTTTCAATGGGGTTTAAGTCTGGGCTCTGGCTAAGCCATGCAAGGACATTCACCTTTTTCTCCTTCAACCACTGTGTGGTAATTTTTGCTGTGTGCTTTGGGTCATTGTCATGCTGGAAGGTAAACCTTCTTCCCATTGACCACTTTCTGGCAGAGGGCAGCAGATTTTCCTCAAGAATTTGAAGGTATATTGCCCCATCCATTTTTCCCTCCTGACATCCTGACAAGTGCTCCATTACTTGCTGCAGAGAAACACCCCCATAACAGGATATTACCACCTCCATGCTTTTTATTTATTTTTTAATCTTTCTTATTTGCTTTTAACACATATAACAAAACAAGTGCGCTTGGTTCTTAAAACAATAACCATAACATCTTACAATGCATAGCAGATTACCCACACAGGGGTCAGGGAGGCCAACACACAGCATGCTGCCAGTAAGACAAGGCAAGAAAAGAACATGACTTTAAAATGAAATGCTTATGGACAATAGAAACCAAGGCCATGGCACTGTGGGCTCCCGGCATGTTAGACCCAGGGCAGAGGGAAAGACCAGTCTCTAGTCAATCATGGCTGTAGAGGAGTCCGCCAGCCAACCGGCCCATACTCTATCATGTTTCTTGGGGCTGCCTCTGTGAAAATAGGTGTCTCTGTAAAGAGGTATCACATCATTCACCAGTTTCTTCCACTGAGAAAGCATAGGAGGAGCCCGTTGTTTCCAGTGAAGCGTAATATTTTTTCTGGCGCAAAACAGTAAAAGACCCAGAAGAGTTTGTTCGGCCACCCTAGGCACCAAGTCCTCCACCAGACCTAAGAGGCAAATTCTGGTAGACGGAACAATGGAGACCTGTAAAACGTCATTTATCACCGAAATTACTTGTGACCAGTATGTGGTAAGCTCCAGGCAGGCCCAAAAAATGTGGAGGAAATCACCCGGATCATGGCCACACCTCCAGCATGCATTTTATGAAGACGGTAGGGGGTAAGATACACCCTTTGGACAATCTTATACTGTATGAGGCGGTCTCTGAGAGAAACGAGTGTAGCACTACTCCCATAGGAGCAGCTGGTTAGGGATTCCCCATAGCAACAACTTGACAGTATAGCATATTCAAAGTACTTGGCTCAGTCAGAAAACAGTCTAGGGGTTTTGATTTTTGTTATTTTATTTAAGAACTTGGATAGGAGAAGGGATGAGTGGGATACTCCAACTGAACAACTATGCACAATTGCTGGGACTTCTAAATATAGCTGCTGCTTCACCTTGTCACTGCAGTGAAGAATTTGACGAACTGTATTGCTCTGCGAATCGCACTTCAGGGCCCTACTTGGTACCCCCTTTGTCCCTAATCTTCAAGGTTCTATACGGCACCACCTTTACTATGACACTCTGTGTGAGCTAGCTCCTTGATCCTCTGACTTTACTCCTGGGCAGACCCTCTGGCAAGTCCCCTGGTACTCACGAACATTGTTTTTCCCGGAAGACTCTGCCAGCAGCTCCACTGTCAGCTCCACTGGATCCTCTGCAGCTCAGCTCCACACCTGGTACCCTAGGCCGACCGCCTAAGATCACCTTCCTTATACAGTAGGAGAAGAGACAGTCGTCAGCTTCCTCCTGGGACTTTGCTTCCCGCCAAAGACACCCTGTCACATGTCCCCTCAACTTTTATGAGCAATCCCAGGATGCACTCCGAGAGTGCCTGCCCACTGGGACTCCCACAAAAGCCAATGTGTCACTGGCTGGATTTCCTCCACTGTCCAACAAGCTCCCTCATTGGATACAGTGGGAACACTCCCTCAGATCCAGTGAATCACACCTGGAAACATGTAACAGGCAACCTAACAAATCAGGCTCCCCTGATAAGGAGAAGAAGCAAAAGATGCTTTTACCTAGCACCTACCTAGGAGGGTGCTACACAAGAATTTTGAATGGGAAGTCCCACACGTTCACCACCCAATCCTTCAAATCCAAGTCTGGAACATCCCGGACCCAATGTTGGCACAGGTCAGAGAGCTCAGGAGAGGAGACTCGGAGGAGATGTGCATACAGAACGGAAACAGACCGCTCTGAGCAGTCATAGTGTAAAACCCTTTCCAGATCTGGCTGCACCATATGCATTTCGCCAGGAGGAAACTGAGCCCCTAAGGCATGGGACAACTCTAAATATCGAAATGAATGTGATGACGGGATGTTGTTATGGGTCATTAGATGTTCGAAGGAGGGGAGAGAGAGATCTGAGGTGACATCTGAGACCTTTAATATTATAATTGGTCCACACTAAAGGGTCTGGAATTTTAAATAAATGAGGCAAGGTGGGATTATTCCATAAGAAGGCATTAGGGGAGACTGCCATGCCAGGGTATGCTTCAAGCAGTAGTCCCATTTTCCAGGCTCGCAGGGTCGTTTTCATGGATGGAGTAAAGGCATACGGAGCCTTTTTAACCTTGAAAAAGCAAGTTCGACAACGCCTTCATGGACCCCAGCACCGCGGCCTCCACAACCACCGCAGAGTTGGAAACATCAGGACCAAGCCACCGAGTGGCGGTGACCAATTGAGATGCTATAAAGTATTTATGTCAGTCTGGGAACGCCAAGCCACCTTGTGAAGAGGGGCACATGAGAGTGGAGAGTTTATATCTGGGAGGACAACGGCCCCACAAAAAGAAGATTCTATTTAGGTTGGAGAAGAACGACTTCGGTATCCACTGTGGCGAATTACGAAACAGGTACCGTAAGTACATTTTGGCAATATCTTCATTTTTCTGACCATAACACCTTTTTTAATGTGGCCTCAGAATCGACAAGGTGCATTTTGGCAAAGCTTTTTTTGAGGAGTGGCTTTTTTATTGCAACCCTCCCACACAAGCCACATTTGTGGAGAATTTGTGATATTGTTGCCCCATGCACACAATGACCACTCTTTGTCATAAATTCCCAAAACTGCTTCAGATTTGCTGTAGGCCTCTTGGTAGCCTCTCTGACCAGTTTTCTCCTGTCTCTTTCATCCAGTTTGGAGCAAAGTCCTGATCCAGGGAGGGTCTGTGTTGTACCAAATACCTTCCACTTCTTAACAATAGACTTCATTGTGCTTCCAGGCATTGATAAAGCCTTTTACATTTTTTTGTATCCATTTCCTGACTTGTGCCCATTCACAACTTTATCCTGGAGATCCCAGTGACAGTGCCTGGCCACATATATATTATTGTTTGCTTCAGATGCACTACAGGGACTGAAATGCTCCAGGATAGCTCTTTTAATGCTGAGCTAATCAAAATGACCACAGCTGATCACAGTTGAAAGTTAAATGGCTTTGCGTGCCATTGAGAAGGTGATTAGCTACAACTCATTGAGTTTACAAGTAATTTTTAGGAAAGGGGTGGTCCTTTTTTCAACTCCAAATTGTATAAATTTTTTTCTGACATGTTGGTGTTATATCTTTCACTTGGATGTTATAAGTTGCACTGAGTAAATACATTTGTTAAAAATACTGTGTCTGTCTTAATTTCAGGCTGCAAAGCAACAACATTTAATTATTTTAAAGGGGGTGTTTCTTTTCTATACCCACTGTAGCAGCATGGGCAGGACATGAGACCTTCTCTCTCTCCTTTTGTTCTACAACAAACACATACACAATTTTCATTACAGTGTGATACTAGTAGCTGACAGTGGGGGGCAGCACATTCCTGGTTAGTTTATTTTGTGCTGTAAACATTATATTCTATGGTTTTTCCGGTTTAAAATTACACTAACATTATGAGCATTTTAAAGTTATTTAACCACTTCACCCCCTTCCTGCCCAGGCCAATTTTCAGCTTTCAGCGCTGTCACATTTGGAATTACAATTGCGCGGTCATGCAACACTGTACCCAAACACAATTTTTATAACTTTATTAACAAAAATTGAGCTTTCTTTTGGTGGTATTTAATCACCCCTGGGTTTCTCACTTTTTGCTAAATAAAGGATAAAAGACTGTACATTTTGAAAACAGAATGTGTTTTTCTTTTGTATTGTTTGTCACCAGTGCAGTACAGTGTTAACATATAACGAGTGTGATGGTAATCAGGGACACTGACTAGAGACAGTACAAAAATATATATATGGTATCTCACAAAAGTGAGTACACCCCTCACATTTTTGTAAATATGTTAATATATCTTTTCATGTGACAACACTGAAGAAAGGACACTTTGCTACAATGTAAATTAGTGAGTGTACAGCATAACTCAACACACAGCTATTAATATCTAAGCCGCTGGCAACAAAAATGAGTACACCCCTAAGTCAAAATGTTTAAATTCGGCCCAAAAGTGTCAATATTTGTGTGGACACATTTATTTTCCAGCACTACCTTAACCCTCTTGGGCATGGAGTTCACCATAGCTTCACAGGTTGCCACTGGGGTCCTCTTTCACTCCTCCATGAAGAATCACATAGCTGGTGAATGTTAGAGACCTTGCGCTTCTCCTGTTTGAGGATGCCCCACAGATGCTCAATAGGGTTTAGGTCTGGAGACATGCTTGGCCAGTCCATCACCTTTAACCTCAGCTTCTTTAGCAAGGCAGTGATTGTCTTGGAGGTGTGTTTGGGGTCATTATCATGTTGGAATATTGCCTTGGGGCCCAGTCTCCACATGGAGGGGATCATGCTCTGCTTCAGTATGTCACAGTACATGTTGACATTCATGGTTCCCTCAATGAACTGTAGCTCCCCAGTGCAGGCAGCACTCATGCAGCCCCAGACCATGACATTCCCACCACCATGCTTGACTGTAGGCAAGACACACTTGTTTTTGTACTCCTCACCTGGTTGCCGCCACACATGCTTGGCACCATCTGAACCAAATACGTTTATCTTGGTCTCATCAGACCACAGGACATGGTTCCAGTAATCAATGTCCTTGTCTTCAGCAAACTGTTTGCGGGCTTTCTTGTGCATCATCATTAGAAGAGGCTTCCTTCTGGGACGACAGCCATGCAGACCAATTTGATGCAGTGTGCAGCGTATGGTCTGAGCACTGACAGACTGTCCCCCCACCCCTTCAACCTCTGCAGCAATGCTGGCAGCACTCATACGTCTATTTCCCAAAGAAAACCTCTGGACATAACGCTTAGCACGTGCACTTAACTTCTTTAGTCAACCATGGCGAGGCCTGTTCTGAGTGGAACATGTCCTGTTAAACCGCTGTATGGTCTTGGCCACCGTGCTTCAGCTCAGTTTCAGAGTCTTGGCAATCTTTTTAAAGCCTAGGCCATCTTTAACCTTTAGAGAGTTCTTTGCCATGAGGTGTCATGTTGAACTTCCAATGACCAGTATGAGAGAGTGAGAGCGATAACACCAAATTTACCAAACTTTCTTCCCATTTACACCTGAGACCTTGTAACACTAACAAGTCACATGACACCGGGGAGGGAAAATGGCTAATTGAGCCCAATATGGACATTTTTACTTAGGGGTGTGCTAACTTTTGTTGCCAGCGGTTTTGAAATTAATGGCTGTGTGTTGAGTTATTTTGAGTAGACAGCAAATTCACACTGTTATACAAGCTGTACACTCACTACTTTACATTGTAGCAAAGTGTCATTTCTTCAGTGTTGTCACATGAAAAGATATAATAAAATAGTTACAAAAATGTGAGGGGTGTACTCACTTTTGTGAGATACTGTATATCATTTTTAACTTAATTTATTGTATTCACTGGCCACATATGGGGTATGCCCCATGGCCCTGTACATATGTTATTTAAATGTTGCCCCTTTCCAAGTTTGTGGGATACTCCATGTACATTGTGAGGGGTGCACTCACTTTTGTGAGATACTGTGTGTGTGTGTATATATATATATATATATATATATATATTTCTTTTTCAACTGTTTTTAATTTTTTATTACATTTAAAAAAAAGAAAAATTACAATTATTTTTAACACATTGTGACTAGAGCAATATATTGGTACCATAGTAACATTGTACTACTCTAGGAAAGTGATTAAGATTTTTTTTTTTACACATTATGTTTGCATATAGCAATGCATTATATTGCTATAAGCAACCATTTTACTGAATGAAACTGATTCATTCAGTTTGTTTTGTTTTGATCAGCTGTGTTTGGCCAGAGCTAATCCTGTGGTACAGATGGACTGTAATAATTGGCCCTGTCATGTGATCACACTGACCAATCACAGCTAGCAACACAGTTGTATGCAATGGATGGCATGAAAGAAAGCAATCTACTGTTTACAACTGTCATGTGACCTGCTGTGATACCTCAACGAGCCGGTGTAACGTTAGAATTCCATACCTCGTTAGATTTCCATACCCTCGTCACTTCTTGTCTCAAACAGCTGAGCAGCGCAGCAGTGCGCATGCTCAGAGCCCCGGATATGTCATTGAACAGCAAAGAATTTGGCAAGTGCGCATGCTCGGAGGGTAGGAAATTGTCACAGCACTGTGTGTAATGTTATACTTGCGGCGGTAACATTAAAACAGTTCGGCTGCAACATGGGTGATCTCCTCTCCTATCCCTGTGACTTGCCTGATCTCGCCAAATAAATATAAAAGCGGTGGTGGGTGTATGAGATGTAAATGACGGCGATCGCGGCTCCGTGATCCGCTTTTATATTTATTACCTGAGAGCAGGAAAGTGACAGGGGAAGGAGCGGAGATGAGCCATGTTGCAGAGGAGCTGTTTTAATGTAACTCCCGCAAGTGTAACTAGCGTGACAAATCCATACCCTCCGTAGGTGCACCGGAAGTGACGAGGGTATGGTTTTCTCACGGGTATGGTTTTTTCACGGAACACCGGTACTCGGATTAGTCATCCACTGGACACGGCCGGTGACAGATTAGGCAGCTGCGCAGCCCCGCAATTGGTGCATCCTGGTAGAACGTCATATGACACCCAGTCAGGATAACTGAACCACCGTTCAGCGTTAAAAATTAAATAAAGGTTTTTTTTTTTTTTAATTTGCATGATTTTTATTCACTTATTATTGTTAGCCTGCAATTGTGAGCAAATGCAGTGGGGGGAGTGGCAGCGGAGAAATAGGGCAGTGCTTTCTTGTGCTTCCATGATGTATTTGTCCAAAACTAGTTAATCCAACTTGCTCTCTTAAGATCATATAAGTACGTACATCTCTATGTGTTCTTTATTATGTTTAGTCCTAAAACAATTTTAAAATGTTTTACAGAGTAAATGAGAAATATTGCATACAAATATTTCATATTTAACAAATTTCTAAGATGCTTTTTTTAGAGTGGAAAAAACAGAGAGCTGAATGACGAGCGCAGGAGTACATCCTCTTCCTCTCCCCTAGAAATGACTTGTCTGCAGAGTCTGCCAAAAACCATACATGTAGTGCAATGCTTGTGCACTTGTGTTGCCAAATAACTATTATACACATGGAGTATGTTTGCTCATGCACAGATAAAAATAATAATAATAATAATTTAGTATGGCCAGCTGGAAAGCATCATACAAGCTCCATTAATATTGTCATGTTAGAAAAAGGCTCTATCTAGTTCCTTGCCCGTTAATTTGTGTCTATGGCTAATTCTGTTTCAATATGTTTATTGAAAGTTTTTTCCAAAGAGGACACAAATTGTAGGCAAAGAATGACACCAGGGATAAGGTCCACAATGCAAGCGGAACATATTAAAATATTAAGAAGAAGTATAAAAGAATCCAAATAGTATACCACCAGTCATTTTTGACACACTGTTTGCCGTATAAAGTATAACTGATAAGAGGCATGGAGGAGCTCAGCTATGAGGAAATTTAGAGGAAATTAATATATTCTCTCTTGAGAAGAGGAAATTAAGGGGAGATATTATCAACATGTATAAATATATAAGTGGTCCATATTGTGAACTTGGTGTTGAGTTATTCACTTTAAGGTCATCACAGAGGACCAGGGGGCACTCTTTACGTCTAGAGGAAAACAGATTTAGTCTCCAAATACAGAAAGATTTCTTCACCGTAAGAGCTGTGAAAATGTGGAATAGACTCCCTCCAGAGGTGGTTCTGGCCAGCTCACTAGATTGCTTTAAAAAAGGCCTGGATTCTTTCCTAGGTGTACATAATATAAATGGGTACTAATATTTATAAGTAAAGTTGATCTAGGGAATATCCAATTGCCTCTCAGAGGATCAGGAAGGATTTTTTCCCCTTCTGTAGCAAACTGGATCATGCTTTGCTGGGGTTTTTTGCCTTCTTCTGGATCAACTGCGGGTATTGGATTGTGTATATGGGATTGCACAGTTGGGTTTTCTTTACTGTTTTTTGTTTTTTATTGGTCTTTTTTCAACCTGACTAACTATGTAATTATGTATAAGTTCAACAATAAGATAAAAGTTCTTATAAAGCATACAACAATCCTATTCAGCAAACCCCTGCTAGGGGAAATGTTAGAACCTATACTTCATCACCACCCACTGGCTAGCCGGTATGGGCCTGAGTATACAAAATGCACTACAAAAGGTGTGAGCAAAATAACTAACAGAAAACCTAGATCAAAGAAAGAACGGGGGGGGGGACAAAAGGGAAGGAGAACCAAAAAGAGGAAAAGGAACAAGAAAGAAGAAAGAGGGGAAAAGAGGGAAAAAAACAAAAGCAGAAAGAAGAAAGACTGCTGAACGCCCACCTCCACTGCCCACACTCCTCAGTCATCTGGAAGTTGGGGATACTTAATAAAAGGATCCCAAGCTAAACTTAGCAGTCTTATCCTCAGGGGAGGGCTGGCAGCCTTAGGCCTGGAGGGCAAGTCCAGTCAAGTGCCTCATTGAACCATCTAATCAGCTCACCATCCATTCCCATCTGGATTTATAACGGATATTGATTTTATGAAGCAAGACAAACATGATGCAATGTGGTAACATAATTTAATGTTAATAGCTGCAAAAATACATGACATTACGCCAGGCAGGGCCTAGGAAGCTCCTATCAGGCGGAGATCACTCTGCCTAACAGGAAAGTGACTGTGTTACTATTGTGCCGTCCGGGTGCAGGAGCGTACTCTGCACACTCATACCGCTCCGCTGCAAATATTACATTGTGTAGCGGCAACCAGCAGCTGTATACAGTGCCTGGCCCCTACATTAAACCAGCTCTGAGTGTGGCCTTTTTACCTGGCATCAGAGTGGCCCAGGGGGCGATTGCCACCCTGCCCCCCTTCCCAGCCCTCCCCTGCTTATCCTTCAAGATACTAACCAGCATTTCATTGAGCATGATATGTCAGCTTATTTTTCATATTAGCCAGAACTAACTTTTTGCCCATGGCAAATTCATATGCAAATTCCACAGCTTATTTATATGCAAATCCTACTTACATTTCTACCTATCTGAGCAGATTAGCAACCTTCCCACCCCTGATCCTCAGTAGTATCCCTTCACTCCCAGGCAATTCAGCACATTGCTCTATAGTTGTGCGTGGCAGGGGTTGAGACAGTGGGGTTTATTTATCAAAACTAGTGCACTCAGAATCTGGTGCAGCTGTAAATTGTAACCAATCAGTGTCTAACTTCCTCTTGTTCAATTAAGCATTGGCAATGAAATCTGGAAGCTGATTGATTTCTGTGCAGAGTTGCAGCAGATTTTCCACTCTCAAGTTTTAGTAAATAAACCCCAATGCCTCCATAGGAAGTGGAGCTGGGTCCTGGTCTGGCAATGCTGAGATGAGGAACGGAGTGAAAAAGTTGTTGAGAAGGACAGGGCCAAAATGCTGTGTACCGACACAGATACCTGAGTACTGGGGGTTCTGTGTGGAGTGAAGTAAAAGAGCATAGCCATTTTAGGATGGAGTTGGTGGGGGTCTAGTACTCCACTTTCTTAAACTAGCATCAACTATGTGGCATATCTTCTTCCTCTAAACACAGTGTTGTATCTTACATAGTCCTGATTAAGGAAGAGCTTTGGTTTTTGGTTGAACACAATTTCAACCAAAAACCAGCCTATTTACAGTTCAATGAATGGGTGAACAAATTTGCCATATTTGGCCAGTTCAGCCGCCCATCAAAACCACTACCTGATGCAGCCGGACATCTCTCAATTAGAGGGCATATCATTGTCAATGCCACTAAATAACATATTCCAGCCATCAGGTTCCCTGGGGCTATTGTTTATGTTACAGGAGCAGTGGGGAACTGTGATTTGTTATGGGAGTATTGGTGGGAGAAGCCCACTGTGGTGGCAGATCATTAGGGTATTGCCCCTCGTGTTTAGTGCTAGATCAGCATCACTGGACGATGTGACTGACATTGGATTACATCAAAGAAAATTGTTTGTTTTTATTAAACTAATTTTTGAATGGTGTCTGTGTTTTTATGAATGTGTGACTAGAGGTAGTATGTGCCCCTTACTCATTAACGTAGCGGGCTTCCATATCCTGATAGCTTTCCCCATTCCCTGTAGACCCCAACATCCCCACGGAGGCTCTTGTCTGCATCAACTTAAGGACATGGTGTCTTGCTGGGGGGGGGGGGGGGAGGACATAGACCCTTCCCTTCATGCAAGGTACATTCCCAGTGCTGAGGGCGGGTGACCCCTGGTATGGTTCAGGAGAGAGGGAACATGCTTATTGCCCTCCCCCTTTTTTGCCAGCTGGGCTTCATGCCTAGATAAAAGTCTGGCATGTATTTTTTGGGGGGTGGAGGGAGGCAGGCTGGGTTTTTTTCTTAAGTTGACAGTAAATATTGTTTGCACATTTGTTTCCTTAAAAAATAACTGTAAGCTGAACTCTGAGCAGATAAAATATACAAATTAGTTAAGCTCTGGAAATATTATTACATCATTAGATGCATTTCTTTAATGCAATAAGTATAAGTACCTGAATTTTATCTGGTAGCATACTGGCAGAAGAGAAAGCAGAGTTACAGAAAAATGAACTTATCCCTGTGCTGCTTCTCTTTTTAATGTCCCATCACAGTTGGGCCGGGAAGGGGGGGGGGGTTCCAAGATTACCTGGGCTCAGAGGAAGTGGGTTGAATGCTGCTGACCATTAGACTGAGAACATATAGTTGGAGAAAAAAAAAAGTACTGCAGAAGGATTCCTCTGGATTGAAGGTGGGTTTGCTATTATTTAATGTTTTATTGGGCTATTCATTCTCATCTTGTTAATTATGGATGGAATATTGCTTTAGATGCTTATTTGCAAAAAATAAAAAAAGAATATATATACATTATATTAACAAAAGTATTGGAACATCTGCCTTTACATGCATGTGAACTTTACTGGCATCCCAGTCTTTGTCCGTAGGGTTCAGTATTGAGTTGGCTCACCCTTTGCAGCTAAAACAGCTTCAACTCTTCTGGGCAGGCTGTCCACAAGGTGACCATTCTTCCAGAAGAGCATTTGTGAGGTCAGGCACTGATGTTGGACAAGAAGGCCTAGCTCGCAGCCTCTGCTCTACTTCATCCTAAAGGTGTTCTATCGGGTTGAGGTCAGGACTCTGTGAAGGGCAGTCAAGTTCCTCCACCACAAACCTGATCATCCATGTCTTTATGGACCTTGCTTTGTGCACTAGTGTGCAGTCATGCTGGAAGAATGAAATTGTCCAAAATGTCTTGGTATGCTGAAGCCTTAAAAGTTCCCTTCAGTGGAACTAAGGGGCCAAGCCCCCTCCACCTAATTATTTGGACCAGTGCACAAAGCAAGGTCCATAAAGATATGGATGAGCCACTTTGGCTTGAAGGAACTTAACTGGCCTGCAGGAGACTGGGTGCCAGGCCTTCTTGTCCAACATCAGTGCCTGACCTCACAAATGTGCTTCTGAAAGAATGGTCAAACACTCCTATATACACACTCCTAAACCTCGTGGACAGCCTTCCCAGAAGAGTTGAAGCTGTTAGAGCTGCAAGAGGTGGACCAACTCAATTTTGAACCCTATGGACTAAGACTGGGATGCCATTAAAGTTAATTTGCGTTTAAAGGCAGGCGTCCCAATACCTTTGGTAATATAATATACTCTACATATATATATATATATATATATATATATATATATATATATATATTTATATACACACTGAACAAAATTATAAATGCAACACTTTTGTTTTTGCGCCCATTTTTCATGAGCTGAACTCAAAGATGTAAGACTTTTTCTATGTACACAAAATGCCTATTTCTCAAATATTGTTCACAAATCTGTGTTAGTGAGCACTTCTCCTTTGCCGAGATAATCCATCCACCTCACAGGTGTGGCATATCAAGATGCTGATTAGGTAGCATGATTATTGCACAGGTGTGCCTTAGGCTGGCCACAATAAAAGGCCACTCTAAAATGTGCCGATTTATCACACAGCACAATGCCACAGATGTTGCAAGTTTTGAGGGAGCGTGCAATCGGCATGCTGACTGCAGGAATGTCCACCAGAGCTGTTGCCCATGAGTTGAATGTTCATTTCTCTACCATAAGCCGTCTCCAAAGGCATTCAAGAGAATTTGGCAGTACATCCAACCAGCCTCATAACCACAAACCACGTGTAACCACACCAGCTCAAGACCTCCACATCCAGCATCTTCACCTCCAAGATCGTCTGAGACCAGCCACCCGGACAGCTGCTGCAACAATCGGTTTGCATAAGCAAAGAATTTCTGTACAAACTGTCAGAAACCGTCTCAGGGAAGCTCATCTGCATCTGCTCATCGGGGTCTCGACCTGACTGCAGTTCGTCGTCATAACCAACTTGAATGGGCAAATGCTCATATCCGATGGCAACTGGCACTTTGGAGAGGTGTTCTCTTCACGCATGAATCCCTGTTTTCACAGGGCAGATGGCAGACAGATGGCAGACAGCGTGTATGGTGTCGTGTGGGTGAGCAGTTTGCTGATGTCAACGTTGTGGATGGAGTGGCCCATGGTGGCGGTGGGGTTATGGTATGGGCAGGCATATGTTATGGACAATGAACACAGATACATTTTATTACTGGCATTTTGAATGCAGAGAGATAAGGTGACGAGATCCTGAGGCCCAATGTTGTGCCATTCATCCACGACCATCACCTCATGTTGCAGCATGATAATGCACGGCCCCATGCCCCATGTTGCAAGGATCTGTACACAATTCCTGGAAGCAGAAAACATCCCAGTTCTTTGCATGGCCAGCATACCCCCCGGACATGTCACCCATTGAGCATATTTGGGATGCTCTGGATCGGCGTATACGGCGTATACGACAGCATGTTCCAGGTCCTGCCAATATCCAGCAACTTCGCACAGCCATTGAAGAGGAGTGGACCATCATTCCGCAGGCCACAATCAACAACCTGATCAGCTGTATGCGAAGGAGATGTGTTGCACTGCATGAGGCAAAAGGTGGTCACACCAGATACTGACTGGTTTTCGGACCCCCCCCCCCAATACAGTAAAACTGCACATTTGGCCAGCCTAAGGCAATAATCATGCTGTCTAATCAGCATCTTGATATGCCACACCTGTGAGGTGGATGTTTTATCTCGGCAAAGGGGAAGTGCTCACTAACACAGATTTAGACAGATTTGTGAACAATATTTGAGAGAAATAGGCCTTTTGTGTACATAGAAAAAGTCTTAGATCTTTGAGTTCAGCTCATGAAAAATGGGGGGAAAAACAAAAGTGTTGCGTTTATAATTTTGCTCAGTATATATAGTGAAAACAGATTTAACAGATATAAAACATCACATAAACAAAATGAACACAAAACCATTATAGTTTCCAAACCCTAACTAATAACTAAACAGCTTTGTCCTAAATATGACATCTCCTAAAGTGATTCTGTTTTGTTCAATAGACATTTTTAAAACAAAGCGCTCCCGGTCAGGAACAAAAATACACTGATTGAAGTTTATTATGGAATAAGGGCTTTATTAACAGGCACATTGTTTGTTTCTGTTTTTTTGACCAGTTTTATATTTTTCATAAGCTTACAAGTCCATAAATTGATGTTTTATACCCTTTTAAAATGAAACTGTACTTTTCAAAAACAAAATAACTATAATAATAATAATAATAATAATAGTAATAATAGTGCAGAATGCATTTATAAGATTCAGCTCAGCGCAGCCTGCATGATTGTTGGTAACCTTTGTATTACTGTCTAAGCTAAATGGCCTTACCTCTGTTAGATAGGGTTTTTTGTGCAATCTAAAATCTCTTCCTAATCAGATCAGTTTTTTGCTGTTTTCTGGGCGCCAAAAAGCTACCGTAGTTTTGTTTATAGCTTTCCCCCTGCTGGTTGCAAGGGGTAAATGTGAAATACTGATATCTAATATGTCATGCCTTCCTGATTGAACACATTTTATTTTTTATTATTGAGAACTGTAAAAAAATTAAAAGGAATATATGAAAAAAAAAAAAAGATTCCCTTTGAAATTAGTCTTGTTGAGTACAGTATACCCTTGCATACCATGTGTATGGTTTGGTAAATTATGTGCATACTTTACAAACATCCTGCAGCTGCTGTTGTAAAGATTGAGCACCCAGGGTATATCAGTTGACATGTAATCTAAATGCGACTCCAGGCAAGCTTTGAATCGGATCAAGAATTAATAAAAAATGTGTGTAATTATTATGGTAAATAACAGACAAATTTGAAGCCAACCCATGCGATTACAAAAAACACAAAAACTAACACTTGAAAAACAGAAATGGGCAACGGATTATGCGTAATGCAAATTACTCCCAATTGTGAAAAAATATGCTTACATAAATCCAATCATCTGTGTTATTACCGCCCATTGTATTTGGTTAATAACTGTGATATTCTTCTTTTTCCACAAGGTGGTAGTCTTGCAATACAGTAGACATTGGCATTAGTTTGCTTAGTTTGTTAAACTTTTTTTTTCAGTACATAAAGAATTTTCCACTTTTACCAAGATTTCAATATAATATGGTCGATTTTATCTGTTTTGTATAGTGGTGCGTAGAACAAACTTTCAAACAAGCAAATCTTAGTTAAAAAAACACCAGTATGCAAATGCTTCATTCAGTATTGAGTCTGTCTTGGAACGTTCTTAATTTTCCAGCTCACGGTATATCTAGTAGCAAACAGTTACATTCAGCTGGTGATTGGATCATGGAGTCGGTGCTACCTGTGTGGATATAAAGGTTGGAGTATTTTCCTGATACCCATTAGAACTGAAGCAGTGGTTTGGATATGCTTCAAAATTTCTTAGAGAACAAGTCCAGTTGAATGTGACTTCCTTCTAGTAGATAGTATTGAGTCTGCTTTACTGAATTCTGACTTCTCTTTGTAAACACACCTTCTCTGATGGGGCATGTTCACTAAAGGCTAACAGATCCCTTATAACAGTGGCGGCTGGTGCCCAAAATTTGTGGGGGGGGGGGGGCGCAAACAGAAAAATGTAATAGGCATTGCTTTGCGGCAAAAAAACTCTGTAAAAATTTGAGGTCACAAAAGTGTGAAAGGGGTCTTCAGTAATTAAGGTATAGCGTGCCCCCTTTCAATGCACAGAGATCAGCATGCCCCCTTTCAATGCACAGAGATCAGCGTGCCCCCTTTCAATGCACAGAGACCAGCGTGCCCCCTTTCAATGCACAGAGACCAGCGTGCCCCCTTTCAATGCACAGAGATCAGTATGCCCCCTTTCACCTTTCAATGCAGTGACCAGCATGCCCCCTTTCAATGCAGTGAGACCAGCGTGCCCCCTTCAATGCAGAGATCATCGTGCCCCCTTTCAATGCAGAGATGCCAGCGTGCCCCCTTTCAATGCAGAGATGCTAGCGTGCCCCCTTCAATGCAGAGATACCAGCGCGCCCCCTTTCAATGCAGAGATGCCAGCATTCCCCCTTTCAATGCAGAGATGCCAGCGTGCCCCCTTTCAATGCAGAGATGCCAGCGTGCCGCTTTTCAATGCAGAGATGCCAGCATGCCATCTTTCAATGCAGAGATGCCAGCATGCCCCCTTTCAATGCAGAGATGCCAGCGTGCCCCCTTTCTATGCAGAGATATCATCGTGCCCCCTTTCAATGCAGAGTGACCAGCGTAAGTGTGCCCCCCCGTGAGACCAGTGCACTTACCTCAGGCAGCGGCGGCTTCTCCTCAGTCCCCCGGAGTCTCCTCGAGTCCTCAGTCCTCCCGCCTCCTCCTCGGCCAATGGCATGGGGTTTGCCTTTCGACCAATCAGGAAGCAGAGGGAGGAGGATCCGTGTGACAATAGCACATTTTCATTCACTATTGTCGCACAATGGGTGGGCTCGGGGCGCACTGCTCTGCGCCCCGGGTCCACCCTTTGCTGAAGCCTATAAGAGTCTCTGGCTCTAATCAGGTGATTCAAAAAAAAAAAAAAAAAAAGCCCCATTGAACTCCATGTGTCCAGCGCCCCGCATGCAGATCAGGGGGCCAGACGCATGGATAGGGGGGTGGCACCCCTGCGCCCCCAATGCACCGGACACCACTGCCTTATAAACTCCTAATTGAAATGATCTAAACTGATTGCATGGCTAAAATGCAGGCTCCTAGACGTCTATCATCTTGATTGCTTCAAATCATTATGTGATCTAATGTGCAAATGTCAATACTCCACCATTGTATTAGCCTACCTATATGAGGGCTTGCCTTACTGGCCAATAGCAAGGTGTAACAATGGTTCCAAGGACAGGAAAATAGGTTAATCCCAGCAATTTATGCCTAAACAGATATTTAATAAAAGCTTGACAGAGGTCCTAACCTTCTCCACTCTGTCTAAAAATTAAAATTATTTCCTGGTGGGAGTAACATCCTATAGTATTAAAAAAAGATCTAGAGTAATGTGGCCGGAAACAAAGCCACTAACGGCGAACATGGTAGATTTCCCTGTGCTTCAAGTCACATTCCTCAGGATTGTTTTTATTTTACCCTCCCAGCCACCTCACAACCCCCCTCATGCATATCCAAATATGAAAAAAAATTACAAAAGTTTCATTTGGGTACAGTGTTGCATGACTGTGCAATTGTCATTCAAAATGCGATAGTGCTGAAAGCTGAAAATTGGCCTGGGCAGGAACGGGGTGAAAGTGCCCAGTAGGCAAGTGGTTAAGGGCTCGTACACACTAGTAGTTGGGGGGGGGGGGGTGCTTTTACCACCCCCCAATGGCTAACCCTTTTAGCTGTAGAGACAGCAGCTCAGGGTGTACACATGTCGTGTCAAGAATTATACCCCTTATCGCTTTTGGCAGGTGTAGCGCTGAAGGGGGTCGCTCTGCAAACGCCCCGCAATCATGTTCAAATGCACACGATTGTGGAGCACTAGTGCGGCGATCAAGCTGGTGGGGAGGAGGTGATACAAATTTAAAGAGCGATATGAACACAGCTCACTCTTCAGAGAGGGCTGTTAGTGTGAACAAGCCTTTGAACCTATTTAACCACTTTCCCACCGGAGGATTTTGCAGCTTAAAGACCAGACCCCTTTTTTCAACTTGGCACTTCGTGACTTTAACTGATAATTGCTCGGTCATGCAATGCTGTACCTAAACAAAATTTACGTCCTTTTTTTCCCACAAACAGAGCTTTCTTTTGGTGGTATTTGATCGCCTCTGCGCTTTTTATTTTTTGCGATATTAATAAAAAAAGAGCAAAAATTTGGCAAAAAAATGACATTTTCAACTTTGTCTTTTAAAAAATATCCAATATACTCAATTTATGTCATTTTTTTTTGCCAAAATATATTTAGCTACATGTCTTTGACAAAAAAAAATCAATGAGCGTATTTTTATTGGTTTGCGCAAAAGTTATAGCGTCTACAAACTATGGTGTAAATAGTGAAATTTACGCAGCTTTAATTTCTGACTGCCTATCTCATTTCATGAAGTGCTAAAATGACGGGGCAGTACAAAACCCCCCCAAACTACCACTTTTTGGAAAGTAGACATCCTAAGGAATGTCCTGACAGGCATGTTGAGCTCATTGAATATTTCATTTTTTGTCACAGGTGTTTGAAAAATGACTAAAAAATTTTTTTTTTTTTTTTTTTACACAAAGTTGTCATTGAAATGATATATTGCTCACACATGCCATGGGTATATGTGTAATTACACCCCAAAATATATTCTGCTGCTTCTCCTGAGTACAGGGATACCACATATGTGGGACTTTTTGGGAGCCTAGCTGTGTAGGGGTCCCCAAAAACAAATCACCACCATCAGAATTTCAAAGGGCGTACATTTTTCATTGCATTTTCTCACTACCTCTAACGGTTTAGGAGGCCCTGAAATGTCAAGATACCACAAAACCCCCCCAAATGACCCCATTTTGGAAAGTAGACACCCCAAGCTGTTTGCTGAGAGGCATGGTGAGTCCATGGAATATTTTATATTTTGCCACAAGTTTTGGGAAAATTACAATTTTTTTTTTTTAATTTTTTTTTTTTACACAACGTTGTCACTAAAAGATAAATTTCTCACACATGACATGGGTATATGTGGAATGACACCCCAAAATACATTCTGCTGCTTCTCCTGAGTATGGGGATACCCCATGTGTGAGACTTTTTGGGAGCCTAGCTGTGTACAGGACCGCAAAAGCCAATCAACACTCTCAGGTTTTCTAATGGCGTAAATTGTTAATGTCATCTCTGCACTACCTGTCACAGTTTCGGAGGCCCTAAAATTCCAAGATAGCACAAAACCCCCCCAAATGACCCCATTTTGGAAAGTAGACACCCCAAGCTATTTGCTGAGAGGCATGGTGAATCCATAGAATATTTTATATTTTGCCACAAGTTTCGGGAAATATATATATATATATATATTTTTTTTTTTTTTACACAAAGTTGTCAGTAAATGATATATTGCTCACACATGCCATGGGTATATGTGAAATGACACCCCAAAATATATTCTGCTGCTTCTCCTGAGTACAGGGATACCACATATGTGGGACTTTTTGGGAGCCTAGCTGTGTAGGGGTCCCCAAAAACAAATCACCACCATCAGAATTTCAAAGGGCGTACATTTTTCATTGCATTTTCTCACTACCTCTAACGGTTTAGGAGGCCCTGAAATGTCAAGATACCACAAAACCCCCCCAAATGACCCCATTTTGGGAAGTAGACACCCCAAGCTGTTTGCTGAGAGGCATGGTGAGTCCATGGAATATTTTATATTTTGCCACAAGTTTTGGGAAAATTACAATTTTTTTTTTTATTTTTTTTTTTTACACAACGATGTCACTAAAAGATAAATTTCTCACACATGACATGGGTATATGTGGAATGACACCCCAAAATACATTCTGCTGCTTCTCCTGAGTATGGGGATACCCCATGTGTGAGACTTTTTGGGAGCCTAGCTGTGTACAGGACCGCAAAAGCCAATCAACACTCTCAGGTTTTCTAATGGCGTAAATTGTTAATGTCATCTCTGCACTACCTGTCACAGTTTCGGAGGCCCTAAAATTCCAAGATAGCACAAAACCCCCCCAAATAACCCCATTTTGGAAAGTAGACACCCCAAGCTATTTGCTGAGAGGCATGGTGAATCCATGGAATATTTTATATTTTGCCACAAGTTACGGGAAATATATATATATATATATATATATATATATATATATTTTTTTTTTTTTACACAAAGTTGTCAGTAAATGATATATTGCTCACACATGCCATGGGTATATGTGAAATGACACCCCAAAATACATTCTGCTGCTTCTCCTGAGTACAGGGATACCCCATGTGTGAGACTTTTTTGCAGTCTAGCCGAGTACAGGTCCCCGAAAACCAGTCCCCGCTTTCAGGCTTTCCAAGGGCGTAAATTGTTGATTTCACTCCTGACTACCTATCACAGTTTCGGAGGCCCTAAAATTCCAAGATAGCACAAACCCCCCCCCCCGAAATGACCTCATTTTGGAAAGTAGACACCCCAAGCTATTTGCTGAGAGGCATGGTGAGTCCATGGAATATTTTATATTTTGCCACAAGTTCCGGGAAATATATATATATATATATATATTTTTTTTTTACACAAAGTTGTCAGTAAATGATATATTGCTCACACATGCCATGGGTATATGTGAACTGACACCCCAAAATACATTCTGATGCTTCTCCTGAGTACAGGGATACCCCATGTGTGAGACTTTTTTGCAGTCTAGCCGAGTACAGGACCCCGAAAACCAGTCCCCACTTTCAGGCTTTCCAAGGGCGTAAATTGTTGATTTCACTCCTGACTACCTATCACAGTTTTGGAGGCCATGAAATGCCAAGACAGCACAACCCCCCCCCCCCCCAAATGACCCCTTTTCGGAAAGTAGACACCCTGAGCTATTTGCAGAGACGCATGTTGAGTATTTTGCAGATCTCACTTTTTGTCACAAAGCTTTGGAAATTGAAAAAAGAGGAAAAAAAATGCATTTTCCTGTTTTTTCTTCATTTTCCAAAAAAAATGAGAGCTGCAAAATACTCACCATGCCTCTCAGCAAATAGATTGGAGTGTCTACTTTGCAAAATGGGGTAATTTGGGGGGGTTTTGTGCCATCTTGGCTTTTTATGGACTTCAAAAGTGTGATAGGTAGTAAGGAGTGAGATCAACAATTTACGCCCTTGGAAAGCCAAAAGGTGCGCATTGGTTTTCCGGGTCCTGTACGCGGCTAGACTGGCAAAAAGTCTGGGGTATCATTGTACTCAGGAGAAGCAGCAGAATGTATTTTGCGGTGTCATTTCACATATACCCATGGCATGTGTGAGCAATATATCATTTACTGACAACTTTGTGTAAAAAAAAATAAAAAAATAAAAAATTTTTTTTTCCCCGAAACTTGTGGCAAAATATAAACTATTCCATGGACTCACCATGCTTCTCAGCCAGTAGCTTGGAGTGTCTACTTTGCAAAATGGGGTCATTTGGGGGGGTTTTGTGCTATCTTGAAATTTCAGGGCCTCTGAAACTGTGACAGGTAGTCAGGGGTAAGATCAGCAATTTACGCCATTAGAAAACCTGAAGATGTGGACTGGTTGTCGGGGTCGCGTACACAGCTAGGCTCCCAAAAAGTCTCACACATGTGGTATCCCTGTACTCAGGAGAAGCAAAAGAATGTATTTTGGGGTGTCATTTCACATATTCCCATGGCATGCATGAGCAATATATCATTTAGTGACAACTTTCTGTAAAAAAACAACAAAAAAAAAAATAATAATTTTCCCGAAACTTGTGGCAAAATATAAAATACTCCATGGACTCACCATGCCTCTCAGAAAAAAGCTTTGGGTGTCTACTTTTCAAAAAGGGGTCATTTGGGGGGGGGGTGTTTGAACTGTCCCGGCATTTTATGCTCAATCTTAGCCACACATCACCCACTCTTCTAACCACTTGAAAACCAAGCCTTTTCTGTGCCTTTTTGTTTACATGAAAAAATATTTTTTTTTTACTAGAAAATTACTTTAAACCCCCAAACATTATATATTTTTTTAAAGCAGAGGCCCTATAGAATAAAATGGTGGATGTTGCAAATTTTTTTGTCACACGGTATTTGCGCACAGATTTTCCAAACGCAATTTTTGCGAAATAAATATATTTTTTTTTATTTATTGCACAAATACACAATATAATTCCAATTTTTTTGGTAAAATTTAAAAGATGATCTTATGCCGAGTTCATAGACACCTAACATGACATGCTTTAAAAATTGCGCATGCCTGCGCAGCGGCAAAAACATACGTACATTTTTAAAAACCTTTAAAAGTCTCTACAGGTTACCACTTTAGACTTACAGAGGAGGTCTACTGCAAGGATTACTGCACTCAATCTGGCGATCGCGGCGATACCTCACATGCATGCTGCAATTGCGGTTTACATATGACACTAGACCACCGCTTGCGTGCGCCATTGCGCGCAAGCACCGGGGGAAAGGGGGGGCTCAATTTTTTTTTTCTTTTTTCTTTTGCTTTTTTATGTTATTTTGACACCTTTCCTTTAATTTTTTTTTTTTTTAAATCATTTTTATTGTTATCACAGTGAATTTAAATATCCCCTATGATAGCAATCTGTGGTGACAGGTACTCTTTTTTTTAAAAAATTGGGGTCTTTTAGACTCTAGATCTCTCCTCTGACCTTAACACATCTGACCACACCAAAATTGGTGTGATAAAATACTTTCCCAATTTCCCAATGGCCCTGCTTATTTCTGGCGAAACAGAAGTCATGAAATGCTCGTAGCCTCCGGCATCTTAAGCCATAGAGATGATTGGAGCCATTCTCATCTCCAATTAGCTCTATGGTTAGACAATTGAACCACCGGCTGCACTCCCGGGTTAACCGGTGGGACAGGAGAGCCCGAGAAATACCACGGAAGGCTGCGGAAGACGGCGGTGGGGGGGGGGGATGAGGCCCCTCCCACTGCATGTAAAAGCAGTCTAGCGGCCAATTACCTGCTAGGATTGCTTTTACATGTAAGCCGATCGCTGGCTGTAAAAAACGATACCAAGATGATGCCTAAATCTGCAGGCATCATCCTGGTATAACCACTCAAAGTCCAGCAACGTACCAGTACATTGCTGGTCCTTGTTTGGCATATAGTTTTTTTTTTTTTTTCATGCAGCCTGTGGGCTGAACGGAAAAAAAGAGAACCTATCAGAAATCAGCACAGGAATAATGCGTAGTATTACTCATCATTAACCGCCCAAACAACCACCCACTGAATTTAATGATGGGTATACACGACACTATCCACGTATACCAAAATAGGATTTTAACTGCAGTGCTGAAATCAGAAAATCACCACAGCTGCTATCAGCAAAGGTATCCATATATGCTGAGCGCAAACACTGTTTGTGTCAGAATATATAAAATCAATGCGTGGTAGCCGACGAGTACCTGCAAGAGAAACAGGTCACAAAAGAATGAAAAAAAAAAGTACATTAAAAAAAGTACATTAGGAAGAGTAGGACATATAAAATGACTGACACAACAAAAGTTTTTGGATCCTCATCATTAACCGCCCAAACAACCACCCACTGAATTTAATGATGGGTATACACGGCACTATCCACGTATACCAAAATAGGATTTTAACTGCAGTGCTGAAATCAGAAAATCCCCACAGCTGCTATCAGCAAAGGTATCCATATATGCTGAGCGCAAACACTCTTTGTGTCAGAATATATAAAATCAATGCGTGGTAGCCGACAAGTACCTGCAAGAGAAACAGGTCACAAAAGAATGAAAAAACAAACAAAGGACATTGAAAAAAGTATAGTAGGAAGGAGTAGAAGGACATATAAAATTACTGACACAACAACAGTTTTTGGATCCTTTTATTTTTCTTTCTAACTGTTTCTTGATGTCTTGATTTGGGACTGCGATCTTCCAGCTTGGGTCTCTCAAAATGTCGATGGACATCCAACATCCTTCGAGACCCTGTGTTTGTGTGCCCTACACTGTGTCGTGCTGTACCCTACCCTAATACTCCACTAGTGTATGGTAGCGCTCGAAACATTCCCCGATGCAGAGACCAGGAGTGTCAGGACATTTGGGACAATAATAACGGGTGTCACGCCTACATCCGCGCCTGCTACAGACACGACATCTTTTTTGGGGGTATCTTTGGGTAGGGGTACTCGGGAGGACATAAGAAAAATGCCTCTCATGCAGCCGGCTCACTGCATCTGGAAGGGGAAGTTGGGCAGGCATGCCTCCTGGGTACAGGTAGGCAAGGATGATCTCTTCCTGGAATTCCCGGAAAGATCCAGTTCGTCCTGACGCCCTGTATAGGACAAAGGCGTTCAGCATAGCCAATTGGTAAAGGTAAACAGACACTTTTTTGTACCAGCGTCTGGCTTTACGGGCAACTAAATACAGCGCCAAAAGCTGGTCGTTAAGGTCCACCCCTCCCATGTTAAGGTTATATTCGTGGACACAGAGGGGTTTCTCCACAACGCCAGTTGCCGTAGTGATTTGGATCGTCGTGTCTGCGTGAAGGGAGGACAGAACATAAACATCCCGTGTATCCTTCCACTTCACCGCAAGCAATTTGTCCGTTTTCAAGCAGGCTCTCGCCCCCCGACTAAGACGGGAATTTACAAGCCGTTGGGGGAAGCCCCGGAGATTAGGTCGCACGGTGCCACATGCGCCAATTTGTAAATCGAGAAGAAGGTGACTAAATAGTGGCACGCTTGTATAAAAGTTGTCCACGTACAAATGGTACCCCTTTCCGGATAAGGGTGACACCAAGTCCCAAACAATCTTACCGCTGCTCCCTATGTAGTCTGGGCAGTTCAGGGGCTCCACACAGCTATCTTTTCCCTCATAGACCCGGAAACTAACTGTATAGCCTTTGGCCCTGTCACATAGCTTGTACAGCTTGACCCCGTACTTGGCACGCTTGCTGGGGAGGTACTGTTTCATAGCAAGGCGGCCAGTAAATTTAATCAGGGACTCGTCAACGCAGACAACTTGTTCGGGGGTAAACAAGGCTGCAAACCGCTGATTGAAGTGGTCTATGAGGGGCCGAATTTTGTGGAGCCGATCGTATTCAGGGTCTCCCCGAGGACGACAGATTTCATTGTCGCTGAAATGCATAAATCGCAGAATTTGCTCGTATCTCCCCCTGGACATGGAGGCAGAGTACATGCGCATATGGTGAACTGGGCTAGTGGACCAATATAGCCGCAATTCACTCTGTTTAGTTATGCCCATGTGGAGGGAAAGGCCCAGAAAGATTTTAAATTCGGAAACCGTTATAGGTTTCCAGCCGAATTGTCTGGCAAGGGGTGAATTTGGGTTGGCGGCGATGAACTGTTGTGCATATAAATTTGATTGATCCACAATAGATCTGTAAAGATCTTCCGTGAAGAACAGCTCATAAAAGTTCAGGGGCGTAAAACCAGCTGTCTCCACGTGGATTCCAGGTTGGGTGGTGAATGGGGGAAGTACTGGCGCTGTAGAATCAGTGGGTTGCCAATTGGGATATGCCAGCGCATCAGGGAGGGCACTATGGGCTCTACGGGCCTGTCTACGAATACGCGGTGGCTGCGGGCCACTACTTGTGCTAGCCACCGCACCAGCTTCAACTGCACTTAGGGGACTCGCCACGTCACCAGGTCTTACTGCAGTGCTGGTTGTACTAGGTCCAGGGTGTACTAGGCCGCTGGCGCTTGCCAGGTCGCCAGAAAAATGAGCGGCACTAGTAACCACACTCTGCTCCATACGAGCACCCTGCGATTCCTGCATCTCAACAACTCCAGAATGGGGTCGGGTACGCCTGGGTCTAACAGGGACCCATCTGTCGTCAGAGCTGTCTGTCAGGGAGCCGCTGCTGTCATCAGGTTCATATACTGACACTAATTCGGTCACTGTAGCTTCCCCATCGCTATCAGATGATCCGGTCAGCATATAACTGTAAGCCTCTTCATCATTGTACAAACGTTTAGACATTTTGGTAACTAAATTTACCTGTACAGTGATGCGACTCACAGGTAATAAAAGCACCTGGTTGTCGAAGACTATTTCAAGCGCTACCAAAAAAACTGCTAATGCTAGCAGGGATCAGGCCTGACTCTGCTAACACAGCGGTTTTGTGTCTTGTGTTTTTTTGCAAGTGACAGTAATCTATTGATTACTACACTTACCTGGGTGAAAGGGTTAAACGCAGGTGCTGGCCGGAATCAGTGCTGATCGTGCAAACACCGCGTTTTGGGAACCCTAAACTATGGGGGCGCTAGTATAGCTCTGATCAGATCAGATATTGATCTGTTCAAACACTATACTAGAAATGGAAGTGTATGTGCTTGCGTGCGTGTGTGGTAATCAAGGGGTTACTTCTACACTATGCGCCGGGGATCTGGGGGGGGGTGGCGGGGACCCTAAACCTCCTTTGGGAAAGAAACTAGCTTGCTAGCGCAACCTCAAGTCACAATGACACCAATACAAAATACAGTAAAAACAGTATATTATGTGTGTATTAGTGCTAATGTGACAGAAGGTGTAGGGGTTAACGGGATGTGATCAGGGGGGGATCAGGGGGCTAAATCTTTATTTGAAGGGGCTGGCGGGTATCCTAAGGATAAACGGTGGCAAGCGCTAAACTTGGTCACAAGTCACACTTATACGGGTATATAGAAAATGCTATATACTGTATACAGTGTGCGTTGTGGCAGGGGGTGTAGGGGTGATCAGGGGGGATCAGGGGATTAAATCTTTATTGGGCGGGTGGCGGGGACCCTAAACCTCCTTGGGACACAAACTTAGTCGCCTGCGCTAATTCTGATCACAATGACACTAATACAAAAATACAAAAACACTGTATATTACGTTTGTATTAGTGCTGATGTGACAGAGGGTGTAGGGGTTAACTAGCGGTGATCAGGGGGGGGTCAGGGGGGATCAGGGGCTCAAATCTTTATTAGGGGGGTGGCGGGTAATTCAAGTGGAAAAGGGGGGGGTTGCAAGTGCTACACCTGTTCACAAATCACACTTATACAGGTATATAGGTAACTGCTATATGCTGTATATAGTGTGTGTTGTGTCAGGTGCTGTAGGGGTTAATCGGGGGGGCGATTGGGGGGTAAATGTGCCTATCTAGCTGTGTGTGACTGTGTTTGGTGCAGTACTTACAGTTAGAAGTGCTCTCCTCTCGAGATGAATCCAAAAAGGATCATGGGAGAGGAGGGCACGTCTTTTCTGAGTCTGTGTTTACATTTCACAGACTCAGAACAAGATCTGATTGGGCAGGACCGATATACAGGTCCAGGCCAAAAATCATTGCCCTGGACCTGATGACTGATCGGTTCTGAACCCAATCGAGCCATCGGTGTCGGCGGGCACGCGCGGGAGCGCGCACAGGACCGGCGGCAAGTAGCGACGTAGACCTACGTCACTCTGCCTGGCCGGGGCTGACTGCCGCAGTAAATATACTGTGCGCAGTCGGCAAGTGGTTAAACAAGCCTGTCACTAGTCCCATCGATACAATAGCACTGGGGAAAGCGCAGAGATGAGCGGCCGCAGTGATTTTGCTTAGCAGCTCTTAGCAACAAGGACAGACTGTCTGCATGAGATGTTTGCTCAAGAAAAGAGGCTCCTAAGAGGTTATTTAATTACAAGCGAAAATGTATTTCAGAACATTACAAATTCTCTATCCAGATTTTCCATTACCAGGGCTCACAAAAAAACAAGCGCAGTGCGGAGACTGGGGAGACTAAAAATTAGATTGTGGTTACAACACATGGAACTAAAGACTAAAGTCGGCCTACGCCAGTATAATTTGGTTCGAACAATCGTATGAAAATTCTGAAAGATGGTTCGTCTTAGCATTCGCTCACCATTGACTAAATTCATTTCAATCAAAGGCTCTTAAAATTTTACCCACATTGCAACTTTCATGTATTTCCTGGGATATTAACCACTTGCTGACCCTGGCTTTTTCTGACACTTGTTGTTTGCAAGTTGAAATTAGTATTTTTTGCTAGAAAATCACTTAGAACCCCACAAACATTTTTATTTCTTTTAGCAGAGACCCTAGAGAATAAAATGGCGGTCATTGCAATATTTCAAACACAATTTTTGGGGGAAAAAATACTCTTCAACCACTTAAGGACCAGGCCCATTTCTGACATTTGTTGTTTACAAGTTAAAATCAGTATTTTTTGCTAGAAAATTACTTAGAACCCCAAAACATTATATGTTTTTTTTTTTTTTTTAGATCCAGGAGAATAAAATGATCATTGAAATACTTTATGTCACAGCGTATTTGCGCAGCGGTCTTTCAAACGCAATATATTTTGGGAAAATACACTTTAATGAATTAAACAATACATTGAAGTTAGTTGTTTGTATAATGTAAAAGATAATGTTACGCTGAGTAAATAAATACCCAACATGTTGCACTTTAAAATTGTGCATGCTCGTGGAATGATGACAAACTACGGTACTTAAAAATCTCCATAGGTGACGCTTTAACATTTTTTTTCATCTTACCTGTTTAGAGCTACAGGGGAGTTCTAGTGCTAGAATGATTGCTTTTGCCCTAATGATCGCAGCGATATCTCACATGTGTGGTTTGGACACCGCTTACATATGCAGGCGCGACATACATATGCATTGGCTTCTGCGCGTGAGCTCGGAGAGACGGGGCGCTTTAAAGTATTGCAATGATCAAAAAAAAAAAAAATCTAATTTTTTTCTCATCCTTTTAGGCCAATTTGTATTCTGCTACATATTTTTAGTAAAAAAACATCCCCAATAAGCGTATTTTGATTGGTTTGTGCAAACGTTTTTGTGTCTACAAACTAGGGGAAAGATTTGTCAATTTTGTTTATTTATTTATTTTTTACAAGTAATGGCGGCTATCAGCGATTTTAAGCAGGACTGCGGCAATTTGACGGACAGATCGGACCCCTAACTGACACTTTTGGGGGGACCAGTGATATTACTATAGTAATCAGTGCTAAATATATGCACTGTTACTGTAATAATGACACTGGCAGGGAAGGGGTTACATAGTTACATAGTAGTTGAGGTTGAATAAAGACAATAGTCCATCCAGTTCAACCTGTGAAGGTGTGTGTGGACGTATTCATTTCTCATACCCCTGAATGTTTCGATCCTTGAGATGTATGTCCAAGATGATCGCCCCGGGTTAAAGGGTTATGTGTGTCCCTAGAGGTGGCTTTCTAACTGTATGGGGAAGGGCTCACTGGATGAAATAGGAGGAACACAGGATCCCTGTGTTCATCACTGACAGAACAGCGGTCTGCAGTGTTGACATCATCAGACCGCTGTTCTGTCTTCATGGAGAGTGACCACAGTTGCTCGGCGAACATCGAGGCCACTGGCAATGCTGTATTTTGGCCTAGGCCAACAAGGCCCAGGCCTAGGGCGGCACTTTGCAGGGGGGCAGCAAAAAATCCACCCCCCCCCTCCACCTGAGACTCTATTGGCCACTGGTTGCTAGAGCCATCTCTCTCACCCCCCTCTTTCTCACCCCCCCTCTCTCACTCACCCCCACTCTTTCTCTATCTCTCTCCCCCTCTCTCTCTCTCACCCATCCTCTCTCTCTCACTCTCTCTCACCTCCCTCTCTCTCTCACCCCTCTCTCTTTCTCTATCATCCCCCTCTCTCTCTCTATCATCCCCCCTCTCTCTCTCATCCTTCTCTCTCATCCCCCCTCTCTCTCATCCCCCCTCTCTCTCATCCCCCCTCTCTCTCATCCCCCCTCTCTCTCTCATCCCCCTCTCTCTCTCATCCCCCCTCTCTCTCTCATCCCCCCTCTCTCTTTCTCATCCCCGCTCTCTCCCCTCTCTCATCCTCTCTCTCTATCTCTCATCCACCCTCTATCTGTCTCATCCCCCCTCTCTCTCTCTTTGATCCCCCTCTCTCTCTTATCCCCCCTCTCTCTCTCACCACCCTTCTCTTTCATCCCCCCTCTCTCTCTTCCTCCCTCTCTCACCTACCCCCCTCTCTCTCTCCCTTCCTCACCCACCCCCCCTCTCTCTTATTTTCCCTCTCTCTCTCCCTCCCTCACCCACCACCCTTTCTCTCTCCCTCACCCACCCCCACTCTTTCTTCCACCCCCCTCCCGGGAGATCTCAGGGGTTCATCCCAATTTTAGAGGGAGTCACATCCGTTAAAAAAGGAGTGGGAAAATTTACATGGGGGGTGCCCAATTTTAGTCTTGCCTAGGGCAGCACAAAACCCAAATACACCACTGGCCACCGGACCTACTATATGGCTTCCCCTCTAGCCAATCGGCCCACACTAACTGCTACATGAAGCAACGTACATGTAACAGAGCCAACCTGCCGCAGTATAACTACTGCGGCTGGCTGGCAAGTGGTTAATGATCCCATTTCCACAGTTCCACAGCACAGAAGGCCACCCATTGAACTCATAGTATACAATGTATACACGCTGTATAATAAACAGTAAAACACTTTGTTTACAGTCACATAAAAACAAAAAAAAAGAAAAGATATTAAAAGAAAAAGACACATATTGTGATACAGAATATAGATGCTATCATCACACACTAATGTGCCTATATGTAAATCCCCATGATGTTAAGAGCTGACAGGAAAAAAAAGACTGTGTACCAAAAATAAAGGAGAAGGGAAGAAGAGGAGAAGACCAGAAACCAAAACATTTTCACCTTTCCCCCTATCAAAATTTAAATGGGGAAATAAAACATAATATTTAATATTTAAACCTATATTTCTCCATACTCCCCACTCCACTAGCCATAATGACAGGAAAAAAAAAAATCAATATGGCGTCTGTCCACATTGTGGAACAAGTTAACCACTTAAGAACCGCCGGCCGCATATATACTGGGTACGTCGCTCGCGCGCCTGGTGCTCCCGTCCCCCACTCGACAGTGGGGATGCCGATGCATGGGGCTGGCGGCCGCGACTGCCACTGGCCACCCGCGATCGCTCCCCGCTGACAGACAAGGACGGCCAGCTGTTGTAAACACAGCCAACCGTTCTTCTCTCTGAAATGATCATAGAGCTCCTGTGATCCTTCTATATAGGATCACAGATCTCTGAGATCATTTCACAAGCCACGCCCCCCCCCCCCCCCATAGTTAGAATCACTCCCCTAGGCTCACATTTAACCCCTTGATCACCCCTAGTTTAACCCCTTCCCTGCCAGTGTCATTAGTACAGTAATGGTGCATATATTTTTAGCACTGATTACTGTAGTAATGTACCTGGTACCCCCAAAAGTGTCAAAAATGTCAGTTAGGGGTCCGATCTGTCCGCCACAATGTTGCAGTCCCGCTAAAAATCACAGATTGCCAATATTACTAGAAAAAAAACAGAAATAAATAAAAATGACATAAATCTTTCCCCTAGTTTGTAGACACGATAACTTTTCCCCAATCAAAATACGCTTTTACTGTGATTTTTTTTTTACCAAAAATATGTAGCAGAAAACAAATTGGCCTAAGAGGATGAAAAAATGTTGATGTTTATTTTTTTTTTACTGGGAATGTTATATAGCAGAATGTGAAAAATATTGTTTTTTTTTTTTTTTCAGAATTGTCGCTCTTTTTTTGTTTATAGCACAAAAAATTTAAATCGCAGAGGTGATCAAATACCACCAAAAGAAATCTCTATTTGTGGGAAAAAAAGGACATCAATTTTATTTGGGTACAGCGTCGCCCGAGTGCGCAAGGTTCCGTTAACCACTTAAGCCCTGGAGGATTTGGCTGCTAAAGGACCAGGGTTTTTTTTGCGATTTTTTACTGCGTGACTTTAATGGACAATTGCGCGGTCGTGCGACGCTGTACCTAAACGAATTTGACGTCCTTTTTTTCCCACAAACAGAGCTTTCTTTTGGTGGTATTTGATCACCTGTGCGATTTTTTGATGACGCGCTATAAACAAAAAAAGAGCGTAAATTTTGCAAAAATAACAATATTTTTCACATTTTTTTTTTACATAGTTACATAGTTACATAGTAGGTGAGGTTGAATAAAGACAATAGTCCATCCAGTTCAACCTGTGTAGGTGTGTGTGACTGTAATCATCTAACATAGCCCTCAATCTCCTGATCCTTGAGATGTAAGTCTAAGAGTCTTTTGAAAGTCACCATACTACCCGCAGAAACCACCTCTTGTGGTAGACAATTCCACAATCTTGTAGCCCTAACAGTAAAGAACCCCCCACGTTGCCTGAGGTTAAAACGCTTCTCCTCTAATCGCATTGTATGTCCTCGAGTCCTCATGCAATTCCTTCGAATGAACAGCTTTTCTTCTAAGCTGAGATCCCCATTAAGATATTTATAAATTGCTATCATGTCCCCTCTCAGACGTCTTTTCTCCAGGGAAAATAAATCGAGCGATTGCAGCCGCTCTTCATAGGTAAGGTCCTCCAACCCCCTAATCAGTTTAGTTGCCCTTCTCTGGACTTTCTCCAGCTCCAACACATCCCTCCTGAGGACTGGCGACCAGAACTGGACAGAATACTCCAGATGCGGTCGGACCAGAGTTTTATAAAGTGGAAGGATTATAGTCTTATCTCTGGAATACATCCCTTTCTTTATGCATGCTAATATTCTGTTGGCTTTGGAAGCTGCCGCTTGGCATTGCATGCTGTTGCCTAATCTATCATCAACTAAGACTCCCAGATCCTTCTCCATTTTTGATTCCCCCAAGGGTTCCCCTCCTAACGTGTATTGTGTTTTTATGTTTTTGGTCCCCAAGTGCAAAACCTTACACTTCTCCACATTAAACCTCATTTGCCATGTCGTTGCCCACTCGGTAATTTTGTCCAGGTCATTCTGTAGGATATCTGCTTCATGCTGTGCAGTTATTGCCCTGGCCAATTTTGTGTCATCTGCAAAAACTGATAACGAACTACTGATCCCGTCCTCAATGCTGTTTATGAATAAATTGAACAAGGTTGGTCCCAGGACTGAGCCCTGGGGCACCCCGCTTACTACCTCAGACCAGTCTGAGTATGCGCTGTTTATTACTACCCTTTGGACACGGCCTTTTAGCCAATTCCGTATCCAAGAGCAAACCCTGCTGTCGATACCTGCAGACCTTATTTTATAAATTAAGCGCTTGTGGGGAACTGTATCAAACGCCTTAGCGAAATCCAAGTACACCACATCCACTGGTCTCCCCCTATCTAGCTCACAGCTTACCTCCTCGTAGAATGCTAAGAGATTGGTTTGACAAGATCGCCCATTTGTAAACCCGTGCTGGTTACTACTGATGATGTTTTTGTCTTTAGCATACTCTACGATATAGTCCCTTATCATCCCCTCCAAAAGTTTACATATTATTGATGTCAGACTGACAGGCCTATAATTTCCCGGGATATGTCTCTGGCCCTTTTTGAATATCGGAATCACGTTAGCCTTCCTCCAATCCCCTGGTACATCTCCTGTCCTAATACTGTCAGCAAAGATCAGGAACAGTGGTCTAGATATAACCATACTGAGTTCCTTGAGCACTCTCGGATGTACGCCATCCGGGCCTGGTGATTTGTTTGTGTTAAGTTTATCCAGTCTTTCCCTGATTTCCCCCTCTGTTAGCCATAGTGGCAAGTCCTGTGTATTACTACTAACCATACAGTCATGGTCAGTGTACCCTTCCTTTTCCTGCGTAAAGACTGACGAGAAAAAAGAATTCAGCACGGTTGCTTTTTCAGTGTCCTCTGTAACCATCCTCCCATCATCGCTAATTATGTGTGCAATATGCTCTGCCCTAGTTTTTTTGCTGTTTCTTTGATATATTTAAAGAATTTCTTTGGGTTTTTTTTACTATCCTCCGCTATTTGTCTCTCAAAGTTGATTTTAGCCATCTTGATTTCGTGTTTACACTTCTTATTTTCCTCCTTGTATTGCTGGAAGGCCGATACGGTGCCCTCTGATTTATATTTCTTGAAGGCCAATTTTTTTCCCCTAATAAGTTTTTTAACGCTACGGTTTAGCCAGCCAGGTTTGGCTTTGTCTCTTCTAAATTTATTCCCCATAGGAATGCACTGCAAGATGCCTTTGCTTAATATTGTTCTAAAGCATTCCCATTTTTCCTCTGTGGTCAGTGATCCCAGGGTTTGGTCCCAGTTTACCCTTTCCATCAATGAGTACAATTTTGGAAAGTCTGCCCTTCTGAAGTTTAGGGTTCTTATGTTCCCCACTTGCCTTTTTATATTGTTATTTATACTAAATGTGATCATCCTGTGATCGCTAGAGCCCAGGTTGTCCTGGACTCCTACCTCCGAGATTATGTCTGGGTCATTAGTGATCAATAGATCCAGGATAGCATTCTCTCTAGTAGGGGAATCCACCAACTGCGACATGTAGTTATCCTGTAAGGTTTCCGTGAATAGCCGGGCCTTATGCGAGTGTGCAGTCCCCTCTTCCCAGTCAATGTCGGGATAATTGAAGTCCCCCAATATGATGACTGATCCTAGTTTTGCCGCTTTACCTATTAGTGCTAAAAATTCCAGCTCTACCTCCTCCCCTTGGTTAGGTGGCCTATAGCAAACCCCCACAACTACTTTTCCCTTATCTTCTTCCCTATCGAGTTCAACCCACACAGATTCTAAATCCATGCTCATCCCATCCGTAATGTCACTCCTTTCTAGCACCTTTATATTGTTCTTGACATAGAGACATACCCCTCCCCCTTTTTTACCAACCCTGTCCTTCCGGTACACCGAATACCCTTGGATATTGGCCAGCCAGTCATGTGAGGGGTCGAACTAAGTCTCCGTTATTCCCACAAGGTCTATGTCCTCCTCATGTACTAACATGTCCAACTCATCCATCTTATTAGCTAGGCTCCTGGCATTAGCATATACCCCTCTTAGTTTTACGGAAGTTAAACGTGATTGGCGGTTTTGTTTATTTCTGTTTGGTCTGCTGTTCTCCCGCACAGACCCGCCAATTGATGTTGTTGACCTACTGTCGCTATTGACCCTACAACTGCCTTCAGTCCTCTGCTCCCTCCTGACTGATTCTATTTCTGAGCCCTCCCCCCCGTCTCCTAGTTTAAAAGCCCCTCCAACTCGGTGGCCATCTTTCTCCCCAAAAGAGCTGTACCGTCCCCATTAAGGTGCAGCCCATCCTTACTAAAGAGCCGGTAGCCGACTGAGAAGTCAGCCCAGTTCTCCAGGAACCCAAACCCCTCCTTCCTACACCAATTCCTCAGCCACTTGTTAACTTCCCTAAGCTCCTTCTGCCTCTCCTGTGTGGCTCGAGGTACAGGCAGTATTTCAGAGAAAACCACCTTGGAGGTCCTTTTCCTCAATCTATTACCTAAGTCCCTGAAATCGTTCTTAAGGATCCTCCACCTACCTTTAACTTTGTCATTAGTGCCCACATGCACCATGACCGCTGGGTCATCCCCAGCCCCGCCCAACAATCTGTCTGCCAGATCTGCGATGTGCCGAACTCGGGCGCCCGGTAAACAACAAACTGTTCGGTTCACGCGATCTTTTTTACAGATTTCCCTCTCTGTCCTCTTGATAATTGAGTCCCCAACTACCACAACCTTTCTAACCTTTCCTGAGTTACTGCCCCCCTTCTTCCTGGAGCCGTCCCTCCCCTGGCAGCTGGGGGAGGGCGCATGCTCCAGCTCTGCCACCCCTGAGTTGATATCCCCCTCAACCTGCAACTCGGCAAACATGTTAGGGTGTACCAACTCAGGACTGGCCTCCCTGACTCTCCTCCCCCTAACATTCCTAACAGTCACCCAGCTGCGTACCTCTGCTGCTTGCGTCTCCTCTATTCCTTCCTCCTCTATGCTGACCCCTGCCAGCGCCTGATGGGTAAAGTCCAAGCTCCTTTCCAGGTTGTAGATGCCACGCAGTCTTGTCACTGTGTTCTCTAGATCCACGATGTGGGCTTCCAGAGCAACAAGTCGCTCACATCTTGCACAGCAGTATTCGTCCTCGATTGGTTCATCAAGGAACGCATACATGCCGCAAGAAGTGCACTGAGTGGCATCCCCAATCCTGTCGGACATTATTACCCTCTACTCTATGGGGATAATATTAACGACCTGCTCTTCCTTACCTACACTACCTCTAACTTCCCTGGTACAAAACCTGGGGTACCCACCAGTCGCTAATGCCCTCACCAGTCACTAGATACTCACCAGTCGCAAGGATCCTCACCAGTCGCAAGGATCCTCACCAGTCGCAAGATACTCACCAGTCGCAAGATACTCACCAGTCGCAAGATACTCACCAGTCGCAAGGATACTCACCAGTCGCAAAGATACTCACCAGTCGCAAGCTACTTCACCAGTCGCAAGGATACTCACCAGTGCAAAGATACTCACCAGTCGCAAGGATACTCACCAGTCGCAAGATACTCACCAGTCGCAAGATACTCACCAGTCGCAAGCTACTTCACCAGTCGCAAGGATACTCACCAGTGCAAGGATATTCACCAGTTGCAAGGATACTCACCAGTTGCAAGGATACTCACCCGTCACAAGGTACTCACCAGTCGCAAAGATACTCACCAGTCGCAAGGACACTCACCAGTCGCAAAGATACTCACCAGTCGCAAAGATACTCACCAGTCGCAAGGATACTCACCAGTCGCAAAGATACTCACCAGTCGCAAAGATACTCATCAGTCGCAAAGATACTCACCAGTCGCAAGGATACTCACCTGTCGCAAGGATACTCACCAGTCGCAAGGACACTCACCAGTCGCAAAGATACTCACCAGTCGCAAAGATACTCACCAGTCGCAAAGATACTCACCAGTCGCAAGGACACTCACCAGTCGCAAAGATACTCACCAGTCGCAAAGATACTCACCAGTCGCAAGGATACTCACCTGTCGCAAGTATACTCACCAGTCGCAAGGACACTCACCAGTCGCAAAGAAATTCCCCAAAAAAAAATGTAAAAATCAAAATTTTTTAACATTTTTCGGCCAATTTGTTTTATGCTACCTATGTTTGGTAAAAAAAATCACAAAAAGCGTATTTTGATTGGTTTGCGCAAAAGTTATCGCGTTTACTAACAAAGGGAAAGATTTTTGTCATTTTTGGTGTTTTTTTTTTAACGCGTAATGGCGGCGATCTGCGATTTTTTTTCGGTACTGCGACATTGGGGCGGACAGATCGGACCCTTGACTGACATTTTTGACACTTTTGGGGGTACCAGTGACATTACTGCAGTAATCAGTGCTATACATATGCACTGTTACTGCAAAAATGACACTGGCAGGGAAGGGGTTAACTTTATTGGACAGGGAGGGGTTAAGTGTGTCCTAGGGGCGTGATTCTAACTGTGTAGGGACATTGCTATTGGTGTAAAAGCAAAGATCAACCGTTCTACATAGTAGAACGGACAGATCTTCACTTTTACACAGGGAGAACTGACAGGCAGCTTGTTTACACAAGCTGCTCTGTCTTTCTCCCTTCACAGGAGCGATCGTAGTGTGACTGGCGGACATCGAGTCCGCCGGTCACGCGCACTGACTTGTCTGTGAACGAGCCGCGGCGGGCGCGCGCCCGCCCGCAATAGGCTCGCAAGTCAGTGACAGGCGAGTGACGTATCGATACGTCACTCTGCCTGGCCAGGGCTGACCGCCGCAGTATATAGTCGTGCGGCGGTCGGCAACCGATAAAGTAACGCAGTGCTGAATTGGAAAATATGGCCTGGTCATTGAGGGGGAAAATCTTCCGGTGGTTAAACTACCCACGGGGGGGGGGGGGGTCTGTTTAGGTTGATATGCAGGAGGGAGGGGTTTTGGATTTTCCATTTACAGACTCGCATTCCTGATGGCCTAAATTATGAAGGGGATGTTTCCCACTATCAGGAATGTCAGGGCCATGAAAGAATAAATTAGAGAAGTGGCCCCATGAGATTGTCACCCCTAAGGCTGGCCATACAAGTTAAATTTTTCTTGTACAATTTTCTGTTCGATTTACCACAAACCACATAATGTGAGGTCAAAGCTAAACAACACTTTCACTTGTATCCAATTAGGCAGGCCTTTGTAGTACATAGTTAAAGGTAAATTTTAAGAAAACTGTACAGAAAATTGTATCATGTATGGCCAGCCTAACACCCATCTGTTTTATAAATACATTTTAATAGAGGGCTATGATGATTGTTAGGTACATGTCTCTCTATGGCTGCTTTGCTGGTCCTTTCTGTTTTGTGTTTCAGGTGCCTGCTGTTGCTAGGAAGATTTACCTCAGCTGCTGAGCACTGGATTGGTGACAAATCTTTTGGCGGGAAATATCTAGCCAATGAGTGTATCCTTTTACTTTTATCCTCTCTTGTCACTGGGCGGAGTCAGCATTTACCTCAGGTCTGTCAGCTGGATTCTCCTCAGCCTTCCTTCTGGATCTTTTCACCTGCTCACATCCCAGAATGGATATTTTACTTCATGAACTACTTCAAAGGACTAATTCCCCTGCAGGAAGGCTTGCCTCGCTCTTTCATTTTATTTTATTTTTTTTTTTATTTTACTCCCCCCCCCCCCCCTCAGTTTTCAGTGGTGACAGCTGTATCATCACTTACATCTGTGGGACCTGGGCCTGTATTGTGCCTCTCATTCCTGAAGTGCCAGGGCTGCCCTGTATACTGATGGTAATAGGTTACCTGAGGCCAGCCAGGGAACTTTTCATCTATCTGTAGGCAGACCAGGACCTGCAGGAGGACCATAGGAGTATCACATCACCACCGGGCCCGGGTGGCCATTGGGATTTGGCGGGGACCAGAAGAGGAGGACTAGTGACTGGAAGTGTCAGAGCACAGGCCGACAGGGCAGGAGCGACCATGAAAGTCTATGCGGGACGAGGAGGCCCGAGTCTTCTTCAGACACCCTCAGAGACACTGTTCCTGCCTCCATGAGCCAGGTAGGCAGTTGGTCTGAAGCTGCTACCATGGCCCGACAGCGTGATTAACACCTCTACAACAGGACCTTCATCATCATCACAGGCTAGGGGTGAGTGAAGGCTCTGAGGGCCGGGAATGAACACAGACTTCACTCTATTCTGTCTGCTTCACTCTCCTCTGTGTCAGCGTCTTCCCTGTCAGTGTGCTCTGTCACCCTTTAGTCACCCTTCAGTTCACTCTCCTGTCTCTAGTCTAGTGCTTTCATTTATATTTCACTTATCACATTTCTGACCCGTGAAATGTTTTCCTTGTATGTTTCCCAGTATACGGCATGTAAGGCTATGTTCACATGTGGGCGTAGCGGACCACGGGCAGAATCACTGCGATTCTGCCTGTGATCCGGAATCATTGCAAATTGCAGGACGCCTGTGCGATGCCCGTGATTTGCAATGACACCCCAAAGGCTGTGCGATGTTACTGCAATTTCCGCCTGCCGAATTGCGGTAACATCGCACAAACAGAATCGCGGGACGCATGACGCACAAAAGAAGCTCCTGTACCTTTTTGGGAGTCATGCATCCCGCGATTCTGTTTGCGCAATGTTACCGCGTTTTGGCAGGCGTAAATCGCAGCAACATTACACAGCGTTTTGGGTGCCACTGCAAATCACGGGCATCGCACAGGCATCCCGCGATTTGCAATGATTCCGGATCGCGGGCAAAATCGCAGTGATCCTGCCGGTCATCCGCTATGCCCACATTTAAATGTAGCCTCAGGGTTCTAGGCTGTCATTGTTATTATATCAGTGATTGTTAGGGGGGCTTGTGTGGTTACATTGTGTGCCTAGCAGGCTGATCAATCAGTTTATCATCATTGATTTCCTTTACAGAAATGAAGGGGTTGTCAGTTTTAAATCTGTGAATGAGTTGCCTGAAGTTGCGTTTTATTTAGCTATATGCAGTATATCACAAAAGTGAGTACACCCCTCACATTTTTGTAAATATTTTATTATATCTTTTCATGTGACAACACTGAAGAAATTACACTTTGTTACAATGTAAAGTAGTGAGTGTACAGCTTGTATAACAGTGTAAATTTGCTGTCCCCTCAAAATAACTCAACACACAGCCATCAATGTCTAAACCACTGGCAACAAAAGTGAGTACACCCCTAAGTGAAAATGTCCAAATTGGGCCCAATTAGCCATTTTCCCTCCCCGGTGTCATGTGACTTGTTAGTGTTACAAGGTCTCAGGTGTGAATGGGGAGCAGGTGTGTTACATTTGGCCTTATCACTCTCACTCTCTCATACTGGTCACTGGAAGTTCAACATGGCACCTCATGGCCAATAACTCTCTGGGGATCTGAAAAAAAGAATTGTTGCTCTACATAAAGATGTACTAGGCCAGTGATGGGGAACCTTGGCACCCCAGATGTTTTGGAACTACATTTCCCATGATGCTCATGCACTCTGCAGTGTAGTTGAGCATCATGGGAAATGTAGTTCCAAAACATCTGGAGTGCCAAGGTTTGCCATAACTGGCCTAGGCTATAAGAAGATTGCCAGGACCCAGAAACTGAGTTGCAGCATGGTGGCCAAGACCATACAGTGGTTTAACAGGACAGGTTCCACTCAGAAAAGGCTTTGCCATGCTCGACCAAAGAAGTTGAGTGCATGTGCTCAGCTTCATATCCAGAGGTTGTCTTTGGGAAATAGACATATGAGTGCTGCCAGCATTGCTGCAGAGGTTGAAGAGGTGGGGGGACAGCCTGTCAGTGCTCAGACCATACGCCGCACACTGCATCAAATTGGTCTGCATGGCTGTCATCCCAGAAGGAAGCCTCTTATAAAGATGATGCACAAGAAAGCCTGCAAACAGTTTGCTGAGGACAAGCAGACTAAGGACGTGGATTACTGGAACCATTTCCTGTGGTCTGATGAGACCAAGATAAACTTAATTGGTTCAGATGGTGTCAAGCATGTGTGGCGGCCACCAGGTGAGGAGTACAAAGACAAGTGTGTCTTGCCTACAGTCAAGCATGGTGGTGGGAGTGTCATGGTCTGGGGCTGCATGAGTGCTGCTGGCACTGGGGAGCTACAGTCCATTGAGGGAACCATGAATGCCAACATGTACTGTGACATACTGAGCAGAGCATGATCCCCTTCCTTCAGAGACTGGGCCGCAGGGCAGTATTCCAACATGATAACGACACCAAACCTCCCCAACAAGAAGACCACTGCCTTGCTAAAGAAGCTGAGGGTTAAGGTGATGGACTGGCCAAGCATGTCTCCAGACCTAAACCCTATTGAGCATCTGTGGGGCATCCTCAAACGGAAGGTGGAAGAACGCAAGGTCTCTAACATTCACCAGCTCAGTGATGTTGTCATGGAGGAGTGGAAGAGGACTCCAGTGGCAACCTGTGAAACTCTGGTGAACTCCATGCCCAGGAAGGTTAAGGTAGTGCTAGAAAATAATGATGGTCACACGAAATATTGACACTTTGGGCCCAATTTGGACATTTTAACTTAGGGATGTACTCACGTTTGTAAGTTATTTTGGGGGGACAGCAAAGTTACACTGTTATACAAGCATTACACTCACTACTTTACATTGTAGCAAAGTGTCATTTCTTCAGTGTTGCCACATGAAAAGATATAATAAAATATTTACAGAAATGTGAGGGGTGTACTCACTTTTGTGAGATACTGTGTTTGTGTGTATATGTATGTGTATATACAGTGCTTTGCAAAAGTATTCGACCCCCTTGAACTTTTCGACCTTTTGCCACATTTCAGGCTTCAACCATAAAGATATAAAACTGTAATTTTTTGTGAAGAATCAACAACAAGTGGGACACAATCATGAAGTGGAATGAAATTTATTGGATATTTCAAACTTTTTTAACAAATAAAAAACTGAAAAATTGGGCGTGCAAAATTATTCAACCCCCTTAAGTTAATACTTTGTAGCGCCACCTTTTGCTGCAATTACAGCTGTAAGTCACTTGGGGTATGTCTCTATCAGTTTTTCACATCGAGAGACTGAAATTTTTGCCCATTCCTCCTTGCAAAACAGCTCAAGCTCAGTGAGGTTGGATGGAGAGCATTTGTGAACAGCAGTTTTCAGTTCTTTCCACAGATTCTCGATTGGATTCAGGTCTGGACTTTGACTTGGCCATTCTAACACCTGGATATGTTTATTTGTGAACCATTCCATTGTAGATTTTGCTTTATGTTTTGGATCATTGTCTTGTTGGAAGACAAATCTCCGTCCCAGTCTCAGGTCTTTTGCAGACTCCATGAGGTTTTCTTCCAGAATGGTCCTGTATTTGGCTCCATTCATCTTCCCATCAATTTTAACCACCTTTCCTGTCCCTGCAGAAGAAAAGCAGGCCCAAACCATGATGCTGCCACCACCATGTTTGACAGTGGGGAGGGATGGTGTGTTCAGGGTGATGAGCTGTGTTGCTTTTACGCCAAACATAACGTTTTGGATTGTTGCCAAAAAGTTTGATTTTGGTTTCATCTGACCAGAGCACCTTCTTCCACGTTTGGTGTGTCTCCCAGGTGGCTTGTGGCAAACTTTAAACGACACTTTTTATGGATATCTTTAAGAAATGGCTTTCTTCTTGCCACTCTTCCATAAAGGCCAGATTTGTGCAGTATACAACTGATTGTTGTCCTATGGACAGAGTCTCCCACCTCAGCTGTAGATCTCTGCAGTTCATCCAGAGTGATCATGGGCCTCTTGGCTGCATCTCTGATCAGTCTTCTCCTTGTATGAGCTGAAAGTTTAGAGGGACGGCCAGGTCTTCATAGATTTGCAGTGGTCTGATACTCCTTCCATTTCAATATTATCGCTTGCACAGTGCTCCTTGGGATGTTTAAAGCTTGGGAAATCTTTTTGTATCCAAATCCGGCTTTAAAATTCTCCACAACAGTATCTCGGACCTGCCTGGTGTGTTCCTTGTTCTTCATGATGCTCTCTGCGCTTTAAACGGACCTTTGAGACTATCACAGTGCAGGTGCATTTATACGGAGACTTGATTACACACAGGTGGATTCTATTTATCATCATTAGTCATTTAGGTCAACATTGGATCATTCAGAGATCCTCACTGAACTTCTGGAGAGAGTTTGCTGCACTGAAAGTAAAGGGGCTGAATAATTTTGCACGCCCAATTTTTCAGTATTTTATTTGTTAACAAAGTTTGAAATATCCAATAAATTTCGTTCCACTTCATGATTGTGTCCCGTCTAAGTCGCTCCGACTTAGAAAAAGGGTCCGGAGCTTCTTTGGGTCGACCAGGAGGCGACGGCCATAGACTTCAATGTTATGAAGTCCGTGGCGGCCGCTCCGAGTCCGAGGTCGCGGTGCGAAGTAGCGTCGCCCCTATGTGAACGGGGCCTTAGGCCCCTTTCACATGGGCGCACCGCCCAACGGAGTCCGTTCTGCTCAGCGGGGGTATCGATCCGCCGATCCCTGCTGAGCAGGCGGATGACAGCTCCGTCTCCGCTCTGTGTGCGGAGAGGTTGCTGTCAGGTCCCCGCTGTCCTCTATGGGGAGATCGGATTAGAACAAACCGCCTTTCCGTTCTCATCCGATTCGATCCTCCAGATGGATGGAAAATAGGGTTTCCATCCATCCGGATTTCATGGACAGGATCGGATCGGATAGTAGCGGGTGTCAGTGGACATCCGCTGCCCCATAGGGATGCATTAGGCATCCGATCAAATCCGCCTGAAAAACTGATAGGAGGATCGGATCGCCCGTGTGAAAGGGGTCTTACTTTTTGTTAAACAGAGTGTATACATTGTATCCTATGTGTTCAATGGGTGGCCTTGCTGGGCTGTGGAACGGTGGAAATTGGATCATTAAGATTTTATGGATTCCATCCGTCAGTCTGATAGCTATAAACCAGTGTTAATTTCGTCGACTAAAACCGACTAAAACGTTTTCGTCGACTAAATTAACTCAATTTTAGTCGACTAAAATACGACTAAAACTAAAACAATTCAAATGACTAAAATATGACTAAAACTAAAATGGCATTTTAGTCTTAAGACTAAAATACGACTAAAACTAAAATGGCATTTTAGTCAAACTAAATCGAAATTTGCTTCCAAAATTAACACTGGTGCATGCTCAAAGCTTAATACCATAAATAATAACATATTAGATTTTTCACTCCAGGACCAGCAGTAGTATATAATGAGTTTGGAAATTGTAGAGAAATGCTTAAATAATGCATTACAAATTACAACTGAACTACACCCATTCGATTATAGATGACTAAAATGAGTTTTAGTTGACTAAAATGTAGGACGTTTTAGTCAACTAAAATGTACTGGAGTTTTAGTCGACTAAATACGACTAAAACTAAAACACTTGCAGAAGACTAAAATGGGACTAAAACTAAAATGCCATTTTAGTTCTAAGACTAAGACTAAAACTTAATTTAAATTTGCTGCCAAAATTAACACTGCTTCCCAACCAGTGCAATACCCTGCAGTATTCAGCAATTATTAAGCACAGGTGTGTGAAACGCGTTTGCTGAATTGTTTCTTGAGTTGTGAGTGCATGTCATGTCCTCGTTTTTAATGTATTTTCAGTAAATATGAAGATGTTATGCTGGATGTGCCGTCGTTCTTGTTTTATTGTGTGAACAATAATATCCCTCGCCCCTACATGTACAGTGGGCTATATGTTATATGCCTCTAACCCCTGCATGATGAACACTGGGCTGTAAGTTACATACAGTAAGCCTAACCCCTGCACTCCATTCACTGGGCTGTACGTTACAAACTCCTGGCCCCTGCACCCTATATTTGGGCTGAATGTTACATAGTTTTGACTAACGCACACTGGAAATTCTCAGAAAATAGAGTTAGGACTGCACTGCACAGAGGGGCCTTGGCAAGGCTTTGTAGCTTCGGCATATATTTGCAAATGTCTTAAAAATGGAACCAATGTTTTTAATTTTAAATAAAATTATATGACAGTGTAATTGTTTTTTTTTTTTTTTTCTGCTAGCTGGTAGGTGTTGTAGAAAGACATTTGTTTTGTTTGCACTCTGTACACTTAGGCCCCGTTCACACTGGGGCGACGCTACTTCCCGGGGCGACCTCCGAGGTCGCGGCGCGCTGCTCGCACCGCGACCTCGGAGCGGCCGGCACGGACTTCATAACATTGAAGTCTATGCAGGTCGCTCCGGGTCGCCCCAAAGAAGCTCCGGACCCTTTTTCTAAGTCGGAGCGACTTGTGTCGCTCCTATTAGAACGGGTCCATAGCTTCTCAATGCAAGGCGACCTACAGCAACCTGTCAGGCGACCAGGTCGCCTGACAGGCCGCCCCAGTGTGAACGGAGGGGTTAAGGCCCGTACACACGTACTGATTGTCGGCCGAACAATCGGCCGTCTTTTGTCCAGTGTTGTTGTGTTGGTTGAAAAGTGCTAAAGATTGCACACGAATTTTGTCGGCCAACAAAAACCAACTTCAGAAGTGATGTCATGTTCTGGTTTACTTTCCGTGTGTTTTTTCTTCTCTGAGCATGCCCAGTCTTGCTCATCTGCTTTTTGTCGGGCCGAAATCTGTACTGACTGAGGAACAATCGGCCGTTCTTTGTTGGCCTACAAAAATTTTATAGTCTGCACACCAGATTTTGTTCGGCCGAAAAGTCGCAGTCGGTTGTTGGAAGCATCATACTAACAAGCCGACAATCGGCCGATCGGACGTTGGCCGAATATTTACGGCCGACAATCGGTACGTGTGTACGGGCCTTTAGCTGTATTTTGTATTGTATACGTCTGATCCCTGCACTCAGGGCTACTGATAGAAATTGCAGGGCCCCATACAGACTACCTGACAGGGCCGCCTCCCAAGAAAATATTAACTACTTCTGGACTGAAAGATTTTCCCCCTTAATGACAAGGCCATTTGGCACTGTGTTATTTTAACTGACAATTGCGCGGTCGTGCAATGCTGTACCCATTAAAAATTGATGTCCTTTTTTTCCCACAAACAGAGCTTTCTTTTGGTGGTATTTGATCACCTGTGCGATTTTTATTTTTTGCGCTAAAAACTAATAAAAAGCGACAATTCTGAAAAAATATATATATACTTTATATATATTTTTCACTTTTTTCTATAACATTCCCAAAAAAATTTAAAAATCTAATTTTTTTCATAATTTTAGGCCAATTTGTATTCTGCTGCATATTTTTGTGAAGAAAAATCCCAATAAGTGTATTTTGATTGGTTTGCGCAAAAGTTATCGCATCTACAAACTAGGGGAAATATTTATGTCATTTTAATTAATTTATTTTTTACTAGTAATGGCGGCGATCTGCAATTTTTAGCAGGACTGCGACATTGCGGCGAACAGATCAGATCCCTAACTGACATTTTTGACATTTTTGGGGGGGGACCAGTGACATTACTACAGTAATCAGTACTAAAAATATGCATTGTTACTGTAATATTGACACTGGCAGGGAAGAGGTTAACACCAGGGGCGATCAAAGGGTTAAATGTGAGCCTAGGGCAGTGATGGCAAACCTTGGTAGTGGCACCCCAGATGTTTTGGAACTACATTTCCTATGATGCTCATGCACTCTGCAGTATAGGTGAGCATTATTGGAAATGTATTTCCAAAACATCTGGGGTGCCAAGGTTCGCCATCACTGGCCTAGGGGTGTTTTCTAACTGTGTGGGGTTTGGGTTTATTGGATCAACACAGGGACCTGCGATCCTAAATAGGAGGCACGCAGGAGCCCTGTGATGATAACTGACAGAACAACGGTCTGCCGTGTTTACAACAGCAGACCGCCGTTCTGTCTTCCCAGAGAGAGTGATTGCGGGTGACGGTGGCAATCGCGGCCGCTGGCCCTGCAGATCGGCCTCCCCTCTTGTGAATCGACGCTTGCCCCCCCCTCCCCCCCCATCCTTGCTACCAAGGAGTGACGTATATCTGCGGCGGGCGGTCGGCAAGTGATTAAAGCTATATTTAGCTAAAAATACAATAAAATAATTATTAGCAGAAACAAGTACAATATACCTCACAGAATTTAATAAGTTAATAAATAAAAATGAAGATGAGATTAAAAAAATATACAGGCTTGGCGGTTAGAGCTCTGGATTGAGAGACAGAGGGAGAGAAACAAAGTTACAGAGATAACAAACTCAGGAGCAGTGCTAACATTAGAGCCAACACTGGGAGGGGGGGCTACACAGCAACGGGGATTAGTGAGGGACAACTGTTTCTTTCTCAGCAGATAAAAGCTGGCAGCAGAGAGAGGGGGAGAGACCAGCTTTCAGCTACTGGAGGAAGAGTTCTGTAAATGTCATTCATCACTAATCCCCCTCCCTGTGTGGGCCCCCCTGTGTGCTCGGGCCCCCTACAAGAGGACCAGTGGTCCCCCCCCCCCTAACAGCGGCCCTGCCTGCACTATATCAACTGTGTTGTACACACTCCTGACCTCTGCACACTGTACATTACATACTTCTGATCCCTACTCTCTATATGCTAGATTATGCATTAAACTCTTCTTACAAGAGTTTATTGTCGCAACAGTTTCTGATTGCTTTGTAGACCCTAACTATTTTAGTGAAGTTCTTCTTTAACCACTTGCCGACCACCAGCAGTACATATACTGCAGCAGGTTGGCTCTGTCCCATAACAATGTAACAGTATGTAGCTTCGCGGGACCGTGAGTGGGGACACGCACGCACCCATTCGCCACAGGACAAGCCAATTAGTGGGTCTGGCGGCCGCAATTGCAGCCGGGCTCCCTCCATCACTCCCTGTGGAGACAGAACGGCTGCAAACACAGCAGACTGTTAGTATTGAACACAGGGATCCTGTGTTCCTCCTGTTTAGGGACACAGGTCTCTGTGTTCATTCAGTAAATACATCCCCCCACAGTTAGACAGCACCCCCTAGGGACACATTTAACCCTTTGATCACCCCTGGTGTTAACCCCTTCCCTGTCATTATTACAGTAACAGTGCATATGTTTAGCACTGATTACTGTAGTAATGTCATTGGTACCCCCAAAAGGAACCCCCAAAAGTGTCAAAAAGGTCCGATCTGTCCGCCGCAATGTCGCAGTCCCGCTATAAATCGCTGATCACTAGGAATTACTAGGAATAAATCAATAAATAAATAAAAATGACATAAATCTTTCCCCTAGTTTGTAGACGTGATAACTTTTGCGCAAACCAATCAATATAAACTTATTGGGATTTTTTTTTTTTACAAAAAATGTGTAGAAGAATACAACTTGGCCTAAAATGATGAAAAACAATTAGATTTTTAATTTGTTTTCCTTTTTTGAGAATGTTATATAGTAAAAAGTGAAAAATATTGGTTTTTGTTTTTCAGAATTGTCGCTCTTTTTTTGTTTATGGCACACAAAAAAAACAAAAAAAAATGCAGAAGTGATCAATTACCAACAAAAGAAAGCTCTACTTGTGGGAAAAAATTACAATAATTTTATTAGGGTACAGCGTCACATGACCGTGCAATTGTCAGTTAAAGTAACGCAGTGCAGTATTGCAAAAAATGGCCTGGTCAATAATAGGGAAAACCCTCCGGTCCAGAAGTGGTTAAATTGGGCTCTGACAGATTGTTAGTTTATAATCCAAATGATATGATCAGCACACATCCGGGGCTGATACATAAGCTGATTACAGTTGGTACAGGGCAAAACTCCCTATAAGGTTTAGCACAATCCAAACATAAATACCCAGCACTTCTAAATAAATCCACACTGAAAATGTATTTAAAGTGTATCTGTACACAAAAAGTTTTTTAAAAATGTTTAATAGAATGGGAAAAGAACACCTGTCAGGATTTACTGCTATCCCGGAAAAAGATAAAAACATGAAAGAAATAATATAAAAGCAGAATATACAAATTGGAGCGTTAGCCCCATTTGTGTAATCGGAACGTAGATAGAGTTTGACTTTTATTGTGCCAAGGTGTATGTGTGTCTGTGAATCTCTTGCTTGTGTCAGTGCAGTTAACCACTTGACCTACATGTTGGCCCAATTTTTATTTTTTTTTTGTTTACCAACGTTTTTATTAAAGAATTTTCACAGATACATCATTAAATATTGGTCCAAATTTTTAAAGAAACTCGACTTTTTAAACATTTTTTATTAGATAACTTTTAGAGCAGAAAGCAAATAATACTTTTTTTTTTTTTTTTTAATTAATTGTCGGTCTTTTTTTGTTGCTAGCACAAAAAATCAAAAATGCAGAGGTGATCAAGTACACGAAAAAAAAGCTCTACTTGTGGGGGGGGGGGGGGATTACATTAATTTTATTTGGGTACAGCGTTGCAACTGTCAGTAACGCAGTGCCATATAGTAAAAAATGGTCTGGTCTATGTTGGTCTATATGGCACTGCGTTACTGACAGTTGCAACGCTGTACCCAAATAAAATTAATGTAATCCTCCCCCACAAGTAGAGCTTTTTTTGGTGTACTTGATCACCTCTGCATTTTTGATTTTTTGTGCTACCAACAAAAAAAGACCGACAATTAATAAAAAAAAAAAAAAGTATTATTTTAAAAGTTATCTAATAAAAAATGTTTAAAAAATCGAGTTTCTTTAAAAATTTGGACCAATATTTAATGATGTATCTGTGAAAATTCTTTAATAAAAACGTTGGTAAACAAAAAAAAATAAAAATTGGGCCAACATGTGTTCTGCAACAGGATTTGGTAAACAAAAATCCCAATAAGCATATATTGATTGGTTTACGCCAACGTGATCGCGTCTACAAACAATGGGATATGTTTATGGAATTTTAGTAATGGTGGCAATCAGTGACTTAAAGCAGGACTGCGATATTGCGGTAGACAATCGGACACTAACTGACACTTTGCGGGAACCAGTGACAATAGTGCTCAGTGCTAAAAATATGCACTGTCACTGTACTAATGACACTGGCTGGTAGATCCGGCAGACCTCAGTTCAGTGTGTTATACCCACGTTCGGCGCATGTGCCCCCTGCAGGCAGATCGCCCTATAGCAGTAAAACTGCTATGGGGCGGTCTTTAGGTGATGAAGGACTATGACCTATGTATGCACTGTATACTACATGAAGTCTCAGGTTTTCCTTAACTTAGAGCAATGTGGCCCCACGCACCATTTGTCCTGGTGTACTACATTGCATCATTGCTCTACTTTGGGTGATCCGAGTCCTTTGCAATGCTGGCAATGCCCCTGGAAAAGAGAGAAGGTTTATGCTGCCTCTTACCCTGCTACAATAGGTTTCTTGGGAAGTGACTTAGTGCCATGTTACATGTAGAGGCCTTTCCCACCTCCCTATGTAATTGTGTTCTGTCCCACATATCTTTATTTTTTTGTGTTGTTGTGTTTAACTGTGCCAGGTTTCTATTGTTCTAATGTATGCTGACATCTAATGTTAGTTTAGGGCAACTACAACTTGTTTACTCATGTGATTGGGTATCTCACCTCTGTCTTCTCTTCCCCTCCTGTTTAATGTTAGTTAGTTCAGTCCTAGCTAGATACTCCTGTTTCTTCCACAGTCAGTGTTAGTTATTTGCAGAGACAGGGGTTGAGAAAGCCGTTGTCTTTCACTTTAAAAGAATGGGAAAAATATCCACAGTTCTGCAATTATCTGAAGTAAAGTTATGTTGGATTTAACCCCTGTGTCTTATTGAAGAGTTAAAGCGGAATTTCACCCTATTTTTTCACTTTACACCATCAGTTAGATTAAAAAAACCTGAAAAAGAATTGGATAATTATAATTTTTTTTTTTTTTTACTTACCTTATTTTTAATGAGAATTAACTTACCTTCCTTCCTCTTCCTCCTTATGCGGCCATGGCCCCCGATGTCACTTCCTTCTTGCATTGACTCCTGGGAGATGAGCGTTATCAATCCCAGGAGTCAATGTGCCAGCACTGGTGTCCCTCGTCACTTCTGGCGCAGGCGCGTCATTCCCTGCTAAATGAATTAGAACAGCTTCTGAGCGCAAAACCAGCTGCGGGATGACACCCTGCCCGGAAGTGACGAGCAGGGCATTCTGGGACACAGACATCCAGGAAGAGGGACACAAAGAGGGACGCTACGGCTTCAGCTGCCCACACCGCAGATGGCAGTGCTGGACAAGAAATCTTCAAGGTCAGTTTTTCTTCTTAAGGCCCGTACACACGTACCGATCGTCAGCGAACAATCGGCCGTCTTTTGTCCCTGGGCTGTCGGTGTCTGTTGAAAAGTGCAAAGACAGCACAAGAATTTTGTCCGCCGACTACAGCCGACTGCAGAAGTGATGTCATGTAATGGTTAACTTTCCCTGTGTTTTTTCTTTTCTGAGCATGCCCAGTCTTGCAAATCTGCGGTCTGTCGTCCGAATTCTGTACTGACTGGCGAACAATCGGCCGCTCTGGTGTCGGCATACAAAAATTTTAATGCTTGCAAGACAGACTCTTGTCGGCAGAATGTGCGCTGACGGCTGTCGGAGGCACCATACTAACAAGCGTACAATCGGCAGATCTTTCGTCCGCCGACGTTTGTATGCCGACGATCGGTACGTGTGTACGGGCCTTTACAGGTGCACTAAGCAGGGGACAGTTCAGAGGCTATCATTGCTTAAATGCACTAGCCCTGACTGTCCTAGGGGGATTTTTATCCATAAAAAAAAAAATTTTGGCCGGAAGATGCATAAAGCAGCATTTGAAACAGAACAGCTAGAAAAATATTTTTTTTTTCTTCTGCTTGTCATTCCTCCTCTCTTGTTTTCTTGCACCTGGTTTGGTGTTGCTCTACTTGCCTCACAGTTTTCTTTATCAAGCAAGTTACTGCATATTTATCAACTTTTTAGGTTTTTATTTATTATGGATAAGCACTTTCACTTTTCTTGGGTGTTCATTATAAAACACAAATCAAATTCTTGTATTCATACATACAGTATATTACCAAAAGTATTGGGATGCTTGTCTTTAAACCCACATGAACTTTAATGGCATCCCAGTCTTAAGCCTCGTACACACGAGTGGTGTTTGTTGGTTGGAACGCGCTCTAGACTGCACACGAATTTTCCCGCACGACAGAATTCTACTTCCGAAGTGATGTCATGTGTTGGATTGCTTTCTGTGTGTTCTTTCATCTCTGAGCATGCCTAGTCTTGCTCATAAGATTTTTCCCTGTCGAAATCTTTACTGACAGCACGAAAATCGGACATGTTTTGACGGTGGACAAAAATTTCATAGTCTGCACACCAGAATTTTTTCGGCCGAAAAGTTGGAGTCGGTTGTCGGGAGCAGCATACTAACAAGCCGAAAACCGGCAGATCAATCGTCGGACGAAAATTCCCGGCCGAATTTTGACTTGTGTGTACGGGCCTTTAGTCTGTAGGGTTCAATATTGAGTTGGCCCAACCTTTGCAGCTATAACAGCTTCAACTCTTCTGGGAAGGCTGTCCACAAGGTTTAGGAGTGTGTCTATGGGAATGTTTGACCATTCTTCCAGAAACACATTTGTGAGCTCAGGCACCGATGTTGAACGAGAAGGCCTGGCTCGCAGTTTCCATTCTAATTACATCCCGTTACATAGTAGTTGAGGTTGAATAAAGACAATAGTCCATCCAGTTCAACCTGTGTAGGTGTGTATGGCTGTAATCATTTCTCATACCCCTGAATTTTCTGATCAGTCATGTTGGAACAGGAAGGGCCATCCCCAAACTGTGCCCACAAAGTTGGGAGCATAAAGTTTGGAGTCCAAAATGTCTTGGTATGCTGACACCTTAGAAGTTCCCTTCACTGGAACTAAGGGGCCAAGCCCAACCCCTGAAAAACAACCCCACACCATAATCCCCCCTCCACCAAATGATTTGGACCAATGCACAAAGCAAGGTCCATAAAGACATGGATGAGTGAGTTTGGGGTGGAGGAACTTGACTGGTGTACACAGAGTCCTAACCTCAACCCCGGCCTGAGTTCCGGACACAAAAACATTTTTTCAATAAACATACCCCCGGGACAGTCAGGGCTAGTACATTCCACAATGGCTAGCCTCTGATCTGTCCCGGTTCGCACTTACCTGCAAGAAGAAATACTTACTTATAAAATTTCTTCTACAGCGTTGCCATCTCTGTTGTGGGCAGCTGAAGCCAGCGCAATCCTCTTCTGCGTCCTCTTCCGCGTCTTCTTCTCCCAGAATGCGCCTTCAGGGCCGGCCTTAGGTGTTCAGGCGCCCTGTGCGAGCTAATCCTGTGGCGCCCCCCCCCCACCGCGCATTTTCTTGCACCCTTTTTGCACTTTATTTGACTTTTCTTTTTTATGATCACTAATAACTTAGCCCCCCTTACATCAGGGAACCCCCACACAGAGCCCCCTTTGCATCAGAGACCCCCCACACAAAGCCCCCCTTAATTTAGAGGCTCCCTACATCAGAGAGCCCCCCCCCACACAGAGCCCCCCCTCACATCAGAGACCCCCACACAAAGACCCCCTCACATCAGAGACCCCACACACAAAGCCCCACTTACATCAGAGACCCCCACGCACATCAGAGACCCCCACACAGAGACCCCCTAAGATCAGAGACCCCCTACACACACACAAAGCCCCCCTCACACCAGAGACCCCCCACACAAAGCCCCCCTCACATCAGAGACCCCACACTCAAGAGCCCCCTTACATCAGAGACCCCCCACACAAAGCCCCCTTACATCAGAGGCCCCACACACAAAGCCCCCTTACATCAGAGACCCCACACATCAGAGACCCCCCCACACAGAGCCCCCTCACATCAGAGACCCCCCACACAAAGCCCCCCTAACATCAGAGACCCCCTACACACACAAAGCCCCCCTCACATCAGAGACCCCAAACACAGAGCCCCCTTACATCAGAGACCCCCCATACAAAGCCCCCCTTACATCAGAGACCCCCCATACAAAGCCCCCCTTACATCAGAGACCCCCCACACAAAGCCCCCCCTTACATCAGAGACCCCCCACACAAAGCCCCCCTACACACACAAAGCCCCCCTCACATCAGAAACCCCACACACAAAGCCCCCCTTACATCACAGACCCCAACACAAAGCCTCCCCACATCAGAGAGCCCCCCCACATCAGAGAGCCCCCCTTACATCACAGACCCCCCACACAAAGCCCCCTTACATCAGACCCCCCCCTGTGGAGCCCCCTCACATCACAGGCCCCCCACACAAAGCCCCCCTTACATCACAGACCCCCCACACAAAGCCCCCTTACATCAGACCCCCCCCCCCGTGGAGCCTCCCACATCACAGGCCCCCCACACAAAGCCCCCCTTACATCACAGACCCCCCACACAAAGCCCCCTTACATCAGAGCCCCCCCCACACAGAGCCCCCCACATCAGAGAGCCCCCCTTACATCACAGACCCCCCACACAAGGCCCCCTTACATCAGACCCCCCCTTACATCACAGACCCCCCCCCCTCACACAGAGCTCCCCACAAAAAGCCCCCCCTTACATTTTTTAAAGGAGAGAGTGCTCACTTACCTTCTGCTCTCTGCAGCTTTTTTTTTCTTTAAACTTCCTGCCCTGGCGGGGCGAGGAGGAGCTGACGATCTCTCCTCTGGCGTCAGTGCATGAGTGCAGGGAGGGAGGAGAGATGGTCAGCATGCCGTGGAAGGATTGGAGCGGAGGCTGAGCTGTGTGTGATACACAGCTCGCCTCACTGCATCAGTAGGGTGACTGAGGCACAGCCGCACAGCGGGAGGTAAGCAGTGGCCGCAGCCTGTGTTAACCCTGTCCAGGCCGCGGTCGCCGCTCACCTCCCGCTGTGCGGCCTGATCTTCTGCGAGCTGTGATAGCCGCACGGCGCCCTTGTTGCCCAGGGCGCCCTGTGCGGCCGCACGGCTCGCACACCCCAAAGGCCGGCCCTGTGCGCCTTCACCAGCCCCTCTCGTCACTTCCGGCGTCGCACCTGAAGTGACGAGCGGGGCCGGTGCCGTCGCATTGATTCCTGGGAGCGATGACGTTCAGCTCCCAGGAATCATTGCAAACCGGAAGTGACGGCGCGGGCCGCGGCCGCCGAGGTAGGAAGTGGAAAATAGGTGAGTATTTCTTTCTACAATTACAAGCTAAGTAAAAAAAAATAAATAATCCTAACTATCCAATTCCCTTTCAGGTGAAGAAGAGCAAGCGGATGGCCACAAAATCGATTAGGTCGATTTTGTGCCCGGAACTCCGCTTTAAGACGGCTCTCACAGGGAACCATTGAATTTAACACGTATGCAACTTGTGTTCTGTAGTAATTGTATTTGAGAGTGGAAAATAGAAGAGAAACGCTGCTAACGCGGCTAAGCATGCATTAACGCCAATGCAAAAAGCTACTAAAAGCGCGTTTTCACAGCTGCTTTTTCCTGGCGTCGGTACTGGCTTTGCAGCTCGTTTTTTTAATTCCTTGTGTGCATGAGGCCTTAAATGTATTATTTTCAAATAGTCTCCCCCAAAGCTGGTGGAGGAATGACATTCTTCCTTCCAATAGGCATTGATTCTATAATGAACTTTATTTACATACAATCAGGGCTTTTTACAGTGGTAACCTCTAGCTCAGGCCCTCTCCTCCCTGCTCACCACTGTCACTTGTAACCACAGAAGTCCTGCTTCTGGGTTTACAAGTGGCAGCTTGTCTCCCAATGGCTCCTGCAGATCTGATCTCCTGAGCGACTCTCAATAAGTGCAGGATGGGGACAAGGAAGAAGCTGGTTCCGGGGAGCCTGACTTGTCTTCCTTGCTGGGTTGAAGAGTTTCCATCAGCATTTTTTTCCATACATGTCCTGGGATTGTCCTTGATACTTTTACCTTGGAGTATCGATACTGATGTAAGTTCCCTATTACTTCTTTGGAGTGTGACCGGGCCAAGTGTAACAAGTTAGAGAGGAACAGGGACCGAACCCCTGCTGCATGGGAGTGATCCCTAGCATCGACCTGCGATTTACCCCTGTAGGGGTATCCAGCTCTGGTAAGCGTGGGACCTATTGGAAGGGGGAGCACCTGATCTCTCACTGATTTATCCACTCCGTGTCACTTCAAAAAAGAGCACCTTAATGAATTTGTGGACTTTTGCACCTATTCAATATTGTATTGGACACTTTTTGTATATATATGGTTCAATTTTGGACTTTCTTCTGCACTTTACTAACTGTTTTATAACTTCAGTTTTATACACATTTTTATACCTCCGGATTTTATTCCACATGGAATAGACCTTGCATTGAATGTGTATTTATCAATGGTCATATGGATTTATGTATCAACTTTTTTATTGAATGAGATATTTTTATCACTATAGGGTCACACACTTGATTGTGTAATGTCTTTGCACTGTAAGTGGTTTGAGTAGTTTTATCCATTTAGTTATATTTATATATACGGTATGTATATTATTGATTAGGGTGACCATATACTTTTTGCACATTGCACTTTTCTTAGACTTTTCTATTTTCTATTTTTTTAATTCTCTAGTGTTTTACACATTCACTATTTGGCACTTTTTGCACATGCTATTAAGTTTTAATGCATATGGTTTCTTATTGCTGATTTATGTTTAATGAATAGTAATTATAAGTGACACGACACTTATTTATATATTGCACAAGTCACTTTTTTTTAACACCACTGTGAGTTCAGATTTTACATTTTTTAACCATTGAGAATCTATCTACACATCTTTCACACACCTTTCATTGGCAGCGCTAATCACTTCCCCCTTTTACACACATATTTGATATACCCCCCCTCCAGGGTTGTATTTTTGAAGTGGGCTGCAGCCAAATTTCTAATTTTTAGTTTCCTATCCTAAGCACGGATTTTCCTTGTTTTTTTGGTTCTGGGGATATGCAGACACCCCCACTGAAGGATCTCCCTTCAAGTGAGAGTGTTGGAGCCACCGTTGAAGCTACAGTGTGAGGGGCGGTACTAGAGACAGCTAGGTGCTTCAGCTTAATACTGCAACAAAAGAAAGTCATGTGGGCTATGGTGGAGCTTTTGAGGAAAGGAAGGGGGGGAATGGGGCATTGGAGGGGGGGGGTTACATGCAGAGGTCAGAGCTGAAGAGGTGGGAAAATGAGATATGGATAGACAGAAGTAAGCACACCCCCAAACCCTGCACTCTGTGTGTAACATCCCCCAGAACTCCTGATATTTATTGCCCCTTTAAGACCCTCCCACTATTAGTGGAATTTGACCACACCCACTATTTGATGCTGTTTGGATGATGTGTGGGGAGAGGGAGGTTTTGGGGGGTTGTGGTTGAGTTCCTGCACTTATTTTCTGGGGGAAAAAAAGCCCTGCATACAGTAGTACAAGACTGAGGAGTCCACTTGCTCTTTAGCATCTTAACCCCTTTCTGACCACCTAACATGCTTCATATATGTGTAGCTGTCTTGCCGTTGTTTATATGCTGAGAGTGCACTCAATGTGTGCTTTCAGCACAAAGCCAGAGCTAATGCAGACAGCTCTTAGTTTGGGCTACAGAACGGTAGCCGGTGGCACTAGCTTCCAATCATGTGAACTCACATACATACACACACTAGGGCCAATAACCCTACCAGCATGTCACTGGAGTGTGGGGAAAACCTAAGTACAGAGGGGAAACTCAAGCAAGCAAATAGAGAACATGCAAACTCCATGAGGGTAGTGTTGTGGCTGGGATTCCTTTAGTAAATCAACCGCAACGAGTGATCACAACAGTGACTCATTCCTTATCATACTGATAAAGAGCCTCTATGTTGGGGCATACTGTATAAAGCAAAGTATAAATCTTTATCCCTTGCTAGTAATGCTCCGATATGGAGGCTCTTATAAACTAGAGGTAGGACTGCACTATACAGAGGGATCTTGACGAGGTAGTGCAGCTTCCACATATATTTGCAAATGTTTTGCAACGAACAGTTCTGTTTTTACTGTAAATTGTTAGCGTCATTTTTTTAATTGTTGGATAGCTGAGTGTGCTGGGAAATACATTTTGCTTTGTTTGCTCTGTGCACCTTACTCTAAAAGCTGGTTTTAAACATGTCAATGTACATTGCAAGGATTTTAACAAACTTTGTAGCAGATTCCTACCTTTTTCTGTCCTAAAGAAATAGTTGTTTGCTCCACCATGTCAAGACTGATTCCTGAATCGTAGGGTCTGCTTTATTCTAACCACCTGGTGCACTGTCGGTGTTCTAATGAGGAAAGTTGCATTGTCTGCTTCCATTTAGAAGTTATTAACCCTTAGGGAATATCCCACCAGAAATAAAAATCCTATTGCAGAGGATGCCTAAAATGTTACTTCATGTGGAGAAAATCAGTACATTTTTGACAGTTTCAGAAAATGTGAGTGGCAGGAGGAGCAAGGAGGGCTTTATATTCTTTGCTGGGGAAAAGCCCGCTCCCTTAGTGCCATGGGGATCCAAGAAATACACATCTCTTAGAGGGAGAGACTTGAGAAAGCCTGGGAGTAGGCCTCAGTTGAAGGGGTTGGAAGGGCTACCTGCACTGTGCATAGATTGAGGCTGCGGCCATGGGATTGATGCATTAGACCCTAGCCGAGAGACCTGCACATCCTCCAGAACAGCTGAATGGTCAGTCGAGACACCGGCACTTTGGGACCAGCTTCAGAGGCCTCCTTTCCCCCAAAAGACTCTACAGCCTCACTACATGGTGAGTGAGCCGCCAGCCCATCTGTATCTTTTATACCAAACATACTTCTAAATGCAAAATAAGAACCCCCCCCATGTACTCAAAATCCGTTAGTTGAGATTTCTTTGTGAGTGTTCTGTATTACCTAGTTAAACTGCATCTGACTGCCCGCATTATATAAAGACCACCTCTAGTGCACCAACAGTCATCCAAAGGGCCCCAACATTAACCAGCAGAAGAGCCTTCTTAGAGACTGCCCCTCTTGCGAAAATAAAATTCCCCTTTTTCTTGGTCCTTTATGCTGTCTAACGCTGATTGTGCCATCTCCCTAAAAAATAACCCATAGGTTCTCTTTAACCATGGTCTTATTGCCTCAGTCTAGATAGCCTGAGTACTGGGTGTTAAATAGTCATGCATTTAGACTGCATTTAGAGCCCTATGTGTTCAGGGAGGCATGCCTGGAATGCAGGTTTTCTGTTTTTTGGACATATGTTTCTAAATGCATATGGCCCTAAAGGCAAGTACCATTTGGTACAGCATCCAGCCACAGTGTATGTCAGCCTGCCATAGCAGAACACTGCAAATGGCACATGAATATGCCAGGACTAGAGGCACAGGGGCTGGACACCCAATGTGAATATGGCCTTACTAGGCAGTGCAGAAACACTTGTGTTTTGAGAATTTGCAGGACCAAGCTCTCCATGGTGAAACACACTCATCTGAGAAAATATCACCCACCACACTTTGGTTAAGAATGGCTTTAAAAATTTTAATGAAGTTGCATCAATTCAAATAACCAGGTTTAATGGAAGCGCAGAATGTAGACAGATTCACCGTTATGACAAAAGGCATGTACATCATAGGCCAAGAACTTACTTTCTGTATAGTTATTGGACACACAATGTTACCATCATCAGTGGAAGTAGTCGTATCATACAAGATTATTTGCATCCTCACAAAATTTTACAGCAGGTTTAGATCAAGAAAATTAGAAATAGTCTATGCAAAAAAGGGGATCATAAAAGATCATTGCTTTGGGTGCCAAAGGTTTGAAACACAGAGGAGCGATGTCAGAAAAAAAACAAATAGTCCATCAAATCTGATATTTTTAATTTTATTTTTTGTCAGAGTATACTGTAGATCTATGCCATGGTATTGGTAGTAGTCATTAGACACACTCCATTTGACTTAGACTGTAATATTAAAGATGTTTCACCATTCATCCAAGAAGCTTTATGGGCTCATATGAGTGTCAGAAACACATGGGTAATTCAGTGAGTAAACACCATGGAATGCGCCGAGGCAGATGTTGAATGACCAAAAAATATGACATGTCCAAGACCCTGCCATTCTTTTCTTGGACAATAAACATCTCCCTTGACATGTTCCATGGTGGTTGGACTAACTACCTCCAGCCCAAGCCAATTCTGGCATTTCTCTCCTACATGGTAAAAAAAAATCATAATTTTTTGCTAGAAAATTACTCAGGAACCCTCATATATATATATATGTGTAAGTATCTCACAAAAGTGGGTACACCATTCAAATTGTAAATATTTTATTATATCTTTTCAAGTGACAACACTGAAGAAATGACACTTTGCTACAATGTAAAGTAGTGAGTGTACAGCTTGTATAACAGTGTAAATTTGCTGTCCCCTCAAAATAACTCAACACACAGCCATTAATGTCTAAACCACTGGCAACAAAAGTGAGTACACCCTTAAGTGATAATGTCCAAATTGGGCCCAATTAGCCATTTTCCCTCCCCGGTGTCATGTGACTCATTAGTGTTACAAGGTCTCAGGTGTGAATGGGGAGCAGGTGTGTAAAATTTGGTGTTATCCCTCTCACTCTCTCATACTGGTCACTGGAAGTTCAACATGTCACCTCATCTCTAAGAACTCTGAGGATCTGAAAAAAGAATTGTTGCTTTACATAAAGATGGCCTAAGCTATAAGAAGATTGCAAAGACCCTGAAACTGAGCTGCAGCATGGTGGCCAAGACCATACAGCGGTTTACCAGGACAGGTTCCACTCGCTATGGTCGACCAAAGATGTTGAGTGCATGTCCTCAGCATCATACCCAGTGGTTGCCTTTGGGAAATAAACGTATGAGTGCTGCCAGCAGTGCTGCAGAGGTTGAAGGGGTGGGGGTCAGCCTGTCAGTGCTCAGACCATACGCTGCACACTGCATCAAATTGGTCCTGCATGGTTGTCGTCTCAGAAGGAAGCCTTTTCGAAAGATGATGCACAAGAAAGGTTGCAAACAGTTTGCTGAAGACAAGCAGACTAAGGACATTGATTACTGGAACCATGTCCTGTAGTCTGATGAGACCAATATAAACGTATTTGGTTCAGATGGTGCCAAGCGTGTGTGGCAGCAACCAGGTGAAGAGTACAAAGACAAGTGTGTCTTGCCTACAGTCCAGCATGGTGGTGGGAGTGTCATGGTCTGGGGCTGCATGAGTGCTGCCGGCACTGGGGAGCTACAGTTCATTGAGGGAACCCTGAATGCCAACATGTACTGTGACATACTGAAGCAGAGTATGATCCCCTCCCTTTGGAGACTGGGCTGCAGGGCAGTATTCCAACATAATACTGACCCCAAACACACCTCCAAAATGACCACTAACTTGCTAAAGAAGCTGAGGGTAAAGGTGATGGACTGGCCAAGCATGTCTCCAGACCTAAACCCTATTGAGCATCTGTGGGGCATCCTCAAACAGAAGGTGGAAGAACGCAAAGTCTCTAACATCCACCAGCTCTGTGATGTCTTCATGTAGGAGTGGAAGAGGACTCCAGTGGAAACCTGTGAAGCTCTGGTGAACTTCATGCCAATGAGGGTTAAGGCAGCGCTGGAAAAAAAATGGTTGCCACATAAAATATTGACACTTTGGACCCAATATGGACATTTTAACTTAGGGGTGTACTCACTTTTGTTGCCAGCTGTTTAGACATTAATGGCTGTGTGTTGAGTTATTTTGAGGGAACAGCAAATTTACATTGTTATACAAGCTGTACACTCACTACTTTACATTGTAGCAAAGTGTCTTTTCTTCAGTGGTGTCACATGAAAAGGTATAATAAAATATTTACAAAAATGTGCTTAACCGTCTTGTTTTTTATCATTTATTTTATTTTTACACTTTCCCTTTAATTTGTTGATCACTTTTATTCCTATTATAAGGAATGTAAACATCCCTTGCAATTGGAATAAAGCATGAAAGGTCCTCTTTATAGACCTAAGACACCACATCTCCCCTCTATGCTGGAAAGCATGAGATTAAAACAAAAAACGATCTCATGCTTTCCAGCAAAAAAAAAAAACAGGCAGTAGTTACATCTGCCAGAGCCATGACGTAATTTTCCACCTCCAAAAGTCATAGAGTTGGCCAGGGACCATGAGATTGGAAAAAAAAAAAATAAAATAAATCAATCTCAGGCTTTCCAGGAAAAAAAAAAAACTGGCAGTGTTTACATATCGTTTCGGGCTTCCCGGGGTCATTGAGATGGCTGAGGAGGATCTGGTCCATGGCCAGCTCTGTGGTAAACCAGTGGCGCCGCCGGATCAGATCTCCGGCTCTCTGATCACATGGGAGAGCTCAAAGAGGCACCGAAGGGCAGGGGTGGTGGGGGGTCCGCTTCCACTGCCTGTAAGAGCAATTAGTTTGGTTCTGTGCATTGTGATCACTGTGATGGCTGATCTTAACACAATCATATATGTAAACTCTGCTTCTATTTAGCAGCACTATTCATTCAAGGTGAGGGGTTTTAAAGTGTTAATAAATGCACAACAGTAAAATCAGTCTGTATATGCAGTAAAGAATGCATGTTATACTCAATGTGGAACCTAAGGAGTTAATCCTGCGCATTGTGTAAAAAGGCTGTTTGATCCTGTCTTCTCTGATTCTGCCCTTCTTCCACAGTCCCCAATCTATCTCCTGATAATTCAGAGTCTTGGGAGCACTCTGCACATGCTCAGTTTGGTTTGTATTGCTAGAGAGTTTATTTGTTTCTTTTTTGAGAGGGTGCGATCAGCATAGAGCTAATCAGCACAGTCCAGACAGAGGGTCAGGGGTTCTGCAGCCTCCTAAGACAGAGGAGAATAAAAATTCCTCCAACAACCTTTAACCGGACACTAATAGAAGTCACAAGACTGCTATATACTGCTGATGAGAAAATTGAATTTTCGACTTACCTTAAAATCCATTTCTCTGATGTTCACTGACAGACACAGCTCCTAAACTAGGACACTAGGGAGAAAAAGAATCTGGCTACACCTATGGGCAGTTCCGGGGAGTATACTCTCTCTCTCTGCTATAGGTATGCAGTTTTGTTAAAGCAGTGTCAGAAGAATTACAACTCCACAAAGGGATGGGTGCTGTGAACATCAGAGAAATGGATTTTATGGTAAGTCAAAAATCAAATTCTCTCTTTTGTTCATTGACGGACACAGCTCCTGATCTTCATAACCATTGGGACATTCCAAAGCAGTGTTAAACATGAGGGGAGGGAACAGCAAAAAAATTCCCAAGGCTAAACAGTAGCCAACCAGGCAACAAGATTCAAAGAAAATAGGTGTTGGGAGCTTCCGACCAAGCAAGAGGAGAGAAAGTTCACCGCTGTAAGAGGGATGCAGGGGATGTCTCCAGATTCTTGTTATGAACTGTCCCAAAAGGCTGAGTACTAGGCAGCACTGGCAGGAGTAACTCCGAGGAATCCGCTAGTAGAAGTGAGAAGAGAGACAGGCGCCACTGTAGTAAGCCAAAAATATTTATTGCACAACGTTTACATAATAACTTACACTGTAGTAAGCTTCAGTCCGTGTATCAGCGTATCCAGCCGCACGATCCGGCCGTTCACCGGCCCGGAGGTGACGTCACAGGAAACTGGTCCGGAGAACTGGTAACACCGGAAGCCGCAGTGGAACGCAGGCTCCCGGAAATGACGCGACGCAACGCGTTTCGGAGCATGCGCACTCGGCTCCTTTCTCAAGCGTAAGAGACTGCCACCTGAAGTCAGGTTTAAATACGGCAGCCTACAATCAATTGTCATGGGAATCAGGACAAGGGGCGGCGCAATACTTTGCGGAACCAGCTACATAACCAGCCCACCGGAGAATACGCACAATAACAATAGGATATTCGGACTGGGGCTTATTTGGTGTACAATACAACAATTATTAACAAACAATAATACACTACTAACATATTATATACGTCAACCAAGACAGACGCATGTTGACATAGCTTTACCTAATCTATACAACAAAATAAAGAACGGGGAGAAGGGGGAAGAAAAGGAATAAAAATATATATATATATATCCAGGCCTCGACAAACCCCGGGCGCCAGGTCGCATTTGCGACTAGAATTAGCGACCTGGCGCCTGGGGGGCCCTGCAGGAGCTGTCCTGTCCCTTTTGCGCCCCCACCTTCTTTCCCCAGTGCACGGACTTCCACGCCGTCCATAAATTGAGGCCCCGGCTTTTCGGCCTTCTTCTGTTAGATGAGAGGCTAGGGGAACTGGTGCCCTCTTGTGGTGGCCGGGAGTAATGCATGTTCTCAATGCCTTCCTTCTCATCTGCTCTTTGGAAGGAGATGGGAAGTTTTTGCAGGCTTCATCTCTCTGTCCAGTTACCTTTGCTTAAAGGTAAGTGGACAGAGAGTGTGGTTATTATTATTAATTTATTTTTTAAATTAAAAAAAAAAAAAAAATAATACATTTTTTCTTTTTTTAATTATTAAAAAAAAAATAAAACATTCTTTTTTTTTTTTCAATTCTTATTAAAAATAAAAAAGATATATATATATATATATATATATATATATATATATAATTTTTTTTTTTTTTAATAAGAATTGAAAAAAAAATAAAAGAATGTTTATATTATATATACAGCCGAAGGCCCCTTTCACACGGGCTGTCTGATCGGGTCCGCCTGTCAGTTTTTCAGACAGACCTGATCGGACCCCTCATTCTCCTCTATGGAGCGGTAATCGGAGGATCGGATCAGATGGCATCGGATGGAAAAAGACAGACAGTCTGTTTCCATCCAATTGCGCTATAGAGGAGAGTGGGGTTCTAGTCGTATTTATGTGTAAATTTAGTATCCGTTTTATTAAATAAAGCTTGGTTGTTCGTAAAGCTTGGTTGTTCGTTTTAAAAAAAAAAAATTGGCTCCTAACTTTTTTAGCTGGCTCCTAGATTTCAGGCAAATTTGTCAAGCCCTGTATATATCCACATATGAATATAAGGAATACACACATATATATAAGTGATAAAAAAAAAAAAAGGAGAAAAGAGAACTGAAAAAGAAGAACGAATTACCTCATGACAATAGTTATGGGCTCATGAATAAATTCACGGATTAATACAATCCATACCATGTGCTCACAAAGAGAGCTTGTTTTCCTATAATCCATGGAGAATTAAAATATTATAAGAAACACCTTAAAGGGAACTTATTATATAATTATAAACGTAAATGTGTAGGATGGCTGTGAAAAATCACCTACACCCAATTTGCTTAAAAAAAGACAAAATTCTTAGGAAATATAAAAACTTATTAAATATTAAAATAGTACATACATGTATATATGTACCATATAATACATGCATAAAAGGTAACTGGGGGAAAGATAAAGGGAGGGGGGAAGGGGGAAAGGGACAAAGAATGGAAATAGTTAAGAATACACTGACTCATAAAATCATATTAATGTCTAGCTCCTCATTCAGTCCCCCGGGCGAAAGGACGTTCAAAGCGTATATCCAGTAGGTTTCCCTACTGCACAAACGCCTGAACCTCTCGGCCTCAGAGGGACCTTTAGGAATAGCCTCAATCACCCAGACATATAATCCCTCAGTGGATTTATCATGGTGATGGAGGAAGTGTCTGGGGACGCTATGGTGATCTTTGCCCTCCTGAATATAGCGTCGGTGCTGACCAAAACGTGCTCTAAGGGTCCGTATGGTCCTGCCAACATAGTGCAGGCCACACGGACATACCAGGCAGTATACCACAAATTCCGACGAACAGGTATGGAATTCATTAATTCCATACCTGTTGCCTCCAATCACAAAATCCTTCTGTCCATGCTTCACGTATTGGCATGTTAGACATTGTATTTTAGGACATGATACATGCCAATAACGTTGAAGAAGGTTAGGGAAGGGGAGGCATGTTTTTTGGATTTTAACTTGCTAGGTGCAATTTTTGTTTTTATGTTAGGAGCCTTTCTGTATGAAAAACAGGGTTTTTCAGAAATACTGTTTTCAAGTGGGGATCTTGGAGCAGAAGTGGCCAATGTTTTTTGACCACCCGCTCCATCTGTCGGTGGTGGTTGTGGAATTGGGTTGTGAATCTCATCTGTAAGCCTTCAGCTCCAGTTTTTTCACGCTTAGCAGTCTGTGGTGCTATATATTGGGAGAACGCCTGCTTTACAATGGTGTCTGGGTACCCTTTTTCCAGGAATTTTTGTTTGAGGGCTGTACCTTGTATTTCGTAGTCCGAAGCCTTAGTGCAATTGTGTCTAAGTCTACAGAATTGACTTTTCGGAATGTTGTCTAACCAATGGGGGTGGTGACAACTCTGATAGTGCAACAAGGAATTACCTGCAGTCAGTTTTATGTAATTTTTGGCCAATATGTGCTGGTTGTCATGGTGGAGATCCAGGTCAAGAAAAGCCAAATGGTCAGGGTCGACCACAGAAGTGAACCTTAATCCCATGTCGTTGTTATTACAATGGGAAACAAAGTTTGAAACCTCTGCAGCCTCTCCATCCCAGATAATGACGATATCATCAATATATCGTCCAAAAAACACTATATGGGGAGTGTACGGATTATTATTAAGCACATATCGGGTTTCCCAGTGTCCCATAGTAAGATTCGCATACGATGGAGCGAAATTGGCTCCCATCGCTGTGCCCGTAGTTTGTAAATAATAATCATCATTGAACAAAAAATAATTATGTGAAAGACAAAATAAAGTGGCTTGCATATTGAAATCAGCCTGTTTTGGGTGGATAGTATCGTCCTGGCTGAGATAGAACTCTAGAGCCCTCATGCCAACTGCATGTGGGATAGATGTGTACAGGGATTGCACATCTAACGAAACCCACAAATATGTTGGTTCCCAAGTGTACGGTGTAAGGAGCTCTAATATATGTATACCGTCCCTGATGTAAGAGGGAAGCTCTTGGACTATAGGCTGAAGGAATATATCTATATACTGCGAGAAGCCACTAGTAATACTATCCATCGCAGCAACAATAGGCCTACCCGGAGGATTTTTTGTGCACTTGTGCACCTTTGGTAGGTGGTAAAAGTATGGGGTATGGAAATAGTCCCTAAAAAGAAAGGACATCTCGATCTTGGAGATGATTCCATTCCTCAAGGCCGTGCTGGCTAAGAGGTTCGCCTCAGCCGTATATTCGGGTAATGGATCTTTTTAAAGTTTCATGTATGTATTGCTGTCGGATAGTAACCGATTAGCCTCATTCACATAATCCTTTTTATTCTGAATAACGATACTCCCGCCTTTGTCGGCAGGCTTGATGACAATCCGGGAGCCTGCGTTCCACTGCGGCTTCCGGTGTTACCAGTTCTCCGGACCAGCTTCCTGTGACGTCACCTCCGGGCCGGTGGACGGCCGGATCCTGCGGCTGGATACGCTGATACACGGACTGAAGCTTACTACAGTGTAAGTTATTATGTAAACGTTGTGCAATAAATATTTTTGGCTTACTACAGTGGCGCCTGTCTCTCTTCTCACAACCAGGCAACAAGAGCTCAACCAAAACAACTGGAGACCACCTAAAAAAACAAACATCCTCAAAGAGGATCAGGTCCTCTAAACAGCAGCCTGCAAAACCTTGCAGCCAAAAGAAGCATTCGCAGATGCCAACACATCAACTTTATAGAGTCTTACCTGTCGGTGAGGCGTCTTCGATTTAAAAATCGTGCCACCTGGCGCCGCCAATACGTCACCGCAAATACGATGCTCGGGAAAGGCCGAACAGGCATGCGGCACATGCGCAGTGACACTTCGGCGCTGAGCGGCGCCATTTTTCAAAAGACACTCTAGCCAGTGACTCGAGTATAAGCCGAGGGGTGCACTTTCAGCATGAAAAAACATGCTGGAAAACTCGGCTTATACGGTACATTTTATTTGGGTACAGCGTCGTACAACCATGCAATTGTCAGTAACACAGTGCCGTATCGCAAAAATTGCCTGGTCATAAAGGGGGATAAATCTTCCAGAGCTGAAGTGGTTAAAGTGCCACTGACCACCAATGATTGTAGGATTGCTTTAGTGGTGCTAAAATGCCAAGGACCACCAATGATGGGGGTAGGAATGTTTAAAGTGCCACTGACCACCACCAATGATGAGGGGTTGGGGTTTAAAGTGTCACTGGCCACCAATGGTTATTGGATTGCTTTGGGGGTGAGGAGGGGGGTGTAAAGTGCCATGACCATAAATTGTTGTGGAATTTGGGTTTATCTATGACATTTAACCATTGCACACAATGCAATTTTATCCTCCAGGGAACTTTCTTGCATTAGTAATGGAAGAGTCACGATTGGCATCATTGGGTGACTTTTAAAGGCTAAGCACACCTTAACCACCTCAACACCAGCATGTGTCTTCATTCCCAAAAATTGTTGCAAAAATTATATGTTTAATATTCTATGCTCACATAATTGTCAGTCAAACTAACACAGCACTGAAAAATGGCCCTGAAAGGAAGGGGATGTAAGGTGCTAGCATTTAGGTGGTTAAGTGACGATTTCTAAAAGGCAAATAAATAAATTCAGAAATATCCTATTTATTGATAACTTTAGAGCGGTTGGCCCGCAGCCAGCAGCCTTTTTAATAATAAGACCCCTAAAGGGCCTTTAAAATTACATTTTTCATTCACGCTGATTTTTAATCTCCTGTTCTCATCTCTCTTTTAATCAGCACCGGAATAATAAAGTGCTGGCCAAGTTTTAGCTATATTGAAATTCTTAGAAATACAAGAAATGTGAAATCAACTTCCAACATACGCTGAAGGAAAAAATTTAAAGCAACTAAAAGAAAATATCTCCATGTGACACCACAGAGGTTCCTTAACTACTTAGCAACTGCCCTATAGCAGTTTTACTGCTACAGTGTGGCAGCTGGGCGCAGGATACGTGATTCTGCACTTCTGGGTAGGGGGAGCGCATGTGCGGCGCTGCCGGCTCGCTCCTCTTGTGATTGTACACAGTGGGAGCTGATTGGTGGGTACTGCGCACTCGATGTCCACAGGCACCCACAGATCATCAGCCTGAGAAACAAAACTGCAATTGGCCTATGTAAGTGCTGGTTTACACATATGCAATGTGGGAACCCGCGATCCCGCATCGCAGTCGACTTGCAGGTAATTCACACTGCCATATGCAAATGGCTGGGGGTGTCTATACAAAGTCAACAACACCCCCAAATAAGTTGGCATATTGCAGTCGGAACTGTCAGTTCGGACATGAATGGGATTGCATAGGTGTGAACACCCATGCGATCCGATTCTGGTGCGACCAAAAAAAGGGTCCTGTGTGACTTTGGTCCGAATGCGATGCAAATCCAGCCATACAATCTGTATGGCTGAATTCACAACGCACAGACATTGCATGTGATTTGCAGAGCAGTGCGGTGGGAATCACATGCAATGTCTGACATCGCTGAAGTGTGAACCAGCACTAAAGAAGACAGATTGCGGTTCTGACAGGAGGGAAGGCATGGATCCTGTGTCTCTATAAAGCAGGGACATGGATCCATGCCTTCCCCTAGTAAAAGCACCTCCCGCAGTTTAATAAAACACTGGCTAGGCACACAGTTAACCCTTTGATCACCCCTGATGTTAACCCCTTCCCAACCAGTGTCATTAGTACAGTGACCGTGCATATTTTTAACACTGTATCAGTGTCACTGGCCCCCAATGAAATGGGGACAAGTGCAATGCAATGCAAGTCTACAGGTCAGGTTTGACCTGACAGAAAACAACAGAACCCTGAGTCTGGTTGATTTTCGCTATAGTGATCATCATCCATGATCCCCCAGTGATTCATTTCTATTCACTAGGAGTGTAGCATGTAGTGGCAATAAATCACTAATAGCACATAACTTCAATTTTGGGAGATGGATCATTACTACATGCAATCACAGGTGTAGCCACTGCTACACTTTATTACCAAAAGTATTGGAACACCTGCCTTTACACACACACACATGAACTTTAATGGCATCCCAGTCTTAGTCCGTAGGGTTCAATATTGAGTTGGCCCACCCTTTGCAGCTATAACAGCTTCAACTCTTCTGGGAAGACTGTCCACAAGGCGTAGGAGTGTGTCTATAGGAATATTTAAACAGAAGTCCTTTCCGTGGGTAGGTTATGAAGAGGAAAAATGGAAAGAGGAGGAGAGGTCCCGCTCCCAGAATAAAATCTGAACCCAATGATAACTCCACCACAGTGCTCCACGCAGATAAAGCGCTTACCGGAATGTGTAGACCCTTAAATGAATGAGTGGTCAGTCGGGCAGGTGGTGAGAATCACACGGGATCATGCCAGGGAAAGCCTCATGCTTGCAGGTCTCCTGTGTGTCTCTGGCTGTCAGATTACAGGCTGATCATGCCAAGGAAAGCCCTTTGAGGGTCTACACATTCCGGTAAGCACTTTATCTGCGTGGAGCACTGTGGTGGAGTTTTCATTGGGTTCAGATTTTATTCTGGGAGTGGGACCTCTCCTCCACTTTCCATTCTTCCTCTTCATAACCTACCCACGGAAAGGACTTCTGTTTGGCTATGCTCTTTTTTTGATTTAAGGACTGGCCTATCATATTTTCCTCTAAAGTTGACATGTATTTTTGAGCATCTAATGTACATGTACAGTATATACTGTGATTAACATCTTTTGTGGCGCTGTACCCTTTTATTTTCTATTTATTGTTTGGATCTTATCATATAATAGGTACAGGCAGCCTATTCAGTCCATTTAGCATACTATTCAATTAGGTGTGCAGACAGCCGATTTGATGTATTATTATACATTGTACGACCACGTTTTTGATTTATGGGAATATTTGACCAATCTTCCAGAAGCGCATTTGTGAGGTCAGGCACTGATGTTGGACTAGAAGGCCTGGCTTGCAGTCTCCGCTCTAATTCATCCCAAAGGTGTTCTATCAGGTTGAGGTCAGGCCAGTCAAATTCCTCCATCCCAAACTCACTTATCCATATCTTTATGGACCTTGCTTTGTGCACTAGTCTAAATCATTTTGTGGAGGAGGGATTGTGGTGTGGAGTATTTTTCAGGGAATAGGATTGGCCCCTTAGTTCAAGTGAAGAGAACTCTTAAAGCATTAGCATACCGTGACAATTTGGACAATTTCATGCTCCCAACTTTGTGGAAACAGTTTGGGGATGGCTCCTTCTTCTTCCAACATGAATGCGCACCAGTGCACAAAGCAAAGTCCATGGATGGATGAGTGAGTTTGGGGTGGAGGAATTTGACTGGCCTGAACAGAGTCCCGACCTCAACCCAGCACACCTTTGGGATGAATTAGAGCAGAGAATGTGAGCCAGGCCTTCTCGTTCAACATCAGCACCTGACCTTTCAAATGCGCTTTTGGAAGAATGGTCAAACATTCCCATAGATACACTCCTAAACCTTGTGGACAGCCTTTTCAGAAGAGTTGAAGCTGTTATAGCTGCAAAGGGTGGGCCAATTAAATATTGAACCCTACGGACTAAGACTGGGATGCCATTATCCCAATACTTTTGACAATATAGTGTAGCAATCGATTCTGGTTTGATTTTAAGTATCAATTGCTAAAAAAAATAAAAATCGCACCCACGCTTAGAAGGCTTCTCAACACACTTAAAAAAAGACGTGGAGGGAAAAAGCTGTGCTCAAAAATGCAAAGGACAAGTCATCAGTCCTGTGCTCTTCCTGTAGACAGTTTTTTTCATTACCGACTTACTATGCCTCGTTCCACCCTGTGTCTTTGCGTTGAGGCAATCATCTTAGTAGAGTTAGGGGTTTGCTTCCTCATGTCAAAGCTGCCCCCCCCTCTCACACATGACTGACAGATACAATCAAGATGCAGCAGGAAAGGTGCAGAAAGCACAAATACACAGAATGAATGAAGAGGGCAGGGAGAGCTTTGCATCACAGGGCTACAGGTACAGCTTCTCCCCAACAAGGAGAACAGTAGGCAGCACAGTACTGACATCATGAAATCTCAGGAGACTAACAGGTATAGACACAGTGACTTAAACTGGGTGCACACTAGGAGTTTTCTTTTTTTTAACTAGTGGGTTGAACGAAAAAACCTCCAAGATTCCTGCATTCACACAATCAATGTGGTTGCAGGGATCTCCCCTGCTGTGCTATAGTATTCCGACAGCAGGGACTCCCCTCCTTAGAATAAACTGATCTATTGCTTGTTTTCCAGCAGGACTGTTCAACAAAAGCCAGTCAAACAATCGGTTTCTGTTGAACTCGGTGGGTACACACGGTCCAAATTCGGACAGTTCCTGCTGAACTGGTCAAATATCAATACAAAAAGCTTTAGATCTGACACTACAGATAAGAAGCTATGAGGCTGCAGGCACAGGACCGCCTAGGCAAAGGAAGTGCTCTGTTATTTTTTCAGGAGGAATTTTTCAAGGCAAAATGTATATTTTCAGGTTACTGCTTAGGCCCCTTTCACACTTATGCGGCCTGGGAGTCGCGCGATTTTGCCTCGACTTTGACTGCATTTGAAGCAATGCCTGTGTAATCTTGAGGTCTATGGACCCCAAGTCGCATCAAAGTCGGACCAAAGTAGTGCAGGGACTACTTTAAAGTCGCACAGATATGAACGGTACTCATTGGAAATCATGGGGTACCACTTGTCATGCGACTTTGCAGTCCCAAGTCGCAGGACAAGTCCCACAGTCCCACAATTGCAAAAGGGGCCGTAGGCATGATAAAATCTTCACATGTTGAGTTCAAGTGCATTTTAGGCAGTGATACCCATGTTCCCCTGATATAAAGTGAATGAATTGAGGGAGCATTTACAAATGGGTACATATTGTATGAAATACAATAACCCAATTCATCAAAAATTACAGGCAAGGCCTCATTGACTTGGGCGCAGAGGCCTGCACACCAAGAGAGGCATTTATTTATGTGAATACGGGTTCCCGCAGCTAAATGCAGGCAGCCTTTGTTAATGAACAAGGGGATGAATAGAGGGAGCATTTGCAATGTGTATGCATATCGTGTAAAATACAATAACCCAAGTCATCAATAATTACAGGTAAGGCCTTATTCACTTGGGCACAGAGGCCTGCACACCGTGGAAGGGGTCTTTTTTTATGCGCCTAGCGGTGCCCGCAGTTGCGTGCAGGCAGCCTTTGTTAATGAATGGACATTCATCGGCTGTACATACCCAACCACACAGCCAAATTTGACAGGCGTGCATGTGCATGGCCCCAAGTGCAAACAGCGTGCATTTGGAGCCACGCACCCACCCCTGTGAGCCTGGTAAGGTTGGCTGTGCGGGTAAGTCCATACAGCAGCTGTATGTTCTTTCATTGACAAAGGCTGCCTGCACGCAGCTCCGGATGGCTCCAGGTGCTTAAACAAACGCCTCTTTTATGGTGTGAAGGCCTCTGTGCCCAAGTGAATGGGGCCTTACCTGTAATGCTCCAGGTGCATTAACAAAGGCCTCATTCCTGGTGTACAGGCCTCTGCGCCTGCATGAATGAGACCTAAATGCTACGAATACTCCTCAAAAACAGTACTTACATAAAATACATGCTAGTTTCCCTTTAAAAACAGATTATTTTATATTAAAGACCCTGGTTTTCTTTCGGTGTTGCAACAACAGTCACTATACTGTAATATGTGTTTATACATCTTTTATGTTTTCCAACTTACTACTATAACCATGGTCAATTTTTTCTTTGAAACACATATATCTTATAAATACATTTGATAAATTTCAACTATTTACATAGGAAGATAAAAATGAAGGTACACCCATTTTTTTTACAAGGCAACATGCAAAGGGGAAACAAAGCACGCTGGTCCTTGTGTAGGTAAGTCACTGAGAACTTCCATGTTCCATTGAGGCCTTTCTGCCCAGAACAGTAGTAGAATGTTGAGACCTGGCCAGGCAACATGAACTCATAATTAGTTCAATACAGTATAGTCTCTCATGCCTTAAAGCATTTTAAACCCCAAAACAAAAAAGTAAAATATAGTAGCTTTCCAGTCTTTAGATGAGGTGGCTGCATTAACCTTCATTTTTTTTTTTTTAGGCTTTATTTCTTTAAAGTGATACTAAATACACACTGTTTAATTTACAGTGCCCCCTCTATTTCTATCTATGTGGATGATGGCACTGTTATTACTTTAATTGAAAAAAAAAAAAAAACATCAAAGTACCTTATTCCTAATTAACATACAGCTGTCACATGACCCAGCTCTCTCCCAACCTATCTGCAGGGAAACATAAGCAGGAGGAGCTTCTAGTCCTCTGCTGCTGGTCACATGTTCAAAATAGAAAAAGACAGTCTTTGGAATACAGAGTAAAAATAAATAAATGATATCAATAAACTGTTTTAAATTGTCATACAAATAAACATTTGAAATCAAATTGTTATTATTTTTAGTAATAACATGGTGTGGGCAGATTTCTGCCAGTCACAGGCTGTGTCATGTCCCTCCAGCCTGTGTCTTAGAATAAGAGTGAGGTGAAGCCTCCATCAATCTACATGTAATATCCCGCCCCCCCATTGTGTTTAGCTGGTTAGAGGGCATAAAGGAGGGAGGGAGTGGGCTGTCATTTACTACTGTGTATACGCCCACATGTGTGACTCTATAGTCACATGGGCTGTTCAGATGTGACAAATGCTCAGCATAGAAACCCACTGAGAACTGAGCATGTGCAGAGTTGCCAACACTGCTCTGCAAAATCCCTATCTATATTGGGGACTTGGACAGAAGGGGGAGATAGAGAGCAGCAGGGTCAACCAGTTTTTTTTGCAGAATACAGAAAACAAATCTCAAAGTGACTGTGTGAGTATGAACGGCATGTAATACACCATTTGACAGTTTTTTATGATGTGGGGTTAGTGCCACTTTAATTTAAACTATTGAACCCAGGATGTTCTCCTGATTTGGACAACATACACCTCACACTCTCTTTTTCATTACGTGGGGGATTGGGGAGTTGTTTTGTAGTTCACGGAAGATAGCTTGGAAAACTGTTAACATTGTGAGATTTCAGTACAATGCCCAGGAGGTTTAAAGGACACTGGGTTTCCCATAAGGTCAACAGGAATTTCCAATACTTGCATAAAATGCAGTCACTACACCTACGGGTTGGTAAGCTGTAACATTATACATTTTTGTTCTTGGGTTTACTGTTACTTCAAATAGATTTTCTCCTCACTCTGAAATGATCTGTGTAATGCTGGGTGTCAGGTGAAAAAATGCTGTTGGGTGAGGAGAATCCGGTGTTATCTCGAGTGCTTAGTGAAATTTCATCGATTTTGTAAGAGATTGAGTTGTAATAAACTGGGTTTGTGTGGCAGCTCAGTGCTTCATGATGAGATATGGAAGGACTGTTACAGAATGGGGATCTGTAACACATACATGCGCAAAATGAACCAGCTCTAGAGGTTGTATTTGAAGATCTTCGTTTGCCCCGGTCATTTTCATCCTGCATGAGAGGTATGAGGTTTATCTGGCTTGTTGTATCCCCTATAGGAAGAAAAATGGAACTCCGACTTCTGGCATCCATTTTTGACCGAAGACCGATGGTGTTCTGTACTCTCCGTAAAGAAGCCCTTTCTTCTGCATCCCGTCTTTCATCTTCAGAGTTCATGGTCAGAAAACGAAGGACTACCAAGTTAAGGAAAGCGCCTATAACGGTCAGTCCCACAAGAATATACATGAAACTAAATGCTACATAGGGTGGTTTTTTCTGCAATGCCTCGTTCTTCTGGAGGGCAACAAAGTCTCCGAACCCAATGGTTGTAAGAGTAATAAAACAATAATAGTAAGAGTGGAAAAATGTCCATCCTTCAAAATAGGAGAAGGCAGCTGCTCCAATGCCAAGTGTACCAATGCAAGACAGCAAGCCCACCATGACCATATTTTCCATAGACACTTCAGTCTTCCTCATGTGAAAACATTTCTTCAGCTTCTTTAATAAGAACCTGACAAACGTGTTCATGCGTTCACCCAGACTTTGGAACATGACCAGGGTTAGTGGAATCCCAAGGACTGCATAGAACATACAGAAGACTTTTCCAGCATCAGTACCAGGAGCAGCATGACCGTATCCTGGAAGAAAACAACAGAAAGCTGTGATGAGACATCATGGTAGATTAAGAGCATGGATTTAAAGAACTTAAAATAATTTTTAAGGGATTGTTTAGGTAAAGTCTAACTCCAACCAATATTTTTTTTAGTTTTTAGCAGATCAAAAATATATTATAACAAAGCTTTATCAGGTTATTAGAAGTTGAAAATCTTTGGACAAACAAAAGACAGAGAGAGGGGCACACAGTCTATAGTGAACTATAAAGTGTAAGGGATTATTATAATAAGTAAAATGTACACTCACAATAAAAGTTGGTGATAGATCAGAAAGATCAACTAGATCACAGGACCCGGTGAGCAGGATGAAACGCAGGATGAAAGCCGATATTCCTGACTTGGCCACCGGCAAGGGAAGGAGGAAGCGAGACCCTGCAGATGGAACGCTGTTTGGCATCTGAAAGAGCTGCCTCTGAAGCCCGGGACAGGAAGCAGCTGGACATCACTGCTGAGCACCAAATGGACAGGGTCGCGTTTCAAAGTGTATTTACTTCTTCCTCAGTCAGAGGCCAAGGTAGGGATATCGGGTTTCATCCTGCTCTCTGGGTCCTGTGATCCAGCTGATCTTACATATGGCGCTTTTCCACTGCATGGAACCGAACGGTTCGGCTCGCTTTTGTGCTTTTCCACTACTGGTACTGCATGGTATGGTGTAGGAACGGTTCGGTACGGTACGGCGGCGCTTTTCCACTGCATGGAACCGAACGGTACGGCTCTCAAAAACAGTACCTACTTGATTGTGGTTCCAACAGGTACCATACCCGGTACCATATCCCACAATCCTTTGCATGCAGTCACTAGTAGCCACTGATTGGTCAGAGAATCCCACCCACCCCATTGTTATCCCACCCACTTAACTTTAGTACTACTTTAGTGGAAAAGCAAACCATACCGTACCGTACCGAACCGTTCCAACACCGTACCATGCGGTACCAGCAGTGGAAAAGCAAACCGGGCCAAGCAGGGCCGAGTAGAGCCGAGCCGGTACTTGCAGTGGAAAAGTGACAATATTAAGCTACGAAGTGTGCACGTCTCTCTGTCTTTTGTTTGACCACAGCTATGCAGCGCTTACCCATGCAGCTTTAAAGCAGCACCTCCATAGCCTTCATCTACATCAATGTTTAAACCCTTTCCTTCCTGGGTTACCCCTTTTTATTATCTTATTGTTTCACAAACCATTTTAATACTGATAATTTTAATACCGATTGTTTACACTGATTCCTTGTGCATGATTCTTTTGAGTATTTTTCACTCTTGTGACTGTACAGTACTCTCTGGGGCCGACTTGGATTTTTGGCATGTCGACCCAGGAGTTTATTGGGGAGCAGGGGCAGATTCTCCTGGGGGTTAGCGCAATGGTCCTTCTGTCAACATTTTTATCTGGCGCTTTATCAGGGTATTATACATACAGTAATACCTTGGTTTGGGAGTAACGTGGTATGCGGGCATTTTGCAAGACAAGCAACATTTTTTTTTTAAATGATAACTTGATATGTGACGGCTGTCTTGCAAGTCAAGCAGTAAGGGGATCAAAGTTTTACAGTTTTAATGTAAAAAGAAGTGGAATTACACTCACAAGGTATTACTCGCATTAAGGAGTCTGGTGCTTGTCCATGTAAAGCCACTGGTGTATACAGTAACGCCGCTGGTGTATACACCAGCAGCTTTACAATATACACCAGTGGCTTTACTGTATACATTAGTGGCTTTCTGTGGATAAGCACTAACGTGGGATATTGTTTTTAACATTGTGAGTGTATTTCCACTGTTTTTTTTTTTTTACATTAAAACTGTGATCCTTCTACTGCTCGTATTGCCCCGAACCTCTGGCCACATACTGTATACACCATACACTTTATACTGTATTTTGTTTTGCCGTAATCATTTTTATATGAATAAATGGTTGTGGAACCAATCATCTGAGTTTCCATTATTTTTTTTTGGGGGGGGATTCGCTTTGACGAGTGCTTTGGATTACAAGCACGTTTCTGGACAAGTTATACTCGCAATCCAAGGTAGTTACATAGTAGGTAAGGGTGAATAAAGACTATAGTCCATCCACTTCAACCTGTGTAAATGTACGTGTGTCAGTGTCGATAATCCTTTTTCTATATCGCTGTATGTTGTGTTCACTAAGATGCATGTCCAAGAGTCTCTTAAAAATATCAATACTCCCGACTGACCCCACCAGTTGTAGAAAAGAGTTCCAGTAGCTCAAACCATAGAAATACAGAAAGGCATGCCAGACCAAAACTGGATGAAAAAAAACAAGATTTAATTGTGGGTAAAGAAAAGTTGTATAAAGCGGCCAATGCTTTCCAAAGGTGATTAAACCCCCCCCCCCCCTTCACCCAGGCTATAAGACTCTTATCCACTTTTGGTCTGGCACTCCTTTCTGCATTGCTAAGGTTCTTATTACCATCTGTGTTCCTGTTAATATTACCCATCACCTTCTGTCCCAATGACAAGCTGCCAGTAGGACAGAAGGCATTAGAAAATCTCTTCAATGGGTAGTGAGACAATCAAAAAACAGACATTGCTTTTTTCTGCCACCTTTTCAACAGGGCAAGGCTTAGACTCGCCTCCTGCTGGAGAAGCAAGTATGGGAATCTTCTATTGCAAGGTGCTTTTATTGGAAAATGTTTGTACTTTTATTATTCGGAGTCACTTTAACAAGTCTTAAAGTAGAATTCCAGCCTGCAGCTTAGGAGCATTGGCACTTACTAAATGAACAGCAGGCAATTCACAGCACAAAAGAGGCATCCATTACATTAAAACGCTAGTTGTACCACATTTTACTGAAGGCATAGGTCTGAAGGTAGCCAAAAGGCAAACACACACACAAACATTGAGGGGAAAAATAATTTAAAAAATAAAGCTGGAGTTTGACTCTAGGGTGGGAACGTCAAGGAAAACCTCAGTTGGGTTACAGACACTGTTGAAAAGAGCACACCTTCCAAGTTGGATTTTCCTATAGCAGTCATGGAGCAAGGAAGTTCATTGTTGTGGGCACTGGCAGCCACATATTGTATGTACTGTATACTGTACACAATCTGTATACTAAGTAGGGATCACAAAATCCAACATGAAAACTTAAAATAAGGTTAGAAAAAAAAAAAGATATCAATAACTGTTGCACAAAAATACAAAACTAATACTACTTAAAAATTATTTAGAACTTTTTTCCTTGTCTACAAGGGAATTACACTTCACAATTCAAGGTTTTTATAAAAAATTAAATAAATAAAATAAAAATAAAAGAATAACGCCACAATCTCCATCAAGTCCACTCAATCTAGTGCAGGGCGGTTCCAAACAAATCCAGTTTAATTGGTTTATTAATGGTTATAAACAGTGATGGCACAGCATGGCATTCCCAGAAGTGCGGGCACTGTTTATCTGACCAGCGAGGATAATTGTTAAAAGTGTAATTTCTTCAGTGTTGTCACATGAAAAGATATAATAAAATATTTACAAAAATGTGAGGGGTGTACTCATTTTTGTGAGATACTGTATATATAAAGATATAATTATTTACGAGTGTCACTATGTATAAAAGTTCAAGCATAAACCTATATGATGTTTTTGGTTATAGCCTATAAAATTGTCTTTTATATGTATATAAACCATATTCATTTCTATTTATTTTTATTTCTCTTATGTTCCTAATTCTCTTAACTTTATTTTATGTTATACCAGCTACCAGCATTGCCGTGTGAAAAATGTGATAAGTGCTTATTTACTGGTATTTTATATCATCCATTACTGCACATGCGTATACATGCTTGTAGAGCCGCTGGCCCTTGTAGTCTCACAGCTGTGGCTCAACATTCTCCCCCCCCCCCCCCCCCCCCATATAAAGCAGAATACGCAGTTCAACTTCAGGCCTGTAGAAGGAGCAAGAGGCTCTGAGCACGTAGCCTAGGGGCCACACACATTTTTTTTTTTTGTTTATGGTTGTTAAGGAGGCCAGTTCCGGCTCACTCCTTAACAACCAGCTATTCTGATTTACAGAAGAAATGGCAAACATACAAAACGAATTCCAAAAATGAATTGGTCAAATATTGCGTCATTGGAATTTGTATTTTCAGCATTGTTTATTCAAATATTCAAAATAGGATTACATTTAAAAAAAACAAAAAAAAAACAGTGTGTGCCCCCCTGAAATATATACCAGACCCGTATCCGAGCATGCGGCCAGGAAGGGGTGGGGGGGGGTGAACGCCCCCTCTCCTGAAACCTATCAGGCCACATGCCCTCAACATGGTACTTTGGAGCAGGGGAGATCTACACTGGGGAAATTTATTTTTTAATAAAGGACATGTCAAAAACTCGTGTTGTGTTTTTATTCACTTTTTACACTTTTTTGGTGAATGGGAAGGGGTACCATACTCATTCAAATAAGCACATAATTCACATACTCATTCTGATAAAGCTCCCCGCCCACAGACCCACACAACCACTGGCCAGGGTTGTGGGGAAGATGCCCTTGTCCCCATCAACATAGGCACAAGGTGCTTTGGGATGCCCGATGTTGAGGGCATGTGGCCTGGTATGGTTCGGGGGGGGGCACTCGATCACCACCCCCCCCCCCCTTTCCTTGCCTACCAAACTGCATGCTCAGATAAGGGTCTGGTATGAATTTTGGGGGGGATTCTACGCCGTTTTTTTTTTTTTTAATTTGGCATAAGGTTCCACTTAAAATTCATACCAGACCTAAAGGGACCCCACATTGTTTTTTTTTTTTTTTTTTTCTGAATTTTTCATTGCCGGCATTCTTTTGTTTACATTTCAGCTGTCAGTGGGGAAGCCTTCTGGTAGCTGATAAGTCATCGGTTGTTAAGAACGTGGCAGCCGGATTCCCAGCCCGCTCCTTAGCAACAAGCTATTCTTCACACAGAATTCAAATCGGTCAATCATTTTTCAACCGATCCAAATTGTTCTGAAAATTTGGAATTTGTTAGAAAATGAATAAACTAAACAAAAACGAAACAAAAGTAAAACAAATCCTGAATGAATCAAGCAACAAAATTAGTAACATAAGGAATCTATGCGAAACTAAACAAATGTTTTAGCTCTGCATGTGTCTAGTGAGAAACCTTGAGCAACTAGATCAGATGATTTTATTGCTGATTGTTAGTTCCCCCACCCCCAGGGCCTGCTATCTCCAAGGCAAAGCCCTTGGATGAAAAGTGTTCGGCACACAAAGCCCCACATGTCTGTAGATCTCCATGGAGGCAGAGGCGCCTTGAGGTTTCTTCAGGGGTGCCTTGGCAAAATGCCCGAAAATTGCCCAAAAATTGTATACAAGCCAGCAATTGGATGAAGCCTGCCTTTTAGTTACACAAATCCACAGATGTTCATTGTGCACCATCACAACCTTTTAGCTGCTGACATCCTAACGATCAATGACATCATCAGTTGACCTGGAAGATGTCAGTCGCCTGCATGGCATCCTTGTTTGACCCGTCCTTGCCCCTCTCCATCAGCATTGAGGGCATGTAGAAAAACACTGGAATGCTAGTCAATACCAGTTTGCAAAAGTACTGTATATTTGCTTTGGAAGAATAAAAAACCCCTAACATTGGATGTCCTACTTGTGTGGATGTTGCTGCATTATTTAAAACTATTAGAATAGTTTTTACATTTTAGAATGGGTTGCCTCGAGACTGTCCATAATTTTAAAGGGTGCCTTGACTGAAAAAAGTTTGAGAAACACTGGTCTAAGGCGATGCCCTCGCTGCTTTGCTACAGGAGAGCATGAGTTACATGTGCCAACGTCGCTCTCCAATTCAGTGTCTGAATCCGTGCCCGGAAATGATGTCCTGAGAGACCGGAAGTGATGCGGTTGCGCCTGACATCAGCACGTCGCACATGCGTGGTCCTGGGAAACGCTGGGGACCACAAGTCAAATGCGCCATTATCCTGCCTTCCCACCAAACAGCAGCGGGATTTATCCCAGAAGCCACCTTCCTGGGGTGGGCTGTGCAGGCAGCACACTGGATATAAGAAGGGCAAATTTAGGCTTTGAAACTTAGATGCTGCATGTAAAGGAGCTTGAGCTGCTAGAGCAGGGGTCTCCAAACTATGGCCAATGTCATGTCTGTGAATGTCAGAGTTTTGCAATGTCTCATAGGACGTATGATTCTGCAACAGCTGGAGAGCCGTAGTTTGGAGACCCTTGTGCTAGAGGCTTATCTGTAAATGAAAAACAAAGAAAAATCTTGCACGTATGGATTTAATCACTTGCTTTCCTCTATTCCCCCTTTTTTCACCTGGGTTGGTGCTATATTATTATGTGTATTATACTTAGGGGAAGTCTGTAAAATATGCATTTTGGCTTTATAATAATATCTCCTAGACACACCAGCTCTCTGATGTATTATTTAAAAGGAAGGAAGCTGCTAATGCTAATTCGAACTGTGATACATAGTCATTAGTATAATTTTAGCATGGGGCTTTGTTTATATCCTGACATTATACTGCATTCTCTTTATAAATATATATTTGTGTTTTAATATTAAAGTGCTATTCCAATATGAGGCCTATTTTAAGATCTTGGATTTATTCCATCTATTTGAACATATTTATATCTTGCTTGGTGAGAATTGAACAGTGGCCTGGCGGTGCTTGCATAATCATTTGACGTTCGTTCTAAAATTGCCTTATCTTGTATGCAAGTGCATGGATGAAAAAATGTCTCAATTTTTTTGTCTTTTTTTTAACAAAGAAAATGTACTTAACCACTTAAGGACCAGGCCTATTTCTGACACATGTTGTTTACAAGGTAAAATCAGTATATTTTTGATAGAAAATGACTTAGAACCCCCAAACATTATATATACAGTATATACATATTTAGCAAAGACTCTGGAGAATAAAATGGCGGCCGTTGAAATATTTTTTTGTCATGCGGTATTTGCACAGTGGTCTTTCAAACGCAATTTTTTTGGAAAAAATGCACTTAACTGAATAAAAAAAAAAAAAAAATTAAACAGTAAAGTTACCCCATTTTTTTTGTATATTGTGAAAGATGATGTCACGTCAAGTAAATAGATACCTAACATGTTACAGTTTAAAATTACGGCACTGGATGGGTGTACTATGAGTCATAGTGACGGGACCACAATCTGACGCTTGTTCTCCATGACATCTGCCTCCCAATGGCTTTAGCTCTGCTCATCCGATGCGGGGATTGCCATCATCGCTAGTTGCCACCATACAGACGTAGGTTCCTCCTTGATTATTCACCGCAGGCTCCTGGATGTACACCCATCCAGTGCCGTTGTCACGCCGAGCGCTCCGGGTCCTGCAGCGTCCCCGGAGCACTCGAGGCGTGCTGCGGGTAGCGGCGCTCCGGTCACCTTCCCCGACCGTGAGCACCGCTCCCCCGCATCTCACACACAGTCGGTCCGCGCGGCAGGACGTTCCCGTCCGCGGACTCCACTCACCTCCCGCCCTGGCTTCCTCCCGGCGCGCGCGGCCCCGCTCCCTAGGGCGCGCGCGCCGCTGCTCTGAAATTTAAAGGGCCAGTGCACCACTAATTGGTGCCTGACCCAATCAGCCCAAAACATATAAAAACCCACTTCCCCTTCCTGTCCTTGCCGGATCTTGTTGCCTTTTGTGCCTTGAGAAAGCGTTTGGTGTATTTTCCCTGCCTGTGTATCAGACCTTCTGCCGTTGCCCCTGACTACGAACCGTTGCCGCCTGTCTTGACCTTCTGCTTCGTCTGACCCTGCCTTTGCCTTGTCCTTCTGTACCACGCCTGAATCAGCTGTCCGTGAGGTTGAGCCGTTACTGGAGGATACGACCTGGTTGCTACTGCCGCAGCAAGTCCATCCGCCTTGCGGCGGGCTCTGGTGAAAACCAGTAGCAACTTAGAACCGGTCCCCTGGTACGGTCCACGCCATTCCCTCACTGACACAGAGGATCCACCCCTAGTGTCATCTTTGGCCGCCAGTCCGGACCCTGACAGTAGATCCGGCCATGGATCCCGCTGATGTGCCCCTGCCTAGTCTCGCTGACATCATTACCGTGATTGCCCAGCAGTCCCAGCGGATTGCTCAGCAAGGTCAACAGTTGGCACAGTTGACCGCCATGCTGCAGCAGCTTCTTCCAGCACGGCAGCAGCCGCCTGCTTCTGCTTCCGCTCCACCTCCGCAGCCGGTGGCCGCCGCCTCCACTAGAGTCCGTTTGTCTCTCCCGGACAAGTTTGATGGGGATTCTAAGATGTGCCGGGGGTTCTTGTCCCAATGTTCCCTGCACCTGGAGATGTTGGCCGACCAGTTTCCTATGGAACGGTCTAACGTGGCCTTCATGGTCAGTTTACTGCCTGGGAAGGCCTTGGCCTGGGCCACGCCGCTCTGGGACCGCAACGATCCTGCCACTGCCTCCGTCCAGTCCTTCGTTTCTGAAGTCCGCAGTGTCTTCGAGGAACCTGCCCGTGCCTCGTCAGCAGAAACAGCCTTGCTAAACCTCGTCCAAGGAGATGCTACAGTAGGCGAATATGCTATACAGTTTCGCACGCTGGCCTCCGAATTGACCTGAAACAACGACGCCCTCTGCGCGACTTTTAAAAAAGGTTTATCCAGCCATATCAAGGATTCTCTGGCCGCACGAGAGATACCTGACTCCCTGACGGAACTCATCCAGTTGGCTACTCGCATAGATATGCGCTTCATTGAAAGACGTCAGGAACTTCGCCAAGAAAAGAATCTTGTTCGCAACAGGCGATATCCACACTTGGCACCTCTCTTCCAGCAACCTTTGCAGCCGGTTACTGTGCCTTCCGCCGAGGAGGCCATGCAAGTGGATCGGGCTCGCCTGACCCAGCAAGAAAGGTCTCGCCGGAGGAACGAGAATTTTTGCTTATACTGTGCGATTTCCGAACACTTCTTTAAGGACTGTCCAGTTCGTCCTCAGCGTCAGGGAAACGCTCGTACCTAGTGAACGTGGGAGAGGCGTCGCTGGGTGTAAATTCTTCCTCTCCACGCTTGATTGTTCCAGTACGGATTTCTTCTGCCGCTAAAGTCCCTTCCCTGCAGAGGCCTTCTTGGACTCTGGTTCTGCAGGAAACTTCATTAAAGCCTCCTTCATCAACCGCTTTAGCATTCCTGTGATCCGTCTCGTCAAGCCCTTCTTCATCACTACAGTTAACGGAGAGAATCTGAACTGTACCGTGCGTTATCGCACAGAACCCGTGCTCATGACCATAGGGGTCCTCCACCAAGAGACGATTGAATTTTTTGTTCTACCGAACTGCACCTCTGACGTCCTTATTGGCTTGCCCTGGCTCCAGCGCCACTCTCCTACCCTCGACTGGTCCTTGTAATGTTCTGGTACCTCTGGTACCCTTATTCCACTTTCCATTCCATGTATGCGTCCCACCATTCTCTTCTGGTAGGTGCGCATACACCTTTAAGACCGATGCTGTCATCACTGAGCGCCGCAGAGCGGCTATTTCAACCGCCGGCGTTCTCACTCACATGTTCGTTCAACCTGCCTTGCATCTATGCTTACAAGCGTGTCTCGCTGTGGAACCTCGCTACAGATCCCTGTATCTCGCTACCAGGATCACTTCCTCAGACCCAAACCTCGCTACTGATCCCTGTATCTCGCTACTGGATCACTTCCTCATCACCGGACCCTTCTACTACTATACTATAGTGATAAGTACCCCGCAGGGGAAACCTCCATAACTTACACTACTACTATTGCATTAAGGACTGTTACTACCTATCCATACTATCCTATCATCTGCACTGTTACATAGATTGCTAGCTCTTGAGACTACTACCATCTATCATCTGCACTGCTGCATAGATTGCTAGCTCTTCTGTCTACTACCATCTATCATCTGCACTGCTGCATAGATTGCTAGCTCTCCTGTCTACTACTATCTATCCTTGCACTGGGTTAGTCTATCCTGTATTTGTCATCTGCTGTCCTCACCACCTGTTAGCATACTCGATACTAACCTATCTGCATTCCTAAATACCATCTTGAACTCTCCTGTACAAACCTATCAAGTGCTTACCATCCTTGTCACTGTTCACACCTGTCCCTTCAGCACATCACCTTCATACTATCATATACATCCTATCACTCCAGGAATAGAAAGGGTGCTTCAGCCTAGCGCTTTATGTGTGCCACATCCCTAATAATATTTAGGCAAAAAATGGGGTTCCCCTTGTGGGACTTTATGGGCACATAAAATATAATATATATGAAAAAATATGTGAAAAAGGTATTTGAAAAAATATTATTTATTATAAACACAGAAATATATTGATAAAAACAGTACAGGCAAGGAAGAGAGACAGGTAAATCAACCACAGTAGTCTGTACTGAAACCCAACATGTTTCGAAGCCAAAGGGAAATTTGCTTCTTCTTCAGGGGAAGGTTCAAACGGTACTCTAATGAATAAGAAAATATAAAAAATATAAAAACCAAGGATTTTAGAAGGTTTTTTTTTTTTTTTAGGAAGAAAACATTCTAACATGACTCTTTAGAGTTTTACATGGTAGTTCTAATGACATTAGCGAGTACTCACAGGGTTGAAAAAAAAAATTTTTCAACCCTGTGAGTACTCGCTAATGTCATTAGAACTACCATGTAAAACTCTAAAGAGTCATGTTGGAATGTTTTCTTCCTAAAAAAAAACCTTCTAAAATCCTTGGTTTTTATATTTTTTATATTTTCTTATTCATTAGAGTACCGTTTGAACCTTCCCCTGAAGAAGAAGCAAATTTCCCTTTGGCTTCGAAACATGTTGGGTTTCAGTTCAGACTACTGTGGTTGATTTACCTGTCTCTCTTCCTTGCCTGTACTGTTTTTATCAATATATTTCTGTGTTTATAATAAAATAATATTTTTTCAAATACCTTTTTCACATATTTTTTCATATATATTATATTTTATGTGCCTATAAAGTCCCACAAGGGGAACCCCATTTTTTGCCTAAATATCACTCCAGGAACATCTCATTGAGTGTGTATATATCTGTATGTTGAAGCCGACAGGCCCACGGTGATGAGTCCTGGAGAGTTGGATCTGGTATTCAACACATCTCTACATGACTACTGAGTGGAGATTTTGCAGCTGTAAATCCAGCCTATAACAAAAACGCAGGAGCGTTACAGTCCTCTGGGGACATTAAATCATGGGGGCCTACCTGCCACACTCGTTGCCTCAAGTTGGTACCTACTAGACAAGTCTCTGTCTCCTCTCCATTGCTCGGCCTTCCTAAGGCCTATCAGGACTTTACTGACGTCTTTTGCAAGAAACAGGCGGAGGTCTTACCACCACATAGACCCTACTATGACTGTACCATTGATTTGCTTCCCGGTACCACACCACCCCGTGGCAGGATTTACCCTCTCTCCATTCCTGAAACCAAGGCCATGTCGGAGTACATTCAGGAGAACCTCAAGAAAGGTTTCATCAGGAAGTCTTCTTCTCCTGCCGGAGCAGGATTCTTCTTTGTTGCCAAGAAGGATGGGTCACTACGCCCATGTATTGACTACCGCGGTCTTAACAAAATCACGGTAAAGAATCGCTACCCTTTGCCTCTCATCTCAGAGCTCTTTGACCGTCTGCGCGGAGCAAAGGTCTTCACTAAGCTTGACCTCAGGGGCGCTTATAATCTTATCAGAATCTGTGAAGGAGATGAGTGGAAAACCGCTTTTAATACCAGAGATGGCCACTTTGAGTATCTCGTCATGCCTTTCGGCCTGTGCAACGCTCCTGCAGTCTTTCAAGACTTTGTCAACGAGATCTTCCGGGACATGTTATATACCTGTGTAGTGGTCTATCTTGACGACATTCTAATCTTCTCCTCCACCCTGGAGGAACACCGTCGCCATGTTCGTCAAGTGCTCCAGCGCCTTTGTGTCAACCATCTTTACGCCAAAATGGAAAAATGTCTTTTTGAACGTAGCTGTCTTCAGTTTCTGGGATACCTAGTTTCTGGACAAGGTCTTCAAATGGACCCCGACAAACTCTCTGCAGTCTTGGATTGGCCACGCCCCTTAGGACTTCTCTCTATTCAGCGCTTCCTTGGATTGGCCAATTACTACCGCCAGTTTGTTCCCCACTTCTCCACTATCGTGGCGCCTATTGTGGCACTAACCAAGAAAGAAGCGAATCCGAAATCCTGGCCTCCCCAAGCTGAAAAAGCCTTTACTCGCCTTAAGGCCGCCTTCGCCTCCGCTCCAGTCTTGAATAGGCCCGATCCTCTGAAACCATTCTTCCTGGAGGTGGATGCCTCTTCTGTTGGAGCCGGAGCGGTCCTTCTTCAAAAGTCTGCTAAAGGAAAAAACGTCACATGCGGCTTCTTCTCAAAAACGTTTTCCCCTCCTGAAAAGAACTATGCCATTGGAGATCGTGAACTACTAGCCATTAAGTTGGCACTAGAAGAATGGAGACATCTCTTGGAAGGATCTCTTCATCCTATCACCATCTACACTGACCACAAAAATCTCTCATACCTTCAGTCTGCCCAGCGCCTTAATCCTCGCCAGGCCAGGTGGTCATTGTTCTTTGCCCGATTTACTTTCCAAATCCATTTTCGTCCTGCTGATAAGAACATTAGGGCGGATGCCCTATCACGCTCCTCCGATGCCTCCGAAGATGAAACCGTTCCTCAACACATCATTCCTCCTGAGTGTCTAATTTCAACTGCCCCTGTTTCACTGGCACCAGTTCCTCCAGGGAAAACATTTGTTCCTCCACGTCTTCGCCTCCGGACTCTCAAATGGGGTCACTCCTCTCACCTGGCGGGTCACGCTGGAATTAAAAAGACGACTCAGCTAATTGCCAGACACTATTGGTGGCCTTCCTTTGAGATAGACGTAACGGAGTTCGTTCGGGCCTGTACTGTCTGCGCACGGGACAAAACTCCCCGCCAGAAGCCTGCAGGTCTTCTCCTCCCTCTGCCAGTGCCTGAACAGCCTTGGTCCCACATAGCAATGGACTTCGTCACTGACCTTCCCGTATCCCATGGCAACACAGTCATATGGGTGGTTGTTGACAGGTTTTCCAAAATGGCACATTTTGTCCCGCTTCCTGGTCTCCCTTCTGCGCCACAGCTGGCGAAGCAATTCTTTTTGCACATTTTTCGTCTCCATGGTCTTCCAACACATATCGTCTCCGATAGAGGCGTTCAGTTTATCTCAAACGTTTGGAGAGCTCTCTGCACCCAATTAAAAATCAAATTGAGCTTTTCTTCCGCCTACCACCCTCAGTCCAATGGACAAGTGGAGAGGGTTAACCAGATCCTTGGTGACTATCTGCGACACTTCGTCTCCTCCCGTCAGGATGATTGGGTCGACCTGTTGCCCTGGGCCGAATTTTCATATAACTTTAGAGACTCTGAGTCATCCACCAAATCTCCGTTTTTTGTGGTGTACGGCCATCACCCGCTGCCCCCCCTCCCCGTTCCCACCTCTTCTGGAGTTCCTGCCATTGATGCCTTGACCCTGGACTTCTCCATCTGGAAAGAGACTCAAAAGTCGCTCACCCTGGCCTCTTCTCACATGAAGAGACATGCAGATAGGAAAAGAAGAATTCCTCCTGTCTTTGCCCCTGGGGACAGAGTGTGGCTCTCTGCCAAATACATCCGGTTTCGGGTCCCCAGCTACAAACTGGGTCCGCGTTATCTTGGTCCTTTTAAAATCAAAAGCCAAATTAATGCTGTCTCTTACAAACTCCATCTTCCTCCCTCTCTTTGTATTCATAACTCCTTTCATGTATCCCTCCTCAAACCCCTCATTCTTAACCGATTTTCCTCCAAGGTCATCGTTCCGGCTCTTGTCTCTGGGTCCTCTGATGTCTTCTCGGTGAAAGACATCCTCGCCTCCAAGGTCGTCAGAGGTAAAAAAAAATTTCTTGTTGACTGGGAGAATTGTGGTCCCGAAGAGAGGTCATGGGAGCCCGAGTCCAATATCCTCGACAAAAAGCTCATCCACAGATTCCTGGGCTCCAAAAAGAGGGGGAGACCAAAGGGGGGGGGTACTGTCACGCCGAGCGCTCCGGGTCCTGCAGCGTCCCCAGAGCACTCGAGGCGTGCTGCGGCGCTCCGGTCACCTACCCCGACCGTGAGCACCGCTCCCCCGCATCTCACACACAGTCGGTCCGCGCGGCGGGACGTTCCCGTCCGCGGACTCCACTCACCTCCCGCTCGGTCCCGCCCTGGCTTCCTCCCGGCACGCGCGGCCCCGCTCCCTAGGGCGCGCGCGCGCCGCTGCTCTGAAATTTAAAGGGCCAGTGCACCACTAATTGGTGCCTGACCCAATCAGCCCAAAACATATAAAAACCCACTTCCCCTTCCTGTCCTTGCCAGATCTTGTTGCCTTTTGTGCCTTGAGAAAGCGTTTGGTGTATTTTCCCTGCCTGTGTATCAGACCTTCTGCCGTTGCCCCTGACTACGAACAGTTGCCGCCTGCCTTGACCTTCTGCTTCGTCTGACCCTGCCTTTGCCTTGTCCTTCTGTACCACGCCTGAATCAGCTGTCCATGAGGTTGAGCCGTTACCGGAGGATACGACCTGGTTGCTACCGCCGCAGCAAGTCCATCCCGCCTTGCGGCGGGCTCTGGTGAAAACCAGTAGCAACTTAGAACCGGTCCCCTGGTACGGTCCACGCCATTCCCTCACTGACACAGAGGATCCAGCCCTAGTGTCTTCTTTGGCCGCCAGTCCGGACCCTAACAGCCGTACTCCACGGTTTATATCTCCAGCTCCAACTTCCATAACAGCCTTTAGGGATAGCCCGGTGTATCTACCAATACTAGAGTCTTCCCTAGCCGAGGATACATCATGGATATCACCATCTGTTGGCAAGTAAGCAATTTTTACATTTAAATGGTAGAACTGGATTGCACAGCATTTTAAACACTCACAGACTGCCCACTGTGTATTTACGTTGTTACTTTGACGTTAAATACCGGGGTTATGGCAGCAGATAGCTTTATTTTAATCAAAATGGCCACAGCTGATCATAGTTGAAAGTCAAATGGCTTTGTGTGCAATTGAGAAGGTGATTAGCAAAACGTGATTGTTAGGAGGGGGGTGATCCTTTTTTCAACGCAGTTTCGTTTTTTTTTTCTTTTTTTACATTTTTTTCTGACATGTTGGTGTTATATCTTTCATTTGGATGTTTTAAGTTGTAAATACAGCTGGATAAAACAAAAACGCTTGGTCACAACTTCAGCCTTTATCTCCTCAGTTCACACTGGTGAGTCCCTGCACATCTAATTCGTGATAGTCTGGCTCCCTTATGCTACACTATCCCATTTAGTTATTGCATGCCCTCCGTTTTTCTGTTTAGGCACGATTTACCTGCTATCTGGGACGGATACAAGCTCCTTTGGGGTCCTCTTTCTCACCACGGCTCCGGTTTCATCTCTCTCCTGATTCTGATCGTTCATCTTGGAATCACCTCAAATATAACCCGTTATTACAATCAACCTTTTCACTCTTACCTGTCCCCTTAATTCACGCAATAATATCACTTGCTCACTATTATGTTTGACACCCCTTTTTGAGCTATTTCTCTGGTATTTCCATAGCGTTGGCACTCTCTCTGGTGGCTTACTGACTTTTATTGACCACATAGAGTTTTTTCCATATCTAGACACATTCTTTTCTCTCCCTTCCATTACTACCAGATATATCTCCATTTTATTAGAAGAATCAAAACTAAACCAAATCTATTTTATTATATATTTTCAGAATTTACTGGTATTGAAGTGTTTACCATTTCATTCCTTGTCGACTTCCCTGGTTTCCTATTGATTTCTTTATTTTCATATGGGGCTTTTACTTTTACTTTTTCACTGCTCATCCCCATTTTATTGGATGTTGTTCATGCCTCAGCCCCGGGTCAGGCGTTTCTCGGCCCAGCCCTGCGCCTCCTCTATTTGATTGGACTTTTGTAGACATGACACTGTTCAAGGTAGTGTTAACTCCATATATACTTTGGTACATATCCCCATTTCCCTCGTGTTCATATCATTATTCTGATATATATCCAAACTTATATTTTCAGACACACAATTTAGTTCCTATGCTCCGGATGAGTGGACGGAGGTCCACGAAATGCTTCGAGCCTACAATTACTCAGCCATCATGTACAAGTCTGTTATAATGAAAGATTATGTATCTACAAAGAATATATTCCCGTATTTTATCCGCTTCTTATGAATAATCAGTCTTGAAATGTTACCAATGTGTTTTTGTTTATGCGAACCTCTTAAATACATGACTTGTTATCAATATTAATATATGTTATATTTTAGGTTATGAATTTTGAATTTAATATGTGAACCATGTGTAAGCTCTCTGTAGGTCCCCATTTTCTGGGTCTTAGTAATTGATTTATATATATTAAGATTGTGTACCTACAGAGACTTAGTTGTCATAATAAATCTGTTATTTATTAACAATGATTTTGTATATATTATTACTGCATTTATTCTTGCCTAGATTAATTAAATATATGACTTATTATTTATTTATGCCACTTCATTCATTGTAAATGTCATATTTGGTGTCAGGTCATCATGGGTCCCCCATTCGGGATTTCATTCTGTTTCCATGACATCTAATGCAATCATATATATACATATATCTAGCTGCACTCACTCAAAGTCCCACAATCCCCTCTGTTTTTGCCATAAAACAAAAACTGTGTTTGTCTTCATCATGTCAGGCTACAAAAAACAAAATGTGATTATTTTAAAGGGGGGGGGGGGATTCTTTTCTATACCCACTGTATAAAAAGCCGGACACGACCTATAGTTAACATGCCACTTGGGTGGATTACTCCTTTAACCACTTGCCGACTGCCCAACGACTATTTACGTCGGCAGTCAGCCCCTCACAGGCAAAGCAATGTAGTGCTATGTCACTAGGCTGTGAGGCTCTAGGGAGCGAGCGCGCGCCGCTGGAGGCGAGCTCCCGCTCGCTCACGGACCCCCCCGCGCATGTGCCAGGCAGACCCGATGTCTGCCGGGCACTCGCTATTGTCCGTTACAGTAGGAGAAAGGCAGGCGGCTAATGTAAACAAAGCCGTCTGTCATTCTCCCCTGTGTAAGAATAGTGATCATACGGTTCTGCTATGTAGGACCGTTGATCACTGTTCTTACACCTCAAGCCACAACCAATCACAGTTAGAAGCACGCCCCTAGGGACACACTTAACCCCTCCCTCTCAAAAAAAGTTAACCCCCTTCACTGCCAGTGTCATTTTTACAGTAACCGTGCATATGTATAGCACTGATTACTGTAGTAATGTCACTGGTAACCCCAAAAGTGTCAAAAATGTCAGTCAAGGGTCCGATCTGTCCGCCGCAATGTCGCATTCCCGCAAAAAAAAAAAAAAAATCACAGATCGTGGCCATTAGTCGTTAAAAAAGAAAAAAACAACAAAAATGACAAAAATCTTTCCCTTAGTAAACGCAATAACTTTTGCGCAAACCAATCAAAATACGCTTTTTGCGATTTTTTTTTTACCTAACATAGGTAGCAGAAAACAAATTGGCCTAAAATGTTAAAAAAAATTGATTTTTACATTTTTTTGGGGGAATTTCATATAAAAAATGTGAAAAATATTGTTATTTTTGCAAAATTGACGCTCTTTTTTTGTTTATAGAGCATGATCAAAAAATCGCACAGGTGATCAAATACCACCAAAAAAAAGCTCTGTTTGTGGGAAAAAAGGACGTCAAATTCGTTTAGGTACAGCGTCGCATGACCGCGCAATTGTCCGTTAAAGTCACGCAGTGCCGAATCGCAAAATAGGCCCTGGTCAGGAAGGGGGTAAAATCTTCCGGGGCTTGAGTGGTTAAACTCTTTAGACAAGGTTTTTAAAATTGCCTATTCCATACAAAAATAACTAAATGAAAGGATTGGCAAACAAGGCAAATGCCCCTGCTTTACACTTGCTTTGCAAAATTAGATGATGCATTCTATCCCATAAAGATTCATTTACACCACCTGCCTTGGGCTGCATTGCTGTTGGTGTGGGGAGTTGGTGTGCACTGGAAAAAATAGAACATACTCCATTTTATTGCAGTCCACAACAACAAAAAAGGAAAAAGCCCAAAAACACCCATAAACGCCCTGCAACGTATTAAAAAAAAAAAAACATATATGTGTTTTATGTGCGTTGACACGGGAACTACAGTGGGACTGAGCTCTATTTCTTTGCTTCTGTAATGGCAATACTGCTCATCTATGAAAGCCCTCTGATCATAAGCGGTCAGTCATCTTCAACCAGAAGTGTTGCAAAAGTGGCAAATTCCTTTAAGCCAGCCAAATGCTCAACGTTTTCAAAGATTTTGTCAAAGTACATTACAGAAATCTTGCATCATAACCCAAAATAAACAGAATAGCGCTAGAATATTATTGGCAAGGAAGCCACAAATAAATGTTCCAGTAATGAGTTCTACACATATCTTCCATGAGTTTCCCTGCAGACCAAACTTCTAATTCCCAGAGCCCAGACTGAAACCTGCCGCCGCAAGGAAATCTTATTTCAAGACCTAAAAAAAAAAAAACATGCATTCATGTTCTTGCTATATATAGACCATTAGTAAGCAGGTGTGAAACCAATTTCTCATCATTTTGATTTTTTTATTCCTGCAATTACTATGAAACCCAGCCAAAATGGCAAATGCTAATATATTTAGGAGTGCTGAAGGGATTATTTAGAAACTTGCCAGATATATACAGTGCCTTGAAAAAGTTTTCATACCCCTTGACATTTTTTCAGGTTACAACCAAAAATGTTAATGTATTTTATTGGGATTTTATGTGATAGACGAACACAAAGTGGCACATAATTGTGAAGGAAGGAAAATGATAAATAAATATCTGAAAAGTGTGGCGTGCATTTGTATTCAGCCCCCTTTACTCTAAAACCCCTAACTAAAATCTAGTGGACTCAACTGTCTTTAGAAATCACCTAATTAGTAAATTGAGTCCACCTGTTCTGTGAAGCCCTCAGAGGTTTGCTAGAGAACCTTAGTGAGCAAACAGCATCATGAAGGCCAAGGAACACACCAGAAAGTGTGGAGACGTTTATAGCAGGGTTAAGTTATAAAAAAATATCCCAAGCTTTGAACATCTCACGGAGCACTATTCAATCCATCATCCAAAAATGGAAAGAGTATGAGACAACTGCAAACCTACCAATACATGGCCTTCCACCTAAACTGACAGGCCAGGCAAGGAGAGCATTAATCAGAGAAGCAGCCAAGAGGCCCATGGTAACTCTGGAGGAACTGCAGAGATCCACAGCTCAGGTGGGAGAATCTGTCCACAGGACAACTATTAGTTGTGCACTCCACAAATCTGGTCTTTATGAAAGAGTGGCAAGAAAAAAGCCATTGTTGAAAGAAAGGCTTAAGAAGTCCCGATTGCAGTTTGCGAGGAGCCATGTAAGAGACACAGCAAACACGTGGAAGAAGGTGCTCTGGTCAGATGAGACCAAAATTGAACTTTTTGGCCTAAAAGCAAAATGCTATGTGTGGTGGAAAACTAACACTGCACATCACCCTGAACATACCATCCTCACCGTGAAACATGGTGGTGGCAGCATCATGTTGTGGGGATGTTTTTCTTCAGCAGAGACAGGGAAGCTGATCCGAGTTGATGGGAAGATGGATGGAGCCAAATACAGGGCAATCTTAGAAGAAAACCTGTTAGAGTCTACAAAAGACTTGAGACTGGGGCGGAGGTTCACCTTCCAGCAGGACAAGGACCCTAAACATACAGCCAGAGGTACAATGGAATGGTTTAGATCAAAGCATATTCATGTGTTAGAATGGCCCAGTCAAAGTCCAGACCGAAATCCAATTGAGAATCTGTGGCAAGACTTGAAAATTGCTGTTCACAGATGCTCTCCATCCAATCTGACAGAGCTTGAGCTATTTTGCAAAGGAGAATGGGCAAAAACGTCCCTCTCTAGATGTGCAAAGCTGGTAGAGACATCCCCAAAAAGACTTGCAGCTGTAATTGCAGTGAAAGCGGTTCTACAAATTATTGACCCAGGGGGGCTGAATACAAATGCATGCCACACTTTTCAGATATTTATTTGTTAAAAGTGTTGAACACCATTTATCATTTTCCTTCCAGTTCACAATTATGTGCCACTTTGTGTTGGTCTATCACATAAAATCCCAGTAAAATACATTTATGTTTGTGTTTGTTGCATGAGAAAATTTGGAAAATTTCAAGGGGTGTGAATACTTTAAGGCACTGTAAATTCTTCCACCAAATGAGGAAATATAGAACATAATGTCATAAATGACGTGGTGTATATATATATTTCTAGATATTGATAGAACTTAAAATTTGTAATGCTATCATTTATATCTGGAAACCAGCAGAAGCTGCCCAGCATTTGAGTGGATGATAGCAGTAGATGTTTGATGACGCACTGCACTATTAATGGAACAAGTAAATATGTATATTTGCCATCTCTACCCTGCACTAGACATATGCATATTTTGCATAGCTATATTTCTACATGTCTATTATTTTATATTTATAGGGGAAAATAAGGCACCAAACTGTTAACCCCTCTGTTTTTAACATAAACTGTTAGACAGGGCCAATTTAGTTGGTTTGCAGGCTGGCAAGTTTGCTGGTAAATCATTTGTTTGTTTGTGATGTGCATTGCCCTTCCATGTGCACCTTGCTGCAAAGGCCAGTTTTAGGTTGGGGTGGTTGCCACTTTTTTGTACAGTTGAATGAATGGGATGCAGGGACGCACTGGGTACCTTCGCTGAAATTGTGCACTTGCTGGGCGTCACATGCATCCCTGTGCCTTTAGGGGAGGGATGGGCTCCCTCCAGGCATACCTGCCCTTAGTCTATCTATTCCTATATGTGCTCCTACTAGTGAGGCTCTGTAAATTTAGAGTTAGGACCACAGTATAAACAGAGGTCCCTCGGTGCGGGCACTATGACTTATGCATATATTTGCAAATGTGTGCAAACAAAACCCTCTGTTTTTAAAGTAAACTGTTAGGGCCAATTTTTATTGTTTTGCAGGCTGGCTGGTAAGTGTGCTGGGAAATATTTAGTTTTTCGTGACAAAAATATAATGCCAGACTGTGGAGAGCTAGGAGCACAGAGAGAGAGCACAGGGAGGCAGATCAAATGAAACCCGATCCACAGCCTGAGTACATATGTAGAAAGATGATCCGCACACCGGAAGTTGCTCTTAAAAAATCGTCATCTTTATTCAGGAACCACAGAACACAACTGCTGATAAGATCAGTTGACGCGTTTCAGCCTACAAGGCCTTAGTCTGGCCACAGCACAGAACCTCTCACAGAAGGGAACAGGGAGCAAGGGGACTCTCAGTGCCCAGGCCCTGCTCTGGCATTTTATTTCCGGAGTCAGTGCGTTCTCGTCGTCCAGGTAACCAGAGTCTTGGCATCGGGTTACCCTGGCAACAGGTCCTGCCCCCTCCAGGGAGTGTAGCCTTTGTCTCCAGCGGGCACATAGTGCAGGAAAGCGGGATCGTGCTGTGCACGCGCAGATAGGAGAGAGGGGGGCGCATGGCGTTAGTAGGGAGCTGGCATGTGGTAAATCCACATGCAGGCACAGCAGGGGAACGGATTGCCCGGCACTCAGCCGGGGGGACAGGATGCAGCCTCGGTAGGGGGAAGAGTCCTCTGGCGGCAGCTGGGTTGTGAAAGCTGTGGGGTAGTGGCAAGCAGGGAGGGGGGACCGTGACAGCCATTCTCAACAGGGGTTCCTCCAGAGGTTACCAGGGGTTCAGCTGTGGCTGATTGGTGCCTGCATAGATTGAAGGTCAATACCAAATAGAAGAGTCTGCATGACATCAGAAATCTTTTTAGCTGTCTGCATGGGTGGCGGTATTACCACCACAGTAAGGGCGCCCTTCTCACTAACCATCAATGTAAGGGTCATTGGCATACAGTAACAAAAAACATTAAATGCCAAGAGAAATATGGTTACAACAACCCTTACCACTTCAGCTCCAGAAGGTTTTACCCCCTAATGAGCAGGCCATTCTTGGCGATACGGCACTGCGTTACTTTATCTGACAATTGCGCGGTTGTGCGACGCTGCACCCAAATAAACTTGATGTCCTTTTTTTCCCACAAATAGAGCTTTCCTTTGGTGGTATTTGATCCCCCCTGCAGTTTTTATTTTTTGCACTATAAACAAAAAAGAAACCACAATTTAAAAAAAAAAACAATATTTATTACTTTCTGCTATAAAACATATCCAATAAAAAATGTAAAAAAATCTAATTTTTTTCATCAATTTAGGCCAATAGGTATTCTGTCACATATTTTTGGTAAAAAAAAAAATCATAAATGTATATAGGCAAAAAAGAATTCCCCTGGGGGTGGGATTTTTTAGGCACAGTAGTAAATCGTAAATCATATATATATAAAATATTAATTTATTAGATAAATAGAAAATATGAATACAAAAATCACAACAATAATTGAATATTAAAAACAATTAATGCAAGCAAATGTGTAATGGCGAGAACAAAACCCCAATTGACCAAACCAGATGTTCCGACGCGTTTCGAGGTACTATAAGACCCCTTCGTCAGGGAAGATACTGGCGTCACTGTATAGGTTCATTTTCACTAAAGCACCGAGCTTGCAAATTAAAAACAGGAAAAATGAGCTACGTCCACAGCCTTGTCATGTGTCAGATGATAAGATTTTGCTTCTCTTTGTTTGTGTATGTAACAAGGAAGTAGAGGGGAAAGGTAGATAGCCCCTGATGCCTCTTAGAGCAGGGCAACTGAAGTCCAGTTGTAGCTGAATGGGAAAGGGCCAACATGGGTCTCCAACGAGCTTGTAATGGTTAGTGGGACCAGCAAGCTGCATAGACAACCTTCTCCCAGAGGTGGATCGCTAAGCGATCCACCTCTGGGAGAAGGTTGTCTATGCAGCTTGCTGGTCCCACTAACCATTACAAGCTCGTTGGAGACCCATGTTGGCCCTTTCCCATTCAGCTACAACTGGACTTCAGTTGCCCTGCTCTAAGAGGCATCAGGGGCTATCTACCTTTCCCCTCTACTTCCTTGTTACATACACAAACAAAGAGAAGCAAAATCTTATCATCTGACACATGACAAGGCTGTGGACGTAGCTCATTTTTCCTGTTTTTAATTTGCAAGCTCGGTGCTTTAGTGAAAACGAACCTATACAGTGATGCCAGTATCTTCCCTGACGAAGGGGTCTTATAGTACCTCGAAACGCGTCGGAACATCTGGTTTGGTCAATTGGGGTTTTGTTCTCGCCATTACACATTTGCTTGCATTAATTGTTTTTAATATTCAATTATTGTTGTAATTTTTGTATTCATATTTTCTATTTATCTAATAAATGATGACAGGTACTCGGGTACTCTGACGACAGGTACTCTGGTACTTTGAGTACCCGTCATCGGAGTACCCGAGTACCTGTCACCTACCCATCAGAGTACCCAAGTACCTGTCACCTACCCAACAGAGTACCCGAGTACCTTCCACCTGCTCATCAGAGTACCTGACACCTGAAGTACCCGAGTACTTGCCACCTGCTCATCATTACCCATCACTACTCATCAGTACTCATCAGTACCCATCAGTACCTATCACCTATTAGTATCAGTACTGATCATCCGTACCCATCATCAGTACAGTATCAGTATCACCTATCAGTATCAGTACTACTCATCAGTACCTATCACCTGCCTGTCACCTGCCCATAAGAGTACCCGAGTACCTGTCACCTGCCTATCGGAGTACTCGAGTACCTGCCACTTGCTCATCAGTACCAGAGTACCTGCCACCTGCCCAGCAAAGTACCCGAGTACCTGTCACCCTTCATACAGCCACCATGTCCAAGTCCAAAAAGGTTTATATACATTGTCCGTTTAAACCTAAATACCGGTGTTATGGCAGCAGATAGCTGCCATAACCCTGGTATTTTTTTAAACGGTGGACGGTTGGCTTTCCGATAAGGGTGGTCCCAGCGGCGGATTCGCCGCGGGATCACCCTTCCGGGGTGGCGGAAGAGGTGCCCCCCCCCTCCCGCTGTATTCTGGTCCTTTTCCCCGTTTACCGGACCCGCCGGCAGCGGGGAAAACGATCCGGTCCCAGATCCTCACAGACAGGATGTCGAGTGAGGGCAAGCTTGCCCTCACTTGACTCTATGGTCTTGGAGGACCGGAGCTACGGCAAACGTCATTGCCTAGCAACCAGTTTAAAGGTCCCTTTTTTTTTTTCATTTTATTTAATTTTTTTTTAATTTTTTTTTTTTTTATTTTTTCTATCTTTTAGCGTACTTGTGAGATCTGAGGACTTTTTGACCCCAGATCTCACAAAAAAGAGGTCCTGTCGTGCCTTTTTCTATTACAAGTAATGTTTACATTTCTTGTAATAGAAATAAAAATGATCAATTTTTTTTTTTTAAAAAAAACAGTGTAAAAATAAAAAATAATAAATAAAATAAATAGTAAAAAAAAAAAAAAATTAAAGCGCCCTGTCCCCGCGAGCTCGCGCGCAGAAGCGAACGCATACGTAAACCCCGCCCACATATGTAAACAGTGTTCAAACTACACATGTGAGGTATCGTCGCGATCGTTAGAGCAAGAGCAATAATTTGAGCCCTAGACCTCCTCTGTAACTCTAAGATAGCAACCTGTAGAAATTTTTAAAATGTTCCCTATGGGGATTTTTAAGTACCAAAGTTTGTCACCATTCTGTGAGCGTGCGCAATTTTGAAGCATGACATGTTGGGTATCTATTTACTCGGCGTAACATTATCTTTCACATTATGGAAAACAATTGGGCTAAATTTACTGTTTTCTTATTTTTTAATTAAAAAAAGTGATTTTTTTCCCAAAAAATTGCGTTTGGAAGACCGCTGCGCAAATACGGTGTGATAAAAAATATTGCAATAATCTCCACTTTATTCTCTAGGGTCTCTGCTAAAAAAAAATATATAATGTTTTGGGGTTCTAAGTAGTTTTCTAGCAAAAACAACTGATTTTAGCTTGTAAACACCAAATGTCAAAAATAGGCCTAGGCAAGTGGCTAGGATGCATGATGATGCTCCTTGGATGTTGGGCCCCTCTATATGGCTAGGCTGTGAAAAAGTCTCACACATGTGGTATTGCCATACTCAGGAGGAGTGGCAGAATGTATTTTGGGGTGTCATTTTTGCTATGTACATGCTATGTGTTAGGAATATTCTATAAATTTACAACTTTGTGTAAAAAAAAAAGTTTTTATTTTTTTCCCACATTTTCCAAAAACTTGTGGAAAAAAATGACACGTTCAAAGGACCCATAATGCCTCATAGAATATACGTTGGAGTGTTTGCTTTCCAAAATGGGGTCATTTTGTGGACTTTTCCATTGTATTGGTGCTCTAGGGCCTTGAAAAGTGTGATAGGTAGTAAGAAAGTTTTATGTGTATTTATGCTCCTAAAACGCCTTATGGTGCTACTTGGACGTGGAGTCTCTTTTTGTGGCCAGGCTGTGTAAAAGTCTCACACATGTGGTATCACCATACTCAGAAGGAGTAGCAGAATGAATTTTGGGGTGTCATTTTTGCTGTGTACATGCTATGTGTTAGAAATAGCTTATAAATTGACAACGTTTTTGACAAAAAAAAAGAAAAAAAAATGTTTTCTTCATTTTCCCAAGAATTGTGGGAAAAAATTATAACTTCAAAAAACTCACCATGCCTCTTACTAAATACCTTGGACTGTCTACTTTACAAAAAAGGGTCATTTGGGGGGTATTTGTACTGTCCTGACATTTCAGGGCCTCAAGAAAGGAGATAGGCCATCAGTACATCTGGTGTGATCAATTTTCAGTAATTGGTACCATAGCTTCTAGACTCAATAACTTTCACACAGACTAAATAATATACACTAATTTGGGTTAATTTTACCAGAGATATGTAGCAGTATAAATTTTGGCCCAAATGTATGAAGAAAAATTAATTTTTTGAAAAATTTTATAATAGAAACTAAAAAAAGTGTTTTTTTTGCAAAATTTTTGCTCTTTTTTTGCTTATATCACGGAAAAAAAAAACCCCAGTTGTGATCAAATACCACCAAAAGAAAGCTCTATTTGTGTGAAAAAAATGATAAAAATTTTGTTTGGTTACAGTGTAGCATGACTGAGCAATTGTCATTCAAAGTGTGAGAGTGCTGAAAGCTGAAAATTGGTCTGGGCAGGAAGGGGGTCTAACTGCTCTGTATGGAAGCGGTTAAAGGTCAAAATGTTGCTAAATGGGAAAAAGATGCCCACATCCCTAATATCGAAGAACAGTACAACCTCTTGGTGGGACTTTAAAGGGCAAAAACAACTCTGTATGAAAAAAATGTAGTCAACTTTATTATAAACATTAAAATTATACACGCGCGAAAATGAAAAAGGTTAGTGCGGATCTAGCGCAATTGTTGTTGGAAGTGCGCAGAGATAACCATAAGCTTCTGTGCGCAGGTTGAAGCAAGAGGACGGAAATCACCCAATGCGTTTCGAAATATATGGAATGCAACTTTCTTCTTCAGGGATAGATGGTTAACAATAATCATCTATAACAAAAAGGAACACCTTTAGATAATACATCAATGATCAGGATACACGTTAACCACTTCAATACAGGGTACTTTCACCCCCTTCCTGCCCAGGCCAATTTTCAGCTGTCAGCGCAGTCACATTTTGAATGATAATTGCGCGGTCATGCAACGCTGTACCCAAACAAGCTTTTTATATTTTTTTTCCTACAAATAGAGCTTTCTTTTGGTGGTATTTGATCACCTCTGGGTTTTTTTATTTTTTGCTAAACAAATAAAAAAATACCTAAAATTTTGAAAAAAAAAAAAAAAGTTTTTCTTTGTTTATGTTAGAAATTTTGTAAATAAGTAAGTTTTCTCCTACACTGATGAGCACTGATGAGGCTGCACTGAGGGGCACTGATGAGGCTGCACTGAGGGGCACTGATGATGAGGCACTAATATGTAACACTGATGGGCACTGATAGGTGGCACTGATATGCAGCACTGATGGGCACTGATAGGTGGCAGCGATATGCAACATTGATGGGCACTGATAAGTGGCACTGATAGGCACTCATAAGCAGCACTAATAGGCACTGTTGGTTGCACTGATAGGCAGCACTGATGGGCAATTATAGGTGGCACTGATGGGCACTGATAGGCAGCACTGATGGGCACTGATAGATAGCACTAATAGGCAGCACTGATGAGGCACTGACAGGCATTACTAATGGGCACTGATTGGAATCCCTAATAGGCACTGATTGGCATCTTTATTTAACACTGATTAGCATCCCTGGTGGCCACGGGTTGGCATCCCTAGTGGCATGGGTTGGCATGCCTAGTGGGCTCTAGTGGGCATCCCTGATGGGCCTGCACAGATAATCATTGTGCTGATTATAAGGGCAGACCCCCCCCGTCAGGAGAGCCCCCGATTGTCTTTCCTCTACTCGCACCTGGTCAGCGCGAATGGAGGAAAGCCGATAAACAGCACTTCCTGGTTACGATGTGACCAGCTGTGATTGGTCATATGCTCCTTACCGGCATCGGAGATGAGGTGTGTCAGAGTCACACACCGCACCACTTCTCAGTGGGTACAAAAAGTGCATTGTCCATCCCTTCAAATTCATCCCACGGGCTTCCTGTCTTGGTGTGGGAAGAAGCAACTCTGATGTGGGGAAATGCATAAACAGAAGCTGCAGAACTGCATGCAATGAATGAACTTCCTGCAGTGATTGAGGTAAGGGAGGAGAAAAGCTACTTTCACTTTCTCCTGCTACAACAGCATCTTTCACCCCCAGCTTTACTTCCCTACCCTTCCCTCTGTGTACTACATGGCTCCACATGTTCCTGGTAAGACCATGCTATAATCAGACACTCACATACCGATCCTCATCCCCCCATTTCCAGTTCACTTTCTCCTATTACTTTCTGCTCCCCACACACATAAATCTGCACTAAACAAGTCCTCCAGATTCCCGTCTCAGATGTGGGCATTACACACTAGGAGTCTACACACTGACTGGCTGCCTGACACCCTTTTCATCTTAGCCTACTTCCAACTGTTCTGCAGCCTGATACATTATTTGCAGTCCAACTTTTTTTCTCTTCCAGCCAGCAGGCTAGTATAGCACATGCCTGACAAAGGGGTCCTGCGCGGCTCCCGAAACGTTGCACTAATTTTTTTAATGTGATCTTCTCTGGAATAAAGTTTTTGGACTGCTTTTGCAAGATTCTTGGTGTGCTGGCGAATATGTATCTACTTGTAACCGATCCAATGGCTAGCTGGTGATTGCTTCAGCACCCAGTACACAAGTGCCTACAAACCAGGAAGGTGTGCGATAGGAATATGAACTATATAGTACTAGAGTGAGACACAGGCTGCAGTGTTTGCTATATTGTTACTACTTTTGACAGGAGTAGTAATTGTATACAGTACAAACACTGTCTGCAGCCATGAGTCATTTACGGCTGCAGACAGTATTGCATTGTATATTTTTGCTCAGGGCTTTTTTTTCAGCTGAAATGTGGCACTCCTGGACCCTGCACTCTGTGTGTAGCACACCCTGGACCCTGCACTCTGTGCATAGCCCACCGTGGACCCTGCACTCTATGCGTAGCACACCCTGGACCCTGCACTCTGTGCGTAGCACACCCTGGACCCTGCACTCTGTGCATAGCACACCCTGGACCCTGCACTCTGTGCATAGCACACCCTGGACCCTGCACTCTGTGCATAGCACACCCTGGACCCTGCACTCTGTGCATAGCACACCCTGGACCCTGCACTCTGTGTGTAGCACACCCTGGACCCTGCACTCTGTGCATAGCCCACCGTGGACCCTGCACCCTGGACCCTGCACTCTGTGTGTAGCACACCCTGGACCCTGCACTCTGTGTGTAGCACACCCTGGACCCTGCACTCTGTGTGTAGCACACCCTGGACCCTGCACTCTGTGCATAGCCCACCGTGGACCCTGCACTCTGTGCGTAGCACACCCTGGACCCTGCACTCTGTGTGTAGCACACCCTGGACCCTGCACTCTGTGCATAGCCCACCGTGGACCCTGCACTCTGTGCATAGCCCACCGTGGACCCTGCACTCTGTGTGTAGCACACCCTGGACCCTGCACTCTGTGCGTAGCACACCCTGGACCCTGCACTCTGTGCATAGCACACCCTGGACCCTGCACTCTGTGCATAGCACACCCTGGACCCTGCATCCTGTGCGTAGCACACCCTGGACCCTGCACTCTGTGTGTAGCACACCCTGGACCCTGCACTCTGTGCGTAGCACACCCTGGACCCTGCACTCTGTGCATAGCACACCCTGGACCTTGCACCCTGTGCATAGCACTCCCTGGACCTTGCACCCTGTGCATAGCACTCCCTGGACCTGGCACTCTGTGCATAGCACACCCTGGACCCGGCACTCTGTGCATAGCACACCCTGGACCCGGCACTCTGTGCATAGCACACCCTGAACCCCGTAATCTGTGCATAGCACACCCTTGACCCCAAAATCTGTGTGTAGCACACCCTGGACCCTGCACTCTGTGCGTAGCACACCCTGGACCCTGCACTCTGTGCATAGCACACCCTGGACCTTGCACCCTGTGCATAGCACTCCCTGGACCTTGCACCCTGTGCATAGCACTCCCTGGACCTGGCACTCTGTGCATAGCACACCCTGGACCCGGCACTCTGTGCATAGCACACCCTGCACCCTGCACTCTGTGCATAGCACACCCTGGACCCTGCACTCTGTGCATAGCACACCCTGGACCCTGCATCCTGTGCGTAGCACACCCTGGACCCTGCACTCTGTGCGTAGCACACCCTGGACCCTGCACTCTGTGCATAGCACACCCTGGACCTTGCACCCTGTGCATAGCACTCCCTGGACCTTGCACCCTGTGCATAGCACTCCCTGGACCTGGCACTCTGTGCATAGCACACCCTGGACCCGGCACTCTGTGCATAGCACACCCTGGACCCGGCACTCTGTGCATAGCACACCCTGGACCCGGCACTCTGTGCATAGCACACCCTGAACCCCGTAATCTGTGCATAGCACACCCTTGACCCCAAAATCTGTGTGTAGCACACCCTGAATTTTGCACTCTGCATGTAGTACACCCTGAACTCTGTACTTAGCTTACTCATGAACTTACGCAACTCATTTCTGAACCCTGCACACTGTATGTAGCGCACTCCTGAACTCTGAATTCCTTACGTAACCCATTCCTGAACCCTGCACTCTGTACGTAACACACAGTAACCCTGCAAAAAACACAATTAAAAAAAAATAGTCAGCACTCGTAAGAGTGTGTGTATACATATGTACTATATACAGTATATCCTGTGTGTGTGTGTATACACACATACACCTGTGTTTGAGCTTTGGGGGTGCACACCCTAATGCAATAGGCTGTGCACACCTATGGTTACTAGGCTGGACATCCACACTCCAGTAACCACCTCTAATATACAAAAAGTTTAATCACAGTGAAAGTAGGGGAAAAAACTGTTGATACGTTTCATGCTGAACTAATGCTTAATCATAACACAATGTGTTAAGGATGCATTAACTTATCAGCAGTTTTTTCCTCTACAATCACTGGCTTACAGTTGTGGCATGGCTCTGTTGACTTGAATGGCTAATTATGATAGTCAACTCAATGTGCCATGTCCGATTTCCCATGGCTGCGATGCAAAATTGTCACAGCTATGGCATGTGAGTAGCCTCCAGCTGTATTTCAAATTCAAGGTCGGTGGTCAGGGGGCAGTAAAACTGGCGCTTAGCAGCAGTCTGTACTGAGCCTCATGATTTCTAATGCTGGCCTTGCTGATAGAACAGTGAAGAGAAAAGCTGATTCACTGCATCGACAGCTTGATTTGGCTCCACCCAGTGGCAAGGAGAAAGTGCAGGGGGAGGCAGTTTTGGAAAGTAGAACTTATTGGAAGGACCCACAAGCAGGAGCATGCAGAGAGAGACAGCAGGGACTGGGCAGCAAGCGGCCTGCAGTACCGGAGAAGTTGGGTGGGGACAGAGGACTGCAGCAGAGAGTGCTGTGTACAAAATTAGATGAGGCATGAGGTGTGCAAGCCAGGGGAGAGAGTAGCTGTGCAGAGAAAACTACCTGGAAACAATGGCAAAGCCTGGGGACACACAGAGGCAAAGCAGCTCTCTCTGTACTTGGTTAGGACACCCCAATTATCCAGAAGTTCAGCCCTAAATACAAAAAAGAGTCCCTCTTTAAACAGCCTTACAGACTCACCTCTTCAGAAACCAAACATTGAAGCCATGTTTACTACTGTATATGAGTCACTAACAGATGTGCCTGCTGGGGGCGCTGTGTATACTGTATATATATATATATATATATATATATATATATATATATATATATATATATATATACAGAGTTGTATAAAGTACTCGAAACCCATACTTGAGTAAAAGTACAAGTGTTCAATCAAAAAGTGACTTGAGTAGAAGTACTAAAGTATTCAACATTTTTTGTACTTAAGTATTGCAAGTAGTTTTTAAAAAAATTTTGCTACTCAAGTACTAAAAGTAAAAGTACCAGTAGTTTTGAAAAAAAAAATTGCTACTCAAGTACTGAAAGTAAAAGTACAAGTACTGTGTTATGTAGTTATTAAAGAAAGAAGTCAAAAGTTTGAACATCATATTGTTTTTTATAATTTCAAATGCAGCTTTTATTTATACATACAGTAGCATTTATTTTCGTATGCGCTGATAATACACGTTTTGAACTTCATAAAACCTGCCATCTACTGTTCTGGCATTGGTAATTTTTATAATAGTAACGAGCAACTATGCAGCACAAAAAAAAAGTATTGGAGTAGAAGTATTGAAATCATTGAAAAAATGTAATGAAGTAAAAGTGGAAGTAGGAGAAAAAAATTCTACTCCAGGAAAGTACAGATACCTCCTTTCGGTACTTAAGTACAGTAGTAAAGTAGTTCTACTTAGTTACAATACATCTCTGTATATGTATATATATATATATATATATATATATATATAGATATATATATACAAACCACAATTTGTTACAGCATGGCAGGCGTGCTAATTATTGTTCTTTGGGTACTCAAGGCTGAACACCCCCCCCCCCCCCCCACCCAGGAAAAAAAACTATCTACGGCCCTGGGGTGTATTTAATTTCTAAAAAAAAAAAAAATTTGATAGCAATTGGCCAATTAAAAATGCCAGGGAAAATACTGCATTAGGCCACTAGATGGCACTAAGTATCGCTAGCCTGTGAGGGTCTAGGGAGCGAGCGCGCGCCCCCGGAGGCGCGCTCCCGTGCGGTCACGGGCCCCCCGCGCGTGTGACTGTCGGACCCGATGTCTGCTGGTCACTCGGCGATCGTTGGTGCAAAGGGAGAAAGGCAGGCGGCTGATGTAAACAAGCCGCCTGTCATTCTCCCCTGTGTAGGAATGGTGATCATACGGTTCTACTATGTAGGACCATTGATCACTGTTCCTACACCTCAAGCCACAGCCAATCACAGTTAGAATCACGCCCCTAGGGACACACATAACCCCTCCCTCTCAAAAAAAGTTAACCTCTTCACTACCAGTGTAATTTTACAGTAACAGTGCATATATATAGCACTGATTACTGTAGAAATGTCACTGGTAACCCCAAAAGTGTCAAAAATGTCAGTCAAGGGTTCGATCTGTCTGCCGCAATGTCGCAGTACCGCAAAAAAAAATCGCAGATCGCCGCCATTACGCGTTAAAAAAAAAACAGCAAAAATGACAAAAATCTTTCCCTTAGTTAGTAAACGCAATAACTTTTGCGCAAACCAATTAAAATACGCTTTTTGTGATTTTTCTTACCAAACATATGTAGCATAAAACAAATTGGCCGAAAATGTTAAAAAATTTAGATTTTTACATTTTTTTGGGGGGGAATTTCATATAAAAAAATGTGAAAAATATTGTTATTTTTGCAAAATTGACGCTCTTTTTTTGTTTATAGCGCATGATCAAAAAATCGCACAGGTGATCAAATACCACCAAAAGAAAGAAAGGACGTCAAATTAGTTTGGGTACAGCGTCGCACGACCGCGCAATTGTCCGTTAAAGTCACGCAGTGCCAAATCGCAAAATAGCCCCTGGTCAGGAAGGGGGTAAAATCTTCCAGGGCTTAAGTGGTTAAATAAATAAAAAAACATTCGACTAGCAAAAGAAAAAGTTTAACAACATTCCATTGTTGCCCCATTTGCACAGAACAAATGTACATCGGGCTAAAATGATATGCATTTTTTTAAAACACACCTTTCAGTGTTAAAAAGGAACAGATCTGATTTTTTTTTTTTTTTTTTTTTTTTTGCAGTTTGTTTCAAATTTCAGAATATGCAGATCACCCCTTTCATCTGCATATAACTGAAACACCGTAAATATGATGTAAAAAGACACTGCATTTCTCAAAGAAACTTGCAGACACAAACTTTCCTGTAAGTGTGATTTTACACCGGAGTGGCTGTAGACGCTTCTATGTTGCAGAGCAAACCCCAGCTGCCAAAATAAACCTGTCATATGCACTCATCAAGAGCATCGCCTATGCCCACCTTTTCTATCCCCCCTCCATTCATAGAAGCTGTACTATCGTTTTTATGAATGAAAAACATTCTATGAATGGAGAAGGTGGAGCTTTCATTCATCCGCTTGTTTAGTACAGCTTATAGGAATGGAGGAGTTGGCCAGAAAGGCTGGGCACAGTTGGCACTCGATGACTGCCTATGACAGGCCCCTCAGCTCTAATAACCCTCGCAGAACGAGAAGATTATGGCACCGAAGGTAATAGATCCAAGTGACCTATCATATACACTCATCAAGATTGCTGACTATGTGCTTCCTTTCTGATCACCTCCTCCATTTTCATTCAGTACAGCTTCTATAAAGCACACTTGTTATTAGATAACCACACCCCTGGCGACGTCTTACTTATGATGAAACGCGTAGGGTAAAGCCTAACATATGACATCTTTGCGACATTGGGAACTAAGCGGAGAGTGGCCATTTTCTTGGTTGGAAACTTTTTCACAGGCGTGGTGAAAAGCTTTGCTTTGCTCATGAAAAAGAATGGTCAGCGCTAATTATCATTCCTCTGGAGCCACAACTACTATACAAGTGGTGCCAACCCTTCCCACTATAAGTGCTCAGTGTAAGTACCAGACACTGGAGATAAGTATCCTGTGTTTAGATGAAATTATCTCTGCTTTTAACCTCCTATTACTTAAAATGCTAATGGAAAAAACATTTCCTATAAATCTCTCACAGAGCATTTCTACTTAATGCATAATGAATGCCGTTGTTAAATATTACAGAAATATGTGAGCAGAGAGGTTCATTCATTATTTAGACAGCATTCCACTTACAGACATTTTGGAGGGTGCTGAAAAAAAAAAAGTTAGAATAATGATTGAAATTATGAAAGGAAACAGCATGAAAGCCGATGCCTGTGCAGGTTTAAAGGTAGCAACATTTTAACCTAGATTCCTAATGGCTCAGTATGTAGTAAAACAGCTTAAAGGGAGATTATGTACTCAGTAGGAATTGGCTCTGTGTTCAAGTCTAACAAATGGGGCACTCAGCGGGAAGTTCGGACCCCGAGTGCACTGTTGCAGTACGTTGATTGCTGATGATTGGCCAAAGCATGCACCTTACCTGTATGCTTTGGCCATTTAAAGCACACTGTACTGTGAGAGCCATAATTGGCCAATTATCAAATCCATGCTCCACAGTACATAAGGCTGCTGCTTACACGGCAGCCATGTATAGTGTGTTACAATAGAGATTAGGCAGGCAGTAAGTGGATAGTGTGTTCGGGTTAGTACAGTCAGTGTAGTTTACAGGCATACTCCACTTTTAAAATGTATGGATATGTTGTAGTCCTGGGTCCCCTCTCGGTGCTCCCCAAGTTTGGTGTCCCTGTCACTTGTGGTTCGGGAGCAGTGCCATGTCAAGCTGAGCAAGATTTCCCATAGACGCCAATGTTAAAGACAGGGAGCAGTGCCATGCCAAGCAGACCAATATTTCCCATAGACGCCAATGTTAAAGACATGGAGCAGTGCCATGTCAAACCGGCCAAGATTTCCCATAGATGCCAATGAGCACTGAAATCTGAAAATTGGTCTGGGCAGGAAGGGGAAGAATGTGCTTAAGGGCTCCTATGACAGAATTTCAAACAAAAAAAAAAAAGTCTTGGGGTCCCTCTTACCTTTGGGTCTGGTATAGATTTTAAGGGGAACTTAAGTGCGCCCCCCCCCCCAAAAATCCATACCAGGCCCTTAGGGTCTGGTACAGATTTTAAAGGAAACTCCACTCCAAAATTAAACAAAAAAAAAATGGCGTGCCCCCCCCCCCAAAATTTTTTTTATACCAGACCCTTATCTGAGCATGCAGCCTGGCAGGCCAGAAAAGAGGGGGCGGGGAGTGAGCGGCCCCTCCCTCCTGAACCATACCAGGCCGCTTACCCTCAACATGGGGAGGGTGCTTTGGGGTGCCCCACAAAGCACCTTGCCCCCATGTTGATGGGGACAAGGGTCTCTTTCCGACAACTCGGGGCAGGGGGCTTGTTAGAATGTGGGTCACCCGTCTACATCATCCGGTGGCCCTGCCCATTATCTATATAAGAGCTGTCAAAGCCGAAGATCAGGCAGAGGGCAGGTAGCCTCTTAAGAGGCAAAGCATTTCTCTTTTTTTTTTTTCTATTTTTGGGGTCCGACGGGCGTCGTGATTGATGATGTATTTACATCGAGGGATGCTATTTTTTTTTTTTTTTAATAAAGGACTTGTCAAAAACTGTGTTCTGTGGTTTTTACTTTTTTACACTTTGTTGGTGAATGGGTAGAAGTCCGATGTACCCGATACCCATTCACATGGGGGGGGCTGACGGCTTCCTTGTTAACCACTTTCCAACCCCTGCCGCAGTTTTACTGTGGCAAGCTGGCTCGGCTGCGCGAAACGACGTAAGGGTAGGTCGTGGGAGTGGTGCTGCGGGGCGGGGCACCCGCGATCGCTCCCCGCTGAGAGAGGACGGTCAGCTGTTGTAAACACAGCTGACTATTCTTCTCTCTGGAATGATCACAGCGTGCCTGTGATCCTTCTATATAGGATCACAGGTCTCTATGATCATTTCACAAGTCCCTCCCCCCACAGTTAGAAAACACACCCCTCACAATTAACCCTTTGATCACCCCTAAGTTAACCCCTGCCAGTGTCATTATTACAGTAACAGTGCATACTTTTAGCACTAATTACTGTAGTAATGTCACTGATCCCCCCCAAAATTGTCAAAAATGTCAGTTAGGAGTCCGATCTGTCTGCCGCAATGTTGCAGTCCCGCTAAAAATCGCAGATTGCCGCCATTAGTAGTAAAAAAAAATAAATAAATAAAAATGACATAAATCTTTCCCCTAGTTTGTAGATGCGATAACTTTTGCGTAAACAAATCAAAATATGCTTATTGCAATTTTTTTTATATGTATAAAATGTGTTAAAATATGTAGCAGGATACCCTGAGCCCCCGTTCACACTGGGGCGACCTGTCAGGCAACCTAGATCCATCCTGCCTTGTTTCAACGGTTCAGGCTGGTGGTGGTGTAATGGTGTGGGGGATATTTTCTTGGCACACTTTGGGCCCCTTAGTACCAATTGAGCATCATTTAAAAGCCACAGCCTACCTGAGTATTGTTGCTGACCATGTCCATCCCTTTATGACTACAGTGTACCCATCTTCTGATGGCTCATTCCAGCAGGATAATGCACCATGTCACAAAGCTCAAATCATCTCACCACTGGTTTCTTCAACATGACAATGAGGTCACTGTACTCCTATGGCCTCCACAGTCACCAGATCTCATTCAATAGAGCACCTTTGGGATGAGGTGGAGCTTCGCATCATGGATGTGCAGCCGACAAATCTGCAGCAACTGCGTAATGCTATCATGTCGCTATGGACCAAAATCTCTGAGGAATGTTTCCAACACCTTGTTGAATCTATGCCATGAAGAATTAATGCAGTTCTGAAGGCAAAACCTGGTACTAGCAAGGTGTACCTAATAAAGTCACGGATGAGTGTATATTGCTGATTTATTAAGTGTACTAAGCTCACTACAATATTGCATTTTAAAACAAACATGCAGGTAAAGCAGTTATGTATTCGTTAAAAAAAAAAAATTATATTCATTTTAAAATTTTGAAATTATTATTTTTGCAAGTTTAGAAATGTTGAAAAATGCACATAACTACAATGAACTAAACACAACACTTTTGTTTTTGCCCCCATTTTTCGTCAGCTGAACTCAAAGATCTAAGACTTTTTCTATGTACACAAAAGGCCGATTTCTCTCAAATATTGTTCACAAATCTGTGTAAGGCCCCTTTCACACATACGGTCCGTTCAGTTCATCAGTTCAGTCACGTCAAAATGTATCGTTTTTCATCCTTTTTTTACATCAGTTTTTTCATCCATTTTTTTTACATCCACTACCAATGAAAAAACGGATGAAAAATGGACCGTTTGTCCGTTTACATCCGTTTTATGTCCGATCCATTTTTTGACAGATAAAAAATAGGGCATTCATCCGTTCCAAAAAACAGACATTGACGGAAGCGGATGAAAACAAATGTTAACAGATGTTAACAGATGATCATCCGTTGTCATCCGTCCCTGGGTACAAGAAGGGCGAGCCGTGCGCAGCGCTCACAGACGAAGATCCGGAGATCCCGAGCGAGGAAGCTGGAGACTACCGAGCAAACCACAGAGCCAGTCATATCCTGCCAGGAGTTCATAGGAGACCCTTAGTGGTCACAGCCAAGATCTAAGGATCACTGCCCGGATTGCATGTGTGACCCTTACACTATAAGGTTTGGGGGTCCACTTAGTCCGGTAAGTGGAATAACCTAGGGGAGAGAATAAAGTCACCTTGTCACCATACCATTGCAGCATGCCATTTCACTTGATTTCCAGCACCTGAGCACCTTACCTATTTTCAGCAACTTTCACTGGCTACTTGCTGAAGCACTGAATTAATATTTTGGACTGATATTTTTTTGGACTGTCATCAGAGATTTATTATTTATTATTTTCTATGAACTCTATTTATTTATTCACTTCACGGGGTGTCATAATTTTATTATAGAATTTGAAATTTGATATTATTTATATATATTCAGCCACATTGAGCACTTTATGGTCCATTACACCAAATCTGCGCTGTTTCTTTGCATCAACATTTCAGAGAATTTGGCAGTACGTCCAACCGGCCTCACAACCACCGACCACGTGTAACCACACCAGCCCAGGACCTCCACATCCAGCATCTTCACCTCCAAGATTGTCTGAGATCAGCCACCCGGACAGCTGCTGCAACAATCGGTTTGCATAACCAAAGAATTTCTGCCCAAACTGTCAGAAACCGTCTCAGGGAAGCTCATCTGCATACACGTCGTCCTCATCGGGGTCTCCACCTAACTGCAGTTCGTCATTGCAACCGACTTGAGTGGGCAAATGCTCACATTCAATAGCGTCTGGCCCTTTGGAGAGGTGTTCTCTTCACGGATGCATCTCGGTTTTCTTAGATCTTTGAGTTTGGGCAAAAACAAGTGTTGCATTTATAATTTTGTTCAGTATAAGAACCAAACTGGCTTTGCGACAGTACCCATGTGCTAACAATAAGTGGGAGTGACAAGCCTTAATTGGGAGTCATTTCTGTAAGGATAGATGGACAGGTAGACAGACAGACAGACAGACAGTAGATAGATTCTGTGACTCTGAAGCAGGCTAATGGAAGCTTATATTCGTTGGTGCATCAAGGAGATGGAAAGGCAATGAGTTATGATCAAACCTGCTACCTAGTGATGGGTAGAAATGGTTTCTGATGACCAGTGGCCCATAGTATGAACTTGTTACGCTAAAGTCAAAATGAGAAGATGAGATTCACGCTATTCCTGGGATAAGTTATTTTTATTCCACATGAGAAAAGGAGAATGTGATCAAGGTGAACTACACTAATAACTTCCTCAATTCAACAAGGAAACATTACGTAAATGACAAATAGGTCATTGTCTTCTACTCTTTTGCCTCTTCAGCTTTTAATTTTCTTTCACCTTAACTGCCAGCTACTACAATGGACAGGTCAGATCAGCTTAAAGAAGTATTCCAGGTTACTGACAATTGGGCGGTCATGCGACCCACCCACATAAAGTTTGTGTCCTTATTTTTCCCATAAATAGAGCTTTGTTTTGGTGGTATGTGATCACCTCGGCGGTTTTTATTTCTTGCTATAAACAAAAAAACACCTAAAATTTTGAAAAAAAAAACAATATTTTTTCTTTTTGCTTTAAAACATATCCAATAAAAATGTAAAAATCTAATTTCTTAGATCATTGGATAGTTTTATTCATTTATTTTTTTTATAGTAATGGCAGCAATCAGTGGCTTATATAGGGACTGCGTTATTGCAGTGGACATTCGGACAATGACACTCACACTTTTTGGAGACCGGTGACACTAATACAGTGATCAGTGCTAAAAAATATGCACTGTCACTGTACTAATGATACTGGCTGGAAAGGGGTTAACATCAGGGGTGATCAAAGGGTTAACTGTGTGCCTAGCCTGTGTTATTATAGTGTGGGAGGCGCTTTTACTAGGAGAAGACGGATCCATGTCCCTACTTTGCAGAAACACAGGATCCATGCCTTCCCTACTGACAGAACAGTGATCTGCCTTATTTACATAGGCAGACCGCCATTTTTCCTCTCTGCTGAATCATCGGTAGGTACTCGCTGCTAGGCTCCTGCTGTGTGTGATCGCAGCGGCATGCGCACCCCCTACCCAGAAGAATAGAATCACGTATATATACACGTGATCCAGTGAGCAGGTGCTGCCCTGTGGCAGTAAAACTGCTATGGGGCGGACCTAAAGTAGTTAAGTCATCCAGCCAGCTCTCCAATTAGGCCAATCTTTGGAAGCCTTGTATTCATTGACAAAAATGTCCAGACCTAGGTTGTCTATTACAAGCCTGAATTTATTGCAAGCATAAAAGCCTTGATGAAGGAAGACTTCTGAGCCAAAAAGCGTTGGATTTGTTACCAGAAAAATAAAAACTCTTACTCAACTAGTACTACTCTCATCCTTCTAATGCTCCCTATTGTTTTGAGGGAGTAGAGGGAATGTTTTATAACATTCAGGTTTATGGGCTATTTACAATTATTTGTGGTATGTGTACGACTTATGTTTAATCTCGTTTTATTATGTTTTTAACATATTAAAGTACAAATAGAATATTGTACATGATAGTCCATAGAGACATAAGTAGATCCATGTAAAGTTTTATAGTAGGTGAGGTTGAATAAAGACAATAGTCCATCCAGTTCTGTCCTTCTACATTCCCTGAGATTGAATAGTTTCCTTCCTACGTTGGGATCACCAGTCAGGTATTTGTATACTGTGATCATATCTCCTCTCAAGCATCTCTTCTCCAGGGAGAATAAATTTAGCGCTTATAGGCGTTCTTCGTAATTGAGGTCCTCCAGTCCACTTATTCATTTTGTTGCCCTTCTCTGGACTCTCTCCAGTTCCAGCACATCCCTTCTGAGGACTGGTGACCAGAACTGGACAGAATACTCCAGATGTGGCCGATCACTTTTAACCGCTTTACCACTGCTCACTGTGCTGCTACTGCAGCACAGTGGCTCGTTATCGTCTGGCGACGTAGGTCTACGTCGCCAGACATTCCCCTCTCTCGGCGGCACGCGCGCGCCGCCGGAGGCTCGCTCCTGCTGTTTTCAGTCACAGCGGGAGTCGGGCCAGGGGAGGAGCGGCGGCGATCGCCGCTGCTCTTCCCCGATCGCCGGGGAATCTAGTTTGGAGATCCGCCCGCCTGTGTAAACAGAGCGGGCGGATCTCCTAAGTGACAAGCAGTGTCAGATTTCAAGGTTCAGCATAGCTGAACCCTGGATCTGTCCTTGTGTCACACAGTCACCTCCCCCCCCCCCCCACACGTTAGTAAGCACCAGGCATACATTAACCCCTCCCTCTCCAATAAAATTAACCCCTTCCCTGCCAGTGTCATTTTTACAGTAACAGTGCATATATATAGCACTGCAGTAATGTCACTGGTACCCCCAAAAGTGTCAAAAATGTCAGTCAAGGGTCCGATCTGTCCGCCGCAATGTCGCAGTCCCGCAAAAGAAATCGCAGATCGCCGCCATTACGCGTTAAAAAAAAAAACACCAAAAATGACATAAATCTTTCCCTTAGTTAGTAAACGCAATAACTTTTGCGCAAACCTATCAAAATACGCTTATTGTGATTTTTTTACCAAACATGGGCAGCAGAAAACAAATTGGCCAAAAATTAAAAAAAAATTGTTTTTTACATTTTTTTGGGGGGGAATTTCATATAAAAAAATGTTAAAAATATTGTTATTTTTTCTAAATAAACGCTCTTTTTTTGTTTATAGCGCAAAAAGTAAAAATCGCACAGGTGATCAAATACCACCAAAAGAAAGCTCTGTTTGTGGGGAAAAAAGGACGTAAATTTTGTTTGGGTACAGCGTCGCGCGACCGCGCAATTGTCAGTTAAAGTCGCACAGCGCTGAATCGCAAAAAGTGGCCCAGACGTAAGACAGCAAAATGCTCTAGTGGTAAAGTGGTTAATAGGTGGTATAACAGCAGCTTTCAGGTGTTCAGGAGACAATACTGTCAAAAGAGGGTTTTACATTTAAATACCCCGGTGTGACCATTGGCGCCACTCTGTGACCACTGGCAACCCTGTTTCGGCAGTATTGCCTCCTGAACACCTGGAAGCTGCTGCTCTACCACCTATTAAAAGTGATCCACCACAGATTACTTTTTAGAGGGACAGTAGAGACGATGCTACCCATGGTTGCAACGTGAACCCATTGACGTCAATAGGTAAGTTTAACAGGAGGTGCTGTCTATCAAACTCAACATGCTCAAAAACTCAAAATCAACCACTCATTTTTACAGCCCCCACGACAGATATCACACTCTAAGTTCCACTGGAGCAATGACTGATGTAATCTACATAAAGTGTCTGTAAAAGCGAACATTAGGTGGCACTGCACATCATATGCTCCTACAAAATATTTTTTAAATCAAAAAAGTGACCAAATATCAAAAACAGTTCAAAGTAACATAAGGAAGTCTGCAGATGATGAAACATGTCAAGACAGTACCGGATGCTGGATCAGATGGGACGCAAGCACGCTAACCTGGAAGTGATACGGTGCTTGGCTAGTACAGCCACGAGGTAGTGAGACGTTGTGAACCTGGCTGAGATATTGGAAGCAAACAAACTGAAGGATGTTTGATAGAAGGCGATGTTTTATACAGCTTTTTTGGATGGTTTAATTGTTTTTTTTTTAAAAATGAATTGCTGTTACGTTACTGTACTATTGTGAGCTTTTCTCCTTTATGAGTGAGTGTTGGATGGAGAGTCTATAAAGAGATGTAAATGCTAAAGCGAGGATCCTGGGAAAGCTGGGAGCCGATTTTCATCTTTTAACCACTTGCCTACCGGGCACTTTCACCCCCTTCCTGCCCAGGCCAATCTTCAGCTTTCAGCGCTCTCACGCTTTGAATGACAATAGCGCGGTCATGCTACACCGTACCCATATGAAATTTTTAGCATTTTTTTCACACAAATAGAGCTTTCTTTTGGTGGCATTTAATCACCTCTGGGTTTTTTATTTCTTACAAAAAAAAGAAGAAAAAAGACAGAACATTTTGAAAAAAAAAAGTTTTTCCTATTTTCTGCGAGTAAATTTTGAAAATAAATACATTTTTTGCCTTCACTGATGTGCGCTGATGAGGCGGCACTGATGGGCACTGATAGGCTGTACTGATGGGCACTGATGAGGTGGCACTTATGGGCACTGATGAGGTGGCACTGATGAGGAGGTACTAATATGCCGCACTGATGAGCACTGATAGGTGGCACTGAGAGGTGGCACTGACGGGCGGCACTGATGGGCACTGAGAGGCGGCACTGCTGGACACTGATGGGTGGCACTGATTGACACTGACGGGTGGCACTGATGAGCACTGAGGGGCGGCACTGATGAGCACTGATGGGCAGCACCATCAGTGCCCATCAGTGCCTAGATGAGCAGGAACTGATGGGCACTGACTGGCAGCAATATGGGCACTGATTGTGGGCAGTGATGTGGGCACTGATGGTGGCCACTTATTGTATTGTATTTACCTCTTGTGTAATCAAGGCACTGGTGATCAGTGCCCTGATTACATTCCTCTGTGTCCCCTAACCACTGATCGGCTTTGCTCTTCCTCACACAAAGTCTCTGTGTGAGGAAGGAGAGCTGGTGATGAGAGATGATCTAATATGTTTACATTTGAGATCATCTCTCATTGCACGGTCCGATCACGTGGTAAATGGCCGCTGTGATTGGCCATTCGCCACGATCTGTGATTGGCTGTGTCCAAGGGACACACAGCCGACACAGATTTTCCCCAATGCGCGCTCGCAGGAGTGCGCGGGCAGCCTGTCACTGGGAGGCCGTTTAAAGACGGCCTCCCAGAAATTAGAGCCCGCGCTGTAGCCGTCTTTCGGCTATAGCGCGGGCGGGAAGAAGTTAAAGCGTTATATGCCAATCATCTTTGATGCGAGGCATTGATTTTTGGTGAGTTCATTTAATCTACACAGCGGGAGTGGTTCTCACGAGCACTGAAAGAAGATTAATACTTATCATTGAAGATATACTAGAATACCAAAAGTATTGGGACTCCTGCTTATACACGCACATGAACTTTAATAACATCCCAGTCTTGGTCCGTAGGGTTCAATTTCGAGTTGGCCCACCCTTTGCAACTATAACAGCTTCAACTCTTCTGGGAAGGCTGTCCACAAGGTTTAGGAGTGTGTCTATGGGAATGTTTGACCATTCTTCCAGAAGCGCATTTGTGAGGTCAGGCACTGATGGTGGACGAGAAGGCCTCGCTCTAATTCATCCCAAAGGTGTCCTGTCGGGTTTAGGTCAAGACTGTGCAGGCCAGTCAAGTTCGTCCACCCCAAACTCACTCATCCATGTCTTAATGGACCTTCCTTTGTGCACTGATCCAAATAATTTGGTGGAGGGGAATTATTGTTTGGGGTTCTTTTTCAGGGGTCAGGCTTGGTCCCTTAGTTCCTGGGAGCTCTTAAGGCGTCAGCATACCAAGACATTTTGAACAATCTCATGCTCCCAACTTTGTGGGAACAGTTTGGGGATGGCCCCTTCTTGTTCCAGCATGACTTCGCACCAGTGCACAAAGCAAGGTCCATAAAGACATGGATGAGCGAGTTTGGGGTGGAGGAACTTGACTGGCCTACACAGAGCCCTGGCCTCAACCCAATAAGAACACCTTTGGGATGAATTCGAGCGGAGACTGCGAGCCAGGTCTTCTCATCTAAGATCAATGCCTGACCTCACAAATGCAATTCTGGAAGAACGGTCAAACATTCCCATAGATACACTCCTAAACCTTGTGGATGCCATTAAAGTTCATGTAAAGGCAGGTGTCCCAATACTTTTGGTTATATATCATGTATATAGAAACTGTGGTGACTTTTGGCACACACTTAAGTGTTTTTTGGGACTATTTATGTTACTTTGAACTACCGTATTTTTCGGCGTATAAGACGACTGGGCGTATAAGACGACCCCCTAATTTTCAAGTTAAAACATAGGTTTTGGGCTATACTCGCTGTATAAGACTACCCCCCTTCCAAAGCAAGGCAACACCATTAAAAAACATCAGATTTCTCATAGATCTCCAAGGTACCCTAGTACTGTAATACATGTAATCTCTCATAATATCTCCAAGGTACCCTAAGTATTTCCAGTAGATGTAATCTCAAGATGCTGGCTGTGCGGGAATCCTGTACCAGTATTCCGTATGTACCGTAGCTTCGGCTATATATTTAGTATACCGCGCTGAGCCAATCACAGTGAACGATATATTCTATTATTGAATGCAAAGCCTGCTCGGATTGGCAGAGTAAGAGAGGCGGGCTGATGTTACTCCGCCAATCCGAGCAGGCTTTGCATTCAATATTAGAATACATCGCTCTCCCTGATTGGCTCAGCGCGGTACACTGTATGTAGCCGAAGCTACGGTACATACGGTATTCCGGTACAGGATTCCCACACAGCCAGCGTCTTGAGAGATTAAATCTACCGGTATTACTTATACTTAGGTTACCTTGGAGATATTATACTCGGCGTAGAAGACGACCCCCCATTTTTGGGGGATTTTTTTGAGGTTCAAAAGTAGTCTTATACGCCAGAAAATACAGTATTTGTAATATTTGGTTGATTTTTTGATTTAAAAAATATTTTGTAAGAGGTTATATGTGTAGCCCCACCGAATGTTTGTATATATCTTGCTTTTACAGACACTCTATGTAATTTGCTGAGTTTTTAAAGAGGCAGCAGCACGTTTTTTTGTGGAAAAATTATATTTGTTTGGAGAGGTGCAATTATAATTTATAGACTGATGTAATCTGTATCACCCTCAAGTATACTAAAGGCTGCAGTTGTACAGTAAGAACTGTTAACCAGTTCACGACCACTCTATAGCAGATTTACATCTACAGGGTGGCCATTTTGTGCACAGGATCACGTAAACTGTATATATGTTATTCTGCACTTGAGCATACAAGCACACGATTAAGGGTGCAGGCTAATGGATGTCTGACGGCACATGCTGAACAGCGAGGAAAGACACAGGACAGATATGTAAACAAGGCAGAGCTCTGTCCTGTAAACAGGGATGTGGTGAAATTTTTTTCCTTGTAAAGCAGGGAATAATATCAAGCTCATCCCTTAGTAAAAACACCACACTGTATACAAATGGTTAGGTTATTTAACCCTTTGATTGATCTAGCTCTTAACCCCTTCCCAGCCAATGCCATTAGTACAGTGACAGTGCATATTTTTAGCACTGATCACTGTATTAAGCCTAGTACACGTGGCTTAAAAAATGTAATAAACGGCTCAATAAAAACCGGCCGACATTTGGCTGTGTATATGGCAGCCGGGCCAGCTTCTGTCAGGCGAGCATGTTGGAAAACCAGCAGCCAGCAGCCAATGGCTGAGAGCACTGACCGAAGTGTTCTGGCAGGGGGGCCACCAATAGAACAGCAGAGGAGATCGCTATGCTAACATCCGATTGTTATTACAGCGCATCCGATCAGAGTTGGGAGTTTTTTTAAAAACTTGTGGTATGTACTAGGCTTTGTCTAATGGTTCCCAAAAAGTGTCAGTTAGTGTCAGATTGTCTGCCACAATATCGCAGTCCCGCTATAAGTCGCTGATCGCTGGCAATAAAGAAAAACAAATAAATGCAAATTCCAATATATATGCCATAGTTTGTAAACACTATAACTTTTCCGCAAACCAATCAATATACGCTTATTGAAAACATTTTTACAAAAAATATGTAGCAGAATACATGAAGAAATTAGATTTTCTTTTCATTACTGGATATGTTTTAGAGAAGAAAGTAAAAAAATTGGATTTTTGACTTACCGTAAAATCTATTTCTCTGATGTTCATTGACAGACACAGCTCCTGATCTTCTTATCCATTGGGTTATACCGCCACCTACAGGAGTAGGACACTAGGCAGAAAAAAAAGTCTGGCTATGCCTATAGGCAGTCCCAGGGGGTATGCTCCCTCTCTCTGCTATAGGTACTCAGTTTTGTTACAAGCAGTGTCAGAAGAATTACAACTCCACAGAGGAGTGGGTGCTCTGTCCATCAAGGAACATCAGAGAAATGGATTTTACGGTAAGTCAAAAATCCCATTTTCTCTTTTGTTCATTGACGGACACGGCTCCTGATCGTCTTAACCTTTGGGAGGTCCCAAAGCAGTGTTAATCATGAGGGGTGGGAACAGCAAAAAAGAAATTCCCAAGGCTAACTATAGCCAACCAGGTAAACAGGAGCTCAACCAAAACAACTGGAGCTCACCTGAAAAAAAACAATACACCCTCAAAGAGGATCAGGTCCTCTAAACAGCAGCCTGCAAAACCTTGCAGCCAAAGGAAGCATTCGCAGATGGCAACAAATCCCCTTTATAGAACTTTGTGAAAGTATGCACCAATGACCAGGTGGCCGCCTTGCAAACCTGCGTCACTGACGCCTGATGACAGAAGGCCCAGGAGGCACTGAGCACCCCGAGTAGAGTGCGCCTTGACAAGGAAAGGAGGAACCTGACCCTTGATGGAATAGGCCTAAATCACCGTCTGTCTGATCCATCTGGAAATGGTCACAGAGGAAGCGCACAACCCTTTCCGAGGCCCATCCATAAGCGTATGTAGCGAGTCTGATTTCCTAAAAGACTCCATAGCTGCCAGGCACATCCTAATCACCCGGACCACATTTAAGGCATGCAAAGCAATTTCCTTCAGATGTTTCGGCCTGGGACACAGGGAAGGCAACACAGTGTCTTCATTCAAATGAAAATCAGAGACAACCTGAGGAAGGAATGCCGGCCTGGGGCGAAGACTCACTTTATCACTGTGAACCACCAAGAAAGGTGAACGACAGGGTAACGCCGCCAATTCCGACACCCTGCACGCAGAGGTGAAAGCCACCAAAAAGGCCACCTTCTGGGACAGCGTAAACTGGGGAATCTCCCAAAGATTCTCAAAAGGAGGCTTCTGAAAGACTGAGAGCACCAACTTGAGGTCCCAAGGCAACATCAAAAACTGCACTGGAGTGGTCAAGTGTCTAACTCTCTGAAGAAAAGTATGCACCAAGGAGTATGTGGCCAAAGGCAGTTGAAAGAAAACCATTAAGGCCGTCACCTGACCCTTGATAGTACTCAAGGCCAGTTTCTGCTCCACCCCCCGTTGAAGAAAGGTCAAGATCTGAGCCACCGAAAAAAGGAGGAGGATGAACCAGAAGATATTCACACCACGCAATGTACGTCTTCCACATACGATGGTAGATCTTCCTAGAAGTCGATCTCCTAGCTTTTAACAGCGTTGGAATCACCGACTCAGACAAACCTCTATCCCTCAGCACCTGTCGTTCAACAGCCAAGCCATCAAAGCCTAACAACTGTAAAGCAGGATGGAAGATTGGACCTTGGGACAGTAGATCCTTCCTGAGAGGAAGATTCCAGGGAGCAATGGTGACCGGCCGCACCAGATCGGCGTACCAAGCCCGTCAAGGCCAGTCCTGGGCCACTAAGATAACCGGAACCCCTTCTGCCTCAATCCAGTTTAGAAGTCTTGGCAGAAGCTTGAGAGGAGGGAAGGCGTAAATCAGAAGATACTGACCCCACTGGGCCACCAGCACATCTGTGGCGTCTGCCAGAGGATCCCGTGACCGAGCCACAAACCTCTGCACCTTTCTGTTGAGCCAGGACGGCAACAGATCCACCTCGGGGATGCCTTACCTGGGACACAACTAATGAAACACCTCCGGATGAAGGGATCACTCCCCTTGATCCAACGCCTGTCGACTGAGATAATCCCCCTGCCAGAAGGGACTCCTCATAGGGTTATCGCCAAAATTGCTTAGGGACCCCAAGGGTACGCTTTGGTCGTCCCCACTATTTAGTGACAATTTTTTCAAAATAGGAGGGGAAAGGGAACACCTTTTCCGCTCTGGATGGCTTGTGAATACCAAAGGGAACCTGCGCCTGTGCCACAGCTTCAGCTGCGTCCTCCATCTTTAAGGACTCACGCACATCTACAATCAATGCCTCCACCAGCGCCTTTTCGTACGTGGTTGCAGAAGTGGAGAAATCCTCCTCACTATCTGAGAATTTAGGGTGCATGGTCGCAGACCCAGCAGGGTGACCCACGTCTGCAGCGGCCGAATCAGATTCAGGATCTAATGAGACAGATGAGAAAGGGGGTGCTTTTTGCCAGCCCATTGCCCAAAAGCCACCTCCACCTGGGACACCAAGGACTCCAGGACTGCCATCAGTGCATCGATGGATGATTGGGACCCGGAGGGCCCCGCAGCCCCAGAGAGGGGTTTAGGTAAGGAGTTGTACTCCAAAAACTCCATAATTCACCAGGGGGACCGCACAAAAAAAGTGTAAAACACTGCTAAGAGACAGTCCCCACTGCTCTGGCAGCCCACCCGGTTGCCAGTCACAGAGCACCAATTGCCAGTCACAGAGCACCAATCAGTAGAGAGGGATAGGACCCCATCAGACTCATCACCCTGCAGAAACCAGGCACCACAGCTACCAGGAGAATCTGCACTGCACAAACAGCCATCAGGGAATGAGGAGGGACTCCCACCATCAAAATCACCGCCCAGAGGGGCTCCACTGTCATGGCAGTCGCTATTTTCAATGGCAAACCACTGAAAAACGGCCGCCGGAAAACACAAACATGGCCGCCATGCATTAAATAAGGCTACAAGAAAATGGCGGCCCCGTGTGGCACCATGAGGCTCCCAGGGACCCAGGAGGGATCCCTAGGCTTCAGAAAACTGGACAGGCAAGAAGGGGGGCCCCTAGCAGGAGCCCCCACCAGATAAAGCCCACCCCCCACAGCTGAATTCTCGGTCGCCGGCGGCGCACCCCCCGCCCATCGCCAGCACAGCACCCTGCCCCTACCCCAGGCGGTGGAGCAGGCCACCCAACAGCCCCAGCGTCAGTAAAGGGGGGGGAAGGGGGGCACATGGATGGGGGGGCGATATGGCCCACAGGGACCACCAGAACGATGAGGGGGGTGCCTAACGGGAAGGAGGGGAACCCAAGGGTCCAATGGGGGCCACGTACACCCAAAAACCCTCCAGGGGGAGAGGGGGGACAGTCACTTGCCATACCTGGAACCAGGCGTGCACCGCTCCAGACAGAACCTCCTCTCCATAGAAATGGGGGGCTGTCGGCCAGGAGGAAGGCTGTGACTCGGGCCGAGACCCAGTCGTATGCGACCTTGCGAGGCGTTTAACTCGCAGGCCAGCCCCCATCCCGTGGGGCTATGTCGCGACCGAACTAGCGCGGAGGTCTACGCGCGCTCGCTGGCCAGACTGGGGTGACCACTGGATCTAGATTATCCAGCCCGTCGCCCAGTCAAGCAGTTGATTGTAGATCTCACAGGAAAGAAAACAGGAGACAAATTCTATCTAAAAAGAAAAAATTACCAGGACCAGAGATCCCAGCAAGGGCAAACTAGGTCATTACTCCTGACTAGGCAGAAAAAAAACTGAGCAGAGGGAGTGAGTATACCCCCTGGGACTGCCCAAAGGTGTAACCAGACTTTTTTCTGCCTAGTGTCCTACTCCTGTAGGGAGCAGTATAACCCAATGGTTAAGAAGATCGGAAGCTGTGTCTGTCAATGAACGAAAGAGAAATATGCACGGGGAAGGGGGAGGGGGAGAGGGAGAGGGAAAGATAGAGAGAGTGTGAGGAGAGAGAGAGGATAGCAAAATGTATAATACATCACACAATCGTGCCTGCTGTACAACTGCAGCCTTTCTTTTTATTACCTTAAGTCAGTGTAAGTATTGCATTTCATGATGCCCTGCAGAATAGGCTAGTGATATACAAAATGATAAGCATTGTAATTTTAGTTCAGAGCCAATCCGTATTGCTGTATGCGGTGCTGATCTCATAACTAGCCAAAAAATATTTGGTCTTCATTTTGCAGCCCTATCTGTACATTTATCAAATCGTCTCTTGGCACTGAACACATAAAAAGTTTACATCATGCAGATCTAGCTGGGTGTGCTGCTGACTGCATGTGCCTCTCTCCTTTCATGTCCCTCTCCCCATCCCACATATAATGCTTACTGCACAGTTGCCCACATTTATTGCTTTCTGGGATTACTCCTAAAGCCCCGTACACACGTACGGAATGTCGGCCGAACGATCGGCCGTCTTTTGTCCGGTGCTGTCCTGTCGGCTGAAAACTGCAAAAGACTGCACATGAATTTTGTCGGCCAACAACAGCCGACTGCAGAAGTGATGTCATGTGACGGTTAATTTTCCGTGTGTTTTTTCTTTTCTGAGCATGCCCAGTCTTGCTAATCGGCTGTTTGTCGGCCGAATTCTGTACTGACTGACGAACAATCGGTCGTTCTGGTGTTGGCCAACAAAAATTTTAATGCCTGCACACCCGATTCTGTTCGGCCGAAAAGTCGGAGTCGGTTGTCGGAAGCATCATACTAACAAGCCGACAATCGGCCGATCGTTCGGCGGCCGAATATTTACGGCCGACAATCGCTACGTGTGTACGGGGCTTTATTTAACAGCCCATCAGCCATCCTTTGTGAACAGTCTTAAAAGGGACATGCATCACCAACAGAAAGGCCCCCAAACTAAGCTGGAAAACATTGACAATTAGGTGCCAGGAACTTTACAGCTACTTCCAGGGGTACCCTTTTGCCAGTAATGTGTACACCCACCTGCTATTGGCTGTTTGTGCACTTTGGAACATTGTTTGAGTATCTATTGCCAAGAAATACAGTGAGGTTTCTTTTAAGAAAAAGGAACACAAGGGGACACCAGCTAAGTGCAGCATCAATGGGTTTATTAGGATTATAAAGCCAAATGCAAACTCACAGAAATATAAAATCAAAGGGCTTATCTGCAGCCATGCCACATTGGATGTAAGCCATCCACCAAAAGAGCTGCTTATGACAGCAAACAGTGTGTAGTCAGTGAGGAAACCAAGTCCAATGTCACAGGAAGTGAGGAGAGTCACTGCGGGACACAAGGCAGGATGTGATGTAACACGTTTCGGAACCCCTATTGGCTCCTTTCTCAACCCATTCATGCCATTTCATGACTGATGCTATTTTTATGGATACTGTGTAATAGGACTTACTCTTATTGAGGCATAAGGTAATGGTCGTAGGTGAGGCTAGTCTGCCTGTCAGATTATCTAACATACCCTGTTTTGTATATACAGTATTCATTTTTGCATTGCATTTGTTTACTCTTTCAATAGTACATTAATCTCATTTATCCTCAAGTCGCTTGTTGTGATTTTTCTGTGTATCATCATAAGGCCGTAGACTAATATGTGGAACTCCAATACTGTAGCTGCTGACTTTTAATCTAGCAATGTCGGCACCCAAACCGATTCTTCAATCGGCTTCGGGTGCAGGCATCTTCACGCAGGGTTTCCTACTGCGCATGCATGAATTGTGCTGCACTTTGTGAATGGTCACACAGTCTTCTGGGACCTGTGTGTGTGTGTCCCAGAAGGCTGCAGGAGGAAGAAGAAGGATCCAAACATCTTCATAGATCGCTGTGGCGATCTTAACCGGAAGTGGGTACCTGTCAAAACCAGGTACCCCCCCCCCAAAAGTGTCAGTGAGTGAAAATAAGCTGAGCTTCCCCTTTTGGGTGGAGCTCTGCTTTATTGCTTAGGCTACACAGGTGTGAGTAATCTAAAACCTGTTAGGTATGTGGGAACCGAGTGGGTTACAGAGTTGTGGCAGAGAACAGAGGACCCATCATACCAAACGGCTCCTGCAGAGGTAGTGCTACAGAGGTTTTCATGTTTTCACTCACTGCAACTGCTTTCCCTACCTGATTCACATTTTACCTGCATGGTGATGAGCAAGCAGGCCAACCAGACCTATTCAGCACTGGCTGGTGAATGAGTGACATTAATAGCTTTAAGCCTGGTTTCACACTATTGTAATATGGGATCCAGCGCGATTCCAGTGCGGGTTTCCGCATCACATCTCTCTCCCAGGCAGTTCACACTGCCCTCTGCAAACCGCTGCGGGTGACAATGCAAAGTTAATGATACCCCCAGAACGGTTCACAGATTGCAGTGTGAACTGTGATCTTTGAATTCGGATAGGAACACCCATGCGATCCGATTCCAGTGCGGGAAAATAAGGTTCCTGCAGCATTTTCATGCGAATGCAATGCAAGTTCAGTAATACAAACTGTATGGCTGAATTCGCATTGCATGTGATCTGCACAGAACTGCGAAGCGAATCACATGCGATGTCTGTGTTCACAATAGTGTGAACCCAGGCTAAAACTGTTCAACCCAATGAACACAGTTGACTGTTCTAACTTTGTAGGTCAGCCTTTCGCAACCTTTTTACCCCAGCGCAGTAATGGCGAACCTTGGCACCCCAGATGTTTTGGAACTACATTTCCCATTACACTCATGCACTCTGCAGTGTAGTTGAGCATCATGGGAAATATAGTTCAAAAGCATCTGGGGTGCCAAGGTTCGCCATCACTGCCCCAGAGGAACCCTTAAAATAATTTTCACATCTCAGGGAACCCTTGCTAAAAAAAAAAAAAAAAGGAATTGGGGGTTTGGGAAAATAACTGACAGACCCAACCAGGACAGGGGCTTTTGGAGGGGACTGCAGGGTAGCCTCTTGCCTACAAACAATGGGCCCTGGCTTTTGAGGGGGCTCTATTCTTTGGGAGGTGTGTGCCTGGGGGGGGACCTTTGGAGTAGTTTTGCTTCGGATTCAGGTCGATGTCTCCCCGAAACCCACAGACTCCTGGAACCTAGGACCTGGATACAGAGCCTATCACAATAACCTTACGCTAATGATAAGTAAAAGAATGCCCCCTTAAGCCTGGCACACACTAGTTTTTTTTTTGGCGCAACCAAAAAAAAAAAAAACTGATAGCTCTGGTCGGGAGTCGCTGTACTAAACATGCAAGGTAAGTCCAGTGATCTCCCCTGCTGAGCTGTTGTGTTTTACCAGAACACTACAATTAGTGCTCTCTGCCATTGGCTGAGAGCGCTGATCAGTAGTAGGTCGACTGCTGGTTTTCCAGCATAGAATAGCTGGCTTCTGTCAGACAGACCAACATACACGGGCAGAAAGTCGGCCGGTATTTTTTGTACCGGCAAATGTCTCCCGACATTCTGCCTATGTGTAAGGGGCTTTACCACTTCAGCCCCGGAAGGTTTTTCCCCTTAATGACCAGACCATGGCACTGCGTTTTTTTAACTGACAATTGCGCGGTCGTGCAACGCCCTACCCAAATAAGATTGATTTCTTTTTTTCCCCCACAAATAGAGATTTCTTTTGGTGGTATTTGATCACCTCTGCAGTTTTTATTTTTTGAGTGATTTTTCAATTCACATAGAACATATGATGTAACATTTTTACAAAATGTATACATGTATAAACATGATATACATAAGAAATAAAAAATGATTAGCTATATGAGAACAATAAATTGTCATCATACAAAATAAGCTGTTATTGCGTGATATAGCTATATCAAGTATTGATGTTATTTATAGTAATTATTTTGATAGAGTGATCAAACAAAAGAAAAAAAAAAAACAAACATAGAAAATAAAGATTTAGCGCCAGTTCACACTGGTGCGTTGCGGGAACCCTGCAAATCCACCCGACTCGCAGGCAGTTCACACTGCCATATGCAAACTGCTGGGTGTGTCAATACAAAGTTAATGACACCCCTAGATTAGTTTGCATATCGCAGTGCAAACTCTCAGTTCAGACAGTAATCGGATCGCATAGGTGTGAACACCCATGTGATCAGATTCTGGTGCAGACCAAAAAAAAGTGTCCTGCATGACTTTGGTCTGACTGCGATGGGAATTCAGCCATACAATCTGTATGGCTGAATTCGCATCATACAGACATCGCAAGTGATTTGCATAGTAGTGCGGTGCAACTCACTTGCAATGTCTGACATCGCTATAGTGTGAACCGGCACTTAGAACACTTACATTCTTACTATTGTAGTACGCTATGCATTGGATAGAGTTTTATAAATGAATCATGGATCCCATTTTAAATCAAATAGCCTCCTGGTGTTATTGATTGAGTGGTGAATGTTTTTCATTATTTTGATCTCTTTAAGGCCCCTTTCACACAGGTGGACCGTTCAGATCCGCCTGTCCGTTTTTTTGGCGGATCTAAACGGTCACCCCATGCAATCCTATGGGGCATCGGATGGCAGCAGAGACATGTCCGCTGACACCCGATCCGATCCGTCAAATCTGGACGGATGGAAACCCTATTTTCCATCCGTCCAGCGGATCGGATGAGAATGGACCGACGGTCCGTTCCCATCCGATTTCCCCCATAGAGATGCATGGGGAACTGACAGCTGTGTCTCCGTACACAGCACGGAGACACAGCTCTCATTCTCCTGCTCAGCGGGGGATCGGCGGCTCGATCCCCCGCTGAGAAAAACGGAATCCGTCCGACCGACAGATAGTGTCATAGGAGCCTAATTCTTGCAAGACTTTGTGGGAACGGGACAATAGCTACAGTCTACTTTCGTGAGTACAAACTTTCTATTGAAAAAGGTTGGCCAGCATGTATTCTGATGCATGTTTCTGATTAAAAAAATTAAAAATCCCAATAAGCGTATATTGATTGGTTTGCGCAAAAGTTATCACATCTACAAACTAGGGGATATTTTTATGGCATTTTTATTTTTCTACTAGTAATGGCGGCAATCAGAGGGACTGCGACACTGTGGTGGACAAATTGGACACCTGACAATTTTTTGGGGACCAGTGACATCATTACAGTGATCAGTGCTAAAACATATGCACTGTTGCTGTACTAATGACACTGTCAGGGAAGGTGTTAACATCAGGGGCGAGCAAAGGGTTAAATGTGTTCCTAGGTGGTGCTTGCTAACTGTGTGGGGGATGGTCTGACTGGGGGAAGACAGAGAGCCGTGTTCCTGTTTAGCAGGAACACAAGATCTCTATCTTCTCCCTTGACAGAACGGTGATCTGCCTTGTTTAGATAGGCAGACTGGCATTCTGTCTGCTTCGGGAATGATTGGCGGGTCCTGGCAGACATCGGGTCTGTTGGACCCGCTGATTGGTTTCTGCTGTGTCCAATCACAGCAAGAGTGGGTCCCTGGCTGCCAATACCAGGAAGAAGAAGCGATGCACAGGTACGTTGCTTCGTGCAGCCGCGCCGCCCTGCTGCAGTAAATGTGCGGTGGGCAATCCGGAAGCAGTTAAAGTGGTGGTCAGAATGCTAGCCTTACAGAAAGCTAAAAAGATCATTGGTGTCATGCTGTTGGTTCTGCCAAGTTGTGTTGGCTCTAGAACCATGCATACACCACAAGATAGGAGGTCAATCACCACAGCTTCAGGAACCCATAGCAACCTCTGGAGCACTCTTTCTCAACCTTTTCAACACAGAGGAACCTTGAAATAAATTTCTAATCTCGGGAAACCCCTACTAAAAATTTAAAATCTACAACTCATGACACATTAGTGTGATAGTCAGTGGGAAGAATGCTCCTTACACTTGTCATCATTGGGAAGAATTACCCCCTTACAGATAGCTAAAAGGAACAATGGTATCCTTAAAAACTTACAGTGCCTTGCAAAAGTATTCGGCCCCTTTGAACTATGCGACCTTTTGCCACATTTCAGGCTTCAAACATAAAGATATAAAACTGTATTTTTTTGTGAAGAATCAACAACAAGTGTAACACAATCACGAAATGGAACGAAATTTATTGGATATTTCAAACTTTGTTAACAAATAAAAAACTGAAAAATTGGGCGTGCAAAATTATTCAGCCCCTTTACTTTCAGTGCAGCAAACTCTCTCCAGAAGTTCAGTGAGGATCTCTGAATGATCCAATGTTGACCTAAATGACTAATGATGATAAATAGAATCCACCTGTGTGTAATCAAGTCTCCATATAAATGCACCTGCACTGTGATAGTCTCAGAGGTCCGTTTAAAGCGCAGAGAGCATCATGAAGAACAAGGAACACACCAGGCAGGTCCGAGATACTGTTGTGGAGAAGTTTAAAGCCAGATTTGGATACAAAAAGATTTCCCAAGCTTTAAACATCCCAAGGAGCACTGTGCAAGCGATAATATTGAAATGGAAGGAGTATCAAACCACTGCAAATCTACGAAGACCTGGCCGTCCCTCTAAACTTTCAGCTCATACAAGGAGAAGACTGATCAGGGATGCAGCCAAGAGACCCATGATCACTCTGGATGAACTGCAGAGATCTACAGCTGAGGTGGGAGACTCTGTCCATAGGACAACAATCAGTCGTATACTGCACAAATCTGCCCTTTATGGAAGAGTGGCAAGAAGAAAGCCATTTCTTAAAGATATCCATAAAAAGTGTCGTTTAACCACTTTACCACAAGAGCATTTTGCTGTCTTACGTCTGGGCCACTTTTTGTGATTCGGCGCTGTGCGAATTTAACTGACAATTGCGCAGTCATGCGACGCCGTACCCAAACAAAATTTACGTCATTTTTTTCCCCACAAACAGAGCTTTCTTTTGGTGGTATTTGATCACCTGTGCGATTTTTACTTTTTGCGCTATAAACAAAAAAAGAGCGTTTATTTTGAAAAAAATAACAATATTTTTAACATTTTTTTATATGAAATTCCCCCCAAAAAAGATGTAAAAACCAATTTTTTTTTTAATTTTTGGCCAATTTGTTTTCTGCTACCCATGTATGGTAAAAAAATTCACAATAAGCGTTTTTTGATTGGTTTGCGCAAAAGTTATTGCGTTTACTAACTAAGAGAAAGATTTATGTAATTTTTGGTGTTTTTTTTTTTAACGCATAATGGCGGCGATCTGCGATTTTTTTTGCGGGACTGCGACATTGCGGCGGACAGATCGGACCCTTGACTGACATTTTTGACACTTTTGGGGGTACCAGTGACATTACTGCAGTAATCAGTGCTATATATATGCACTCTTACTGTAAAAATGACACTGGCAGGGAAGGGGTTAATTTTATTGGAGAGGGAGGGGTTAATGTATGCCTGGTGCTTACTAACGTGTGGGGGGGGGGGGGAGGTGACTGTGTGCCACAGGGACAGATCCAGGGTTCAGCTATGCTGAACCCTGAAATCTGTCCCTGCCTGTCACTTAGGAGATCCGCCCGCTCTGTTTACACAGGCGGGCGGATCTCCAAACTAGATTCCCCGAAGATCAGGGAAGAGCGGCGGCGATCGCCGCCGCTCCTCCCCTGGCCCGACTCCCGCTGTAACTGAAAACAGCAGGAGCGAGCCTCCGGCCGAGAGAGGGGAAAGTCTGGTGATATAGACCTACCTCGCCAGACGATAACGAGTCACTGTGCTGCAGTAGCAGCACAGTGACCAGTGGTAAAGCGGTTAAAGTTTGCCACAAGCCACCTGGGAGACACACCAAACATGTGGAAGAAGGTGCTCTGGTCAGATGAAACCAAAATCTAACTTTTTGGCAACAATGCAAAACGTTATGTTTGGCGTAAAAGCAACACAGCTCATCACCCTGAACACACCATCCCCACTGTCAAACATGGTGGTGGCAGCATCATGGTTTGGGCCTGCTTTTCTTCAGCAGGGACAGGGAAGATGGTAAAAATTGATGGGAAGATGGATGGAGCCAAATACAGGACCATTCTGGAAGAAAACCTGATGGAGTCTGCAAAAGACCTGAGACTGGGACAGAGATTTGTCTTCCAACAAGACAATGATCCAAAACATAAAGCAAAATCTACAATGGAATGGTACACAAATAAACATATCCAGGTGTTAGAATGGCCAAGTCAAAGTCCAGACCTGAATCCAATTGAGAATCTGTGGAAAGAACTGAAAACTGCTGTTCACAAACGCTCACTGAGCTTGAGCTGTTTTGCAAGGAGGAATGGGCAAACATTTCAGTCTCTTGATGTGCAAAACTGATAGAGACATACCCCAAGCGACTTACAGCTGTAATTGCAGCAAAAGGTGGCTCTACAAAGTATTAACTTAAGGGGGCTGAATAATTTTGCACGCCCAATTTTTCAGTTTTTTATTTGTTAAAAAAGTTTGAAATATCCAATAGATTTCGTTCCACTTCATGATTGTGTCCCACTTGTTGTTGATTCTTCACAAAAAATTACAGTTTTATATCTTTATGTTTGAAACCTGAAATGTGGCAAAAGGTTGCAAAGTTCAAGGGGGGCGAATACTTTCGCAAGGCACTGTATCTGAGAAGCAGAAACTGCCAATTTCTCAATGAACCCCTAGCAACCTCAGGAGGAACCCTAGGGTTGAGAAACCCTGCTCTGGAGGAACCCTGGTTGACAATGGCTGCTATGGATAATACAAAAGAGATCCAAAGAACATTTATGATCCCTGCAACCAGTCAGGGACAATGGCACTGAACAATATGAATACCTTGTTAAAGAGCATAGGCCATTATAATTAGTAGGCACTTGTTATGGGGGCATGGAGCTTTTACATGTGCAAATTTACAAACCCTCTATGCTTTTTATGTACACAGCTAAAAAGCATTTACTTGTGTCCACTTCAAGAGACATCAGTCATGTAGATAGGCACAGCTAGCGCCTTTTAATGCTGGGGCTGCATATTTAAAGACTCTTCATGCGAGCACAGTCATAAATGTCCGAGTCATACCAAGCACTTATGTCACACAGTGACAGATGGTGGAAGCATAAGGGCTTCTAAAAACAGGTGTATCAATATAGCCATCATCCGTGACTCATTGATCATTTTTTCGTTGCGAGGAACATGAACTGGGCTAAGAAAATATTATTGCTCTGTTACGCTCTAATACAAGTGCTTACCACCTGCTGCAGGACTGCAACCATTAGTGCTTTCTGATTACAGAGTAAAAAAGCAGATTATTGGACTTCGGGCTCACTCACATTCACGCTGTTTTCCTTTACCAATAAATGTCAGTCACCGCAAGGACACATAGAAAACAACTGTGCCCTGTTCATGGTACAATGTTGCCTTGAGGTGGGTTCTGGGACACTGGCTCTCTAAAGCAGCCTTTTTCAACCAGGGTGCCCAGGCACCCTGGGATGTCTTTAGGTTTCTTCAGGGGTGCCTTGGCAAGTCGGTGGGTGGATGAAACCTGCCTTTTAGTTACACAAAGCCCCAGGTTTTCATTGTACACCATAACAACCTTCTAGATGCCAATCTCCTCACGACCAATGGCATCATCAGTTGATAAGGAGGATGTCAGTTGACCCTCCCATGCGTCTCTCCATCAGCTTTGGGGTCTTATTAGCTAAGTGATGGAGAAAAACTGAGGGAGAAGAGAAACACTGGAATACTAGTCAGTACCAGTTTGCAAAAGTGTATTTGCTTTGCAAGAATAAATCCCCCTTGCACAGAGGAAAGCTAGCATGTGAGCGGCATGAGGGTGTCTTAGTCCCAATATGTATGAATACAAAAAAAAAAGAATGCCCAAGGGACTTTGTAAGACACAAACCACAATGTTTAAAATGTACAAAATGTATTATATTTTAAACACTTTGGTACATACAATTAAAAACAACTCTGATAGACATAGGTACATACAGTCAGGTCCATAAATATTGGGAAATCGGCACAATTCTAGTTTTTTGGGCTTTATACACCACCACAATGGATTTGAAATGAAACAAACAAGATGTGATGTAACTGCAGACTTTCAGCTTTAATTTGAGGGTATTTACATCCAAATCAGGTGAACAGTGTAGGAATTACAACAGTTTGTATATGTGCCTCCCACTTTTTAAGGGACCAAAAGTAATGGGACAATTGGCTGCTCAGCTGTTCCATGGCCAGGTGTGTGTTATTCCCTCATTATCCCATTTACAAGGAGCAGATAAAAGGTCCAGAGTTAATTTCAAGTGTGCTATTTGCATTTGGAATCTGTTGCTGTTAACTCTCAATATGAGATCCAAAGAGCTGTCACTCTCAGTGAAGCAAGCCATCATTAGGCTGAAAAAACAAAACAAACCGATCAGAGAGATAGCAAAAACATTAGGTGTGGCCAAATCAACAGTTTGGAACATCCTTAAAAAGAAAGAAACCTAGTGCCCGTGTCAGGGTCAATAACCAACTGTCGAACGCCTTCTCCGTGTCAAACGGTACCCGACAAGGATGTCCACTTTCCCCTCTTATCTTTATTATCACACTTGAACCCTTTCTACGCAGACTACGCACACACCCTGACATCAAGGGAGTTACTATTGACAATAAACAATACAAGGTTGCAGCATACGCAGATGATATCCTCCTCTTTCTTACCGAACCCCTTACCTCAATCCCCAACTTGTTGCACGAACTTACGTCCTTTCAAAATATCTCAAACCTAAAGATTAACTACACTAAATCTAATGCACTGAATATTTCCCTTCCCGCAAACACTCTCAACCTTTGTCAATCAAACTTCCCGTTTGTATGGGATCCCCACTCAATTACTTATCTTGGTATGCAGATCCCCTCATCACTAACTGACCTCTATACACTAAACCACGCTCGTTTAATTCGCTTAATTAAACAAGACTTATCTGAGTGGAAAAACTGCCCTTTTTCATGGTTTGGGAAAATCGCCATCATTAGGATGAACATCTTTCCGCGAATACTTTACCTTCTACAAACTATACCCATCAAACTCCCCCCCTCCTTTTTTTTAACATACAAACGGATTTGTTCCGAATTCATCTGGTCCTCCAAACGCCCGAGGCTAAATTGGTAAAGACTCACCTCCCCCAAAATGCAAGGTGGCGCAGGCCTTCCTGACATGCTCAAATATTATTGGTCTTGTCATCTCACAAGAATAGTAGATTGGCATGCCCATGCCTCTTCCAAGGACTGGGTTACCTTAGAGAATTCGATGTCAAAAATCCCCACAATGCAACTTCCCTGGATTGATCCAATTCTGACTCATAAACCACACACAAAACACCCACTGATCGCTGCCACCCTTCAAATATTCAGACTCACTTGTAAAAAGTTCAACCTAGCCTCAGCCCCCGGCCCTTTAACGCCTCTTTCAAATAATCCAAGCTTCCCCCGCGGGCTCAAATTACACAACAACCCTACCAACACCTCAGATAGTCCAGAAAGAGTTGAACAATTATTCCACAACGGCTCCTTCTCCTCCTTTGAGAATCTGACAGCTAGGTTTCCCAAACATGGCATACCCCTTTTCAACTACCTTCAAATTAGACAATTTCTACTATCCCCCAAAAGGTCTTCAGACTGGACGAAACCCCTCTCTCAGTTTGAAACCTTGTGTGCTCAAAACGAACCCCAACGACATCTGATTTCAACCATATACACTCTCCTGTCCTCGCAATTTGACTTCAACCTAGACAAAACCTGTAAACGATGGGAAGAAGACCTATCCATACACCTTTCACACACTGACTGGACACGTATCTTCTCTCATATACATAAAGGTTCCCTAAATGTTTCAGCACAAGAGAACGGTATGAAAATATTTACGAAATGGTATATGACACCAGATAGACTACACAAGATCAATGCTAACAATTCAATTCTCTGCTGGAGATGTAGTAGTGATAAAGGCACACTCCTACACATCTGGTGGGATTGTTATCTTATTCAATCCTTTTGGAGAAATGTTCACGACCTTATCGCTAAAATTACTACTTATACTCCGGAATATTCTCCCGCACAATACCTTTTACACCATACCTCCCTACCACAATCAGCCTACAAAAAATCACTTATACTACACCTCATCAACGCTGCCAAGATGTGCATCCCATGTCATTGGTTATCAATAACCCCGCCCTCTATAAAGGAATGGTTCTCCCGTATTACTAAAGTTGCCGAAATGGAAGAATTAATCCACCAAGCCAGAGAATCCCCCGATAAATTCTACAAGATATGGGCCCCTTGGCTTGAATTCACTAAATCTGATGTCTATGTGAACTACACTTCAGCATCAAACTAAACCCAAAGTTTCTTTTTCTTTCTTTTTCATAATGCTAGCTTGGTATCTCTATATCATTATCTTGATAAGTTGTTGATTACTAATTAACAATGTCTAGTCTATCCCTGATCTGCTTTCTACAATACCTCCCCTTTTTGCCCTTCCTACATCCCCCTCTTCCCACCCCCCCCTCCACCACACCTGATACGTTTACATACTATCATATATTGTGCATATGAGCCTTCTAACCCTCAAACATTCCACCCTCCCAAATAGCTTCCTTTCGCTAATAATAAAAGAGGGTCCCCCTATTATTTATTTATTTTTTTCCCCTTTCTATCTTTTTCCCTCTCCATTTATTATCTGCTCTTACCTATTTAGAAAATACACAGCCCTCCTCCGTGGAGCCCTCCCGTGAACCGGACACAGCATGATCCCCTATGGGGGTGTCTGGATCAAGGGACGGATTCCCATGTGATTTACACAATCTGTTTGATTCACAATATGTTTGCTGTGTCCCCCCCATAACAGTTACCTATTCATTCACTTTTATCTGTGATGATATTGTATTTTCTTCTCTCCCCTCAAATCTTAAGAGTTCTTAAGTGTCCCTTTTGTTATTGACCTTGTTACATGTCTAATATTAATTTGCATTGTATTACACGGTCTTTGTAAATCCACTGTTATTTACATGTTCATGTTCACCAAGAAATTTAATAAAATGTTTTTGAAAGAAAAAGAAAGAACTCATCGGTGAGCTCAGCAACACCAAAAGACCCGGAAGACTACGGAAAACAGCTGTGGTGGATGACTAAAGAATTCTTTCCCTGGTGAAGAAAACACCCTTCACAACAGTTGGCCAGATCAAGAACACTCTCCAGGAGGTAGGTGTATGTGTGTCAAAGTCAACAATCAAGAGAAGACTTCACCAGAGTGAATACAGAGGGTTCACCACAAGATGTAAACCATTGGTGAGCCTCAAAAACAGGAAGGCCAGATTAGAGTTTGCCAAACAACATCTAAAAAAGCCTTCACAGTTCTGGAACAACATCCTATGGACAGAAGAGACCAAGATCGACTTGTACCAGAGTGATAGGAAGAGAAGAGTATGGAGAAGGAAAGGAACTGCTCATGATCCAAAGCATCCTACCTCATCAGTGAAGCATGGTGGTGGTAGTGTCATGGCGTGGGCATGTATGGCTGCCAATGGAACTGGTTCTCTTGTATTTATTGATGATGTGACTGCTGACAAAAGCAGCAGGATGAATTCTGAAGTGTTTCGGGCAATATTATCTGCTCATATTCAGCCAAATGCTTCAGAACTCATTGTGCAGATGGACAATGACCCGAAGTATACTGTGAAAGCAACCAAAGAGTTTTTTAAGGGAAAGAAGTGGAATGTTATGCAATGGCCAAGTCAATCACCTGACCCGAATCCGATTGAGCATGCATTTCACTTGCTGAAGACAAAACTGAAGGAAAAATGCCACAAGAACAAGCAGGAACTGAAGACAGTTGCAGTAGAGGCCTGACAGAGCATCACCAGGGATGAAACCCAGCGCCTGGTGATGTCTATGCATTCCAGACTTCAGGCTGTAATTACCTGCAAATGATTTGCAACCAAGTATTAAAAAGTGAAAGTTTGATTTATGATTGTTAATCTGTCCCATTACTTTTGGTTCCTTAAAAAGTCGGAGGCACATATACAAACTGTTGTAATTCCTACACCGTTCACCTGATTTGGATGTAAATACCCTCAAATTAAAGCTGAAAGTCTGCAGTTAAATCACGTCTTGTTTGTTTCATTTCAAATCCAGTGTGGTGGTGTATAGAGCCAAAAATATTAGAATTGTGTCAATGTCCCAATATTTATAGACCTGACTGCAAATCAAAGTATGACTGACAATCCAAGATGTAATATGTATATATAATACATTTCTCTATGCGTTTTGCGAGACAATGCTTGCTTCCTCAGGATATACATACAGTATATATACATACAGTGTTCCTGACCTACCTATATGTGGTATGCCTCAAATACAAAAAAAGTGAATTAAAAAAATCAAGTGAAACCATTCATTGTGCACTGGTAATTGAGAACAACTGGAAACTACCCCCACTATGTCTTTAGCTGGATGCAGGAAAAGTAGACTATCTTGGTACTAGAGGTGCACATCTTCACTGGTCTGACGATTCAATTACGACTATCCTGTCAATGATTCGATTTGGTATAATTCCGCGATGCATCACGATGCATCATGATTGCTGCCTGTGGTTTTTGTAAAAAAATACAAACAAATCAGACGAACTCCATTTTTATTATTTTATCTGCTCTAAAAAAAAAAAAAAAAAAAAAGGACACTCCCTGCATGTAGCAAAGTCTTAACACAACAGACAACAACAGTATTTATCTAGAACAGTAAATACTAAATTGTACAAACCCCTTTACATTCCACAACCCTCCATTTACATTACACAGCCATTTTATATTACACAGACCATTTACATTACACAGCACCCCCCCCCCCCCCATTTACATTCCACAGCCCCCCGTTTACATGACACAACCCATTTACATTACACAGCCTATTTTACATTATATAGCCCAAATTTACATTACACAGCCCCCACATTTACATGATACAGCCCACTTACATTACACAGCCCCCCATTTGAATTATACAGCCCCTCCATTTACATTACACAGCCTATTTACATATTTACATTACACAGCCACCTCCATTTACATTATACAGCCCTAAATTTACATCACATAACCCCCCCCCCCCATTTACATTACACAACCCATTTACATTACACAGCCCTCCATTTACATTACACAGTCCATTTACATTACACAGCCCCCCATTTACATTACACAGTCCATTTACATTACACAGCCCCCCATTTATATTACACAGCCCCCCATTTTCATCATACAGCCCCAATTTACATTACACAGCCCCCATTTACATTACACAGCCCATTTTACTTTTAAGAGCCAATTTACATTATATTGCCTCCCTGCACTCCAAGGAGAACCCCTGCCTCTCCCAGGACCACCCTGCCAGTGCACTCTAAGGTTAAAACAAATCACTGCCAGTCCCTCTGTTTCACAGATTTCTTCCTACAGTGTGTAAGAGTTAATGTAAATCGATGACTTTATGAACCTTATTATCTCAGATTTTTCATCGCCAGTCACGGTCAAGTGCCCTCTGGCTGGCAGTTTTCCTCCTTCCAGCCTGAGGGCACTTGACCGTGACCTGCGATGAAAGATCGGAGATAATAAGGTAGAGGCATCAGTTTATATTAGCCCTTACACACTGTAGGAAGGAATCCATGAAACAGAGGGACTGATAGTGATCGGTTAACTTTAGAATGCGCTGGCAGGGCTGTCCTGGGAGAGGCCGGGGGAGGCGGGATGACGTCATCCATGCAATCGATGCAGCCCTTCTCAGTTCAAGGCTGCATCGAGATGCATTGATTCAATGATTATTTTCAACACCCCTACTCGTTACCCAAGGCGTTACATAAAAATAATTAAAAAGCATACATTTTATTAGTACAAAAGGTTTTAAAAAAAACAAGTATTCAGATATATAAATAAAAATAAAATTTCATGTTCAATCCATATATATTGTTGAATTTAAACAAGTTACACTGGTAGTATTATACCCTCAAACGTTTGAGCTACGGAGAGAGTAAAATCTAAATAATCCTCAGTGAGTAGTGGAGCCTTAACATGTTTCACGGACGATTCCGCTTCTTCAGGAGGAATGATACAAATTACTCTCTGTAACAAAAGCATATCAACAGTCATCTTGTTCCCAATTAACCTAATTAGTTGCAAGGTGTTCTTCCAATTCTTCTTTATTAGTACCACTTACTTTGCCAGCTTATTGTTGCCCTGTCCCAACTTTTTTTAGATGTGTTGCTGCTATCAATTTCAAAATTACCTTATTTTATTCCTACAATTACACATTTCTCAGTTAAACATTTGATATTGTGAATAAAATATGGGAATATGAAATTTGCAAATAATTTGCATTCCGTTTTTGTCAATTTTACACAGTGTGACAACTTGGTCAGATTTGGGGTTGTATTCAATTTAAACTTTGTACTAAAGCAGAACCTAACTCCCAAAAGAGAGTTGTTTTAATTTAAACACTCCTGTCCCCCCTCCCGCAAGGAAATTTGCATTTTCTCTGTGTTTATCAATTTTTTATTTGTTTTGTTTAAAGTGTAGCTCCACCCAAAAGGGGAAGCTCCATTTGTCTGACACCTTCCGCTGTCGCCACATTTGGCACCTTTTGGGGGGGAGCGGGTACCTGGCAGACTCCATTGTCCATTCACAAAGCTCAGCATGCTTCGTGCATGCACAGTAGAAAACTGGCTATGAAGCTGCAGATTTCCATTAGCCACCGCCCACAGTAAATATACGTCATTACTTTGACATCAAATAACGGTGTTAAGGCAGCAGCTAGCTGCCATAACCCCAGTATTATTTACTCTGCAGGATCACTTTTATAGGCGGTATGAGAGGTGCCCCCCCTCTCTCCACTTTCCGAACGGTTCAGAGCTTACCAGAGCCATAGGCAAACCCAGAAGTGATACGGTGCAGCCAATCGCTGGGCAGGAAGTCAAGTGAGGGCAAGATGGCCCCCACTCGGCTATATGCCCTTGGAGGACCGGAGCAACCTTTGGCATCACTTCCAGTTCTCGGGCATAAACAAAGGATTTTTTTTTTCTTAAAGTCAAAAGAGACCACACGTGTGAGGTATTGCCACAATCCTTAGAGCAATTCTAGCACAAAACCTCCTCTGTAACTCTAAACTGGTAACCTGTAAAAAAATATTAAAGCATCGCCTATGGAGATTTTTAAGTACCAAAGTTTTTAACCATGCAACAAGCGTGCGTAATTATGAAGCATGACAGGTTAACCACTTAAGCCCCGGAGGATTTGGCTGCTCAAAGACCAGGGCCTATTTTGCGATTCGGCACTGCGTGACTTTAATGGACAATTGCGCAGCCGTGAGATGCTGTACCCAAATGAAATTGACATCCTTTTTTTCCCACAAACAGAGCTTTCTTTTGGTGGTATTTGATCACCTGTGCAATTTTTACTTTTTGCGCTATAAACAAAAAAAGAGCGACAATTTTGAAAAAATAACAATATTTTTCACATTTTTTTTTATATGAAATTTCCCAAAAAAAATGTAAAAATAAATTTAATATTTTAGGCCAATTTGTTTTCTGCTACATATTTTTGGTAAAAAAAAAAAAAATCGCAATAAGCGTATTTTGATTGGATTGCGCAAAAATTATTGCGTTTAATAACTAAGGGAAAGATTTATGTAATTTTTATTGTTTTTTATTTTAACTAGTAATGGCGGCGATCTGCAATTTTTTTCTTTTGCAGGACTGCGACATTGCGGCGGACAGATTGGACCCTTGACTGACATTTTTGACACTTTTGGGGGTACCAGTGACATTACTACAGTAATCAGTGCTATACATATTACATAGTTAGTGAGGTTGAAAAAAGACATAAGTCCATCCAGTTCAACCTATGATGTGTGTGTGTGTTTGCTTTTAACCGTACATTGTATACCCCTGTATGTTGTGGTCTTTAAGGTGCCCATCTAATAGTTTTTTTAAACTATCAATGCTCCCTGCTGATACGACTGCTTGTGGAAGAGAATTCCACATCCTTACCGCTCTTACAGTGAAGAACCCCTTACGCACTTTAAGGTTAAACCGCCTTTCCTCAAGTTTTAGTGAGTGGCCACGTGTCTTATTGTATCTCCTTTCTCTGAATAGTTTGTTCCTTATGCTAGGGTCGCCAGTACAGTATTTGTACATTGATATCATATCCCCCCTCAATCGTCTCTTCTCCAGAGAGAACAGGTTCACTGCTTGTAGTCTTTCCTCATAGCTGATGTCCTCCATTCCCCTAATTATTTTTGTTGCCCTTCTCTGGACTTTCTCCAGTTCCAGCACATCCTTCCTGAGGACCGGTGCCCAGAACTGGACAGCATACTCCAGATGTGGCCGGACCAGAGTCTTGTAGAGTGGAAGAATAATCTCTTTATTTCTGGAGTGAATCCCCTTTTTTATACAACCCAGTATTCTGTTGGCTTTGCTTGCGGCGGCTTGGCATTGCATGCCACTGCCAAGCCTGTTGTCTACCAGTACCCCCAGGTCCCTTTCCATCCTAGACTCACCCAGAGGTTCCCCCCCTAGTGAGTAGCTTGCTTTCTGGTTTCTGGCCCCCAAGTGCATTACTTTACATTTTTCTACATTAAATCTCATCTGCCATGTAGTTGCCCACCCCGTTATTTTGTTCAGGTCTGCCTGCAAGGTTTCCACATCCTGCATAGAAGATATTGGCATGCCTAATTTAGTATCATCTGCAAATACTGAGATTGTACTAGATATCCCCTCCTCTAGATAATTTATGAATAAATTAAACAGGATTGGTCCCAGGACAGAACCCTGGGGGACCCCACTTTCCACACCCGCCCAATCCGAGTACTCCCCATTAATCACCACCCTCTGTACTCTCCCCTGGAGCCAATTCTCTATCCAGGTACTCACCTTATGGTCCATACCTACCTTCCTTAGTTTGTACAGTAAGCGTTTGTGGGGAACGGTGTTAAAGGCCTTTGCAAAGTCCAGATACACCACATCCACAGGCTTACCTTTATCTAGGTGGCAGCTCACTTCATCATAGAAGGTTAATAGATTGGTTTGGCACGAACGATTTTTCATGAATCCATGCTGATTACTACTTATAATACCGTTTTCATTACTAAAGTCTTGTATGTGGTCCCTTATCATCCCCTCCAAAATTTTGCAGCCTACTGATGTTAGGCTGACCGGCCTATAGTTACCCGGGATATATCTCGGCCCCTTTTTAAATATTGGTACCACGTTGGCTTTTTTCCAATCAGCTGGCACCATACCCGTCTGTAAACTATCCTTAAAGATCAAGAATAATGGTCTGGCAATCACCTGGCTGAGCTCATTAAGAACCCTTGGGTGCAAGCCATCCGGTCCCAGGGATTTATTTATGTTAAGTTTCTCTAGTTTAGCTCTAAGTCTATCCTCTGTTAGCCATGGCTGCACTTCCTGAGGTGTATTATTTAGTTCGGCCTTACAAGCGGGGTTCGTGTAGCCCCCCGATTCCTTTGTGAAGACTGAAGAAAAGAAATTATTTAACACTTCCGCCTTTTCTCTGTCCTCTGTGGCCATTTTTCCTTTATCATCTTTTATGGGGCCAATGTGCTCTGGCCTCGCTTTCCTACTGTTTATATACTTAAAGAACTTCTTGGGGTTCTTTTTACTCTCCTCCGCTATATGTCTCTCGTGTTCTATTTTAGCCGCCCTGATTTCGTCTTTACATTTCTTATTACACTCTTTGTAGTGCTTAAATGCTGCCAATGACCCCTCAGTCTTGTATTTTTTGAAGGCCTTTTCTTTAGCTCTAATATACATTTTTATGTTGGAGTTTAGCCACCCAGGGTTTAGTTTTGCTCTTTTAAATTTATTTTCCTGTGGAATGCACTGGCCCACCCCCTTGTTAAGTATGCTCTTGAAGCACTCCCATTTTTCCTCCGTGTTCTTTGTTCCCAGGGTTCTATCCCATTTGATATTTTCTAGCAGCGAGCGCAGTTTAGGGAAATTGGCTCTTTTGAAATGCAGTGTCCTTATATTACCCTTGTGTTTCCTATTACTGTAATTAATACTGAAACCAATTGACCTATGGTCACGGTTCCCTAAGTTGTCCCGTATTTCAATATCCGTGAGCAGGTCTGTATTGTTGGTAATCAGTAGGTCAAGTACCGCATTGTTTCTTGTCGGTGCATTCACCATCTGACCCATGAAATTGTCCTGCAAAACATTTAGGAACTGCCGAGCCTTGGCTGAATGCGCGGTTCCTTCTGCCCAGTCTATATCAGGATAATTAAAGTCCCCCATTATAATGACATTTCCCATCCTTGCTGCCAATCCTATCTGTAACATGAGGTCCGCCTCACCCTCCTCCCTCTGGTTGGGGGGTCTATAGCATACGCCCAATATTACCTTCCCCACCGTGCCTTTCCTTTGAAGCTCTACCCATAGGGATTCTGCCTCGTCCATAGCTCCATTATTAATATCATCCCTCATATTTACCTGTATACTGTTCTTAATATACAAACATACCCCTCCCCCTTTTTTACCCTCTCTATCTCTGCGATAAAGGGAATACCCCTGAATGGTCGCCATCCAGTCATGAGAGCTGTCAAACCAAGTCTCAGTTATCCCCACAAAATCTAAGTCCTCCTCAAACATCAGCAGCTCCAGCTCTCCCATCTTGTTGGCCAGGCTTCTGGCATTGGTATACAAGCCTCGTAATTTTGATCGGTTACATTTATCCTCATTTGATGTTTTTAGGCTGCTCTCTTGATTTTTCCCCGTACCCACCCTGGGTTTAGGAGCTCCGAACACCCTACCGCTAATGCCCCCATTTCTGCCCTCTGAAACTTGCTTTCCACTGGCTAATTCTACATCTGTACCCTCCCCCCCATTCCCTAGTTTAAAAGCCCCTCTAACTTTTTGGCCATCCTCTCACCCAGTACATATGCACTGTTACTGTAAAAATTACACTGGCAGGGAGGGGGTTGACTTTATTGGTGATCAGTGGATTAAATGTATCCCTAGGGGCGTGATTCTAACTGTGGGGGGGCGTGGCTTGTGATGTAACCACAGAGACATACGATCCTACATAGCAGGATCGTGTAGTTTCTGAAGTTACATCAGGGAGAATTACAGGCGACTTTGCTTACATTAGCCGCTTGCCTTTCTCCCTCTCCAGCGGGAGTTCACGGGTGGCCGGTGGACATCGGAGCCGCCGGCCACTCGCACGGGGATGTCAGGGAACGAGCGGGGGCGGGAGCGTGCCTCTGGCAGCGCACGCTCGCCCCCTAGAGGCTCCTGGGCGAGCGACGTATCCCTACGTCGGTTTGCCCAGGAGAGCCAGACTGCCGCAGTAAATATTCGTGCGGCGGTCGGCAAGTGGTTAAGTATCTATTTACTCGGTGTAACATCATCTTTCCCATTAGGGCCCTTTCACACGGCCGCTCCGTGTGTCCGCAAATCATCCCATCCGTTTGCGGATGATTTGCGGACATAATGTAAGTCAATGGCATTGCGGATGTCAGCGAAATACCATCCGCTGACATCCGATTTTCCTCCTTTCAGTTCTGTTCCGTTTTTTCGAACGGAACAGAACCCTATTTTTTCATCCGTGTAAAAAACGGAAAGGAAGGAAAATCGGATGTCAGCGGTGTCATCCGCTGACATCCGCAATGCCATATACTTACATTATGTCCGCATATCATCCGCAAACGGATGGGATGATATGCGGGCACACGGAGCGGATGACACAAATGTCATCCGCTCCGTGAAAAAAAAAAAAAGTCCCGCAGCGGACTAAAGCAGCAGAGCGGCCGTGTGAAAGGACCCTAATACAAAAAAATTGGGGTAACTATTGTGTTTTGTTTTTAATTCATTGAAATGTTTTTCTTAAAGTTGTGTTTGAAAGACCACTGCGCAAATACAGTGTGACATAAATTATTGCAACAATCGCCATTTTATTATTTAGGGTCTCAGTTAAAAAAAATATATACATAATGTTTGGGGTTTCTAAGTACTTTTCTAGCAAAAAATACAAATTTAAACTTGTAAACAAAAAGTTCCAGAAAAGGTCTGGTCAGCAAATGGTTAGTTATGAGCAAGCACCTGGAAGCCAATTGAAAAATCAGCTCGAATGAGGACACTGCGGGATACCTGGACAGGTAAGTGCCCTAATATTAGAAGTCAGCAGTTACAGTATTTGTAGCTGCTGACTTATTTTTTTCTGAAGGAGCCTGGAGCTCCTCTTCAACCTTGACCCCACTGTCATTCTGGCCTAGGCAAGAATGACATACCATGGTCCCACAGCCTCCCAAAATTGGGCACACAGAAGGTTGGGCTCTAGGGTACGCCATAAGTAGATGGCTGCCTGCACCCGAGAAGGCTGCCAACTGAAGAGGACTAAGATGGTTGCACACAAATGGAATAGCAAATCTCAGTGGGACAATGCTGGATTAGCTGTGTATGTGTTTTTAAGAGAGTACAGCACTATATGTAAAAGGGAACAAACAGAGAGAGCTGAGTACAGCTTTAACCACTTCAGCTCCTGAAGGTTTATCTCCCTTCATGACAGGCCATGTTTTGCGGTGCAGCACTGCATTACTTTACCTGACAATTGTGCGGTCATCCGACGCACGACATGTACACAAATAAAATGTATGTCCTTTTTTTTCCCACAAATAGAGCTTTATTTCGGTGCTATATGACCACCTCTGCGTTTTGTTATAAAACATACTAAATAAAAAAAAATTTAAAAAAAATCACATTTATTCATCAATTTAGGCCAATATGTATTCTGCTACATATTTTTGTTAAAAAAAATTCCAATAAGTGTATATCGATTGGTTTGCGCAAAAGTTATAACATCTAAAAACTTTATATTTTTGGAATTTGTATTCATTTTATTTTTTTAATAGTAATGCTATCAGCGACTTATAGCAGGGCTGCGATATCGTGGCAAACAAAGTAGACACTGATACTTCTGACACTTTTTGGGGACCAGTGACACAAATTCAGTGATCAGTGGTAAAAATATGCATGGTCACTGTACTAATGACAATGGCAGGGAAGGAGTTAACATCAGGGGCGATCAAAGGGTTAAATGTGATCCTAGGGAGTACTTGCTATGTACAGGTACGTCGATTTGCGGGACAGAGCCGACCCAGCCAGGCGGCCTTTAAGTGGTTAAGCTGTTTGGAGTTCAGCTTTAGGCCCCTTTCACATTTCTGCGACCTAAAAGTCACGCGATTTTGCCTGGACTTGAAGCAATGCCTGTGTAATCTTAAGGGCTATGGACCTCAAAATGCATCAAAGCCAGACCAAAGTAGTGCAGGGGCTACATTGAAGTCACACAGATATGAACGGTAGTCATTGGAAATCATGGAGTACGACTTGTCATGTGACTTTGCAGTCCCAAGTCGCACAAGTGTGAAAGGGGTCCTAAGGTTTGTTCACACTATGCGCAGTGACCTGCATTTTTACACATTGGATAAACACGTCACCACTGGGGCACAAAGAAAAAAATTGTTTTTTATGCACCACGTTCACAAGGCAACGCTGGTGTGATGTGATGGCACCCATGTCCCTAAGCTGCTGTGCTGTGATATAAATAAAGTTAATTTGTTAAAAAAAAAAAAAAAACAAACTCGGAAATGTGCATGGCACTGCTCCCTGCCAGAGCCACTGCACTAGCCTGCATGGTTAAATGCTGAATTGTACTATGCAGGCTAGTGTAAACTTACCCTTAGGGTACTTGCACACTGTACTGGTATATAAACATCAGACATTCCTGGCAAAAAACAAAATGCAAAGATGGGCGGTATAGAACCTATGCATATTTGTACGTACGTGTACACAAGTGTTACAAATTCTTCCAGGAAGTGTGGCATACATGCATATATGTACAAAAATACAATGTAGATTTCTGTATTATTTTATTTTTTAAGGATCTATACGCAGCGCATGTTTAGGCGCCTGTGTGTACAGCCACATTGAAAACAATAGTCTGCATTTACCACCAGGCCTCGACAACTCAGACACCAGGTCACAATGGTGACTGAAAATGGCATCTTGGCACCTGGGTTACACCGCAGCAGTGGTCGGGATCCTCCCATGCGGCCCACCCACGGGGGCGCAGACTAGCGTCGGGCTGGCCGATAATTGAGGCTGCGGTTTTGCGGCCTGCTGGACAGGGATACGCGCTCCTATGTGCAGACCGGCACCCTCTGGTGGACGGTGCTGTGAGGTGCGCCGCTTGCTCTCACTGCCTGTCCACCTCCGACATCATCTTCCCAGGTTGACAGCTGGGCTTGATTGGGAGTGCGTCTATATGTACTACCTCATCAGTGCTTATCAGTGCCACCTCATTAGTGCTTATCAGTGCCACCTGTCAGTGCCGCTTGTCAGTACCACCAATCAGTCCGCCTAATCAGTGTAGCCTAACCAGTGCTGCCTGTCAGTGCCCATCAGTCCCGCCTGTCAGTGCCCATCAGTGCACCCATCAATGCTGCCTATCAGTGCCGCCTGTCAGTGCAGCCTATCAGTGCCCATCAGTGCAGCCTATCAGCGCTTATCAGCGCAGCCTCATCAGTGTCACCTGCCAGTGCCACCTCATCATTGCCCATCAGTGCAGCCTTGTCAATGCCACCTTTTTTTTTTTTTTTTAAATAACTTGACACCAGGAGCGAGCAATTCTTATTGCAGTTCTAGGCCCTGGGCAGCAGATTTAAAAAAACTGGCTCTTAACTTTTTTAGCTGGAGCTTAGATTCTAAGAACATTTGTCAAGCCCTGTTTACCACATTAAAAAAAAAAAAAAAGCCTGTATGCATAAAAAACACTGCATTATTAGGCAGCAGTGTGCAAGAGACCTTATAGGCCAAGTTCCATTTTGCTAAAATACTGCTACAACATATTAAAGTGCTACAAAAGTCTTTTTCTGTCATTCTAATTCTAACTGTAGTCGTAATTCAGTTAAACAAAACCTACAATCGAGCCACAAGCCTTTTATGAATTATAGAACTGAATTTAAATTTAAAAAAAAATACATTTCTGGTTTCATCTGCTGCCAGATATGATTTAATAAATGGCAAAAAAAAAAAAAAAAATCAAACTTGGCTTGCCTGTACAGAACTTCCACTGGATATGTATTTTCCTGCTTGTGTCAGGGGTTTTCTGCTCTTCCCAAAATATTTTCTCACAATACAATGCTGGAACTGCTCATGCGCGCATACCAGGACGACCTTCCCACTAAGCACTCAGAAAGTAGGAAGGAAATGGAATCCATGTCTAAATTGAGCAAAAAATAGCTGCAGGTAGCTGATAAGTACGTCATTGACCAGCAGGGCTGGGTGGGCGGGAGGAACGGTTGCCAGGGTGCAATAGTTTACTGGGTGTAGGATCCTCTAAGCTTGCACATCATAACTAAGGGAGGGGGGCACAGTTTGGCATCTTTGCCCTGGGCACTGGATGACCTTGTGCCGGGACTGTTGACCAGAAATTGTTTATTTTTATCAGCAAATATGAAGTTATGCTTAAAAGGAACCTATACTGAAATTAGTTAACTGTGGCAAGTGAAAAAAAAATAAAAAATCCCCTGCAAGGCAGTGGCATAATGTGCTAGTATAACGCATTAGTATGCATATTATACTAGCACATTATGAAATACTTACCTTAGAACAAAGCCCTCCAGCGGCACGCTGTCACCGCTGACAGGGCTTCCATCTTTTCCCAGTCTTCCTTCCAGGTTTGCGAACTCTGGCTGTGTAAGTTACCAGAACCGCAATGACGTCACTCCCGCGCATGCGCGTGAGAGTTCTCAGTTTCGGCACGAAGCTTCGAGGATTCGGCACGGTATGCGGGACCTTCAGTGCACATGCCCTGGTGACATCATTCAGGTAAGCTTTATTATAGGCTTACCTGTAGGCAGGGCCGCTGATAGGGGGGGACCACCAGTCCTCTTGAAGGGGACCCCGGCACACAGGGGGGGCCCCAACAGCATGGGGAATTGGTGCGGTCAGGGGCGGGGCAATTACAGAAGGAAGCCCTGTGCGGCTCTCTGCAGCAGCTGAAAGCTATTTTCTCCCCCTCCTGACAGCTTTCAGCTGCTGCGAGGAGAGACACAGACACAGAGCATCGTTCCCCCCCTCCCAGAGTGCTGAAGGCTTCTCCCTCCTGTAAAAAAAATAACATTCTAAAAAAAAATAATAATAATTAAACGTAATAAATAATTTTAAAAAAATGTAAAATTAAATTGTAAAGTTTAACATTTTAAAAAAATGTATACAATTTTTATTTTCTTAAATGTAAAAAACAAATACAAAGGACCAATTCTCACAGGTTCTCTGTTATGTTTGTGTGCTAATAACGATATTAGTGTATTTTTAGTGAAAATATTGTCTTGATATATTCGGTGTGGGTGGCCCTGCCAGGTTGGTTGTAGGGGGCCCGCGACTTCTAACAGCAGCCCTACCTGTAGGTACAATTAAGAAATTTAAATTTTTGAATTTAGAAAAATAGGATTTTTGTCTTACCGTAAAATCCTTTTCTCTGAGTTCATTGACGGACGCAGTCTCTGATCTTCATATCAGTAGGGTTATACTGCCCCCTACAGGAGTAGGACACTAGTCATAAAAAAGTTCTGGCTACGCCTCTGGGCAGTCCCATGGGGTATACCCTCTCTCTTCCTGCATAGGATGTCAGTTTTGTATCAAAGCAGTGTCAGAGTAAATAACACCAACCCAACTCAACAGAGGGGCGGGTACTGCATCCATCAATGAACTCAGAGAAAAGGATTTTATGGTATGACAAAAATCCTATTTTCTCTATCATTCATTGACGGACGCAGTCTCTGATCTTCATATCAGTAGGGACATCCCAACACAGTGCCATAAAAATGAATGGTGGGAACAGCAGAAAAGCAATTCACCAAGGCTAAAACATAGCCAACCAGGCAACATAGGACTCATCAGAACTACAAGATGAGACCCATCTGAAAAATGGATTTTTGTAAAATCTTACCGTAAAATCCTTTTCTCTTAGCTCATTGACAGACGTAGTCCTCGGTGATACACCACCTTCGGGTTATGTTGCCTCCACAGGAGCAGGACTAGACAGGAAATTAAAAAGCTCTGGCCACACCCTAGGGGCAGTCCCAGAGGGTATATCCTCTCTCTCTCTGCCTCAGCAAATCAGTTATGTGAAAAAGCAGTCTTTAGAGATTTTAACCCAACCCAACTCAAAAACAGAGGGGCGGGGACTACGTCTGTCAATGAGCTAAGAGAAAAGGATTTTACGGTAAGATTTTACAAAAATCCATTTTTCTCTAGCGCTCATTGACAGACGTAGTCCTCGGTGATACACCACCTTCGGGACGTCCCAGAGCAGTATCACAAATGAGGGGTGGGAAAATGGAAATCAAATCCCAATCTAGAAGGCCCAACCGGTGCCAACTAGAAGTTTACAATGCTCATCCTTAATGATGAGACTCAACAAAAAAGAGAAAAATTTTTTTTTTTTTTTTTCAAACAGAAAAAAACCCTCGAGGTAGACCACCGGTCTCCTCAAATTGCGGCCTGCAAAACCTTGCGGCCAAATGAGGCATCCGCCGATGCCGTCACATCAATTTTATAGAATTTTGTGAAGGTATGTACCGACGACCAGGTGGCCGCCTTACATACCTGGACCACTGACGCCTGATGGCGAAAGGCCCAGGAAGTACTGAGCGCTCGAGTGGAGTGCGCCCTAACAGGGAACGGAGGACTCTGACCCTTAATAGAATAAGCCTGTACCACCGTTTGTCTAATCCATTTGGCAATGGTCGCGGCAGATGCAGGCAAACCCTTTCTGGGGCCATCCGTGATCACAAAAAGTGAATCCGTCTTACGGAATGATTCCGTAGCTTTCAGGTATACCCTGATTGCCCGAACCACATCTAAGGAATGCAACGCATGTTCCCGATGATGCTTGGGCTGAGGACACAAGGAAGGTAGTACAATATCTTCATTCAGATGAAAATCTGAAACCACCTTAGGAAGAAAAGATGGCTTAGGATGAAGTACTACCTTATCCCTATGAATCACTAGGTATGGGGACTGGCATGATAATGCAGCCAGTTCTGACACCCTGCGAGCAGAAGTAATAGCCACCAAGAAGGCCACCTTCTGGGATAAAGTAAGCAAGGGAATCTCCCTGATGTTTTCAAAGGGAGGTTTCTGTAGAACCGACAAAACCAAATTAAGATCCCAGGGCGGTAAGGGCGCGCGGACTGGAGGAGCCAGGTGCCGCACCCCCTGGATGAAATTCCGCACCAAGGACTTGGTAGCTAAAGGTTTCTGAAAGAAGATTGCTATTGCTGAAACTTGACCCTTGATGGTGCTCAAGGCTAGCTTCTGCTCAACCCCTTGTTGCAAAAAGGCCAATATTCGAGTCACCGAATAGGTACGTGGAGGAAATCCTAAAGATTCGCACCACGCAATATAAGTCTTCCATGTGTGATAATAGACCTTGCTGGAAGTCGCTTTCCTTGCTTTAATAAGGGTAGGAATGACTGAAGTAGACAAACCTCTGTCCTTCAGTACTTGGGTCTCAATGGCCAGGCCATTAAACCCAGCGACTGTAAAGCATGATGGTAAATTGGTCCTTGAGACCACAGACACTCCCTGAGACGAAGTTCCCACGGAACGTCTGCGACTAGCATGTCCAAGTCGGCCAGGCCGGCTTGAGGAGGCCAGCCTAGAATTTCTAGGACCACTGGCGCTGATAGAATCTGAACCAGGCGTCCCTAGAGGTATCTGGCCCCGACCATCCGAGAAAGTCTGGTCGTTTTATGTTCCCACACATTTATCAGATACCTGATTGTTATCAGGAAGGGTGATCTTTTCTGGTTGAACCTCAGGGACCGAAGTCACCCGACTAGAGGCTACTTGGCCTATCTGGTCAACCAGATCCGATTCCTGTGAGGTATAGGGACTAATCTTAGGAAAAGGTAAAGGAAAAGATCTATTCAGGGAACGGTAACTACCGCTTCCTGTAGTACTTAAATGTTGGAAGGGAAGAATCGCACCGGTAGTAGTGGTTGAAGCTCGATCTAATGTCCTGAATACCGGTGAAAACATCCCCCCACCCTGAAACCGGGTGGGGGCGCACCTTCAGGCTGTGTACTCCTTTGCTTCGGGTTTGGCTGGGTTGGTCCTCTGCTTGTCCGACCAGCGCTTCTTGAACCCTCCTGGAGGAGACTTGCCTTTCCCGCTAGTACCAGCCGGGCGCCCTTTATGGGCGGTAAAGAAAGGTCCTCGCTTGTTGCGAGGTCCCTTAGCTTTAGCAGCCTGTGGCAAAAAAGTGCTCTTGCCCCCAGTGGCATCCTTGATGATTTCATCTAGGTTGGCCCCAAATAGACGATTCCCCTGAAAAGGGAGATTTGTCAAGGTCTTTTTGGAACCTAGGTCAGCTGACCAGCATTTTAACCACAGCACACGTCTGAGGATCACCGCTGACATAGATGCATGCCCTAATAAGGGAGTAGTGTCCAAGGCTGCGTCACAGATAAACTGTAGCCCTTGTATAATCTGTTCCATCAAATCAGATGTCTCCTGGGGAATATCTTTTCCCCTAAGGTCTTGGCGTACCATTTTCGCCCATTCCGTAAGTGTCTGGGAAACTAGACCAATAACAATTACTGGTCTAAATGCTGACCCTATCAGAGAGAAGATGGTGCGGGACTCTGCTTCCATCTTTCGATCCACCGGATCCTTAAAGGACGAAGTGTCCTCCACTGGGATAACCGTGGCTTTATTCAGCCTGGAAATAGGTGGATCCACCACTGGTGGTACCGTCCATTTCTTAATGATGGATTCCTCAAACGGATAGCGTCTAGCAATACGCTTGGAAATAGTAAAGGTACGTTTAGAATGCTCCCATTCTCCTTTAATCTGATTACCGAAACATTTGGGTACAGGAAAAACCTTCACCGTTTTGATGGGCTTATTAGTACCAAAAGGAATCTCTGTTTCAGTTGCCTCTGCCGGTAAAGCCTCAAGTTTTAAGGTTTCCTGCACTGCCACAACTAGTGCGTCCACCAATGCTTCTTCCTGAATTATAGCAGGAGAAGAAGCGTCCTCCTCACTGTCTGAGGGGGCTTTACCTGGGATAACAGCCTTTGCAGAGGAACCTGCAACTGCAGTGACCATCTCTGAATCAGAGTCAGAGGTGTCAGATAGTATAGGGGTAGGCGGGGGTCGCTTCCTTGACCCCCGTCCCTGACAGGCCGCCTCCACCCGAGCCACCATAGACTCCAAAATTGCTGTAAATGACTCTACACTCTGTGCACCGGCGGGTCCCGTGGCCCCCTCGAGGGAAACAGGTGGGGGAATATGTGTGGCAGGGTCCATGATAATTCCAGTCACTTCCTGGATAATATAATTCAAAAATAAAAAACTTTTTTTTTTTTTTTTTTTTCAGACCCCCAGCGCCACAAAAAGCCCCTTAGTGTTACCTGCTAGGGATCCCTATCGATCGAGAGAGAGAGAGAGATAGACCCCCAGGCTCACCACTTGATGCTCAGAGTTTAACTGCAACAGGTTACAGCGCTGTCTTGACAAACAGGAAGTCTTTTGGCTGGCTGCCCAGGAAGAAAGGAGGCGGCTCCGCCCCTCTGCACGCCTTCCGGCGCCTCCCCTAGCTCCACGAGGTGTTTGGATCACCTCAAACATGGCCGCCCCCATGCTGGAGACACGAGGCTACGCCAAAATGGCGGCTCGTGCGATCCAGCAAAAAAGATGGCGGCGGCCTGTACTGAATAGCGGTGTGCTGTAGGGCACACAACACTCTCTCTGCATGGGGATTTGGCGTGGTTGGCGGTACCGGCCCTGGCGGACCGCATGGCCATTCGGGAGGCCTGCTAATAGCTGGAGATCTGATTAGGAAGGCAGTCTACATGTCCGTGGCTTCTGACTGGTAGGTAGCTTATTCTTATCACCGTAAGATTCCCAGAATGCCACAGATTATAATCTTTTTAACATGTATACTATTAGATTGTTAGCTCCCAAACCAAGCCTCCTGGCTTTTTGCACATAAAATCACACTCAAAGTAGGAGGATCTGTGTCATTTATAGGATAGAGAGGGACTCTATCTTACCATACAGAGAGGGGCCCGCGTTCACCACAAGACCCGTCAGGGGAAAAGGGGGAACATACTACTCACCATACCGGAACCAGGCGGGCACCAACTCCTGACAGTACCCCTCTCCACCGGGGCGGGAGGGCTGTCGACCGATATGGACGCCGTGACTCATGGTCTTTGGCGTTTCAGCGAGACGTTTAACTCGCGGGGTCAGTCCTTTAATGGGACTTTGTCGCGGCCAACCCAGCGCGGAGCTATGGCCTGCACGCGCTCGTAGGCTGAACTGGGGTGACCACCGGATCTCAACATCCAGCCCGTCGCCCAGTTCAGCTTTCTTGCTTGAAGATCTCACAGGAACACTGGAGAAAAAAAGCTGTCTAAAAAATCCTTTAAGAAAAAAATCTTGCCAGGACCTAAGATCCCAGCAAGGTATCTAGGTCCTTACTCCTAACTAGACAGAAAATAACTGATTTGCTGAGGCAGAGAGAGAGAGAGGATATACCCTCTGGGACTGCCCCTAGGGTGTGGCCAGAGCTTTTTAATTTCCTGTCTAGTCCTGCTCCTGTGGAGGCAACATAACCCGAAGGTGGTGTATCACCGAGGACTACGTCTGTCAATGAGCGCTAGAGAAAAAAACATTTAACACACTCAAGGGAGACTAAAACACCCTAAGGCCCCTTTCACACAGGCGGACCGTTACGATACGCCTGTCTGTTTTTTTGGTGGATCTGAACGGTCCCCCCATGCATTCCTATGGGGCATCGGGTGTCAGCGGAGACATGTTCGCTGACATCCGACCCGATCCGATCCATCAAATCTGGACGGATGGAAACCCTATTTTCCATCCGTCCAGCGGATCGGATGGGATCGGGTGAGAATGGACTGACGGTCCGTTGACATACGATTTCCCCCATAGAGATGCATGGGGAACTGTCAGCTGTGTCTCCGCACACAGCGCGGAGACACAGCTGTCCTCCTGCTGCTCAGCGGGGGATCGGCGGCTCGATCCCCCGCTGAGAAAAACGGACTCCGTCCAACGGACGGAGTGTGTGAAAGGAGCCTTAAACGGCAGCCTGCAAAACTTTGCAGCCAAATGAGGCATCTGCAGATGCCAGCACATCTACCTTGTAAAACTTCATGAAAGTGTGAACAGACGACCAGGTAGCCGCCTTACAAACCTGAAGCACAGATGCCTGATGGCGAAAAGCCCAGGAAGCACTAAGCGCCCGAGTAGAATGTGCCCTAACAGGGAAAGGTGGAACCTGACCCTTAATTGAAAAAGCCTGCACAACTGTCTGTCTGATGCACTTGGAAATAGTCACAGCAGACGCAGGCAGCACTTTCTTTGAGCCATCGTGAGTACAAAGAGCGAATCTGACTTTCGAAAAAACTCAGTAGTCGCCAAATACACCCCGAGTGCCAAAACCACATCCAAAATATGTAATGCAATTTCCTTAGGATGTTTAGGCTTAGGACATAAAGAGGGCAACACAATATCCTCACTTAAGTGAAAACTGGAAACCACCTTCGGAGAGAAGGCGGAACCGGACGAAGTACCACTTTATCCCTGTGAACCACCAGATAGGGAGAATGACAGGACAATGCCACCAGTTCCGACACCCTGTGCGCAGAAGTTATAGCCACCAAGAAGGCCACCTTCTGGGATAGGGTAAGCAGAGAAATCTCCCGAATACTTTCAAAGGGAGGTTTCTGGAGAACCGACAGCACCAAATTAAGGTCCCAAGGTGGCAATGGAGGTCGCACTGGAGGTGCTAGGTGTTGCATCCCCTGGATTAAGTTACGCATGTTTTTGATCGGACAACACAAAGTGGCATATAACTGTTAAGTGGAAGGAAAGTAATAAATGGTTTTCAAAATTTTTTTACAAAAAAATATCTGAAAAGTGGGGCGTGCATTTTTATTCAGTATTTACTCTGATACCCCTAACCAAAATCTAGTGGAACCAATTGCCTTCAGAAGTCACCTGATTAATAAATAGAGTCCACCTGTGTGTAATTTAATGTCAGTATAAATTCAGCTGTTCTGTGAAGCCCTCAGAGGTTTGTTGGTCCCCTTTCAGACTGGCTTTCCGATCCGGTCCGTCTGTCAATTTTAAAGGCGAACCTGATTGGATGCTCCATGCAGCCCTATGAAGCAGCGGATGTCAGCGGAGTCTATGCTCCTTGCCTTCCCATACTAACATGTCATATAACACATAAATAAAAAAAATCACAAAAAAACAAGCCACAAAATACTCCTCCAATTACCCACCAACACAGATCCAGCAGCCACTGCTGGATGACTGTGCAGGAGAGCACAGGGAAGGAGATAGTCAGCCAACTACCGCAGACAAACAAGCTAAGTGCACATAATGCCACAATGTGAGGGATACACATAATGTTGTTTCCTCCTCTGGCAGGCTGTGTGGCTAACAAGCCATTCACAGCATGCCAGATAGACAATGATGACCTATAACCACTGTGGGGGAACAGCTCAAGTGGGATCACCTTCCCTGGGAAAAAGGAAGTCCAAAGTCATGACTTTTCTTCAAAGCTCATACAGCAAACTTCAGATCAGTAGCTCTCTCAGGTTTGGCTTTCTGAGTCCCAGGCCAAGAGCAACATTATGCTCCAGCCTTCCCTTTTTATCTCACCTGGACCATCAATTAAGAAATTAACAATCCAGGTGAGAGACACAAAATCCGAACTAGACTGCTCAAACCCAACTGGTGGGCGATGGGTTGGAGGAGATTTCTGTGGCTTGTTTTGTTTGTGATTTTTTTTTTTTTTCGTTTTTTTTTTATTTATGTGTTATATGACATGTTAGTATGGGAAGGCAAGGAGCATAGGCTCTCGGTAGTGTAGTGGGAATGCATCTTTAATTTATTTATCGGTTAATTGTTCATTGCCTAATTGCCATACCATGCTTACTTGTAACATACATACACATATATATATATATATATATATATATATATATATATATATATATTTATTTCATTCAATATATGTGTATATCAGGTTTGAGTAAGCGCTGACTTTAGTGCGAAACGAGTTATCTTTTATGTTCCTGTCATACCTGTAATGTGATTTTAATGCTTCAATAAAGTTACCAAGGGGTGCAGCAATATTCTGGATTTTTGCATGTCTCTGAATCTCACAGATGAGCTGTGCACCACCCTGGGTTCCTGTTCACAACGTGCGAGAGTCGGTCACTCACCTAGAGCGGCTTTTCTTTGGGTTAGAATTTCCCAGTCAAAGTTTAGACCTAAATCCAATTGAGAATCTGTGGCAAGACTTGAAAGTTGCTGTTCACAGACACTCTCCATCCAATCTGACAGAGCTTGAAATGTTTGCCCATTCCTCTCTGCAAAATAGCTCACTCTAGATGTGAAAAGCTGGTAGAGACATCCCCAAAAATACTTGCAGCTGTAATTGCATCCAAAGGTGGTTCTACTGACTTTATTGAAACGAATAAAATACAGTTACGGTTTGGTTGCAACATGACAAAATGTGGATAATTTCAAGGGGTGTGAATACTTTTTTAAGGCACTGTATATGGGGCTGGGTAGCTCCAGACAGGTCATGGTCCCCATGTTGACACATGTCCACAGCAAAAAGCTCCTACAATGGGCACATGAAAATCAGAACATGGAGCGATGGGAAAAGGTGGCTTGGTCTGATGAATTCAAGAATGGTTTGAGAAACCTGAGTTTGAGTCCTCCAAATTATCCACATCTCAAACCAATCTGTGGGAAGAACTCAGGTTTTTCTTTCCCCATGGTAAGGAGGGTTCAAGGAAATCAAACATACTGCATGAGATAAGGTGAAGGAAGGAATAATTTAGGTAGCAGGCATATCTGTTGGTAGGTACAGGTGACGTGGGAGGGTTGCGCAGAAGCGGGAGGTAGTGGTCAGTCGTCTGGAAATGGAGCCAGCAGGCCCATGTCTTTGTGTGTTTCGAAGGGGAATAATTTGCTGTGGAGAGGAGTGCTTCCATCTCTGCCGTTTTCTTTAGGTGGGTAAACCACTCTGAGATAGGAGTGCGAGTCAAATGCCAGTGAGTGGGTATGCACTTCTTAGCAGCGTTCACCATGTGCATCACCAGCGCACATCCATGTCTTTATGTAGGACATGGTATATCCACCATGCCTCATAAGAAGTTAAGTGCATTTTTCAGGCCATACATCACTTGGATCTTGGCCTAAGCAGTGCAATGGCATAGCCTCAGGCATTAAATACCATGGCTCCTCATTGAACTTACTGTGGTTTAGACATTATCTCACTTGATACACTTAAACAACAAAAAGACATTCCAGTAGCAGCTAAAGGGTTAGCCCGCCCTAAACACTAAAACCCCTGCATCTATAGACCTCCTCAATCTAAGACTAACCTATCTAGCCCTGTAAAGAAGAAATCAGTATACTTACCTTTTTTGAAGCAGATCCGACCCAATCCCACACTGAGCTGTCAGCCGCGGATTCGCTGTGGAGGAGGATGCAGAGGACTGACAACGGAAGCCCTATAGTAACTCTATGGGTGACGTCACTTCCCATTCATTTTACAGCCGTTGTCAGCTTCTGCTGCTGGAAAAAAAGGTATGTATAGTAATTTCTTCTTTACAGGGCTTGATAGGGTAGTCCTAAATCAAGGAGGTCTATAGATGCATAGATTTTAGTTTTAGGGTGGACTTATCCTTTACGTACAGGTATATGCAGATAAAACATTTCTACAACAACCATTATGCTCCTACACAGTTTGAACAGATTTGCCTCTCCTCTGCCAGAGGTAAAGGTGGTAATTCCACATTATCCTACAATCTGAACCACCTCAGCCTTCCAGAGAAAACAACCCAAGTCACCCAATGAGAAACTGACTGTGGAGAACCCTTCTCCACCCAACAATGGGATGAAATGCTCACCTGTATGGCTGAATTCATATCGCACAGACATTGCATGTCATTTTCCTAGCAGTGCGCTCCGAATCACATGCGATGTCTGCCATCGCAGATGTGTGAACCGAGCCTAAGGCCCCTTTCACACACTCCGTCCGTTGGACGGACTCTGTTTCTCTCAGCGGGGGATCGATCCGCCGATCCCTCGCTAAGCAGAAGGATGACAGCTGTGTCTCCGCGCTGTGTGTGGAGACACAGCTGTCAGTTCCCCATGCATCTCTATGGGGGAAATCGGATGGGAACGGACATGTCTCCGCTGACATCCGATGCCTCATAGGGTTTGCATGGGGGGACCGTTCAGATCCGCCAAAAAAACAGACAGGTTTTTTTTCAGATATTCCATCTGAACCCTTTTTGTTCAATCTAAACTTTGTGTAATTAACATTTATATAATATATTAAATGTCTACCTCTGTGCCTTTTTACCTTTGTTGAGATGAGATGCATAGAATCTAATGTCTAGATGTTCTCATGGGTCATGGTGTTCTGTTTTTATTGTACAGTTTTTAAAAACCTGAAAAAATACCAATAAAAATCGTTCGTAAACAGAAAGAAACTCACTTTCACAGGAAGAACACATAATATAGATTTTGAGCCAATCTGTCATTCCCAGGCCTTTAGATAGAAGGCCTTCCTGGCTGTATTCAAAATGTCCATATTTCTGACTTTAAAGTGAAGCTGTCAAACCATCAGCTGCTAGGAAAGGACAAGAATAGACTCCATAATCTTCTCTCTAAAAGTACCATCAGAATCCTATTTACCAGTTCTCTTGACTTCTGATGCTCTAACAAAGAATGTAGCAGACAAAGATGCTGAAGCTGTCTCAGAGGATCGATTAAAAGAAGTTTCTATTTTACTGTCCAATATATCTAAGCAGTGGTGTATTTGGGTTTTGTGCTGCCCTAGGAAAGACTAAAATTGGGCACCCCCCATGTAAAGTTTCCCCACTCCTTTTTTAACGGATCTGACTCCCTCCAAAATTGAAGGACTACAAGTCCCAGCATGAACCACTGAGATCTCACGAGGGGGGGGGGGGGGGTGAGAGGGGGTGGGAGAAAGAGAGGGGGTGGGTGAGGGAGAGAGAGGGGGGTGGGTGAGGGAGGGAGAGATAGAGAGGGGGGTGGGTGAGGGAGGGAGAGAGAGAGTGGGGGTGGGTGAGGGAGAGAGAGAGGGGGGTGGGGGAGGTAGGGAGGGAGGGAGAGAGAGAGGGGGGATGAAAGAGAGGGGTGGTGAGAGAGTGAGGGGGGTGAGAGAAAGGGGGAATAAGAGAGAGAGAGGGGGATCAAAGAGAGAGAGAGAGGGGGGTGAGAGAGATAGAGGGGGGATGAGAGAGAGAGAGGGGATGAGATAGAGAAAGGGGGGGATAAGAGAGAGAGGGGGGATGAGAGAGGGGGGAGAGAGAGATAGAGGGGGATGAGAGAGAGAGGGGATGAGATAGAGAAAGGGGGGGATAAGAGAGAGAGGGGGGATGAGAGAGGGGGGGGATGAGAGGGAGAGCGAGAGAGAGGGGGGATGAGAGAGAGAGAGAGAGAGAGAGAGGGGGGATGAGAGGGAGGATGAGAGAGAGAGAGGGGGGATGATAGAGAGAGAGGGGGGATGATAGAGAGAGAGAGAGGAGGGTGAGAGAGAGAGGGAGCTGAGAGAGAGTGGAGGGGGGAGAGAGGGGGAGAGAGATAGAGAAAGAGAGAGGGGGTGAGTGAGAGAGAGGGGGGTGAGAGAGAAGGGGGTGAGAGAGGTGGCTCTAGCAACCAGTGGCCATTAGAGTCTCAGGTGGAAGGGGGTGGATTTTTTGCTGCCCCCCTGCAAAGTGCCGCCCTAGGCCTGGGCGTTGTTGGCCTAGGCCAAAATACAGCACTGTATCTAAGGGCAAAAGCTTTTTTTAGTTTTGGATGCCGGAGTAAAGGGTTAAACCCTCCATCAGGTTTGTATTTTTGTCTCTCCTGCTGGGGACATTCAAATCCAAAATTCCTAAATTTTGAGCTTTCTCCAGGCCAGGAATAGAATGGAAATCTAGACAACTGTTCAGGGGACAACTGTCTCAGAACGGATTTACCTCACATTGGAGACATTTCTCACTTTTTGGTCTACAGGACAGTAAAGCCAACTTTAAACTCAAGTCAAAACCACCCCGCCTCCAAAAATCAGTATGGGCTTTGACAGGCGATGAGGAGGCGATGTGAAGCATTGTGACCACAGCATGTAAATACACCTGTCCACTACCTCTGCAGCCAAAGGGGGAGCATGTAAGAAGGTGCAGTTGGCTAGTCTGCCACTAGGTGGCTCTGTCCTAAAATGGTGTGTAGTAGCAGGGTGTAGTATAATCAGGGGGTTGGTCACTTTTATGTTTCGAAATCTCTTTCATTGTAATTTTCCACGTAACAAAATAACATACAAACAAGAAAAAAAACACAAACCAGTAACAAAATCAGAAGCGACATTATTACAGTAAATTTGTCAATTATAACATTATACTAAATAAAAAAAGGAAGAAAAAGGAAAAGAAACAGACAGAAAGGGGATAAGGACCTTCCTTCCAGTATGGTTTTGATCCCCACTCAAGAGATTGCCATATTTAGAATACCCTTTATGTCAAATCTCTCTTCACTTAGCATCAGTTTTGTGGAGAGAAGTAAAACAAGTTTCATAGTACTTAGCAATGCTTATGTTGACCCAAATACAATATCTCTACTCCAATGTTACTGTACATCTCACATTATTTAGCCATGGTTTCCATCTAACTTCAAATATTTTCTTTGTTGAACTTATGGTAGCCATAATTTTTTCCATCTGACATTGTTGATTTAATAATTCAACCGCATCAGATGGAGTTGGTACTTCCTGGGAGCTCCATCTTCTAGTAATTAAAAGTTTTGCCGCTAATAGGAGATGTATAATCACTACTCGGAATTTTGGGGGGATCTCATACATATTTAAGTGAAGGATCGCCATTTCAGGGCTTGAGGTTATATTTTTTCCCACAAGTTCTGACGCCAGGGAGAATATTCTGTTCCAGAATGCTCTAATCGATTTACAGTCCCAAGTTATATGAAATAACGATCCTTGCTCACCACATTCTCTCCAACATAATGCCGACGTTGAGGAATAAAATTTGGACAGCTTAGTGGGAGTCAGATACCAAAAATTCAACATTTTCTGGTATACTTCCCAATGGTTGATACATTTTGATGAGATGTATGTAACAACAAAGGCTTTCAACCAGCTAATTTCGGAGAAGGGTTTCCCTAGTACTCTCTTCCATTTCAAGACCGTAGTGGATTTAGAATAGATATTATGTTTATTCAATATATCATAAATAATTGAAATACCATTAGTGGTAGTCATCGGTTCTTGATACAACTTATTTATAGAAGTTGGTAGTTTGAGATATAAGGTAAGATTATTCTTCTGTAAAAACGAACGTATTTGATAGTAACTCATTAATGCTGATGATGGTATTTTATACCGGTGTGCCAAGTACTCAAATGAATAAATACCTGTGTCGTTATACAAATCTTTCAAACTGTCAACACCACTTCTTAGCCACTGATTTATATCAAGGTTAGGGATGAAACACGAAAGAACTGCAAATGGAGAGGGGAATTCAGATATCATCCCATATTCTAATGGTTTTCGAAAAATTTCTGCCCATATTGTTAGGGCTGTTTGAACCATTATAGATTGTGTACTAGGCACATCGGCTCCCATCATTACAGCCAACATTACAGTTCTAAGATTCTACTGTTTACAATCATTCATCTCTAATCTCACCCATCTTTTATGCTGCTCAGGAGACCACCAATACTTCAGTTGATCAAGTACAGATGCATTATAATATGCGAGAACCGAGGGGACTCCCATCCCTCCGTGCTTCCTATGTCTCCTCATAATAAGGGATGAACATTGGGGTGGTTTCCCTTGCCATATAATTTGATTGAAATGCTTTTAACCGAGGTGCAATGTTGAGGTGGAAGGGTGATTGATAATGTACGGAACAGGTAAAGTAGTTTAGGTAAAATACCGTAATCATTTTTAACGTGGCTTCTCTTCCTGCTATGGTCAAATCCTGAATTTTTAAAATCTCACTTTTTGGTCTACAGGACAGTAAAGCCAACTTTAAACTCAAGTCAAAACCACCCCGCCTCCAAAAATCAGTATGGGCTTTGACAGGCGATGAGGAGGCGATGTGAAGCATTGTGACCACAGCATGTAAATACACATGTCCACTGCAGCCAAAGGGGGAGCATGTAAGAAGGTGCAGTTGGCTAGTCTGCCACTAGGTGGCTCTGTCCTAAAATGGTGTGTAGTAGCAGGGAGTAGTATAATCAGGGGGTTGGTCACTTTTAGCTAGAGCCCTCTTATAGTGATGTAATGAGTGGAGTTAGTGCTCTTTTACATTAACCGGCCACTTTTTTTTTTTTTTGGTACACCTGTTCAATAGCTTGGGAACAGACATTTCTAATCAGCCAGTCACATGGCAGCAACTCACTGCATTTAGACATGGTGAAGAGGACTTGCTAAAGTTCAAAGCAAGAATCAGAATGAGGAAGAAAGGGGATTTAAGTGACTTTGAACATGGCATGGTTGCTGGTGCGAGACAGGCTGGTCTGAGTATTTCAAAAACTGATCTACTGGGATTTTCACGCACAACCATCTCTAGGGTTTACAGAGAATGGTCCGAAAAAGATAAAATATCCAGTGAGTGGCAGTTGTGTGGAGGAAAATGCCTTGTTGATGTCAGTGGAAAATGTGCAAACTGATTTGAGTTGAGAGTAAGGCAACAGTAACTCAAATAACCACTCGTTACAACCAAGGCATGCAGGATACCATCGCTGAACACACAACATATTGAACCCTGAAGAAGATGGGCTACAGCAGCAGAAGACCTCACCGGGTCTCATGGCGGACTTCTTCTGATGATTTCTTACAGCAGAATAATGCACCATGTCACAAAGCTCAAATCATCTCACCACTGGTTTCTTCACCAGAACATTGAGGTCACTGTACTCCAATGGCCTCCACATTTACCAGATCTCAATCAAATAGAGCACCTTTGGGATGTGGTGGAACGGGAGATTCGTATCATGGATGACAAATCTGCAGCAACTGCGTGATGCTATCATGTCAATATGGACCAAAATCTCTGAGGAATGTTGACAGCACCTTGTTGAATCTATGCCACGAAGAATTAAGGCAGTTCTGAAAGCAAAGCGGGTCCAACCTGGTAATACGGTAACAAGGAGTACCTACATAATGTGTTATTGTATATGGCAGGTATGGGAGTGGCTCAACTGTGTGTTTTTAATGGTCCCAAAATGCAAAATCTAAAGGAGCCCTGAATGAAAGAAAATTTTCCTAATTAGACACAGATGGGGAAAAAAAAAAAAGCTAATAGGGATTTCCAACATTCTGTACTTTTTCTCTAGATATACTTTAACCACCTCCTTCCCAAGACTATTCTGACACTTCGCTCCTACATGTAAAAATCTACTTTTTTTGCTAGAAAATTACTTAGAACTCCCAAACATTATATATATATATATATATATATATATGTATATATATATATATATATATATATATATATGTTTTTTTTAGCAGAGACCCTATAGAATAAAATGGTGTGTGTTGCAATTTATGTCACGCAGCATTTTGTTTTTTGGGAAAAAACACATTCATGAAAAAAAAAAAACCAGTAAAGTTACTCAAAATATTTTGTATAATGTGAAAGATGATGTTACACCGAGTAAATAGATACCTAGCATGTCACGCTTTATAATTGCGTCTGCCCGTAGAATGGCGGCAAACTACTTAAAATTCTCCATAGGCGACGCTTTAAACGCCTTTACAGGTTACCAGTTTAGAGTGGCACAGGAGGTCTGGTGCTAGAATTATTGCGTGCATTTGCACATAAGCACAGTGGGACAGGGGCGCTCTACATTTTTTTATTATCATTTATTTATTTTATACAATTTTTTATTTTAGTTTATTTTTTTGTACAAAATGTATTGCTATTACAAGGGATGAACAATATCCCTTCTTGTGATAGCATGGGCCATTACAGGTACTCTTTATGGGGGATTTTGGGTCTATTAGAAAACAAATCTCTCCTCTGTGCTGGTCCGATCAGCTGCTTCTCTGGTCCCTGCTGATCAGGTAAACAAAGGGGCAGAACCGAAAGAGACAAATACGCCTCACTCCCGGTTTCCAGGGTTACAGAGAGAGTGGAACGCTGTCAGTTGCTCTCTCTCTGTCCCAGGCAGCCATCGCCGCCGGCCGCAACGCTCCTGATCTTCGCAATGGAACCGAAGAGGCAGCAGCGGGAGGGGGGTGGGACCCCCTTCCACCACCCGCAGAACTTATAGAATGGCTAATTAACCACTTGGATCACTTCTGCCTGAAAGAGGATCGCCGGCTGCAAACAACGATACCGGGATGATGCCTGTAGGTGCACCCATAACCACTGAAACCCAAGGACATACGGGTACGTCCTTGGGTGGGAAGTGGTTAAGAATCCATACCTGCCTGGAATTTCATTATTTCACAGTAACAGGCAATATCATAAACCCCAATATCTACCTCACTCTTCTGGAGGCATAGCCCAAGGGAACAGAAGACCTACTCTCCAGTGCCACCATTATTAGTAGGTAACTGCTTCCTAGGAAAGCTCGGGACCCAAGAACATCAGAACTAAAGGATTCCAGGCAGGTAAATTATGGGACAAAACTGACGTATTCACCTAAGGGATGAAAAGAACATGGAGTCACCAATCTGTACGCCCATGCAAAAGGCAGATACCTGAGCATCCTGGACTTTGAACTCTCCTTCAAGCCCCACATACAATCACTGTCCAAATCTTGCAGCCTCAACCTCCGTAACATCTCCAAAATACGCCCCTTTCTAACCAATGACAAAACAAAGCTTCTAGTTCACTCCCTGGTCATCTCGCGCCTTGACTTCTGCCATTCCCGTCTCATTGGCTTACCTCTACACAGGTTATCCCCCCTTCAATTCATCATGAATGCTGCTGCCAGACTCATCCACCTTACCAATCGCTCAGTGTCCGCTACTCCTCTCTGTCAATCCCTCCACTGGCTTCCACTCACCCAACTAATTAAATTCAAAATACTTAAAAAAAAAAAAAAACTTACAACGCCATCCACAATTTAGCCCCCAGCTACATCACCAGCCTAGTCTCAAAATACCAACCTAATCGCTATCTTCGTTCCTCTCAAAACCTCCTGCTCTCTAGCTCCTTCGTCACCTCCTCCAATGCTCGCCTTCAGGACTTTTCCAGAGCCTCTCCAATCCTATGGAACTCCTTACCCCAATCTATCCGATTATCTCCTACTCTATTAGCTTTTAGATGATCTGTCAGTGACTTTAGGTGACTGTCAGTCACCACTCTCTACTCTGCCCTTCCAGTACTCAATAAAGCACTGAGCTGTGCAGGGGGCAGAAGGGGCTGGCTCAGGCTCTCAGTGGCACCTTTGAGAAGGTCATCTGTGACGAAACACGTAAGGTCACAGCGTGCTGACGTCATCCCCTTAACATCCAGGAAGTGCGGACGAGCACAGCCGACCGGCCGGCAGCTTCTTATATGCCATACCGTTTTTTCCAGCATGTGAGTGTTTTACCTTGTATTTTAAGAAAGTCTTTTGGATTTACACTATGGCGCGCTCCCCTCTCTGTTTTATGCTGGTGTATCCATCGCTGATTGACGCTTTGAGGGAGTTGTGCGGAGACAGTGAATTATCTCCTCATTACCTGGGCTTACCCATGCGCATTTCAATGGAGGTCTGGTAAGAGGTGTTATGATCGGTGGTGGCCATTACTTTCCTATCAATATTTTTTGATTATATGAGCACTATATCTGTATTTTGGTAAGGATTCATCTATCAGTTTCCCTTTTTGGATCTTAATAACCTTTGTGTATATCACCTTGGTGATCTGGTAAGCAGCGTTGAGATTGGTGGAGGTGCTTAACTATCTACTTACCTGTCAGCAACATATTTGATGAGCACTATTCCTCTGCACTTGGTAAAGAGTATATGCATGAGCCTGATTCACAAGTGGTGTTTTTCACCGGTGGAAACATTTTGCACTTTTTGTGAATGCATCACAAATTTTTTGTTCAATTTTTTGTTTGTGGTTTTACGCTATGGCGTTTTTTCTTTTTCTTTAATTTATGAACACCATACACGTTATCTTCTGGGAGTTCAACAGGCGATCCCCTCTTGTGGTCAAGGTCATCAGGATTTCTGTTGTGGATTCCCTGTATATTTAATGTAGCTTTCTGGTAAGCATATTACCATTGGGAGCCGCAGAGTAATCACTATATGATCCTACACATCACTGTTCACTTTTGAATTCATCTATGGACATTTATTTGTTATCATACTGAACTTTTATAGCACAACTTTTTACATATTTATTTAGGCTGAGAGGCTGAGTCAGCTGCCAATCCAGGGATCTGGGTGGATCCCAACTGTAAAGTACTGATCTTTCCCGAGACTGGACTGGCAGAGTGACATCAACCAACAGCCACTGCCAGCTAAAGATGGGTCACAGGAGTCCAGAACGGACTCCACTCCTGTGATCCATAGAAGTAAAATATCATTGAACAAGCATTTATTCCTTGCAGTGCGGGGGTCAATAACAGGCTGAGAGATTTCATGTCTACAGATTAGAATTTTCTCCCCTGGAATGCAGACCGTTTGAACAGGGGTGTATGAACCACCCTGGATACACTTACCTGCCACTTTATTATTAGGTACATCCACTCTTGGTAACACAAATTGCTAATAGATATGTCTGTGTGTTTGAGTCGAAGGTAAGTTCGACTCGAGCATCAGCTGTTCGTGTGTTTGCTGAACACACGAACAAACGAGACGCTCGGCGGGATGTTTGTCCGCGGATGAGCGACCCATAATGCACTCTTACAATGCATTGATTGCTGATGATTGTCCAAAGTATGCACCTGACCTGTATGCTTTGGCCAATCACAGCACAATGTACTGTGAGAGCCATGATAGCCCCTGAGCCATGATTGGCCAAAGGCAAAGTCCACACCCCCCACTATATAAGAATGCTCCTTACACAGCAGCTGTGTATAGTGTGTAATAATAGAGATTAGGCAGGTAGTTAGTGAATAGCGAGTTCAGTCAGTTTAAAGTTCAGGTTATACCCCAGTTTTAAAATGTTTAGATAAGTTGTAGTTCTGGGGCCCCTCTATGTGCTCTTTTGTGTCCCCGTCACTTATGGTTCAGGAGCAGTGCCATGCCAAGCTGACCAAGATTTCCCATAGATGCCAATGAGTACTGAAAGCTAAAAATAGGTATTGGCAGGAAGGGGGTGGAAGTGCCCTGTATTTAAGTGGTTAAGGGGAACCCTATGACAGATTGAAGAAAAAAAAAAAACACATGGGATCCCCACCAAAATCTACCAGGCCCCCAAAACAGCTTTTGACAAGTCCTTTATTAAAAAATAAAAAAAAGTGTTCCTCGATGTAAATCCATCATCACCATCGTCAATCACGACGCCCACCAGACCCGAAAAATAGAAAAAAATGCTTCCGCCTCCTGGGAGGCGTCCTGCTGTATGCCCAATCTGCGCTTTGACATTTCTTATATAGGCAAGGGGTGGGGCCGCGTGCATTGCCTCTTCTGACGTTGTGTGATGTCAGTCGGATGCCACTGGGTGACGTAGCCAGGAGGCCCCACCCCTTGCCTATATTAGAGCTTTCAAAGCGGAGAGAAGGCAGATGGCGGGAGGCCTCCCAAGAGGCGTAAATGTTTTTTTATTTTTCGATTTTTCTGGTCCGGCGGGCGTCACGATCAACGATGAAAGGACTTGTCAAAAAGGTTTCCTATGTCTCTTACTTTTTAACTCTTTTTTTGGTGAATGGGTAGGGTACCCGATACCCATTCACATAGGGGGAGAGCCGGGATCTGGGGCCGCCAGATTCCGATAACCCCCCCCCCCCCCACCAGCAGACCCCGACAACCACAGCTCAGGGTTGTTGGGAGGAGGCCCTTGTCCCCATCAACATGAGCAGAGCCCCCGCCCCAAAGCACTTAGCCCCCCCCCATGTTGAGGGCATGTGGCCTGGTATGGTTAAGGAGGGGGATGCTCGCTCCCCCCCCCCTTTTCCTGACCTGCCAGGCTGCATGCTCAGATAAGGCTCTGGTATGGATTTTTTTTTAATTCTGGCATGGGATTCCCTATAAAATCCATACCAGACCTGAAGGGCCTGGTATGGACAGGGGGGGGGGGGGGGGGGGAGGGGGCGGAACCCTACGACGATTTTTCATTTTTTTTTTATTTGCATTGCCAGAAGCCGGCAATACATTACAGCCGCGAACAAGTTTAAATTACATTTTTTTCCTTTAGAAATGTCAGCATTGCCGCAGCAGGCTCCATACATCGTACAGATGTGCCACTTTACAGGCACATTAAGGGGACCCCCCCCCCGGGACCCCCCCCCCAGGCATGATATTTAAAGGAATTTTTCATTTTTATTGTTCATTGAGTTTATGGCAGCAACTCAATGCATTTAGGCATCTAGACGTGGTGAAGAAGACTTACTGAAGTTCAAAGTGAGCTTCGGAATGGGGAAGAAAGGGGATTTAAGTGATTTTGAATGTGGCATGGTTGTTAGCGCCAAACGGGCCGGTCTGAGAATTTCAAAAACTGCTGATCTACTGGGATTTTCACACATAATCTCTAGGGTTTACAGAGAATGATCCGAAAAAGAGAAAATATCCAGTGAGTGGCAGTTGTGTGGAGGAAAATGTCTTGTTGATGTCAGAGGAGAATGGGCAGATGATAGAAAGTCAACAGTAACTCAAATAACCACTCGTTACATCTAAAATACACAGAATACCATCTCTGAATGCACAACACATCGAACCTTGAAGCAGATGGACTACAGCAGCAGACCACACCAGGTTCCACTCCTGTCAGCGAAGAACAGAAAACTGAGGCTACAAAATTTGCACAGGCTCACCAAAATTGGACAATAGAAGATTGGGAAAACATTTCCTGGTCTGATGAGTCTAGATTTCAGCTGCAACATTCAGATGGTAGGGTCAGAATTTGGTGTAAACACCATGAAATCATGGATCCATCCTGCCTTGTATGAACGGTTCAGGCTGGTGGTGGTGTAATGGTGTGGGGGATATTTTCTTGGCACACTTTGGGCCCCTTAGTACCAATTTAGCATTGTTCAAACGCCACGGCCTACCTGAGTATTGTTGCTGACCATGTCCATCCCTTTATGACTACAGTGTACCCATCTTCTGATGGCTCCTTCCAGCAGGATAATGCACCATGTCACAAAGCTCAAATCATCTCACCACTGGTTTCTTCAACATGACAATGAGGTCACTGTACTCCTATGGCCTCCACACTCACCACATCTCATCCAATAGAGAACCTTTGGGATGCGGTGGAACAGGAGATTCGTATCATAAAAGCGCAGCCGACAAATCTGCAGCAACTGCGTGATGCTATCGTGTCACTATGAACCAAAATCTCTGAGTAATGTTTCCAACACCTTGTTGAATCTATGCTATGAAGAATTAAGGCAGTTCTGAAGGCAAAAGGGGATCCAACTCAGTACTAGCAAGGTGTACCTAAAAAAAGTGGCTGGTGAGTGTAGACATGTAAATGCTTAGATGTGCGATTACCTGCATACAGCCGCAGCCTGCATTGAGTTATAAAGTCATTTGGAGGCAACACCTTTGCCTCCAGAATGCAGAAATACTTTCTTATTTTACGCCCTATGGCTCTTTGCCCCATGTGAATAAGCCTTTGAAAATTGAACTCTAGACATTTTTAGTAGAATACAGCGTTTTTATTGATACACCTGCATGCTGCATTAGCCATACAGTACCACCACCAAACCCAACCCATTTAAGTGTATAGGCTGTGCCGCAACCACCGGGCATGGTGGGTTGGTGACTTCAGTAGTAAAACAGGCGGTGAGGAGGTGACATTTCACTGCTTGTCAAATGCCCACAGTGGATCGCTTTTCAGAGGGGCGGCAAAAGCTATTGCATATGAGAACGAGCCCTAAGAGCCTGGGATCAACTTAATATCAGCTTCTTGTAGTCCCTGTACAACAGAGCTCAGAGAAACAGTACAAACAGCCAACTAACAGCACAAGCAGTCAACCTGTTGTACTGCAGAGCAGTGGCGTATGTTGGTTTTGTGCTGCCCTAGGCAAGACTAAAATTGGGCGCCCCCCCCTTCCTCCTTCTATGTAAATTTGCCCCACTCCTTTTTTGACAGATGTGACTCCCTCCAAATTTGAAAGACTACAAGTCCCAGCATGAACCCCTGAAATCTCACGAGAGGGGGGATGAGAGAGAGAGAAGGGGTGAGGGAGGGAGAGGGGGGATAGAGAGAGAGAGAGAAGGGGGGGATCAAAGCGAGAGAGGGGGGGTGAGAGAGAGAGGAAGGGGATGAGAGAGAGAGGGGGGGTGAGAGAGAGAGGGGGGTGAGAGAGAGAGGGGGGGAATAAGAGAGAGGAGGGGTGAGAGAGAGAGCAAGAGAGAGGGGGATGAGAAAGGGGAATGAGAGTGAGAGAGAGAGAGCGTGAGCGAAAGAGAGAAAGGGGGGATTTGAGAGGGGATGAGAGAGTGAGAGAGGGGGGGTGAGAGAGAGAGGAAGGGGATGAGAGAGAGAGGGGGGGGTGAAAGAGAGAGGGGGGAATAAGAGAGAGAGAAAGAGAGAGGGGGGATGAAAGAGAGAGCAAGAGAGAGGGGGAGAGAGAGAAAGCAAGAGAGAGGGGGATGAGAGAGGGGAATGAGAGTGAGAGAGAGAGCGAAAGAGAGAAAGAGAGAGGGGGGGAGAGGGGGTAAGAGAGAGGCGGCTCTAATAACCAGTGGCCAATAGAGTCTCAGGTGGAGGGGAGGCTTTTTTTCTGCCCCCCTGCAAAGTGCTGACCTAGGCCTGGGCCTAGTTGGCCTAGGATAAAATACAGCACTGCTGCAGAGCAAGGATCACCAATGTGAATAAGTCCTTCATCCTGCCAAATTGCCTTGAACATATAGCCTATACTGTTTTAAATACATTTGTTACCATTTGAAATGCAAAAAATACCAAGAAGCAGAATTGTATGAAATCTGTGCACCCAATAGTCCCAGTGATATGAAATATAAATGTAACTACGAGATATTATTCAGACTGACTCACCATTTTATCACAAGGCAGCTAACAAGCTGCTGACTAAGGACCTTCTTTAATACACTGTCAAGTTATCATATTTATGCTTGAGATCAGCGAACATCATACTAAGTGATGTGTTATATTTTTCAGTCTCTGCCGTCAGACGCAATCTTACTTGTTAAAAGTCGACTCGTTTTATGGATCAAGAACATATCAGACTATGGTGAAGGGCAAATAGAAGAAGCAGATAGACTTTAACCATTTCAGGACCTTCTACAGTACAGAATCATCCTAAAATCTTATGATTGCACTTCAATCTCTAAGACACCTGAAGGGAAATAGTCAATTCCCCTCTATTCTGAGTGTGCTCCCACGTGTGCCCCAGCCAGGACCTACTGTCAGCATGATAACCCAAAGTTAGCCATACATGGCTCAAATTTAAAGTGTAGGTTCACCATTCAGAAAAAAATAAAAAGGTGAACACCCTGCACCGGGGGTCGGCAAGCCGTCCATCACGATGGACCGGTCAACCGCGAGCAAGTGACAGGTAGATTGCGATCAAGTCCCTGTCTTGCCAACCCACAAGTGCTTCTCCCCCCCGCATCCCCTATTGGCGAACAGCGCAGAGAAGTGATGCTCTCAGTCTAGGAAACATAGGCAGAGGCATTCCCCACCCCACAGCACGCCCCATTAATGTGCAACTGCGGGGCGGGTAATGCCTCAGCCACCTAGGATTTGCTAGCAGCAGGTTTAGGCTCACCTAAGTGTGCAGTGCGCTGATCTCCTACTCTCTTCTGTGCCAAGAGAGGAGGACTGAGGGGGATCAGTGCACCAGAACAGCTTTGCCTTGTACCCTCCTGACGCGCCATACCATACCCTCCTAACCTCTCTGTGTGCCCTTCTGACCCCTCTTTGTGCTCTCATAACCCCTCCTGTGTGTCCTCCTGACCCCCAGTACCATGTCCTCCTGACACCTCCTTGAGCCCTCTAGAACCCCCTGTACCGTGCCCTCCTGACCTCCTCCTGTACCTTGCCCTCCAGACCACACCTGTAGTGTGCCCTCCTTACTCCCCTGGACTGTGCCATCTTCACCCACAAAATTGTGCCCTCCTGACAATCCAGTACCATGCTCCCCAGTACTATGCCCTTCAAACCCCCAAGCCCCCTGACCTCTCAATTCCATACCCTCAAGACCCTTCTGTACTATGCTCTCCTGTCCCCCCCCCCCACTCCAGTACCGTGCCCTCCAGACTTCCTAGCCCTCCTAAACCCCCAGTTACATACCATCCAGACCCCCCTGTACCGGGATTTTCTGACCCCCCCCCCTGTACCGGGCCCTCCTGATCCCTCTTTACTCTGCCTTCCTGACCCCCCCCCCCCCCCACTGTCTTGCTGACCCCTGTCTATGCCCTACTGATCTCTGTACACTGCTCTTCATGCTACTGTCCTCTGTACTCTGCCCTACATCCTATTGACATCTGTTCACTGCCCTACCAACTACTGACCTCTGTAAACTGCCCTACCACTACTGACCTCTGTAAACTGCCCTACCACTACTGACCTCTGTAAACTGCCCTACCAACTACTGACCTCTGTAAACTGCCCTACCAACTACTGACCTCTGTAAACTGCCCTACCAACTACTGACCTCTGTAAACTGCCCTATCAACTACTGACCTCTGTAAACTGCCCTACCACTACTGACCTCTGTAAACTGCCCTATCAACTACTGACCTCTGTAAACTGTCCTACCACAACTGACCTCTGTATACTGCCCTACCAACTACTGACCTCTGTAAACTGCCCTACCACTACTGACCTCTGTAAACTGCCCTACCACTACTGACCTCTGTATACTGCCCTACCAACTACTGACCTCTGTAAACTGCCCTACCACTACTGACCTCTGTAAACTGCCCTACCACTACTGACCTCTGTATACTGCCCTACCAACTACTGACCTCTGTAAACTGCCCTACCACTACTGACCTCTGTATACTGCCCTACCAACTACTGACCTCTGTATACTGCCCTACCAATTACTGACCTCTGTATACTGCCCTACCACTACTGACCTCTGTATACTGCCCTACCACTACTGACCTCTGTATACTGCCCTACCACTACTGACCTCTGTACACTGCCCTACCACTACTGACCTCTGTATACTGCCCTACCAACTACTGACCTCCGTATACTGCCCTACCACTACTGACCTCTGTATACTGCCCTACCACTACTGACCTCTGTACACTGCCCTACCACTACTGACCTCTGTATACTGCCCTACCAACTACTGACCTCTGTATACTGCCCTACCAACTACTGACCTCTGTATACTGCCCTACCACTACTGACCTCTGTATACTGCCCTACCACTACTGACCTCTGTACACTGCCCTACCACTACTGACCTCTGTACACTGCCCTACCACTACTGACCTCTGTATACTGCCCTACCAACTACTGACCTCTGTATACTGCCGTACCAACTACTGACCTCTGTATACTGCCCTACCACTACTGACCTCTGTATACTGCCCTACCAACTACTGGCCTCTGTATACTGCCCTACCAACTACTGACCTCCGTATACTGCCCTACCAACTACTGACCTCTGTACACTGCCCTACCACTACTGACCTCTGTATACTGCCCTACCAACTACTGACCTCTGTAAACTGCCCTACCAACTACTGACCTCTGTATACTGCCCTACCACTACTGACCTCTGTATACTGCCCTACCAACTACTGACCTCTGTATACTGCCCTACCAACTACTGACCTCTGTATACTGCCCTACCACTACTGACATCTGTATACTGCCCTACCAACTACTGACCTCTGTATACTGCCCTACCAACTACTGACCTCTGTATACTGCCCTACCAACTACTGACCTCTGTACACTGCCCTACCACTACTGACCTCTGTATACTGCCCTACCAACTACTGACCTCTGTAAACTGCCCTACCACTACTGACCTCTGTATACTGCCCTACCAACTACTGACCTCGCTAGTTAACCAAAAAAAAGAAAAAAAGCCGCACCCAGATGATCTTTGCAGTCTTCAATGTTGTCATAGTAAATCTCCACCTCTGAAAGGTTGCCTACCCTGCCCTACATCCCCCCCACCCCCACCCCTTGTCCCTGCTGTACTTACACTCCAGTGCCCACACATTTATAATCCCTGCTTTTCTCCCCCCATCTTTCTGCTGGGCTTCCAAGACAGATCAGATCAATTCTGATCAGTTCCGCATGCAGCATTGCTCTGATCCATCTTGGACAAGCTATACAGAGAAGATGGAGAGGGGGGGGGGGGGTGTAGAGTGCTCACTACTTCGTCTGAAGAAGTGAATTAACCCTTTAAGCCAATTTACAGAAACTAACAAAGCCCCTGATGACGTCCTGTAGTATTAAACGCGTAGAGCGGAGTGTTGATTACTAGGGCTGGGCGATATGGCTGAAAACTCTATCACGATATCAGTGTTTCATATCGGTCGATATCGATAATTATTGATATTTTTTATTACCCATTTAAAATAAGGACCAGGAGAAAAATGTTACATTTAAACATTTTTATTTTAAACTTAACCTTCCTTTTGGTAACCTAGCAACTAGGGCTGGGCGGGGAGGGAGGAGAGCTCACTGTGTGGAGGGAGGACTGAGGAGGAGAAGCGCTGTATATGTGTGTCTGACACTCTGACGGACCACTGCCGCGCCTGGATGTGACGTCAGCTGCGGGCTGTACAGGGGCTGCGCTGTGATAGGTACAGAGAACAGAACTCCCCAGTAACCGGCCACCTTTTTTAGTTTAAATTGAAAGTACTATTTTTTTTTTTCAAACTCGTTTTTTGTACAATTGTTTTTTTCGCCTTTTTCCGCTTGTGCAGCCAGCCCCCGCGTAACTACACACACCCTGGGGCTCCAGCCAGCTCATAGTCCGCCGCACAGGAACCGAACTCCCCAGTAACGGACCACCGCCGCGCCTGGATGTGACGTCAGCTGCGGGCGGTGCGTCTGTACAGGGGCTGCGGCGCGCTGTGATATATTTTGTGTGTACCCGCTGTTGTGTTCCCTAAGAGGGACAACCCCCCCCCCCACCAGAACACTGTGATCAGCACTGAGAGCGCTGATTGGGGGCTGGTTGGCTGCTGGTTTTCCAGCATGCTGATCTGATAGAAGCCGTCGAATCTGGCTGCCTTACAGACGGACTGACTGTTGGCCAGTTTTTATCGAACCAGCCGATGTTGCCCAGCATTCAGGTCATGTGTACAGGGCTTAAGTCTGTGAGAATGCAAAAGAAGCTTGATGCTGATCGAAGTGCACTGCAGGACAAATACCCCTGTGAAGGAACTCGAGAACACCTTGCTCTCATAGACTGTAGGGCTGATTTGGGAAAAGGCCAATCCACCTATGATTTTGAAAGGTCCCAGTGGAAACCTTTGCAGAAATTGGAAGGACATGAAGATAAATTGAACCCAGGTCTTAAAATTGCAATGGGGTTAACCAACTGCACTTGCCTTCAAACTCTTCCTTTATACTTGGTGATGATGCTGGCTCCTTGGTCCAGGCTGTATAATAGGGACTCCGCTTCTGTTTAAAAGAGAAGTGCGGCTTTACAAAAGAACTAACATGCATACTCCCCTATGTGGCTGCAGCATCGATCGGATGCTGCAGCTGTAACTCACTGGCTCTTAATACCGAGAACCGAGCGATCACCTGATCTCTTCTGACTTCACTGAGCAGAGAGCAGTGACAGAGAACTCCCCGGCCTGGATGTGACGTCAGCTGCCGGGAGAGGAAACGGGCGGTGCGTCTGTACAGGCCAGGGGCTGTGATAGGATAGTACCTATCCTATCACAGCCCCTGGCCTGTACAGACGCACCGCCCGCTTCCTCTCCCGGCAGCTGACTGACGTCACATCCAGGCCGGGGAGTTCTCTGTACCTATCACAGCGCGCCGCAGCCCCTGTACAGACGCAACGCCCGCAGCTGACGTCACATCCAGGCGCGGCGGTGGTCCGTTACTGGGGAGTTCGGTTCCTGTGCGGCGGACTACGAGCTGGCTGGAGCCCCAGGATGTGTGTAGTATATCGAACGTTTTATCGTTCAATTTTTTTATTGCTATCGATCACGTGACTATCGCGATACATATCGGTATCGTTTTATCGCCCAGCCCTATTGATTACTGATGTCGCATTCTGTTAGCTCTATTTTGGTGACAGCATTTCATGTAAGTGTCCTATGCTAGCTTTTACATTTTTATTTTTGGTGTGTGAGTTTAATTAAATACCTTGCTGCACTATTGGAGCATTTCTCTCTTTTAGGATCACATCACCTGCAAAATTATTCATTATTGAGGATTGCTTTGAACACTGTGCCTTTTGAAAGTGTGTAATGACCTCTCTTTAGAAATCTGTCTTCTTACTGTTCTGCCTAAATTGCTGTTTTATGCATAGACATATACTATATTGTCAAAAGTATTGGGACACTTACCTTTACAAGCAAATTAACTGTAATGGCATCCCAGTCTTAGTCCGTAGGGTTCAATATTTAGTTGGCCCACCCTTTGCAGCTAGAACAGCTTCAATTTATCTAGGAAGGCTGTCCACAAGGTTTAGGAGTGTGTCTATGGGAATGTTTGACCATTCTTCTAGAAGCGCATTTGTGAGGTCAGGCACTGGCTCGCAGTAGTCTCCGCTCTAATTTATCCCAAAGGTGTTCTATCAGGTTGAGGTCAGGACTCTGCAGGCCAGTCAAGTTCACCCACCCCAAACTCCCTCATCCATGTCTTTATGGACCTTCCTTTGTGTCACTTGGTTGACGGGGGATTATGGTGTGCAGTTGTCTTTCAGGAATTGGGTGTTCCAGTGAAGGGAACTCTTAAGGTGTCAGCATACCAAGACATTTTGGACAATTTCATGCTCCCAACTTTGTGGTAGAGCTGCACGATTCTGGATAAAATGAGAATCATGATTTTTTTGTTTAGAATAAAAATCAAGATTCTTGGCATAACATCATCTTTCACATTTATACAAAAATTGGGCTAACTTTATGTCAAGGTCTTTCCTTGCCCTCCTGTTGGCAGCCATCTTGGACATGTGCAGACTGCTGCCTCTTATAAACTCGGATTGCATCATCACTTGCCTGCTGCCTGGGTGTCGCACAGTGATGATGCTGCACACCTGACTATATCTATCACCTGATGGGTTGCAGTCCTAGCCCTTGCGTTTGTGCACCAAGGTGCATCTCTGCTAGCAGTCTTCTGTTCTCCGTGTTCCTCCGTGTATGACCTGGCTTGGCTGACGACTCTCCTGGCTTTCGACCCCGCATCGGCAGATGACCTGCTTCTGGACTCGACCCCAGCTTGGATGACTACCTGCTTCTGGACTTGACTCCGGCTTGTTCCTGATCTCGCTTCCTTACTCTTGCTGTGCGTTTATTTTTGTTTGCGTCAATAAACTGCTTCATTTTACCTGCATTCCTGTGTGGTCTGGTTTCCTGGCACCCTGCGCAAAAATGGTGTGACATAAAAGATTGCAATGATTGCCATTTTAATCTCTAGGGTCTCTGCTAAAAAATATATATAATGTTTGGGGTTCTAAGTAACTTTCTAGCAAAAAAAATACTAATTTTAACTTGTAAGCAACAAGTGTAAGAAAAAGATTAAGGCCCCTTTCACACATGGAGTCCGTTCAGATCCGCCTGTCAGTTTTTTTGGCGGATCTGAACGGACGCCCCATGCATCTCTACGGGGCATCGGATGTCAGCGGAGACATGTCCGCAGACATCCGATCCGATCCGTCTGGCGGATCGATGAGAACGGACAGACAGTCCGTTCCCATGCGATTCCCCCATAGAGAAGAATGGTGACCTGACAGCTGTGTCTCCGCACACAGCGCGGAGACACAGCTGTCATCCACCTGCTCAGCGGGGGATCAGCGGATCGATCCCCCGCTGAGAAAAACTGAGTCCGTGTGTGAAAGGGGCCTTAGTCTTTAAGAGTTTAAACTACTTTGATCTAAAGAACCGAATGATACATTGTAAAACATTGTGTTTACAGTTATCTCCCAGACTTTTTTTTTTTGACAGCTTGAGTGAGCAGGGAACAGCTCTGTATGAATCGAGGAAATGCCGTTTTAAGATCGTGAGGGGGGGGGGTGAATTGACATTTCAACTTTTTAACGATTAATCGTGCAGCTCTACTTTGTGGGGACCAGTTTGCGCATGGCCCCTTCTTGTTCTAACACACCAGTGCACAAAGCAAGGCCAATAAAGACATGGATGAGCGAGTTTGGGGTGGAAAAACGTGTCCCGACCTCAACCTGATAAAACACCTTTGGGATGAATTAGAGAGGAGACTGCGAGCCAGGTCTTCTCATTCAACATCAGTGCCTGACCTCACAAATACGCTTCTGGAAGAATGGTCAAACATTCCCATAGACACACTCCTAAACCTTGTGGACAGCCTTCCCAGAAGAGTTGAAGCTGTTATAGCTGCAAAGGATGGGCCAACTCAATATTGAACCCTACAGACTAAGACTGGGATGCCATTAAAGTTCATGTGCGTGTAAAAAGGCAGGTGTCCCAATACTTTTGATAAAATAGTGTATATTGGTCCATGCTTCAAAGGTCATTTTATTAACTTAAAGTGACATAAAGCTTTACTTTTTTAAAATAACAAACATGTTATACTTACCTGCTCTGTGCTATAGTTTTGTACAGAGCGCCTCCTATCCTCTTCTTCTGGGGCCCCCGCTGGCATTCCAGGCTCTTACCCCCCCCCCCCCACCCAGTGCTCCAATGGAAAGCAACTTTCCATGGGGGCACACGTGCATGCTCGCTCCAGAGCCGCCCTGTCTGCATCTATTGACACAGAGCGGGCAGCTAGGCCCTGCCCCCCCCCCCCCCCCCCGCTTGGTCGGCATAGCATTTAATTGACAGCAGCGGAAGCCAATGGCACCCGCTGCTATCAATCTGCCCAATGAGGAGAAAGACGTGCACATCAATGGATTGGATCAGGCTCAGGTAAGAAAAAGGAGGGGGGAGGGGCTGGGGGGTATCCTGCAATGCATAGATAGCATTATGGTGAACAACTTTAAAGTGATATTAAAGTCTCGTTTTTTTTTTTTTTGTTTAAAAATAACAAACCTATTATACTTACCTGCTCTGTGAAGTGGTTTTGCACAGAGCACTCCCAAACCTCCTCTTCTGGGGTCCCTTGCTCCTGGCCCCTTCCTCCTGCCCCCACAGTAAACAGCTTGCTATGGGGGAACCCGAACTGAGCCACTACTCTGTGTATCCATTTAGACACTGAGCTGCCGCTCGGCCCTGCCCCCTTGCTTCCCTAATTAGCTCACTGACTTTGACAGCAGCGGACGCCAATGGCCGCTGCTCTCTTAGCCAATGAGGAAGGAGTCCTCGGACAGTCGAGGCTCTCGTGCGACATCCCTGGATCGAGATGGGGCACAGGTAAGTAAGTATTAGGGGGGCTACTGCATAGAATGCACAAAAGGTAAAAAAAAAAAAACCTCCTGCCTTTAGAAGCACTTTAACCTGAAGTTCAGCTTTAATACAGTAGTGCAAGTAAAATTTCTGTATTGTACAATTTCTCATCTCAGGATTGGAGCCAAGGTCATGCATGGATAATTAGGTAGGGGGTGAGACAGAAATGTAGTCAGGAATGGAGCCAAGGTCATACACAGGAAACAGGCAGAGCAGGCTGGAGCGTAGTCAGGAGAGCAGGCCAGGATCATACAAGTTTGGTCAAAAGAGGGAAAGTCCTTTAAGGCTTTAGAACCAATTTAACCCGGAGTTCAGCTTTAATACAGTAGTGCAAGTAAAATTTCTGTATTGTACAATTTCCCATCTCAGGATTAGAGCCAAGGTCATGCATGGATAATTAGGTAGGGGGTGAGACAGAAATGTAGTCAGGAATGGAGCCAAGGTCATACACAGGAAACAGGCAGAGCATGCTGGAGCGTAGTCAGGAGAGCAGGCCAGGATCATACAAGTTTGGTCAAAAGAGAGAAAGTCCTTTAAGGCTTTAGAACCAATTTAACCCGGAGTTCAGCTTAAAAACAGTAGTGCAAGTAAAATTTCTGTATTGTACATTGTCTACTCATTTGTGGATTCCCTTGCCTCCACTGAGAAACCAATACTATCTGTTATGCTACCCTAGCAGGGTAAACTTTACGATAAGCATTCAACAGAAAAAAAGAAAAAGCCAATTAGAGTTTTACGAGTGCCCGGGTGCACATACAACTAAAGCGATGCATTCTGTTATTCCACAATATTTCCTATGTCCAAAAATAGTTGTGCCGTTACCCTCTGACACAGCAAGAGATAAATAGAAATGGGGTATTACTGGCTGCATCGCTAAGCCATTCTGAGCTTGATGTCACGCACAAGACATATTGAACAGATGGGACCATAAAAGGATATTTGGGAGCAAAGCTAAAAATGAGTTTAGCAAAATAAGAAAATCTTACATTAAAATATTAACCATATTAGGAATTTGGATTCTGGAAAGGAAGAGGGATATCATTTTTTATGGATGAAAATTAAACCCACAGATTTTTAAGACGTATGAGGTGCATGGATCCTGGCAGATGATTTAAGAAGGTTGAAGAAGGATCTGCATAAATCAGTACTTGTACTATTTAAAGCTGAATTCCAGCCAGAAGATATAAAACAGCAACAGAGACAGTTATGTATTTAGTATAAAAAAATGTAATGCACATCTTTACAAAGCTGGTTGACTGGTTTCATGTGTGGTTATGAGTAAGCGACCTACAGTGTCGTGAAACGCGTCAACCCGACACGTCTGTTTGTCTGTCTACTTTATTTATGAGGAATAAAGAAACTTTTTGATTTCATAATAATACCCTGAGTGCGGTCTCAAACTTGGATTTCTTCTATTCTCGGATAACGGATCTGACCTGCACCAGGTTTGGAACACACACCTGAGCGCCTTCCCCCCTCTTCATTGTCTCTTGACTGGTTTCATGGCCAGACTACTAAACAACTGGTCCAAATCAAACAGGCCCTATCGCTTAACGCTCTAATGGTCCTCTCTTGGATTGACACAGATTGCCACCAACACCCCGGTTTTCACGTGCTGAAACATCCACTTCTGGAACAAGTTATCTTCCAAATCAGGCATCCAAGGTCACGTGACTACTTTATTTGGAAATCAAATATTCCCACCTGCCCTAACCCACCCCTTACTTTCTGTGCAGGATAAGAAATCCCATCACCTTTTACAATGTAGTGTTCCTGAACGTTAAAGTATCCAGGTACCTAGCCTTAAAGCGGAGTTCCACCCTGGGAAAGTTTTTTTTAATAAAAATACCCCCGGGACAGTCAGGGCTAGTGCATTCCACAATGGATAGCCTCTGATCTGTCCCGGGTTGCACTTACCTTTTAGAAGAAATACTTACCTTAAAAATGTATTGTCCAGCGCTGCCATCTCAGGTGTGGGCAGCTGAAGCCAGCGCGATCCTCTTCTGTGTCCTCTTCCGTCTTCTTCGGTCCCACGATGCACTGCGCCGGCCCCGCCGTCACTTCCGGTGCCGCAGCGTCATCCCTGCACAGCTTCTGGGCATGCCCAGAAGCTGTTTAGCAAGGTATGACGGCGCCTGCACTGGAACTGACGTCGGGGCCGGTGCAGGCGCATTGATTCCTGGGAGCGATGACGTTCAGCTCCGAGGAATCATTGCAAGCCAGGAAGAGACGAATCGCCGTGGCCGCCGAGGGGAGGAAGAGGAAGTAAGGTAAGTATATTTTCTTCTAAACATGGTAAGTAAAAAAAAAAAAAAATTGCGATTATCCATTTGTTTTTTAGGTGACCCAGAGCAAGAAGATGGAGGTAAGTATAATTTAAGGGTGGAACTCCACTTTAAATTACATAGAATAATCCTACAAGGGGGGGAAAAAAAGGGAAAGGTTGGTGGGACTATACCAGCTTCTTCAGGGGTGCCTTGGCAAAATCCCCTAAAAACGTATCAAAAACTGTATACAAGCAAGCAGGTGGATCAAGCCTTTTAGTTACACAAAGCCACAGGTTTATATTATGCACCATTACCACCTTTTAGACACTGGCATCCTTACAACCAATGATGTCATCAGTTGATAAGGAGGATGTCTGTTACCTCCACAGCATTCTTGTTTGACCCACCTCTGCCCCTCTCTCCCAGCACTCAGGTCACAATAGCTGAATGATGGAGAGAAATTGAGGGAGAAAAAGAAACATTGGAATACTAATCAGTACCAGTGTGCAAAGGTGTATTTGCTTTGAAACAAAAAATCACCTCTATGTTGGGTGTCCTACATGTGTAGACATTGCTGCATTATGTAAAACTATTAGAATAGTAGTTTACATTTTAGAATGGGGTCCCTTAAGACTGTCCATATTTAAAAAAAAAAAAAGAGAAAAAAAAAAAAGAAAAAAACCGAGAAAGGTATAGTGATGTATTCAATTGAAGAATGCAAAATAAAAATTACAATGTTTATTGATTAAAAGATTTAACCACTTGCCGACCGCTCATGTTGAGGGTACTGCGGCAAAGTGGTTCGTTATCGTCCAGCGACGTAGACCAGCAGTCTCCTATCATCCTCCACCGTGTCCCCTGGGCAAAGACTCGGCAGCAGGTGACGTCACTTACAGTGCCCTGAGGCACCTAAATCCTATCGCCACTAGGACAGACCCAACCGTACAGGGGCTTTTCGAGGGGAATGCAGGGTAGCCTCTTGCCTACTGACTATGGGTCCCAGATTTTGAAGAGGCCCTATTATTTTGAGGGTGTGTGCCTGGGGAACTTTGGAGTGGTTTTGCGTCAGATTCTCCCTGAAACACACATACTCTGGGAACCTAGGACCTGGATACAGATTTAGGGCCTCTGTGCCCAAACCAGCAATGACTGCTTCACCACTGCCCCTACCCCCTGACTCGGAATAGATGTTAGTATAATCAGCTCAAAACAACCAGATGCTGGGGTCTCCTGCTATAATCTGGTTATTAAGGTGTCTTTCTCTCATGGTTTAATTCCCCATTGTGTTCCTTCTAGGTGTAAATTCCCTATGGTAATTGAGTCACCTATTGTTTCTGTCTGTCTGCTAGTATTGTGTCCACTTCACCTCATTACCAAACTATTGTGGGATGGTATTTGTTTATGTTCATTAGCTTACTGTTTAATCAGATTACTATTTATGTCAGCCATTCAGTAGATGTACTGTTATTACTGTTTACAGTTTGCATTGTTTAGGATAATGTGATCAAGAGCTTATCTGATTTTGTGCGTTGTAAGTTCTGGATGAGTTTTCAATAAAGAGTGCCAGTTTGCACCTAATCTAGTGTTGTCTAGTTTTTGGGTGCAATGCTCAGCTATAACACTTGGTTCCTGGTTCCAGACTGGAGCAAGCTGTTTCTTGACTTAAGCACCTGGTGGTCCATCACAGCCACCTATTCCAGATTCTTTCCAAAGGCAACCTCCCACCACTTAAAGCAGAACTTTACCCATAACAGCTTTATAAAAAGTAATGTTCTTTAGTAAATTGCCTCCAGCATTGCTCCAGTTTCTTCTTACTGGAAGCTGCCATTTTGCTGAAGCCCAGAGCTCATGAGCACCAGTAAATCCTAAGGCTGTCAGTAGGTTGGCCTCTAGTGGCTCTGATTTTCTGCACAATGCCAAAAATGGAGAGCACCTGAGCATGTGCAGAGCAGGATGAGACAGTGTATTACTGGATCTTACACAGTATAAGCACTTATTCTCAATGTTTTACATAGCTTTGCTTGCAAAAGGGACCAGCCTGAAGTGATCCAGCAGGACTTAATTTTCTGACGAAAGTTCCACTTTAAGAGCGGAAGATTTTGCTGCTCAATGACCAGGCCACTTTTTTCAACTTGGCACTGCGCAACTTTAATTGACAGTTGTGTGGTCATGCAATGCTGTACCCAAACAAAATTTACGTCCTTTTTTTCCCCACCAACAGAGCTTTCATTTGCTGGTATTTGATCACCTCTGCGCTTTTTATTTTTTGCATTATTAAAAAAAAAAAAAAGAGCGGAAATGTTGCGAAAAATTTACATTTTCTACTTTGACTGTTAAATATCCAATATATTAAATTTTTGTCATGTATTTAGGCCAAAATGTATTTAGCTACATGTCTTTGACAAAAAAAAAATCTTAATGAGCGTATTTTTATCCACTTTAAGACCGGAAGATTTTACCCCCTTCCTGACCAGGCCATATTTTGTGATTTGGCACTGCGTTACTTTAACGGACAATTGCGCGGTCGTGCGACGCTTTACCTAAACAAAATTTATGTTCTTTTTTTCCGAGAAATAGAGCTTTCTTTTGGTGGTATATGATCACCTGTGCGATTTTTCTTTTTTTTTATTTTTGAAAAAAAGTGCGAGTAAAGTAGTAATAGTAATGTCGGCGATCCACGATTTTTTTTGCGGGACTGTGACATTGCGGCAGACAGATCGGACCCCTAACTGACATTTTTGACACTTTTAGGGGGGGGGGGGGATCCAGTGACATTACTACAGTAATCAGTGCTATAAATATGCACTGGTACTGTAATAATGACACTGGCAGGGAAGGGGTTAACACTGTTGGTGATCAAGGGGTTAAATGTATGCCTCATGCTTACTGATGTGTGTGGGGGGAGGGGGTTCGGTGACAGAGACAGAGATCGCAGGTTCAGCTATGCTGAATCCTGTGATCTCTCCCTGTCTGTCACAGAAGATCCGCCTGCTTTGTTTACACAAGCAGGCGGATCTTCTCACACTTTCCCTGACAATCGGGGAAGAGAGGAGGCGATCGCCACCTCTCCTCCTGCGACCCAACTCCTGCTGTGTCTAAACACAGCGGGAGCGACTCGCCAAGACCACTAGGAGTCCAGTGATGCAGGGGAGCCGACCTGCCGCAGTAATATTACTGTGAGCAGTCGGCAAGTGGTTAACCAGTTACCGCCTGGCTTATTGCAGACTTGACTGCCAAGCGGGATTCTCCTCCTTCTGGGTGGACGTCAAATGACGTTCTCCTGGTCACGCTGCCAGTGTGCATGTCAATCAATGGTGAGCCATGTCCCTCGGAGACAGCGCATTACCAATCAGGGTAAAGAGCCAATGACATTGACTCTTTACCATGTGATCAGCTGTGTTCAATCTCAGCTAAACCCATGTAAACAAATGCCAGTTATCGGCATTTTCATTCCTCAGCACTGGCAGTGTGTGGGAAAAGGAAAGCCGATAACCAGCTATCCTGTGACAGGGGACATTTACACTGATAATCAGTGCAGCCCCATCAGTGCAGCATATCAGTGCCCATCAGTGCAGCCTCATCAGTGCCCATAAAATGTTATAACAGAAGAAAAGAAGAAAAAGAAATGTTTTTCTAAATGTCTGTCTTTTTTTTTTTTCATTTGTTTATCAAAAATAGAGCCTGACGCTAACAAAAAAGGAAAGTGAAATATGCCACCACTGCAAAAAAACATTATACCCAAGTCTAAGGTCTAAGGTAAATACATATGAGTGTTCAGCCTTTTTTGTGAATCCCATAAAGTACCCCTGCCATACTACATGTCCAGAAAAATCATACAAAATTTAAGCATTAACTGTTCCCTGTATCCCCTCCCTGTTCTTTGAACAGAGGTCATGATAATGTTTCATTGTCTACTGAGCAGGCTAGAAGTTAATCAATCACAACAAAATTCTACCTCTTTTAAAAGCGATCAGAGGGCATTTGCAAAGCAGCTGGGAGGAGTCCCCTCGTCGCCGCACCCCCACGCCACAAACATATGTACTGCACACAGTTGCAGAGTTGTAGCAGCATAATCACTTGCGCTCAGTGGCATTAGGCCCACAAACACGATGGGGGTATACATTTTTGCTGTGTCCATGATCACGGCATGCACACATCCCCCCCCCCCCTGCCTGCTGTGATGGGTTAAGGAGGGCATTCGGGGGAGGTAATATAGCAAAACCACCTATTTTTACCACCCCCTCCCGTCACAGTGTAAACTGGGCCTAACAGCTTAGGAGCACAAGTTGTATATTTGCAGCCCCCAGCACCTCCTGGTTTAGAGGTGCAAATGCGAGTGCCCCCTGCAGACCTGTGCTGTAATTGGACAGAGGTCTAAGCAAGTTGCACCTGAAATTGTCAAAAATAGTGCAGTGTGGCACCACAAAGTCGACGTCTCACCAATTTGAACAGTTCCAATAGCGTGCAACTTGTCATGCGACCTGTCAAAATGCATGGCAAGTTACACTGATGTGAACAGGGGCTCGAGGCTTGCTTGAATTAGACCAGGCACCTTCTACACTTTAACCACTTGCCGCTCACCCTATAGCCAAAAGACGGCTAAAGCAAAAGGCCAATCACAGAGGCCCTTTACCACATAATCAGCTGTCAGCCAATGACAGCTGATCACAGATGTAAACACAAGCTGGACATTAATGGCTGTGTGTTGAGTTATTTTGAGGGGACAGATAATTGACACTGTTATACAAGCTGTACACTCACTACTTTACATTGTACCAAAGTGTCATTTCTTCAGTGTTGTCACATGAAAGCTATAATAAAATATTTACAAAAATGTGAGGGGTGTACTCACTTTTGTGAGATACTGTAAGTGCCCATCAGTGCCACCTCATCAGTGTCCACCAGTTCAGCCTCATCAGTGCCCATCAGTTCAGCCTCCTCAGTGCCCACCAGTTCAGACTCATCCGTGCCCACAAGTTCAGACTCATCCGTGCCCACCAGTTCAGACTCATCCGTGCCCACTAGTTCAGACTCATCAGTGCCCACCAGTTCAGACTCATCAGTGCCCACCAGTTCAGCCTCATCAGTGCCCACCAGTTCAGCCTCATCAGTGAACATTAGTGAAGGAGAAAAAATAACTGTTTGCAAAATGTTTAACATATTATGTAAATGTTTTTTTTTGTTTTGTTTTCTTTTTCAAAATGTTCGGTCTTTTTTTGTCTGTTTAGCAAAAAATAAAAAACCTATTGGTGATTAAAAAACACCAAAAGAATTTTTTTTTTTTTTTTTTTTAAAAGTTAAAAATTTGATTTGGGTACAGTGTTGTATGATTGCGCAATTGTCATTCAAAGTGTGACAGCTCCGAAATCTGAAAATTGGCCTGGGCAGGAAGGGGGTAAAAGTGCCTAGTAAGCAAGTGGTTATTTATAGGCATAAAATAAACTAAAGGTCCATCATGGGATGATAAAGTGTACTTGCAATTATATAAGGGGTGGAAAACAAACTGCACGTTTAAAGGCTGCATTAATGTAACACTGTCCATCACCATGGCGCAGGGCTAGGCTGCCATTTACAGCTAAGCAGTGACGCCGTTTCTTTGAAGGCAGATGGACTAATTCGGAGGAAGGCAACTAACGACCATCCTTGTATTGGATTTTGGATTTCCATATCTTGAGTGATCACATTAAATGCTAGCGTTCTGGGAGCAGGAGAAACAGAAGGATATAGGATATGGTTTGTTTCCATGGTCACGTAACTTTCATCACTGCAAAATAACAAGATAACCTTCATCCATATTTTATGGTAGATTTTTCCTATAGCTACATAAAGTAATGGGTAAACAGGTATACATAAAACCCAATTTCCTCCAGCATTAAGGGTGTATATAAATGGATCTGTCAATGCCGCTACCATATACCATAGCTGTGGTGACAGCTCTGTAAGCCACAATCAAATAGGATAGTGGCCGGTCTGTCTAGGATATTCCATTTATCTCAACATCTTGGTTAAATAATTGGAAGGGGGGATTACCATACCATGAAGGGATCAGGACTTCACTGCACTATATGCACCAATCAGCCATAACATTATGATTTTCTTGTTACAATGGTATCTGAAAGTCAGTGGGATATATAAGGCAACAAGTAAACATGTTGTCCCTTTAGTTGAAAGCTGAAAAACTGAGCATTGCAGTTTGTTGTGTATGGGGCTGGGTAGCCACAGACCGGTCCGGGTGCCCATGCTGACTCAAAAGCACCTTGCACTGGGCAAATAAGCATCAGAACTGGACTAAGGAGCAATAAAAGTAGGTGGCCTGGTCTGACAAATCACGTTTTCTTTTACATCATGTCGATGGCTGAGTGCGTCACTTACCTAGTGAAGAGATGGCACTAGGATGCAGTATGGGAAGAAGGAAAGCCGTCAGAGGCATTGTGATGCTTTGGATAATGTCCTGCTGGGATCTCTTGACTCCTGCCATTTATGTGGATGTTACTTGACATGTACCACCTACCTAAACATTGTTGGTGACAAAGTACACCCCTTCACGGAAATGGCATTCTCTGATGGCAATGGCCTTTTTCAGTAGGATAATGTTCCCTGCTAAGCTGCAAGAATGATGACAGGCTATGGGTGGCAAGTGAGACACTGCATCTGGTGGCAGCCTATGGGTGGCAAGTGACAAGTTGAATCTGGTGGCATGTTATGGGTGGCAAGTGACACACTGCATCTGGTGGCAGCCTATGGGTGGCAAGTGACACACTGCATCTGGTGGCAGGCTATGGGTGGCAAGTGACAAGTTGAATCTGGTGGCAGGTTATGGGTGGCAAGTGACACACTGCATCTGGTGGCAGCCTATGGGTGGCGAGTGACATGCTGCATCTGGTGGCAGGCTATGGGTGGCAAGTGACAGGTTGCATCTGGTGGCAGGCGATAGTGGCAAGTGACAAACTGCATCTGGTGGCAGGAGATGTGGCAAGTGACAAGCTGCATCTGGTGGCAGGCGATGGTGGCAAGTGACAAGCTGCATCTGGTGGCAGGCTGCGGGTAGCAAGTGACAAGCTGCATCTGGTGGTAGGTGACTGTGGCAAGTGACAAGCTGCATCTGGTGGCAGGCGATGTGGCAAGTGACAAGCTGCATCTGGTGGCAGGCTGCGGGTAGCAAGTGACAAGCTGCATCTGGTGGTAGGTGACTGTGGCAAGCTGCATCTGGTGGCAGACAATGTGGCAAGTGACAAGCTGCATCTGCTGGCAGGCTACAGGTGGCAAGTGACAAGCTGCATCTGGTGGCAGGCGAGGTGGCAAGTGACAAGCTGCATCTGGTGGCAGGCGATGGTGGCAAGTGACAAGCTGCATCTGGTGGCAGGCGAGGTGGCAAGTGACAAGCTGCATCTGGTGGCAGGCGAGGTGGCAAGTGACAAGCTGCATCTGCTGGTAGGCTACAGGTGGCAAGTTTCAGGCTACAGGTGGCAAGTGACAAGCTGCAACTGGTGGCAGGCAATGGTGGCAAGTGACAAGCTGCATCTGGTGGCAGGCTACAGGTGGCAAGTGATTTCATGCAGGCTGGGGGCTCTATGAACTAAAATGAAAGCTTTTAGCCTGCAAATGAACATCGCCACTAGGGTTGCACCAATATCGGTATCAGTGCCATTATTAAGCATTTGCACGTGTATTGGTACTCATGCAAATGCACGATACATGAAACCGATACTTTCAGGCTCGGTTCTTTCAACTGTCAGCGGGATTCCCCCACTGACAGCTGAAATGTAAAAAAAAAAAAAGTCAATTATCGGTTGTTAAGGAGTGGGGCTGCTGTGTCTGTAACAAAAAATAACTCATTTAGCTGTCAGTGGGGTTCCTCTGTTGACAGCTAAAGTGTTAAAGAAGTCTGGGCAATTGGAGCTGTCATGAAAAAGCAGCCAGGCAATGTTTATCAACAACATTGCTCATTAAATAAAGATAAAAATAAACAGTTTCTTTTTGTATCTTTCTATTTCTTCGTCTACAGATCAAAGGGATGAACTTCGATCTGCAGATGAAATCAAGTAGAGCAAACTGTCAAGTAAAAAATATATATATATATATATATATATATATATATATATATATATATATTTTTTTTTTTTTTTTTTGTGTGTCGTGTGTTTTTTTTATTTTTATTAACCACTTGCTGACCAGCCGCTGGAGTTAAAAAGGCGGCAGGTTCCTGTACAGCGGTTCGCTGGAGCGATCCTGGGGACGCGCGCGCCCACTCGCCAGCGGGGAAGTCAATCCACGGAATCGGCGGCTGCGATTGCCGCGGGGCACCCGCGATCACTTTCTGTGAAGAGAGAACGGCGGTCTGCTGTTTTAAATGCTGCAGACCGTTGTTCTCTCAGGAATCAATGCAGAGCTCCTGCGTTCCTCCTATATAGGATCACAGGTCTCTGTGTTGATTTCACAAGCCCATCCCCCCACAGTTAGAAAACACAACCCTAAGCTCACATTTTAACCCTTTCATCGCCCCTGGGTTAACCCCCATCCCTGCCAGTGTCATTATTACAGTAACAGTGCATATTTTTAGCACTGATTACTGTAGTAATGCCACTGGTCCCCCCAAAAGTGTCAAAAATGTCAGTAAGGGGTCCGATATGTCCTCCGCAATGTCGCAGCCCTGCTAAAAATCGCTAATTGCCGCCATTACTAGAAAAAAATAAATAGAAATTACAAATCTTTCCCTAGTTTGTACACGCGATAACTTTTGCGCAAATCAAAATACACTTATTGAGATTTTTTTTTTTTACCACAAATATGTAGCAGAAAACAAATTGGCCTCAAATAATGAGAAAATTTAGATTTTTTTCAATTGTTTTTATTGGGAATGTTATAAAGCAGAAAGTGAAAAATATTGTGTTTTTTTTTTTTTAGAATTGTCGCTTTTTTTCTGTTTATAGCGCAAAAAATAAGGACATCAATTTTATTTGGGTACGGCGTCGCACTGTCCGTTAAAGTAACGCAGTGCCGAATTACAAAAACAGGACCTGGCCATAAAGGGGGAAAATCTTCTGGTCCAGAAGTGATTAAATGTTCCTATTTAACCCCTTATTAGCCCTTAATTTACTCTTATCAGCCTTAATTAACTCCCTATTCTCCTCCATTTAATAATTATTTTCCTGCGGATTAGCCCCGTTCACACTGGGACGATCCGACTTCCCGGGGCGACCTCCCAGGTCGCGGTGCGAGCAGCGCGCCACGACCTCGGAGCAGCCGGCACGGACTTCATATCATTGAAGTCTATGACGGTCGCTCCGGGTCGCCCCAAAGAAGCTCCGGACCCTTTTTCTAAGTCGGAGCGACTTGTGTCGCTCCTATTAGAACGGGTCCATACCTTCTCTATGGAAGGCGACCTACGGCGACCTGTGTGGCGACCAGGTCGCCTCACAGGTCGCCCCAGTGTGAACGGGGACTTATTTTTTTGTTGTTTACTTCTATTTTATAAACTATTAATAAACAAAACTTTTTTTGTTTGCTTTGTTTAACATATACTTACACGTTTCACATTGAAAAAAGCGCAAAATTTTAACAAAATAAATGTATTTATTTTGGAAAGAACTTTGGCTGACAGCTGAAGTGTAAACAAAAACAGTTGCAGTAGGTATCGGTAATTGGTATTGGCGAGTACTAAAAAAAGAGAAAATTCGGTACTCAAACTTTTTGTAAAAAAAAAAGAAAATGATATTGGTGCATCCCTAATCGACACCTTCACATACTGTCATGTATTTATTCGTGCATTTTTCAGATACAATTACACTATTATCTGTGTTTTGTGTACCATTTTTGTACATATCTCAGCCCATAACATAGCAGGGTTATTTTCTCTAATAAAACAGTGTACCATATAAAAACCTGAAATGTCCTTAGTAAATAATAAATATGTATACTGTACAAATTATTTAAGCGTGTAAATTAATCATGGACATTGTGTTATGGTAACTGATGCATGCTGATGATGCAAAACTTGACCTGGGAATCAATCGCCCCTGGTCATGAAAGGGTTAAAGCCTTTTGGCTTCACGGCTGGTTACCTACTGCGCATGTGCGAAGAGCACTGGGCTCTCTAATTGGCCCGGCGGGGGGAGGGGGGGTGTAACCTGTCAAAAACAGGTACCCGTTCCCCAATGAAAGGTGCCAGACACGGCACCAGAGGGGGGGGGGGGGGGGAGGAAGCAGGGAAGCAGAAGAGCGGAAGTTCCATTTTTGGGTGAAACTCGAATTTAACCACTTGACCTCCGGAAGATTTACCCCCCTTCTTGACCTTGACCCGCCCACCTCTTATTTTGTGCACTATAAACCAAAAAAGCCCACAATTTTGAAAAAAAAAATAAAATTATATATATATTATACTTTCTGCTATAAAACATATCCAATAAAAAAATGATGAAAAAAAAATTCACATTGCTTTATGAATTTAGACCAATATCTATTCTGATACAAATTTTTGGTAAAAAAAAAAAAAAAAATCACAATAAGCGTATATTGATTGGTTTACGCAAAAATTATTGCACCTACAAACTAGGGATCGACCCGATATTTTTTTTAGGGTCGATACCAATACCAGTTTTCTGGCCACCCTTCAGGCCATTAGCCAATACTAGGTGCCGATATTCTGTTTTTCTTTTTATACTGTCCTTATAAATTTTTTGCATTTTTTATCACTTTTATTTCTGTCACAAGGATCCCTCTTTATGGAGGGATCTGGGGCCTGTAAGACCAGAAACCCCTAGTCTGCACTTAAAAGCATTCAAATCACCAATTGGAGACCTGATCAGAGCCGAATCCAGCTTTGTGCGTGTCTTCTGCCAGCTGGCAGATGTGCTGGCTGTTTGCTCGGGCCTCCCGATTGGAGAGGAGACCCAGGTGGAGCAGGGGGGGGGGGTTGTCCCCTCCCGCTGCTTGTAATAACAGCTGAGCGGCTGATTAGCCGCATCGTTTGTTACTACAAGAAAGCAGACCATTGAGTCTAAACAACGGTACTGGGGTGGTAGCTCTAGCCACAGGTATCACCCCAGTACAACCCCTTGAAACAATATCGGTCATATCAGAAAGTGATGTGACAGATACCGATTCTTCAAAATCATGGAATATCAGTCCCCCGATATTCCGCCGCACCAATCAGTCAACTCCTACTACAAACTATGGGATATTTATTTATTTATTTATTTTTACTAGTAATGACAGCGATATTCGACTTATAGCAGGACTGCGATATTGCAACGGACATTCGGACACTAGCTGACACTTTTTACAATTTTTGGGGACCAGTGACACTAATACAGTGATCAGTGCTAAAAATATGCACTGTCACTGTACTATTGACACTGGCAGGGAAGGGGTTACCATCAGGGGGCGATCAAAGGGCTAACTGTGCCTAGCCTGTGTTTTACTACAGTGCAGGAGGTGCTTTTACTAGGGAAAGATATGCATTCTAGTCCCTGCTTAGCAAGAACACAGGATCCATGCTTTCCCGTCTGACAGAACGGCGATCTGCCTTCTTTACATGGACAAACAGCCGTTTAGCCTCTCTGCAGGATGACTGGCGGGTGCCGCTGTATCCGCCGATCACCTCTCGCTGTGTGTGATATCCTACCCAGATATGTCGGACCACGTATATATACATGATCAGGCGCAAAGGTGCCACCCTTTAGCAGTAAAACTGTAACAGGGCGGACCTTAAGTAGTTAAAGCATGTGTAAACCCTCACCTTGTAAAACAACCAATTTAGTTTAAAATTTAAATAAAAGGAAAAACATCTGTCTATAGATATAAAAAAGTCATCATAAATACCTTTTTTCCCCTTTTTTATAAGTGATCACATTCCCTCTGTTCTCAGCTGCATAAGAGCTGGGGGGGAGGAGAAAGAGCAGCACACTAATCTTCCCAGTGAAAGGCTGTGCAGGGGGAGAGTGTCAGAACAAGTCCGATCATTGGAGGAGAGCTGGCTGGGTTCCCAGCAAAGCCAGAGAACTGACCATGCTGTGCTCTCATGCCAAGTATGGTCAGTTTTTAATAGGAAAGCAGAGGGACTGGCAGAAACACCAAGGATTTTACACAAAGGCAACAATACAAAGAGAAGAGGATACGTGTTCATACAAGTACATGGTACAGCAGACACATATCGGGAATATGAAATGCTGGGTTTACATATTCTTTAACCACTTGCCGACCGCTCACATTGAGTGTACTGCGGCAAAGTGGTTCGTTATCGTCCAGCGACGTAGTACTACGTCGCTGGACTCCTCCCCCTGTAGGCGGCGCTCGTGCGTGTGTTTTCAGTCACAGCGGAAGTCGGGCCAGGGGAGGAGCGGCGGCGATCGCCGCTGCTCTTCCCCAATCGTCGGGGAATCTAGTTTGGAGATCCGCCCGCCTGTGTAAACAGAGCGGGCGGATCTCATAAGTGACAGGGAGTGACAGATTGCAGTGTTCAGCATAGCTGAACCTGTGATCTGTCCCTGTGTCACTCAGTCACCTCCCCCCACACACGTCAGTAAGCACCAGGCATACATTAACCCCTCCCTCTCCAATAAAATGAACCCCTTCCCTGCCAGTGTCATTTTTACAGTAACAGTGCATATATATAGCAGTGATTACTGCAGTAATGTCACTGGTAACCCCAAAAGTGTCAAAAATGTCAGTCAAGGGTCCGATCTGTCCGCTGCAATGTCGCAGTCCCGCAAAAAAAATTGCAGATTGTCGCCATTACTCGTTAAAAAAAAAAAACACCAAAAATGACAAAAATCTTTCCCTTAGTTAGTAAACGCAATAACTTTTGCGCAAACCAATCAAAATACGCTTATTGTGATTTTTTTTTTACCAAACATATGTAGCAGAAAACGAATTGGCCAAAAATTAAAAAAAATTTTGATTTTTACATTTTTTTGGGGGAATTTCATATAAAAAAATGTTAAAAATATTGTTATTTTTTCAAAATAAACGCTCTTTTTTTGTTTATAGCGCAAAAAGTAAAAATCGCACAGGTGATCAATTACCACCAAAAGAAAGCTCTATTGGTGGGAAAAAAAGGGCGTAAATTTTGTTTGTGTACGGCGTCGCACGACCGCGCAATTGTCAGTTAAATTCGCACAGCGCAGAATTGCAAAAAGTGGCCCAGACGTAAGACAGCAAAATCCTCCGGTGGTAAAGTGGTTAAGGGACAATGTAGATTTCATGAAGTTTCATACTCAGAAGAAAGTCAAATACAGTATGCACTAGGTGCTTCCGAGATCTTTTCACTCACAGGTGACTTGCTTTAACCACTTTAATACCAGCCACCGCAGATATACTGTGGTAGGCTGGCTCTCCTGCGCAAACCGACGTAGGGGGTATGTCAGTTCGTAGGAGCGGGTTTTGGGCACGCGCCGGCGGCAGCACGATCGTGCACCCACTCTTTAGCCCTGCAACTAAGCAACGGGTCCAGCCGCCGGGAACCCAATGATCGCTGCAGGGACTGACAGAAGCCAATGTGCCGTTGTAAACACATCACACCGCTCATCTGTCACTGATTGAAACAGGGCTCCTGTGTTCCTATTATTTCGGAACACAGGAGCCTGTTTCCATCCACCAAGTCTGGCCCCCACACAGTTAGAATCACCCCCTATGCTCATATTTAACCCTTTGATCGTCCCTGGTGTTAACCCCTTCCCTAACATTGTCATTACAGTGACAGTGCATATTTTTATCACTGATTACTGTAATAAGGTCACTGGTCCCCCCCAAAAGTGTCAAAAAAAAAAAAAAAAAGATCGCTGCCTTTTCTAGTAAAAAATAAAATAAATAAAAATGGCATAAAAAATATCCCCTAGTTTGTAGACGTGATAACTTTTGCATAAACCAATCAATATACGCTTACTGGGATTTTTTTTTTTTACCAAAAACGTAGCAGAGTACATATTGGCCTAAAATGATGAAGAAATTAGATTTTTATTTTTTTTTTTTTTTACTTTTTTTTTTTTATTGGATATATTTAATAGCAGAAAATAAAAAAAATATTGTCACTCTTTTCTTGTTTATAGCGCAAAAAATAAAAATTGCACAGGTGATCAAAAGAAAGCTCTATTTGTGGGGAAAAAAGGACATCAATTTTATTTGGGTACAGCGTTCACACCTATGCGATCTGATTCCTGCCCGAATTGACAGTTCGCACTGAAATATGTGAACAGATCTGGGGGTGTCATTAACTTTGTATTGACACTCCCAGCAGTTGGCATATGGCAGTGTGAACTGCCTGCGAGTGGGGAGCAGCGCAGTGGATTCGCAGGGTTCCCACATCGCACCAATGTGAACCGGCCCTAAAGCTGCTTTCATTTATTGACTTGGGGAATAAAAGTGACTCAGATTCAAACAAAATGTGGTAAATGAGTTGGCCTTCAAGTTAGGCCAACTTAGGGCTCATCTACATGGGCATTTGTTTGCCTCTGAGCTTCCCCATGCAAACCAATGTGAATGCAAAAGCAACTCAAAGTAGATCAAAGAAACAAAAAATGAGCTTAGCCACCTCCTTCCGAAGCCTATTCTGACACTTCGCTCCTACATGTAAAAATCTACTTTTTTTTTTGCTAGAAAATTACTTAGAACCCCAAAAGATAATATATATTTTTTTTTTTTTTTTTAGCAGAGACCCCATAGAATAAAATGGTGTGTGTCGCAATTTTTTTTATGTCACACTGTATTTGCGCAGCGGTTTTTCAAACGCATTTATTTTGGGAAAAAAAACACATTCATGAATAAAAAAAATAAAAAAAACAGAAAAGTTCTCCCAATTTTTTTGTATAATATGAAAGATGATGTTAAGTTGAGTAAAAAGATACCCAACATGTCACGCTTTAAAATTGCATCTGCCCCTGGAATGGCCGCAAACTACGGTGCTTAAAATTCTCAATAGGTGACACTTTAAACGCCTTTACAGGTTACCAGTTTGGAGTGGCACAGAAGGTCTGGTGCTAGAATTATTGCGCTCGCTCTGACGTGGCCCCACCTGAAAACAAAATGCAGGTTTGTCGCCGCTTACAAATGCGAGTGGGACCAACATGTGCGTTCACAATAGGCGCATGAGCAAGGGGGGACAGGGGCAGTTTAAAATGTTTTTACATTTTATTTATTTTTTTAAATTTTGCACCGTATCTTTTTTTTTTTTTTTTTAATCATCTCTTTTATTGCTATCAGAAAGGCTGAGCCACATTACTTGTGATAGCATGGGCCATGACAGATCCTCTTTAAGGAGAGATATAGGGTCTATTAGACCCCAGATCTCTCCTCTGGCATCCAAAGCATCTGATCAAACCAAAATCAATTTTATTAAGTGTATGTTCAGGCTGGTAATGGCTTGTTTACATGAGACTGAAACTGGAAGTGATAAAATCCTCGTCACTTCCAGTTTCTGACATCACACAGTAGGAGGAACAACGTCAGTTCCTCTCACTGTGTCCCAGGAACTGCATTCCGCCGATCAGATGGGGAGTGCCCAGTAACAGGGTTGGGACCCCCTTCCACGCCCTGAAAAAGTGATCCAGCGGTTTTTTAGTCACTAGGATTACTTTTACTTTGTGCAGAATTGCTGGGGCTAAAAAATGATATCTCAAACATTGCTGCAGCGATGACCGAGATATCGCCGTTCCAATCCAGCAAGGTACTGGTATGTTGCTGAACGGGAAGCAGTTAAAAAGGGAGTGGTTGGGTGAGGGGACAGTAAAAACACAGCCCAGCTGCTCATGTTTACTGCTCCAACACAAGTGTAGTTTATCAACTGACTGCATTTTCTGATCATCAGCATTATAATCACACAGGCAACACAGTCAGCAGATGCTCTATCATGGCTCTGTCAGAGTGTGTCTCATGGCTGTTGGGTGCTGACACTGTACAGCTATATTGAATTTCTGTTTTTGTTTTTTTTTTTTTGTATTTAGCCCTGTGTGGCTGCAATTGTTGTCTTGTCTTTTTATTGAAAGAAACAATAAAAAAATTATCCACTTCCCGCCCGCGCTATAGCCGAAAGATGGCTACACGCAGACCCTAATTCCCGGGAGGGCATCCATGTATGTCCTCCCTTGCATGAGCTCCCTGGGCGCTCCCTGCGGAGCATGTGCGGCTTGCTCTGTGATCAGGGAGTCCATTAGTCCCAGGCCCTTACCACGTTATCAGCTGATGCCAATGACAGCTGATCACGTGTTGTAAACAGCAGCTGGAGATCAGCTTGACCGCGTGCGGAGAGAAAAAAAAGGCAATCGCCGGCTGCTGTCAAGAGGGACATTGGTCCTGAAGAGGAGAGGACCATCTATGCCCCAGTGCCCTCCAGCGCCACCTGCCAGTGCCCACCAGTGTCACCTATCAATGCCCACCAGTGCCCCATCATCAGTGCTGCCTATCACTGTCACCCACCAGTGTTTATCAATGGCCATCAGTGCCACCTATTAGTACCCATAAGTGCCACATATCAGTGCCACCTATCAGTGCCATCTATTCGTGCCAATCAGTGCCGCCTTATCAGTGTCCATCAGTGTCGCCCTATCAATGTCCATCAGTGCAGCCTATCAGTGCCAATAAGTGCAGATTATCAGTGCCTATCAGGGCCCATCAGTGCCGCCTCCTCAGCACACATCAATGAAGGAGAAACATTACCTGTTTGCAAAATTTTATAACAAACTATAAAAACTGTTTTGTTTTTATTTTAAAATTTTCAGGGTTTTTTTTGTTTGTTTAGCAAAAAATAAAAACCCCAGTAGTGATTACCACCAAAAGAAAGCTCCATTTGTTTAAAAAAATGATAAAAATTTAATTTGGGTACAGTGTTGCATGACCGCGCAATTGTCATTCAAAATTCAACAGCGCTGAAAGCTGAGAATTGGCCTGGGCAGGAAGGGGGTTTAAGTGCCCTGTAGGCAAGTGGTTAAAAAAAAAAAAGGTAATTTTGCCTTAATTTTTTGTTTTTGTTTTGTTTAGAACAATTGCAACAACTGATGGCAAAAACAAAAAAACCAAAAAAAAAAAAAAACTTTAAAATAAAATAAGGTAAAAGCTTTCATAAGCTGAACAGCAAGCAATCAGTATAAAAAGTAAAATGTCTCTTTTGAAGACATAATGCAACATTTATTACAATCTGCTACATAAAAGTATGTATATACATTGTGCGCTGGAATGAATGGGATTGAATAAAGGAGGCAAGCTCTTACCTATGGTAGTAATTACTGTAATAGCAAAATAAAAGGAGCCAGCGAATTTCCACTGCTTGCCTGCACGGTGAGGCTCGGACTGCAGAACCACACGCTCAATCTCTCGGTAGTCTTCGTCAGAAAAATGATATTTCTTTTTCAGGTCAGTCCTTTTTTCCTCCAGGATACGTTTTCTAGAGCTTTCAGACTCTGATTCGAGGGCATCAAAGACAGCAGCTCCCACCAAGAGATAGGAAAACATGCATAAAATCAGAGAGAGAGTCCTTATATTCTGCTTCTTCATTTTGTGCAGGAAGAGTGATAATCCCGACTTAAACATCAAACTGGACATTCATTTACAGGCTGACCTGCAAACGTTCCAATTCTACGACAGTTGCTGGCACCAGACAAATCCCCAAGCCATTGGTGGAACCTGAAATATAATAGAATGACTGAGATCGGTGTAAGGATCTCACTGGGGAAGAGCGTCAGGATATCAAACACAACTACACATGTGACTTGCTTCTTTCAATATGTCACAAGGCATGAAAGTAGTGAAAAGTCAGACATGCAAAAAAAATATATATATATATTACTGTACTCCTGCAAATCAGAGGACTGCAGCCTTTGTGTTTGTGAGCAGCGTTAACATATAAGAAGAACTAGGCTATCACCTTTAGCCCCCGTTCAAATCCGGGTGATTTGACAGGTCAAATCGCTGCCTATTGCCGGCAAAGGCACTGTCCCAATCGGTGCAACCGATTTTCAAAAGAATTTCCTGCAATACTTTTGGCGATTTCAGGGGCGACTTCAATAGACATCTGTGTATGAACCTGCTCTTTCAAATCGTCCCTGAACTCGCACTAAAATGCGGGTTTGAAATTGTGCGAGTTACAAACCTGCATTCAATGTGAACCAGGGCCTAAAGAGAGTTGATCTAGGCTCCTTGCACACTAGTGTTTTTCATAAGCTCAAAAAAAGCTAGAAAAAAATGCTGGATGAAATGCTAATAGGACAGGGGTCTCAAAACTGGCAGCCCTCCAGATGTTGCAGAACTTCAAGTCCCATCATGCCTCCGCCTATGGGAATCATGCTTGTAACTGTTAGCCTTGCAATGCAACATGGGAATTTGAGTTCTGCAACAGCTGGAGGGCTACCAGTCCAGTATTGTCCGCTGACAACCGCTGCTATCTGATCCAATCCTGTCCATGAAATCTAGACGGATGGTAACCCTATTTTTCATCCGTCTGGAAGATCGGCTAGGATGAAAAAGGACAGGTGGTTAGTTTTCATCCAATCTCTCATAGAGGATAGCAGGGATCTGACAGCTCAGTCTCTGCAAAGTAAGTGGAAACAGAGCTGTCGTCCGCCTGCTCAGCGGGGATCAGTGGATTGATCCCCCGCGGAGCAAAGCGAAGTCTGCCGGGCGGAATGCCCGTGTGGAAGGGCACTAAATAAAATTGGAGAGTGCAAAATCTGGTGCAGCAAGCATGGTAGCCAATTAGCTTCTAACTTCAGCTTGTTCAATTAAAATTTGACAAAAAGAACCTGGAAGCTGACTGGTTTCCATGCAGGGCTGCACCAGATTTTGCACGCTCCAGTTTTAGCAAATCAACCCCAGTGTCACCTTGCTCATTCAGGGTAAAGTGATATTGTCTTTGTAAAGGGCCGAACCCATAGGGATTTTAGTGGCAGTTGTGATGTAGGCTTGGGCAATGGCGGCTATGCTGAAAAGCGCTTATGCTTACCTTTTCAGCGAGCCACCATTGTCCCAGCCTACATTACAACTGCCACTAAAATCCCTATGTCAGCCCGATGTCGGGGTGCAGTGACACCACTACCCTGGTCATGTGGTAGTGCATGAACCTCGCGATTGGCTGTTACACATGAGCATTGGCGCACAGGAGGTCCCATACTTGTCTATACCTGAAAGCACTGGGTCTTATCGCTGGCTTCAATGGAAGCAGAACACTAGCAAAGATAGAATGATAGATTAGGCAAAGCACTAGGCTAGGTGGGCTGTTAAGCGGTCCTTTAAAAAGATCTCTCATTTCAGTTTTTCAATGTTCTGTCCCTCAGGGGACAAAGTACATGTGTTACTTGGTCACATATTCCGATGTGCCTTGTAAGCCTAGCCATACAAGGCCAAACAAGATGCTTTTCCTTCCCCTCCACGGTCTTCCGACAACAAAGCTAGCAAGTAGTCAGATGTTTGACATCTCATGCTTGTCTCAGCTCCAAGCACTTGCCCAAGATAAATGGCAGCAAGAGGAATGCAGACACATGCCCATCCTTCTGCATTCCTCTTGCCGTCACTTGTCTCTAGCAAGTAATTTGAGTCGAGACAAAAGCTGGTTATCAGTTCCTTGTTGGGTGGCTGAGGGGGACCACCTTGTCCAACTTCATAGCTAGGCTTACAAAACACATAGGAATATGGGACAAAGTACTAAATGTACTTAGTCTCCTGAGGAAGGGGGGGGGGAGCAAACACCCAAAAAATAAATTATTTTTTCTATAAGCCAACTCAAAGTTTCTTACATATTTCAAAGACTCAATGGGTGAAATCCTAACCTACTTTTTTGAGTTTACATGGCTGTACTCATTATTAGGATTCCACACTCCCTGTTGATATTTTTTTTTGTATATGAAAAGGGATGGAACAGAAAAATATGGGCAGAAACTGCAAACCTTCCTAGCATTTAGCACTGGGCTGTGGAGGGGGCGGAAGCAGCTGGCTCAGGCTCACAGCAGCGCACCGAGAGGCCAAGTCAGCTGCCGGTCCAGGGTTCTGGCTGGATCTCGACCATATGGTTGGGATCTTTTCAGAGCCTGGACCAGCTCAGTGACATCATCTGACAGTGGACTGTAGCCCGTTTTCGGCTGAAAACTGGTCACAGGTATGCAGAGTTAAGTGCACTCCTGTGATCCATAGGAGAAGTAGGGCCAAAAAAGGTTTGGCCGTACTTCTCCTTTAAGGATATTTCCCTTCACTTCCGGTTCTCAACACATAACAGGAGGTGAGGGAAAAGCTCTTCAAAGTAATGCCTCGTACACACGCAACGATTGTTGGCCGACCGATCGGCCGTCTTTTGTCCAGTGTTGTTGTGTTGGTTGAAATGTGCTCTAGACTGCACACGAATTTTATCGGCCAACAACAACCAACTGCAGAAGTGATGTCATGTTCTGGTCTACTTTTCATGTGTTTTTCTTCTCTGAGCATGCCCAGTCTTGCTCATCACATTTTTGTCTGCTGAAATCTGTACTGACTGACGAACAATCGGCCGTTCTGTTAACAGCCAACAAAAATTTTATAGCAAGCACACCAGATTTTGTTCGGCCGAAAAGTCGCAGTCCGTTGTCGGAAGCATCATACTAACAAGCCGAAAATCGGCCGATCGGACGTTGGCCGAAAATTCACGGCCAACAATCGGTGCGTGTGTACGAGGCTTAAGAGAGGTAACAGTTGTCACCTGAACAGATGTCTCTTCTAAAAGATACCCTTTTTTTCTACAGACACCTTTAAAATTTTGGAATTCCGTTCACTTTCTGTCCTAGTAACAAGAAAGAATGAGTCTCCCCTAGGGGAGAGAGCAGAATAAACTTCACAGGAGTTCTAATCCTTCCTTACTCTATCCGAAACTGGAAAAAAAGGTTTTGACTTTAATATTTGACCATTAAAGCAGAAGTGCGGAACACTTTTGATTGCAGTGCGCCAGGTGTCAGAGTATTCGGGGACCAAATAAAGGTGTGATTCTCAACACAGCCATAGAAAATGTATACAACATAGCAAAACATACTGCAAATATACTAAGATCTTGGACCCTTTATTGCTAGACTGGTCTTCTAAGCCAGGGCAGCAATATAATGACCTTTTTAAAAAGGTTTTTTTTTTTTTTTTTTACCCTTATAGCTCAAATAAGCTTCCAAAAGGGCTTTGAGGTTTCCACATTCTAGGTAATAAAACCGCAGTATTATTTTACTGCCCTGCAGTCACAAAAGTGGAGTTACACTTTAAAGCAGCCTTTTGCAATCTTTTTAACATGGAGGAACCCCTGAAAACCTTTTTAGTCTCTGCTAATAATTACTGTAGCTACAGCGCGCAAACCATTAGTGTGATGGTCAGGGGGAAGAATCCTCTCTACATTTATGTCAGTGGCATGAATCCTCCCTTATAGATTGCTATAAAGATTATTGCTGTTTTATGGCCAATTATCTGAAAGGCAGAAATGACTCATGGAACCCTAAGCAGCTTCTTTCAACTCTTTTAACATTGAGGATTCCCTGAAAAAGATTTCTGATCTCAAGGAACCCCTGCTAATAATTACTATCTACAGCTCACAATAGATGCGTGTGATGGTCAGTGGGAAGACGGCTCCTTACTTTTGTGGTCATCAGGAAGGATTCATCCCTTACAGATAACCAGTTCTAGTGGTTACTTATCAGAGAAGCAGAAATTGTTGATTGCTCAAAAAACCCTTGCAACCTCTAAAGGATCCCTGTATGAGAAAGACTGCTCCGGAGAAACCATGAGAGACCATGGAACCCTGGAAAGGCTGGTCTGGTGGAACTGTAGGTATCCACACTGCAACCTGATTTGAGAAAGGGTGCTCTGGAGGAACCCCAAGAATCAATGGAAAACTAGCTGAGAATGGCTGCTTTGGGGAATCCCTAGGAATCCACAGAACCCTGAATGAGAGAGGCTGCCCTGGATAAACCCTAGGAATCCATGAAACACTGGTAAGACTGCTCTGGGGATTCCTGGAAATCCTGTATGAGAAAGGCTGCTCTAGAGGATCCCTAGGAATCCTGTATAAGAAAGGCTGCTCTGGAGGATCCCTAAGAATCCTGTATGAGAAAGGCTGCTCTGGAAGGTCCCTTCTAATCCATGGAACCCTGGAAAGGCTCATCTGGAGGATCCCTAGGAATCCATGGAACCCCGGATGAGAAAGGCTGCTCTGGAAGATCCTTAGAAAACCTGTATGAGAGAGGCTGCTCTGGAGGATCCCTAGGAATCTGCAGAACCCTCCAAAAGCTGGTCTGGAGTATCCCTGGGACTCCACTGAATCCTGTATGAGAGGCTGCTCTGGGGGATCCCTGAGAATCTACAGAACCCTGGGAAGGCTGCTGTGGAGGATCCCTGGAAGTCCTGGATGAGAAAGGCTGGTGGGGAGGAACCATATGAATCCATGGAACCCTGTGAGTCTAGGATGAGAGAGGCTGCCCTGGAGGTTTCCTAGGAATCCATAGAATCCGTGAAAGGCTGCTCTGGAGGTTTCCTAGGAATCCATAAAATCCTGGAAAGGCTGCTCTGGAGGTTTCCTAGGAATCCATAGAATCCGGGAAAGGCTGCTCCGGAAGATCCCCAGGAATCCATAGAATCCTGGAAAGGCTGCTCTGGAGGATCCCCAGGAATCCATAGAATCCTGGAAAGGCTGCTCCGGAGGATCCCTAGGAATCCATAGAATCCTGGAAAGGCTGCTCTGGAGGTTTCCTAGGAATCCATAGAATCCTGGAAAGGCTGCTCTGGAGGTTTCCTAGGAATCCATAGAATCCTGGAAAGGCTGCTCTGGAGGATCCCTAGGAATCCATAGAATGCGGGAAAGGCTGCTCTGGAGGTTTCCTAGGAATCCATAGAATCCTGGAAAGGCTGCTCTGGAGGATCCCCAGGAATCCATAGAATCCTGGAAAGGCTGCTCTGGAGGATCCCCAGGAATCCATAGAATCCTGGAAAGGCTGCTCCAGAGGATCCCCAGGAATCCATAGAATCCTGGAAAGGCTGCTCTGGAGGATCCCTAGGAATCCATAGAATCCTGGAAAGGCTGCTCTGGAGGATCCCTAGGAATCCATAGAATCCTGGAAAGGCTGCTCTGGAGGATCCTGGGACTCCACAGAATCCTGGATGAGAAAGGCTGCTGTAAAGTCTCACACAAGGACTGTACAGATGTTTGAGACAGACATCTGGAATAATGACCTTGGACATGTCCCTTTTATGTTCCACCAATTTCATGTAAGTGGTATGGTTCTGATCCTTACATCCTCAACTATATAACAAAACCCAATAGTACAATTATAACACTGTATAAAAGCCATGACCAAGCTGTACTAAGCTATGAGCTGAGATGATGTCTATGTGAATGATGTGTTAGTTTGTAAGAAGAATTCCTCCACATCTGGCTGTGCCATGCTGATGATGATGATGGGAGTGATGATGATGGGAGTGATGATGATGGGAGTGATGATGATGGGGAGTGATGATGATGGGGAGTGATGATGATGGGGAGTGATGATGATGGGAGTGATGATGATGGGGAGTGATGATGATGGGGAGTGATGATGATGGGGAGTGATGATGATGGGGAGTGATGATGATGGGAGTGATGATGATGAGAGTGATGATGATGGGAGTGATGATGATGGGAGTGATGATGATGGGAGTAATGATGATGGGAGTAATGATGATGGGAGTGATGATGATGGGAGTGATGATGGGAGTGGTGATGATGAGAGTGATGATTAGAGTGATGATGGGAGTGATGATGATGGGAGTGATGATGATGATGGGAGTGATGATGATGGGAGTGATGATGATGGGAGTGATGATGATGGGAGTGATGATGAGAGTGATGATGATGGGAGTGATGATGATGGGAGTGATGATGATGGGAGTGATGATGATGGGAGTGATGATGAGTGATGATGGGAGTGGTGATGATGATGAGAGTGATGATGGGAGTGATGATGGGAGTGATGATGATGGGAGTGATGATGATGGGAGTGATGATGAGTGATGATGAGAGTGATGATGAGTGATGATGAGAGTGATGATGGGAGTGATGATGATGGGAGTGATGATGATGGGAGTGATGATGAGAGTGATGATGATGAGAGTGATGATGGGAGTGATGATGATGAGAGTGATGATGGGAGTGATGATGATGAGAGTGATGATGGGAGTGATGATGATGGGAGTGATGATGATGGGAGTGATGATGGGAGTGATGATGATGAGAGTGATGATGGGAGTGATGATGATGAGAGTGATGATGGGAGTGATGATGATGAGGATGATGATGGGAGTGGTGATGATGATGGGAGTGATGATGAGAGTGATGATGATGGGTGATGATGGGAGTGATGATGGCTGATGATGAGAGTGATGAAAGCTCTGCTTACCCTCTGGAGGTGCTGCTGTGGGAGGCCTGTGTATGCTGTGCTTGTCCTCCATCCTCCTCAGTCCCCCTGTCCCGGTGATGAGGAGTAGCAGGACGCCATGGTCTAGGTTGGCGCTCCCCCTCTAGTCCCGCGGTCCGCTCTCCATCACTCCCCGGTGCCTTTTGAACTGGCGCGCGACAGGCTGCTGTCTCAGCAATTGCGGAGTGAGTGCGCAGGCGCGGCTCTTTAACCCTTGCCTGGGGGGGCAGCATCGCCTTGGAGATGTGCCATAGCAACGGAGTCAGAGGAATGAGAGATTTTACTCCCACTTAGCAACGTAGATGTGGCGATCAGCGGCGCCGCTGTGCTAGATCGGAGGGGGGAGGTCACTGGTCACCTCTGTGATCACAGCTGACGTCATATTCTTATGTCATATAACCTGTCAAGTTACTTCATTTAAAGAGAAACTTCACCCCCCCCATATTTCTTTCTTTCTTTATTTTTATAAACCCCTCTATCTTGCTGTGATATGCTAAATTAACATTCCCACCCAGTAAAACCAGCATTTTCCTGCTGTAATCGCTCGCCAAATGGTGGGTCATCTCTGCTGATGTCACCAGTAGCCGACTCCTTAAAAGGGACTGTCATAGTTCCTTTTTAACTATAGCGCTGCACTTCTTTTCACATTTTATATTTGTATAAACCTGTCTGTCAGTTGTTTTTGTGCCAGCAGCTTATACACCATTCCAATTGGTTAGCGCAGTTTATTTACTCCTTCACCAGGAGCCGACTGGCTCATTGGGGTTCTTGTAGCAAGCCCCCTAATGACGCGTCTGACGAAGGAGCACATCTGCGCATGCTCCGAAACGCGTTACCGCCCCCCACATCACGCATTGATTTACCACTCCTGATTGGGCTTCCCCTTTGGCCTAATCTCCCTACTGCTGGACAGTCAGCGGATGGGACAAGCCGCGGACCAGGAAGAGAGCCCCAGAGCCGTGAGGACAGTCTATATACACTTTTCTCTTCCTCCAGCACAGTTGTTTGCAGAAAAACTCAGCTGGGACACCTAAACCAAACACTCAGCCAGATCAAAAGCAAAGGCTCTTTACAGGCAGGGACCTCGGCCCCTTTGGTTGTGTAGCAAAGTTTAGTCCAGCTTACATCCCTGTGGTTACTGATCCCAGCCCCACCTCTTCAGGCACTGCCAGCCCACCTGGCTGCAGCTGCCCCTCTCACTAGCCCTCCTGGCTACTTCTCCACAGTCCTCCCAGACTGACATTCTCTCTCTCTCTACAGTCTTCCCAGACTGCTCACTCACCAGCCCACCTGGCTCACATCTCTGGAGATCTGATGCCCAGCTGCAGAGTGATGAGCTGACAGCCGCAGTATGCTGCAGGAAGAGGATAAGAATCTGTGCCAATGGATGTTTGGTGTCACTCTCCTCTCTGCTCTTCAGAGGCACACTGCTCAGGTTGGGAGTGAGTGTAGGGATGAGTGGGCCAGGTGAAGGACAGCTGAGAGCTGCCTCGTGAGAAGGTGCATTGCATCCCATACACTGGTAATCATCCATAGGCCCCTTTCATACGGGCGAGATCCGCCTGTCAGTTTTTTCAGGCGGGCCGGATCGAATGCTCCATGCAGCTCTATGGAGCGACAGATGTCAGCAGAGACATCTCCGCTAAACCCACTGCTATCTGATCCGATCCTGTCCGTGAAATCCAGACGTATGGAAACCCTATTTTCGATCTGTCTAGAGGATCGGATCGGATGGGATAAGAACGGACAGGCGGTCCATTCTCATCCGATCTCCCCATAGAGGGAACGGGGATCTGACAGCTTCATCTCTGCACACAGAGCGGAGACGAGCCGTCAGATCGATCCCCCCGCTGAGCAGAACGGACTCCGTCGGAACGATCCCCCACTGAGCAGAACGGACTGCGTCGGATCGATCCTCCGCTGAGCAGAACGGACTCCGTCGGATCGATCCCCCGCTGAGCAGAACGGACTCCATCGGATCGATCCCCCCGCTGAGCAGAACGGACTCCGTCGGATCGATCCCCCGCTGAGCAGAACGGACTCCGTCGGATCGATCCCCCGCTGAGCAGAACGGACTCCGTCGGGTGCAACGCCCGTGTGAATGGAGCCTTACCTAAACACCTCAGCCCCTGCAGTTTCTGCCTTCCTCCCCACCCTTTCCATGAAAACATTTCTCCCTCCACTGACAACCCTCTTTGACCATCTTGCTCCCTCACTGATACACATTCTGGCCACTTTGCCACCCTACTGACAGCACATTGCTCCTAACCATCCCAGAATGAGTGGGATTGTCGCAAGATTTCATTGAAATCCCGGGACTCCATCAGATCCAGGCTAAAACCGGGAGCACAGTGCTGGAAGGGGATCTGCCACTAGGCTCCACTAATCCCCCCACTCTGATCTGGATCTGACCCCTCTGCAGTGCAGCTGGCTCTCCTCTTCTCTCTTCCACTGACTGCTTGATACAGGGAATCTCCAGTGTCTGGCACCCAGCACTACCCTCTCCCTCCTAATCCTCCTCCACCACCACTCTAATTTCCACCCCCTGCATGTCTCTAATGCAGCATTGGTGGCTCTCCTCATCTCCCTCCTGCCAGTTGCAGCTGCTGTGGGACACAGGAGAATTGGGTTCAGGATGAAGAGCAGAGGGGCCAGTAAATATGTCATATTTTCCGGCCCCTTCCTGTCCTGAATGAATACATCGAGTGCCTGGTACCGATCACTCCTGTGTTCATTCATAACTGTGTTTACTATGCTTCAGTTTGCGAATGAACAAAAGCCTCTGTACAGAGCCTTCTATTCATTAACTGTCCAGTGCAGCTGAGGCTGCAGAGAAAGAGACTAAGGAATTTCTGTCCTCAGTTCCTTCTTCCATCTCAAAAATGAGACTGTTTAGACCCCTGATATTTCCCCAAAGCCCAACATTAGTGCTGTTAAATATGTAAAAAAAAAAAAAACTGTAAAACAAAAAGAAATACTAAAAAAAAATAGATAAAAAGCCGCTGCGTCCACACCCTGCCTTCAGGAAATCTCATGCTGACCAGGCTGAGACACAGACGAAAGGACGCATCTACAGGAAGCGGATCACCGGATGCCCCTATCGCAACCACTCAGCACAGCGGATAGGAAGACTCCAGACAGATCTTTGCCCATGTCACATTTACCAAATGTGAGTGCTTTTATACTTTTAACCTAATAAATACTCAGAGCCTACTGCACTTAGAGGCGCCTTGTCTTTTTATCTTTATCACTTTCAGAGCAGCTTCTCCTCTCCAGTGCTGCCGAAGTGCAGTGCCTCACCTAAAGCCTGCTGTATTCCACGGAAGCGCCCATACAACAAACCCTTGTTCTAAAAAAAAAAAAAAAAAAAAAAAAGGATAATTAAGGGTTTGTTCACACTTTGATTTCTGAAGAGTGATCAGCATTTGGATTGCTTTTCAGAGAACATTTGGCTGGCGATAAAGAGGTCTTGTTTTAGCTTTGTCTTTGCTTTAACACTTCAGCCCCACACTAGCATGCTGCAACCCGCCATCATAATTTAACAATTCCTACTTTTAAAACACTAACTTTTCGCCACAGTCAGCTGCACTCGCCACAGGTCAATCTCCCCCCTAAATCCTAAATGTCCCTCATGCTCAACTTCGAAAGATGGGAGGTATGATTAAATGTAACCATATTGCTACACTTATAGGCGCCTCTCTTCTCTTTTATACTCTGTAGCTCCTGTTGGATTTGGCTTCTAATTCCCCTTGTTGAGGCGCCATTTGTGGATGGACATTTTATGGTTACACAACCTTTCACATTGCTATAATCTTTTTATATGGACTGAAGGATTTATGAATAAATGATTGTGAAAGGAATCATCTGAGTTTCCATTATTTCTTATGGGGAAATTTGCTTTGATATGAGTGCTTTGGATTACAAGCATGTTTCTGGAAGGAATTATGCTCGCAATTCAAGGTTTTACTGTATTTGCTTTTTGCACTTAGTACAGTTTTATAAGTTTTTCTGTGCTTATACACTTGGCGATTTCAAACCATGTTCAATCAAAGCATCCTACCAATGTTGATTATCTCTCAGTTTGAACAGAAGCTGCTGGTGCTAGGCTGCATTGATTAGCTGGTCAATTGATTCTGCTGGTGACAGGGGGTAAAATTGTCAGCATCACACTTGTGGCTAACAATAGGTACATTTCTTACTATGGTACTATATACCAAAATCCAATTTATTTATTTTTTCTTGTCAATTGACCGAAGGCAGGTATGTTTGCTTAAAGCAGTGGTCTCCAAACTGCGTCCCTTTGCTTGCCTTTATGTGGCTCTTGGGTCACTATTTCTCCCAACACAGTAAAAAAGGGGGCATAATTCCTGCCACCGACACCAACAATAGGACACTATTCCTCCCACTGACACCAATAATAGGACATTATTCCTCCCACTGACACCAACGATGGGGCAATATTCCTCCCACTGACACCACAGATGGGGCACTATCCCTCCCACTGACACCAGTGATGGGACACTATTCCTTCCACTGACATTAACAATGGAGCACTATTTATCCCACTCAAATTAACAATGGAGCACTATTCCTCCCACTGACACCAATGATGGGGCACCATTCCTCCCACTGACAATAACAATGGAGTAAAATTCCTCCAACTGACAGCAGCAATGGGACGCTATTCCTCTCCCATGGACACCAAGTATGGGGCACTATTCCTCCCACTAACACCAATGATGGGGCACTATTCCTCTCACTGACACAAATGATGGGGTACTATTCCTCTCATGGACACCAATGATGGGGGTCTGTCCCTGCCACTGACACCAATGATGAGCCACTATTCCTTTCACGGACCCCAATGATGGGGAACTATTCCTTTCATGGACATCAATAATGGGGCCTTATTCCTCTCACAGACATCAATGTCGAGCCACCATTCCTCCCACTGACACCTATGGGGCACTATTCCTCTCATGGACACCAATGATGGGGCACTATTCCTCTCAGAGACACCAATGATGGAGCACTATTCTTCCCACTGACAACAAAGATGGGGCACTATTTCTCTCATGGACACTAATGATGGGATACTATTCCTCTCACTAACACCAATGATGGGGTACTATTCCTCCCACTGATACCCAATGATGGGGCACTATTCCTCTCACAGACAAACAATTATGGGGCATTATGCCTCTTACTGACACCAATGATGGGTCACTACTCCTTTCACTGACACCAACGATGGGACATTATTAACAACACCAGGACATTTTTGACTGCTTTAAGAAGGAGCGCACTCTGGTATTTTTCCCCTAGTGCACATGCTCTGAAGCGTGTTGCGAACACGCCGATGACGTAATCGCGGACCACACTGCAGTCCACCCTGTGTTCCAGCCTCTCGTTCAGCCCTCATTCCTGTTCACCACCATTGCTGCTGTTTCCTGTTGGCCAGGATGACCCTGCACACGGCTGATTTGTTCCCAGGACGGACGATGCAAGCTCCGGGTCACTGGCTCCACATATGTGCCTATTTACCTCATACACCATGTGAGTTTTATTCTATTGTTTTAATAAAATAGCATAACCGTCTGTACTCAGAGGCGCCTGTCTCTCCTTTTCCATTTCATTCTTGGACCCAAGGCAACACAATGTCTTGGGCCAGCCCTGGCACCAACATTCCAAAAAAATGCAGAAACACCCCCTGTCTTTTATGTTTTTGTCCACAAAATACCCCCTGTCTTTTAACCACTTAAGCCCCGGAGGATTTGGCTGCTCAAAGACCAGACCCCTTTTTTCAACTTGGCACTGCGTGACTTTAACTGACAATTGCACGGTCATGCAATGCTGTACCCAAACGAAATAAACGTCCTTTTTTTCCCCCACAAACACAGCTTTCTTTTGGTGGTATTTGATCACCTCTGTGCTTTTTTTTTTTTTTGCGATATTAATAAAAATAGAGCGAAAATTTTGAGAAAAAATTAAATTTTCAACTTGGTCTTTTAAAAAATATTCAATATACTCAATTTATGTCATTATATTTTGGCAAAATGTATTTAGCTACGCGTCTTTGACAAAAAAATCTCAATGAGCATATTTTTATTGGTTTGCGCAAATGTTATAGCGTCTACAAACTATGGTGTAAATACTGGAATTTATACAGCTTTGACTTTCTGACTGTCTATCTCATGTCATGAAGTGCTAAAATGGCAGGGCAGTACAAACCCCCCCCCCCCCCCCCCAAATTACCACTTTTTGGAAAGAAGACATCCTAAGGAATGTCCTGAGGGGCATGTTGAGCTCATTGAATATTTAATTTTTTTGTCACAGGTGTTTGAAAAATGACTAAAAAAAATATATATATTTTTTTTTTACACAAAGTTATCATTGAAATGATATATTGCTCACGCATGCCATGGGTATATGTGTAATTATATCCCAAAATATATTCTGCTGCTTCTCCTGAGTACAGGGATACCACATATGTGAGACTTTTTGGGAGCCTAGCTGTGTACGGGACCCCGAAACCAATCACCACCTTCAGAATTTCAAAGGGCGTACATTTTTCATTGCATTTTCTCACTACCTATCATAGTTTAGGAGGCCCTGAAATGTCAAGATACCACAACCCCCCCCCCAAATGACCCCACATGTTTTGGGAAAATTACATTTTTTTTATTTATTTATTTATTTTTTTAAGACAAAGTTGTCACTAAAAGATAATTTGCTCACACATGCCATGGGTATATGTGGAATGACACCCCAAAATACATTCTGCTGCTTCTCCTGAGTACAGGAATACGACATGCAGTGTTGGTCATGTAACTTAAAAAAAGTAATTAGTTATAGTTACTAGTTACTTCTCCCAAAAAGTAACTGAGTTAGTGACTGAGTTACTTTTTTACTGATGTAACTCAATTACCAGGGAAAGTAACTATCGTGTTACGTTATAAAAATAATCAAATATGTCAAATAACTTGTACGCCCCTTGTATGTGTGGTATTTGCTGAGTGGTACCTGCATGGTATTTGCTGAGTGGTACCTGCGTGGTATTTTCTTAGTGGTAACTGCAGGGTACACTGGTACGGTACCGGAGTGGTATTTGCTGAGTGGTACTGGCTGGCTGCGTGGTACACTGGTACCTGAGTGGTATTTGCTGAGTGGTACCTGCATCTGCTGCCTGGAGTGTATGGCTGCTGGTAGTGGCTGGTGGTGGTGTGGCACACTGGTGGTGGGGGTCTGAGTCCCGAGTCCTCCTGTCCTGACTGTGACTGAGTCTCTGAGTAACCGTATTTTTTTTTGTACCTGTGCTGCTGCTGCAGTGCTGGCTGGCTGCTGCTGCTGGTGGTGGTGGCTAGCTGCTGCTGCTGGTGGTGGTGGCTGGCTGCTGCTGCTGCTGGTGGTGGTGGCTGGCTGGGGATGGTGGTGGTGGCTGGCTGGGGATGATGGTGGTGGCTGGCTGGGGATGATGGTGGTGGCTGGCTGGGGATGATGGTGGTGGCTGGCTGGGGATGATGCTGGTGGCTGGCTGGGGATGGTGGTGGTGGCTGACTGGGGATGATGGTGGTGGCTGGCTGGGGATGATGGTGGTGGCTGGCTGGGGATGATGGTGGTGGCTGGCTGGGGATGATGGTGGTGGTGGCTGGGGATGATGGTGGCTGGGGATGATGGTGGTGGTGGCTGGGGATGATGATGGTGGTGGTGGCTGGGGATGATGATGGTGGTGGTGGCTGGGGATGATGATGGCGGTGGTGGCTGGGGATGATGGTGGCGGTGGTGGCTGGGGATGATGGTGGCGGTGGTGGCTGGGGATGATGGTGGTGGTGGTTGCTGGGGATGATGGTGGTGGTGGCTGGGGATGATGATGGTGGTGGTGGTGGCTGGGGATGATGATGGTGGTGGCTGGGGATGATGATGGTGGTGGTGGTGGCTGGGGATGATGATGGTGGTGGTGGTGGTGGCTGGGGATGATGATGGTGGTGGTGGTGGTGGCTGGGGATGATGATGGTGGCTTGGGATGATGGTGGTGGTGGTGGCTGGGGATGATGGTGGTGGTGGTGGTGGTGGCTGGGGATGATGGTGGTGGTGGCTGGGATGATGGTGGTGGTGTGGTGGTGGCTGGGGATGATGATGGTGGCTGGGGATGATGGTGGTGGCTGGGGATGATGATGGTGGTGATGATGGTGGTGGGTGGCTGGCTGGGGATGATGGTGGTGGGTGGTGGCTGGGGATGATGGTGGTGGTGGCTGGGGATGATGATGATGGTGGTGGCTGGGGATGATGGTGGTGGTGGTGGCTGGGGATGATGATGGTGGCTGGGGATGATGGTGGTGGGTGGGTGGCTGGCTGGGGGATGATGATGGTGGTGATGTCTGGGGATGATGATGGTGGCTGTGGATGATGATGGTGGTGGTGGTGGTGGCTGGGGATGATGATGGTGGTGGCTGGGGATGATGGTGGTGGCTGGGGATGATGATGGTGGTGGTGGCTGGGGATGATGGTGGTGGTGGCTGGCTGCTGCTGGGCTTGGTGCGCTTTACTCACTCAGTCCGGAGTCCGCACTCGTCCTCTCTGCTCACTCACAGTCTCCTCCTACTCCTCTCTCGTCCTCGGTCATAGAGGAGAGGGGGAATTACAATTACATCTACTGCCATCTAGTGGCGGTAGATGTAATTGCGGTAACGCAGCCGAAAGTAGCGGCAACTGCGTTACAGGGAGGGAACAAGTAATCAGATAGATTACTCGTTACCCTCAAAAGTAACTGCGTTAAGTAACGCCGTTTACTTAAACTCAGTTACTACCATCACTGACCACATGTGTGAGACATTTTGGGAGCCCGAAAACCAATCACCACCTTCAGGTTTTCTAATGGCATAAATTGTGCATTTCACCTCCGCACTACCTGTCACAGTTTCAGAAGCCCTAAAATTTCAAGATAGAACAAAACCCCCCAAATTACCCCATTTTGCAAAGTTATTTGCTGAGGCATGGTGAGTCCATGGAATATTTTATATTTTGCCATAAGTTCCGGGAAAATTATTATTTTTTTTTTTGTTTTTTTTTACACAAAGTTGTCACAAAATTATATATTGCTCACACATGCCATGAGTATATGTGAAATGACACCCCAAAATACATTCTGCTGCTTCTCCTGAGTACAGGGATACCCCATGTGTGAGACTTTTTTGCAGTCTAGCCGAGTACAGGACCCCGAAAACCAATCACCACTTTCAGGCTTTCCAAGGGCGTAAATTGTTGATTTCACTCCTGGCTATCTATTACAGTTTTGGAGGCCATGAAAAGCCAAGACAGCACAAACCCCCCCCCCCCCCCCCCCAAATGACCCCTTTTCGGAAAGTAGACACCCTAAGCTATTTGCAGAGAGGCATGTTGAGTGTTTTGCAGATCTCCCTTTTTGTCACAAAAAAAACGCATTTTCCTTTTTTTTCTTAATTTTCCAAAATAAATGAGAGCTGCAAAATACTCACCATGCCTCTCAGCAAATTGGAGTGTCTACTTTGCAAAATGGGGTCATTTTGGGGGGGGGGGTTGTGCTATCTTGGCATTTCATGGCCTTCAAAACTGTGATAGGTAGTAAAGAGTGAAATCAACAATTTACGCCCTTAGAAAGCCTGAAGGTGGTGATTGGTTTTTGGGGGCCCGTACGCGTCTAGACTGCCAAAAAGTCTCACACATGGGATATCCCTGTACTCAGGAGAAGCAGCAGAATGTATTTTGGGGAGTCATTCCACATATGCTCATGGCATGTGTGATCAATATATCATTAAGTGACAACTTTGTGTAAAAAAACAAAAAAATAAATAAATAATAATAAATTCCCAAAACTTGTGGCAAAATATAAACTATTCCATGGACTCACCATGCCTCTCAGCTAATAGCTTGGAGTGTCTACTTTGCAAAATGGGGTAATTTGGGGGGGTTTTGTACTATCTTGAAATTTCAGGGCCTCTGAAACTGTGACAGGTAGTGCGGAAGTAAAATGCACAATTTAGGTCATTAGAAAACCTGAAGACGGTGATTGTTTTTTTTCGGGGTCCCATGCACAGCTAGGCTTCCAAAAAGTCTCACACATGTGTTATCCCTGTACTCAAGAGAAGCAGCAGAATTTATTTTGGGGTGTCATTTCACATTTCACATATACCCATGGCATGCGTGAGCAATATATAATTTAGTGACAACTTTGTGTAAAAAAAAAAAAAAATTGTCACCTTCCCGAAACATAGGGCAAAATATAAAATACTCCATGGCCTCAATATGCCTCACAGCAAATAGCTTTGGGTGTCTACTTTTCAAAAAGGGGTCATTTTGGGGGGTGTTTGAACTGTCCTGGCATTTTATGCTCCATCTTAGCCACACATCACCCACTCTTCTAACCACTTGAAAACCAAGCTTTTTCTGTGACTTTTTGTTTACATGAAAAAATCGTTTTTTTTTTACTAGAAAATTACTTTGAACCCCCAAACATTATATATTTCTTTAAAGCAGAGGCCCTACAGAACAAAATGGTGGATGTTGCAATTTTTTTTGTCACACGGTATTTGCGCACAGATTTTCCAAACACAATTTCTGCCAAAAAAAATACATTTTTTTTAAATTGAATGCACAAATACACTATATAATTCCAAATCGTTTGGTAAAATTTAAAAGATAATCTTATGCCGAGTAGATAGATACCAAACATGACATGGTTTAAAAAGTGTGCACGCCTGTGCTGCAGAAACAAACTACGTACATTTTTAAAAGCCTTTAAAAGTCTTTAAAGGTTACCACTTTAGACTTACAGAGGAGGTCTACTGCAAGAATTACTGCCCTTGACCTGGCTTTCGCGGCGATACCTCACATGCATGCTGCAATTGCGGTTTACATATGACACTAGACCAACGCTTGTGTGCGCCTTTGCGCGCAAGCACGGGGGGGACAGGGGGGCTTGATTTATTTTTTAATTATTTATTTTGCTTTTTTATGTTATTTTGACACCTTTACTTTCATTTTTTTTTTTTTTTTAATCATTTTTATTGCTATTAGAGTGAATTTATATATCCCCTGTGATAGCAATCTGTAGTGATAGGTACTCTTTTTTTAAAAAATTGGGGTATTTTAGACTCTAGATCTCTCCTCTGACCTTAACGCATCTGGCTACACCAAAATTGGTGTGATAAAATGCTTTCCCAATCTCCCAATGGCGCTGTTTATTTCTGGCGAAACAGAAGTCATGAAATGCTCGTAGCTTCCGGTATCGTAGGCCATAGAGATGATTGGAGCCATTCTCGTCTCCAATCAGCTCTATGGTTATATAATTGAACCACCGGCTGCACTCTCGGGTTAACCGGTGGGACAGGAGAGCCCGAGAAAAACCACGGAAGGCTGCAGGAGGGGGGGGGGGGGGAGTCCCCTCCCACTGCTTGTAAAAGCAGTCTAGCGGCCAATTATCCACTAGGATTGCTTTTACATGTAAGCCGACCGCTGGCTGTAAAAAACAATACCAAGATAATGCCTAAGGCATCATCCTGGTATAACCACTCAAAGTCCAGCAACATACCAGTACATTGCTGGTCCTTGTTTGGCATATAGTGTAGGTTTTTTTTTTTTTCATGCAGCTCGGTGGGCTTAACGAAAAAAACGAAAAAAAGAGAACCTAACAGAAATCTCCGCAGGAAAATTGTGTAGTATACGCACCATTAACCGCACAAACATCCAAACCCACTTCCTAATGGAGGGTATACATGACAAAATTCCACGAATACCTAAAGGTATATTTAACTGCAGTGGTGAAATCAGCCTACCACAGCGCTCCCATCAGAGGTATCCATATATGCTGAGCGCAAATGCTGTTTGTGTCAGAATATATAAAATCAGCGTGGCAGCTGATGAGTACCTGAAAGGGAAACAGGTTAACAAAAGAATGAAAAACAAAGTACAGTAGAAGAACATAAAAATAACTGAAACGACAACTGTTTTTGGCTTTTTTATTTTATATTTTTTTTTACACTTTTTTTTGTGAACTGCAACTTTCCAGCTTAGGGTCTCTCAAAATGTCGATAGCCATCGAACATCTTTCGAGACCCTGTGTTAGTGTGCCCTACACTGTTCCCTGCTGTACCCTACACTAAAACTCCACTAGTGTGTGGTAGCACTCAAAACATTCCCCGATGCAGAGACCAGGTTGGTCAGGACAGGTGGGACAATAATAGCGGGTGTCACGCCTAAATCCGCGCCTGCTACATACACGACACCTTCTTTGAGGGTTACTTCGGGTAGGGGTACTCGGGAGCACTTGTGGAAATTGCCTCTCATGCAGCCGGCTCACTGCATCTGGAAGGGGAAGTTGGGCAGGAACACCTCCTGGGTACAGGTAAGCATTGATGATCTCTTCCTGGAATTCTCAGAAGGATCCAGTTCATCCTGACGCTTTGTATAGTACAAAGGCGTTCAGCATAGCCAATTGAAATAAATAAACAGACACTTTTTGTACCAGCGTCTGGCTTTACGGGCAACTAAGTACGGCGCCAAAAGCTGGTCGTTAAGGTACACCCCTCCCATATTAAGGTTAGTCATGGACACAGAGGGGTTTCTCCATAACACAAGTTGCCGTAGAAATTTGGATCGTCGTGTCTGCGTGAAGGGAGGACAGAACGAAAACATTCCGTGTATCCCTCCACTTCACTGCAAGCAATTTGTCCATTTTCAAGCAGGCTCTTTGCCCCCCACTAAGACGGGAATTTACAAGCCGTTGGGGGAAGCCCCGGAGATTAGGTCGCACGGTGCCACATGAGCCAACTTGTAATTCGAGCAGGTGACTAAAAACTGGCACGCTTGAATAAAAATTGTCCACGTACAAATGGTACCCCTTTCCGGATAAGGGTGATACCAAGTCCCAAACTATCTTGGCGCTGCTCCCTATGTAGTCTGGGCAGTTGGGGGGCTCCACAGTGCTATCTTTTCCCTCGTAGACCCGGAAACTAACTGTATAGCCTGTGGCCCTGTCACACAGCTTATACAGTTTGATCCCGTATCTGGCACGCTTGCTGGGGAGACACTGTTTCATAGCAAGGCGGTCAATAAATTTAATCAGGGACTCATCAACGCAGACAACTTGTTGGGGGGTAAAAAAGGCTGCAAACCACTAATTGAAGTGGTCTACGAGGGGCCGAATTTTGTGGAGCCGGTCATATTCAGGGTCTCCCCGAGGACGACAGATTTCATTGTCGTTAAAATGCATAAATCGCAGAATTTGCTCGTATCTCGCCCTGGACATGGAAGCAGAGTACACGCGCATATGGCGAAGTAACTAGTGGACCAATATAGCCGCAATTCACTCTTTTTGGTTATGCCCATGTTGAGGGAAAGGCCCAGAAACGTCTTAAACTCGGAAACCGTTACAGGTTTCCAGCCGAATTGTCTGGCAAGGGGCGGATTTGGGTTGGCGGCGATAAATTGACCAGTGTAAAAATTTGTTTGGTCCACAATAGATCTGAAAAAATCTTCCGTGAAAAACAGCTAGTAAAAATTCAGGGGAGTAAAATTGGCTGTTTCCACGTGGATTCCAGGTTGGGCAGTGAATGGGGGAAGTACGGCCGCTGTAGTATCAGTGGGTTGCCAATCAGGATATGCCAGCGCATCAGGAAGGGCACTATGGGCTCTACGGGCCTGTCTTCGAATACGCGGTGGACTGCAGTCAGTCCCCTCCCCCACACAGTTATAAAACATTTCTTAGGAGCCACGCTTATCCCCTTGATCGCCCCCCGATGTTAATCCCTTACCTGCCAGTGTCATTTAATACAGTAACAGTGCATAATATTTAGCACTGATCACTGTACTGGTGTCACTGGTCCCCAAACACTGTCAGTGTCCGATTTGTCCACCGCAATGTTGCAGTCCCGCTAAAAATTGCTGATCGCCGCCTTTACTAATAAAAACAATAAAAATTAAAAAAGTCCATAAATCTTTTGCAGTTTGTAAACGCTATAACTTTTGCGCAAACCAATTAATATACACTTTTTGGGATTTTTTTTACCAAAAATATGTAGCAGAATACAAATTGTCGCTCTTTTTTTGTTTATAGCGTAAAAAAGAAAAAACTGCAGAGTTAATGCACAACTGCAAAAAATGGCCCACTCATTAACCACTTCTGGACCAGAAGGATTTGCCCCCTTAATGACCAGGCCATTTATTGCTATTCGGCACTGCATTAATTTAACAGAAAATTGTACGGTCGTGCAACACTGTAAAAAAATGGTGTCCTTTTTTTCTCACAAATAGAGCTTTCTTTTGGTGGTATTTGATCACCTCTGCCATTTTTATTTTTTGCGCTATAAACCAAAAAAAGTGACAATCCTGAATAAAAACAATATTTTTCACATTCTCCTATATAATATTCCCAAAAAAAAAATTTTGAAATCAAAATGTTTTATCCTTTTAGGCAAATTTGTATTCTGCTACATATTTTTGGTAAAACAAAATCGCAATAAGCGTATTTTGATTGGTTTACACAAATGTTATCGCGTCTACAAACTAGGGGAAAGAGTTATATTATTTTTATTTATTTTTTTACTAGTAATGGCGGCGATCAGCGATTTTTAGATCGGACCCCTAACTGACATTTTTGACGCTTTTGGGGGGACCAGTGACATTACTACCGTAATCAGTGCTAAAAATATGCACTGTTACTGTAATAATGACACTGGCAGGAAACGGTTAACCCGGGGGTGATCAAAGGGTTAAGTGTGAGTCTAGGGAAGTGTTTTCTAACTGTGGTCGGGATGGGCTTGTGAAATGATCATAGAGATCTGTGATCCTATATAGAAGAATCACAGGCGCTCTGTGATCATTTCAGGGAGAACAACGGTCAGCTGTGTTTACAACAGCCGACCGTCCTTCTCTCTCAGCGTGGAGAGATCGCAGGAGGCCGTTGACAATCGCGGCCGTCGGCCCTCAGCATCAGTATCCCCGCTGTCTAGTGGGGGTGGAAGCGCGCCGCCGCACGCTCGCCACCCCAGCACCACGAAGTAGGGCTACGTCGGTTAGCGTAGGAGAGGCAGCCTGCCGCTGTAAATGTGCCGCGAATGGTCTTAATGCGGTTAAGGGGGAAAAACCTTGCGGGGCTGAAGTGGTTAATCCACTTTAGATTTCCCAAAGCTGTGTAATACGAGGACCCACCTTACCATACATCCAGTTTGTATCCAACCCGATTGTACACGGAGATTGCAGTGTGTGTATTTAGCTGTACTCCTGGCCTTTAGGTCTTCCTAGACATGCGCAGAACGATTAAAAAAAACTCCCTTTTGGGTGAAGTCCTGCTTTAAAGCGGAGTTCCGGGCACAAAAACGATTTTTTTTGTACCCCTCACCTGAAAAGGAATTGGATAGTTATTTTTATTTTTTTTGTTTACTCACCTTTTTATTGAAGATCGTAAATACTCACCTCTGACTGCTTCCTCCCTCGGAGCCGCGGCTCACCCCGTCACTTCCTGCCTCGCGATGATTCCTGGGAGCTGAACGTCATAGCTCCCAGGAATCAATGCGACGGCACCGGCCCCGCTCGTCATTTCCGGGCGACGCCGCATTCCCCTGCTAAACAGCTTCTGGGCATGCCCAGAAGCTGTTTAGGAATGCGGCGCCGCACCGGAAGTGACGAGAGGGGCCGGTGCAGTGCATTCTGGGACAAGAAGACGCGGAAGAAGACAGAGAAGAGGACCGCGCCGGCTTCAGCTGCCCACAACAGAGATGGAAACGCTGTGGAAGAAATTTTATAAGTAAGTATTTCTTCTAAAAGGAATTGTGGAATGTGCTAGCCCTGACTGTCCCGGGGGTATGTTCAGTAAAAAATCATTTCTGTGCCCGGAACTCCGCTTTAATGTTTATGGAAGATACTCCACCTGTAGCTAACAGACAGCCATATGTCTAATCCATCTCTATAATAGAAATAAGACTGGACTCTGCTACCTTACCCACATGATGGCCATCCTACAGTGCAGACAAAATTTGCTGGATCAGGTGACAGTAGACTTTGTATCTGGGAGATATTAGGTAATGAGATTGCATCTTTAACAAGTACATCAATGCAACTTCATGTTTTATATGTCCTAAATGCGGAGGCATTTACAATGGGGGGGGGCTTAAGGGGCGATACAATTTATTGGAGGGAGGGGTGTGTGCGCAGGAGAGAGAGCTGCTTCTGCTCCTCCTCCTCCTCCCACCTTCTCCTCCTCTGCTTACCCCGCCCACTCCTTCTTTGCTTGCCCCGCCCACACTCCCTGACAGTTTTCTGCCTCAAAGATGATGATGTTTGGGTGGGAAGATTTTACACCAGCAACCAAAAGAGGAAAGATGGAGCCTCATCCATTCACTCCCTCCCTTCTCTCCTCTGCTTCCAAGTGAGTACTCTGATGTAAGGAGCACCCTTCTCTCTCTTTCTTTCTGGCTGAGGGGTGGAGATTATTTACCGGTTATATTTAATTTCTTTAATATGCAGCATGAGGGGGTTAAAGCGGTAGTATACCCATTCCAACCAAATTCTTTAAAGTGAATAAGTGCAGCCTATAGTACTATTTGCTATGTTTTTATTGCTTCTTACCTGCTTGCTTTCGGTGTAATCCTTATGTTTCTTTTAACCTCTTCCCGATCGCCCGTCGCCTATTTATTGCAGCAGTGCGGCCCTCCTGCGCAAATTGACGTAGACCTACGTCAATCGTGTTCCTGCAACTAGGGGCCAAGTGCACGACGCCGGTGCGCTCCCGACCCCACTCGGCAGCGGGCTCTCCAATGCACGGGGCAGGCGGCTCCGATTGCCGCCTGACACCCGCTATCGCTCCCCGCTGAGAGAGAAGGACGGGCTGCTGTTATAAACACAGCCTACCGTTCTACTCCCTGGGATGATCATAGAGTGCCTGTGATCCTTCTATATAGATCATTTCACAAGCCCCCCCCCCACAGTTAGAATTACTCCCCTAGGCTTACATTTAACCCCTTGATCACCCACAGGGTTAACCCCTTCCCTGGCAGTGTCATTATTACAGTAACAGTGCATATTTTTAGCACTGATTACTGTAGTAATGTCACTGGTCCCCCCAAAAGTGTCAAAAATGTCAGTTAGGGGTCCGATATATCTGCCGCAATGTCGCAGTCCCTCTAAAAATCGCAGATCGCCACACAAAAATTACATAAATCTTTCCCGAAGTTAGTAGAAGTGATAACTTGCACAAACCAATCAAAATACGCTTATTGAATTTTTTTTTTTTTTTTACCAAAAATATGTAGCAGAAAACAAATTGGCCTAAAAATGTTGAAAAAAAATATTTTTTATTTATTTATTTTTTTTTTGAGAATGTTATATAGCAGAATGTGAAAAATATTGTTTCTCTGTCGCTCATTGACAGACGCAGGACTCATATCTTGATATCAGTAGGGTATTGCTGCCCCCTACAGGAGTAGGACACTAGGCAGAAAAAAAGTTCTGACTACACCTATGGGCAGTCCCAGGGGGTATACCCTCTCTCTTCCTGCTATAGGATGTCAGTTTTTTTTCTGCCTAGTCACGAGTAAGGACCTAGTTCCTTGCTGGGATCTCTGGTCCTGGCAAGCTTTTTAGCTAGTTTTTTTCTCCGGATTGTTCCTGTGAGATCTACAAGCAATTTTGCCGGATCTGGGCGACGGGCTGGATGTTGAGATCCAGTGGTCACCCCAGCCGCCAACGAGCGTGTGCAGGCCCTAGCTCCGCGCTGGGTTGGCCGCAACATAGCCCCACTGGACGGGGACGGGGACTGGCCCGTGAGTTAAACGTCTCGCCAGGTCGCATACGACTGGTCTGCGGCTGTATTCTGTATACAGGGGGCTGTATCTGAATAACAGGCCGCAAATGGCGGTGGGGTGTGCCGCCTGCGACGGACGAACGTACGTTTGTGCGGGGGGGGGGGGTTCCTACCTGCCTTCCCAGGGCCCATCTGCCTTTGGCTCGTCTGTCAGCCTGGGGGGGGGGCCCCGGGGGTCCCCTTTACCGCCGCGGGCCGCCATTTTCTTGTAGCCTCCATGTGCTCTGCATGGCAGTGGCCATCTTGGTACACTCGGCTCGCATTTCAGTGCATAGCATCACTGTGTGGGAGTCCTGGAGGCATGTATGTGGGAAGAGCCCCTCCCTAGACCCGGGCACATCGCTCTGCAGGCTTTCTTTTGAGAGGAAGATCGCTGCTGACACGTGCTGCTGTGACACTCTTGGCCTTCTGGTGCATCTTGCTGTTGGTTGGTGAGCCTTGGGGGGGCTCTCTCTGCTGGGGGTCTCTAGGCACGCTGTCTGAACACTTGGGGGCGCTGTTGCAGGCGTGACATTTTTTAAATTTTTGCTAAAGGGTTCCCCTGGTGGAACATGGACCCCGCTGAACATGCGTCCCCACCTGATCCCCTCGGGGGGGGGGCGCAGGGCCCTCAGGTTCCCAGCTGACTATAGATGCACTTTCGGGTGTCCTGGATTCATTTGTGTCCCAGGTGGAGGTGGTCTTTCAGGGGCGAGGTGCTAGAAAACGCCCTCCGCCTACCCCTGCCTCGTCTGATGTCTCAGACTCTGAGTCTGAATCGGTCCCTGCTGACACAGGTCTCCCTTCCGGGTCTACTGCCTCGCGCCCCATCTCCTCTGATAGTGAGGATGACTTTTCTGCCTCCGCTGCCGTGCAAGACAAGGAGCTGGTGGACGCACTGATTGTGTCTGTGCGTGATACCCTGAAGATGGAGGATGCATCTGCGACTGCGACTGATGCGCAGGTTGCTTTTGGCACTCGCAAACCCTCCAGGGTGACAAAGGATTTCCTTTTCCCCACATGCTTTGGTGAGATACTTAAGAAAGAATGGGACCCTCCGAAACGCTCCCCTGGGATGCCTAAGCAGATTGCTAGGCACTACCCTTTTGAAGAGTCCCTCATTAAAAAGTGGACGGGGCCGCCTACAGTGGGTCCGCCGGTCTCCAGACTGAAGCTACTGTGAACCCGGTAGAGGATTCCCCATCCTTTAGCAATCCGGTGGATCGTAGGGCGGAGTCTGTGTCCCGCACTATGTTCTCCCTAGCGGGGTCTGCCTTAAGACCAATGTTTACCATTGCCCTGGTTTTGCAAACATTAATGGAATGGGTTAGGTTGCTACGCCGTGACCTGGAGGGGAGACACCTTCTCCCTGCTGTTTTGGAACTGCTGGACCAAATGGTGCAAGGGCTGCAATTTGTTTGCGATGCCGCACTGGATACTGCTCCCATGCTGGGGCGTTTGTCGTTTTCGGCGGTGGTCCTCCGGCGCATGCTGTGGCTAAAGTGCTGGTCTGCGGATCAGGTTTCAAAGAAAGCTTTAACTGATTTCCCCTTTTAGGGGGATCGCCTGTTTGGGGCTACCTTGGATGATATTATCAAAGGTCTCACTGGGGGCAAGAGCACCTTCCTTCCGCAAGCTACCAAGGGTAAGGACTCCCATCGCAGACAGGGACCCTCCTTTTTGGCACACAAGAAGTTTTTTTGTTCCTCTGGATCAGTCGACAAGGCGAAGCCCTTCAAGGCCCCCTCGGGGGGTTCCAAGCGACCCTGGTCTGGAAAACAAAAATCGAGTTCCTCCAGACCTGAGGACAAGGCCACTTCGGCCTGAAGGTGCGCCCCCACCCATATCAGGGGTGGGGGGATGTCTTTGCCGGTTCCCGGACCCGTGGCTCTACCGGATTCAAGACAAATGGGTTCACGAGGTCATACGGTCGGGGTACAAAATCGAGTTTCGATCAGTTCCACCGGTAAGGTTCTTCCCTTCCAATGTGAGACTGTCCCCGGATTGATTACGGGCTCTGTTGGGGGCAGTACAGGACTTGGTACAACAGGGAGTAATAGTTCCGGTTCCGTGTACGGAACGTTTTCGGGACTTTTACTCAAATCTGTTCACAGTGCCCAGGAAGGAGGGCAAGGTGCGTCCAATCCTGGACTTGAAGGCGCTGAATTGTTTTGTACGGCTGCAAAAATTCAAGATGGAATCCATTCGCATGGTGGTGGCCTCCCTGCATCAGAGGGATTTTCTGGCCTCCATCGACATCACAGATGCCTACCTTCACATTCCCATTTATGCAGGACACCAAGCGTATTTTGATTGGTTTGTGCAAACGTTATTGCGTTTACTAACTACGGGAAAGATTTATGTCATTTTTATTGTTTTTTTTTTTTAACTAGTAATGGCAGCGATCTGCGATATTTTTTTTTTTTTTTTTTTTTTGCAGGCAGGACTGCGACATTGCGGCGGACAGATCGGACCCCTGACTGACATTTTTGACACTTTTGGGGGTACCAGTGACATCACTACAGTAATCAGTGCTATAAATATGCACTGTTACTGTAAAAATGACACTGGCAGGGAAGGGTTTAACTTTATTGGTGATCAAGGGGTTAAGTGTGTCCCTAGGGCCGCGATTCTAACTGTCAGGGGGCATGCCTTGTGAAGTAACCACAGAGACATGTGATCCTATATAGCAGGATCGCATAGCCTCTGTGCTTACCTCAGGGAAAATGACAGACGGCCTGCGGGAGATCGCAAGTGGCTGGCGGCCATCGGAACCACCGGTCACACGCGCAGGCTCCCCCGGGAACGAGCGGGGGCGGGAGCGCGCCGCCGGTGGCGCGCGCTCACCCCCTACAGTCTCGCAGGCGAGCGACGTAGATCTATGTCACTTTACCTGTAAGCGGCAGAGTGCCGCAGTAAATCTACGTTAGGCGGGGCTAAAGTGGTTAAAGGCCATTTACATATGTGGGCGCGACGAACGCAGGGCCAGATTAACGTAGGGGCTATTGGAGCTGCAGCTCCAGGCCCCTACCTTTTATATAGGCCCCGGGTTGGCCATATTCACTGTGACCGCTCTTCTGTCACTTGTAAACACAGAAGTCTGGCTTCTATGCTCGCTTCCCCAGGCAGCACCCTCAGAACCTCCCCACACAGCGCGAAGGCCTGACAAGGAGGGACAGTTGCCGATGCATGGATGTGTTTATGGGCTTCAGAGACAGCATCCCATGTTGAATTAGGCATGCATGGCTGCACCCTTCCTCCTCTGGGTGCATGCCAAGGCACAGCCCTTAAGGCCCTTCAAAATCCTCAGCACCAAGACCATGATGCTCTTAATCCGGCCCTGGACGAACGTATGCATTCGCTTCTGCATGCAAGCACGCGGGGACAGGGTGCTTTAAAACCTTTTTTTTAATTGTTTATTTTATTTTTATATTTTTACACTTTCCTTTTAACCACTTCAATACAGGGCACTTTCACTGCCCAGGCCAATCTTCAGCTTTTAGCGTTGTCACATTTTGAATGATAAATGTGTGGCCATGCAACACTGCACCCAACAAAAATTTTTATCATTTTTTTTTCCTACAAATTGAGCTTTATCGCTACTGGGTTTTTTCTTTTTTGCTAAACAAATAAAAAAAGACTGAAAACTTTGAAAAAAAAAAAAAAAAGTTTTTCTTTGTTTATGTTAAAATTTTTGTAAATAAGTACGTTTTCTCCTGCACTGAAGAGGTGGCACTGATGATGAGGCACTGATAGGCGGAACTGATATGCAGCACTAATAGGTGGCACTGATATGCAACATTGATGGGCACTCATAGGCAGAACTAATGGGCACTGATTGGTGGCACTGATAGATGGCACTAATAGGCAGCACTGATGAGGAGGCACTGACAGGCATTACTAATGGGCACTGATTGTAATCCCTAATAGGCACTGATTGGCATCCCTGGTGGGCTCTAGTGGGCATCCCTGATGGGCTCTAGTGGGCATCCCTGATGGGTCTGCACAAATAATCAATGCGCTGATTATCAGCGCAGACCCTCCCCCTGTCAGGAGAGCCCCCGATTGACTCTCCTCTACTCGTGCCTTGTCAGCGCTAATTGAGGAAAGTCGATAAACAGCACTTCCTTGATATGATGTGACCATCTGGGATTGGTCACAGCTGATCACATGGTAAAGAGCCTATGTCATAGGTTCTTTATCGGGATCAGAGATGCAGTGTGTCACACACCGCACCACTGATCGCCGCTCTGCCCGCATATCACGCCCAGTCAGGATAACTTAACCACTTTGCGGCTGTCATTCTGCTATATGGTGGGCGTGAAGTGGTTAAATATATATTTTTTTGATCACTTTTATTCCTAATACAAGTAATTTTAAACATCCCTTGTAATAAGAACAGGGCATGACAGGTCCTCTTTACAAAGAGATTTGAGGTTCATAAGTCCCTACATCTCTCCTCTAGGCAGGAAAGACTTAGATAAAAAAAAAAAAAAGATCTCGGCCTTTCTATCCGAGAACACGGCAGTATTTACAACTGCCAGGCCGGACGTGGCGACATAATGTTGCGCCTGGGCCTCGGAGAGCCAAAGGGACTGCCGGGGACCATCTGGTCATCGGTATTCTCTATGGTGAACTTCCGTCGCCAGCGGATTCCTTCTCCGGCTCCCCGATCGCATGAGCAAGGCAGTAGAAGCCTGTAAGAACGATCAAGCGGCTGAACTGGGGGCGCAGTTTTCCATCTTTGCCCTGGGCACCATATGACCTTGTCCCAGCACTGCCTAAATACACCAGGGTTTCCCTCTAAGGGCTCCTAAAGCACTGTCTTGGCCCATCTTATCTGTCTAATAGCAAATAATAGCAAATTTGTCATGTGCATTGATGGGTTAACTATTTCTTTTCATTGACAGAAATCACAGGTGGTAATTGTCACATTACGTGAAGAAGGGTTTGATGGGTCTTCTAATGAGTTGAGCACACAGGTGATTGAAGTAGACTATTGATTAAATAATAAGTGCTTTTCTCGTTAACAGAGAACTGCTGTTCTTTATAAGACATCGGTTTCCAGGACAATATGATCGAGTGATCAGCCTGGTCAGTTTCCGTTGTTTCTTCCATATTTGGATGCGTTTTGTGTCTTATCCCAGACTGAAAAAAAAAAAAAAAATGCTGTATTCAGGATGAGAAAATACAGAATCACTTAAAATCTAACATCATGAAGTTCAAGAATTTATGTAGAAAAAATGTAGCAAGCGAATTATATTAAAGCCTCATGTGATGCGCATGCAAGAAATATCACTGGAACAGGAAGGATCGGTATTAACTCTTGTTTGTTGACCCCCTAAAGAGCTACTGATGAATTTAGGCCTTTTTCCCACTTAGAACACACACAGCCAGGCACACAGCATCCGCGGCACTCCTCCTCTGGCTCAAAATATCAGTCTAGGGGTTTCTTTTTGTGTTTTATTGAAGAACGATGAACTTGGATAAGGATGGAAAGGGGACATTCTAAAACATTTAATGCAAAAATATCTTAATGTAGCTTAACATGTAATAAAGTGTCTAAACCTTAATCAATTGCCCTGAAACTTTGCACAGCCTACGTTTTTAACTTTCCTAATCTATTCTAGAAGTTTCATGCTTTTTGGTCTCAAACGAGGCAAACTAGGGACATTAAGCTTGTTTTTTGGGGAACTTTAATGTGGCTTAATGTACAAAAGAGAACTTGGATGTTATCCAATTTTCCCAAAATGTACACAATAGAAGACTCCATCTGTGCCAACATATTCTAAAAATCTCAAGTTGTTTGGTAAAACAGACCAAAGATTTTTCACATTTAAAGGGGAACTCTGGTCCAAAACTTTTTTACATGTTCTTGTTGCTGATCTCCTGCCTTCACCAAATATGTAATCCATCTTCTTGTTAACAGAGTAGTTGCTCTGAAATAGCCTGATGATTTTCCAATCAAACCCCTAATTTCCAGTTGTTTTCTGCTTGTAAGACCGGCGGTTGCTATGCCTCTTATTCCCCCCAGCCACCGGTCCCGGTACACCTCATCTGTAGTTCTTTTCTCCAGCAAGCAGGGATATATTTCAATCCCTGCTTGCTGCAGTGGGCAGACCAGGATTCACAGACTGGCAGGCTGTACCATCCATGGAGGTGTCCTAGGAATGACAGCCCCCCCCTGGGCTGCTCGGAAAGGCTGCATCCAAGGGAGTCTGTAACCTGTGCTGCCTGTGAATTGGGGCTGCATCACTGCTGGCTCGGAATCCTCTGTTTGCTGTACCATCCGAAAACCAGATTTCCGGTTCTGGTAGGCTGCCCAATGTCCCCAGTCAAATCACTGGTTGCTAGGACCGCCAAGTGATGTATATGCAAACTATAATTTGTATAATCCCGTGAGAGACTATGTGTAAAGACAGTGTATAGATGCTGCAGGCACTGATCACTCCCCTTTAGGTAAGTGCTAGTATGCTAATAATGTGTTAAAGTGCTGCGCATATAAGTGATGAATGGTGAGAAAAATATATACTATATGTGATTGGTTAATTATATTGTGAAACTAAATAAAAAGGTAATTATATATAAAATCTGAGTTTGTTGTACTAAATAGTGATGGTGTACCATGAGAGCCCATTAAGACAGGGGCGACACGACTTGCTGGGGCGACCTGTCATATAATTGAAGTCAATGCAAGTCGCCTCCAGGTCGCCCCAAAGTAGTACAGGACCCCTTTTCTAAGTCGGAGCGACTTGTGTCGCTCCTATTAGAACGGGTCCTGTACTACTCTATGGCGAGTGACCGACCGCAACTTGTCAGGCGACCAAGTCGCCTGACTAGTCGAGCTAGTGTGAATGGACCCTGAACTGTAAATTTACAAATAAAACCAAGTAAATAAATAATGATATCATTATACAATAAATTAATCTTTCAAACATAAATCTGTGTTGTAATTTTTAGAAAATATCAAAAAGAAAGTTCAAAAATGTATGTTAAATCCACAATTGTGATAAATCTCAATCACCAGTGTTCAATTGGGGGTGGATCAATCATGCTTTGGGGTTGTACTGCAGCCAGTGGCACAGGGAACATCTCATGAGTAGAAGGAATAATGGATTCAATAATATTTCAGCAAATTTTGGATGGTAACTTGATGCCATCTGTGAAAAAGCTGAAGTTAAAGAGAGGATGGCTTCTACAAATGGATAATGATCCTAAACACACCTCGAAATCCACGGGGGATTACATCAAGAGGCGTAAACTGAAGGTTTTGCCATGGCCTTCACAATCTCCTGACCTCAACATAATTGAAAATCCATGGATAGACCTTAAAAGAGCAGTGCGTGACAGACAGCTCAGAAATCTCAAAGAACTGGAAGACTTTTGTAAGGAAGAATGGGCAAAGATACCTCAAACAAGAATTGAAAGACTCTTGGCTGGCTACAAAAAGCGTTTACAAGCTGTCATACTTGCCAAAGGGGGCAGTACAAGATATTAACTCTGCAGGGTGCCCAAACTTTTGCAGACACCATTTTTTTGTTTTCTGTTATTTTGAAAGTGTAAATGATGGAAATAAAATCTAACTTTTGATGAAATATTATAAGAATGTCTAATCTGTAATTTGATGCCTTTTGAAGATTTTTCCATCCTTCCTTGGCTTTTTTATGCACATCAATACAAATTTTTACCTGGGGTGCCCAAGCGTTCGATCACCACTGTATCTCTATCCCCCCCCCCATCGATCTCTATCCCTCTCTCTCTCTCTCCCCACCCCATCTATCTCTCTCTCTCCCCCATCTATCTCTCTCTCTCTCCCTCCCCATCTATCACTCTCTCTCTCTCTCTCTCTCTCTCCCCCCATCTATCTCTATCTCTCTCCCCCCCATCTATCTATATCTCTCTCTCTCACCCCCCCCCCCATCTATCTCTATCTCTCTCACCCCCCCCCCCCAATCTATCTCTATCTCTCCCCTTCTTTTGCTTGCTTTCTCCCTCTCTTACTCTTTCCCTCTCTCTTACCCTCTCCCTCCCTCTCTACCCCCTCCATCTCTCTCTCTCTCCTTCCCTGTTTAATTAATAATAAAAACATAATGTGAATAACTTTTGGTGTGATTTACCAAATGATCTGAAATTCTCAGAATATGTTGATATAGACAGAGTCTTCTGACTCTGAGTCTGACCCAGCCACCGCAGACGCAGGTACCCGGCCGGGTCAGGTACCCACGCAAGGTGCCTCCTCTGATAGTGAGGATGAGCTTTCTGCCTCTTCTGCTGCGCAGGATAAGGCGCGGGTGGACGCATTGGTTGTTTCGGTGCGCGAAACCCTAAAATTGGAGGATGGGCATGTGTTGCCTTCGGCACCCATAAGCCTAAGAGGGTGGAAAAGTCTTTTCCCTTCCCCACTTATTTTGCTAACCTACTCGCCAAAGAATGGGAGCAGCGGACACATTCTCCCGGGGTGTCTAGGCGGTTTCCCCTTTTGAGGAGTCTCTGGTGAAGAAGTGGTCGGTGCCACCTAAGGTGGATCCCCCGGTCTCCAGACTTAACAAGGCTACCGTGATTCCGATGGAAGATTCCCCGTCCTTTAAGGACCCAGAGGATAGGAAGGTGGAGGCTGTGGCCCGCATCATGTACGCTATGGCGGGGACTGCGCTACGGCCTGCCTTTGCTTCGGCCCTTGTCACCCAAACGGTGACTGAATGGGCGAAACTGCTTCGCCGTGACGTGGAGGGCCAGCCTGTCCCTCCTGAATTTGGGGAACTGTTGGACCAGATGGTGCAGGCGCTGCAGTATGCTTGCGATGCTGTGCTGGACATTGCTTTCCTTTTGGGTCGTCTGTCGTTTTCAGCGGTGGTCATGAGGTGTATGCTCTGGCTGAAGTGTTGGTCTGCGGATCAGGCTTCTAAGAAGGCCTTGACGGAACTCCCCTTTCAGGGAGACCGTCTTTTTGGGGCTACCTTGGACGACATTATTAAAGGTGTTACGGGGGTAAGAGTAACTTTCTCCCGCAGGCTTCCAGGGGTAGGGACTCTCGCCGTAGGCGGGGTCCGTCCTTTTTCGGCTCACAGAAATTATTCTCGTCCTTCGGGGGCAGCTGATAAGGCTAAGCTCTTCAAAGCTCCCTCGGGTGCTTCCAAGCGTCCTTGGGCTGGGAAACAGAAGTACGGTTCCGCCAGATTGCGGACAAGGCCCCGTCGGCCTGATGGTGCGCCCTCACCCGTGACTGGAGTGGGGGGACTCCTTTGCCGGTTCTCGGACGTGTGGCTGACCCGGATCCCAGACAAATGGGTCCGGGAGGTTGTGCGGTCCGGATACAAGATCGAGTTTCGATCCGTTCCTCCGGTCAGGTTTTTCCTTTCCAATGTCTGCCTATCCCCGGATTGCTTGCGAGCGCTCTATGGGGCAGTGCAGGACTTGCTACAGCAAGGGGTGATAGTGTCTGTTCCGCACGCGGAGCGCTTTCACAGGTTTTATTCCAACCTGTCCTCGGTTCCCAAGAAGGAGGGCAAGGTGCGCCCGATCCTTGACCTAAAGACTCTGAATGTGTTCGTGCGTGCTCAAAAGTTCAAGATGGAAACTATTCGCACGGTGGTGGCCTCCCTACATCAGGGGGACTTCCTGGCCTCAATAGACATCAAGGATGCTTAACTTCACATTTCAATCTGTGCTGCTCAGAGAAGACCACTATCAGTTTGTGGCATTACCCTTTGGTCTCCCCTCCGCTCCTCTGGTCTTCACAAAGGTGTTGGCCCCGGTCCTGGCACTGTTGCGACAGCAGGGGATATAGGTCCGGGGCTACCTGGACGATCTGATTCTCCATGCAGAGTCCCCCGAGTTGCTGACGTAAAACTTGGGGGTCACCATGCGTACTCTGGATAAGTTTGGTTGGATCGTGAACCTTCAAAAGTAATCTCTGACTCCTTCCATGAGACTGGTCTATTTGGGTCTGACCTTGGACTCATCCTCTGCCAGGGTGTTTATTCCTCTGGAAAAACTCCAGAAGATCCAGTCAGCAGTTCATTTATTGATGTCCAACGATTGGCTGTCCCTTCTGACCTGTATGAGAGTACTGGGACTGATGGTGTCCTCCTTCAAGGCGGTCCCCTTTGTTCAGTTCCACACGAGGGTTCTTCAAAGTGAAATTCTGGAACAAACACCCGAATTCTCTGGATTCTCGGATTCGGTTAAGCCACAGGACAAGCGAGTCCCTGGTCTGGTGGCTTCGGTCCCCGTTGCTTCAGTCGGGGGATATCCTTTCTCCCTATATACTGGACAGCTGTCACCACAGATGCGAGTCTGTCCGGGGGTGGGGGGGGACTCGGCTCAGGGAGTCTGGTCCCTGGAGAAATCTCGATTGCAAATCAATGTCCTGGAGCTGAGAGTGATCTGGCTTTGCCTGACGCACTGGACCGACCGTCTGAAGGGTTGTTCTGTGCGCATTCAATCGGACAATCACCAAGGGGGCACCAAGAGTGTCCTTGCGGCCCTGGAAGTGGCGGACATTCTACGTTGGGCGGAGCGCCATGTTCCGGCTCTGTCCGCGATCCACATTTCGGGAGTGGAAAATTGACATGCAGATTACCTCAGCCGCCAGGCCTTGGGTGCAGGGGAGTGGTCCCTGCATCCGGAGGTGTTTCAACAGTTGTGCCTTCACTGGGGCACTCTGGATGTGGATCTGTTGGCGTCTCGAATCAACAGGAAGGCACAGAGGTTTGTGGCCCGCTCCCGGGACCTTCTGGCAGATGCTGCTGATGCGCTGGTGGCCCCCTGGGGCCAGTACCGGCTGATATATGCCTTTCCTCCTCTCAAGTTGCTCAAGTTGAGACTTCTTTGCAGGATAGAGGCGGAAGGGATTCCGGTCATTCTCTTGGCTTCGGACTGGCCTCGTCGCGCCTGGTACGCCGACCTGGTCAGGCTTGTCGCAGACGCCCCATGGAGACTTCCTCTCCGGGTGGACCTGCTCTCTCAGGGGCCAATCTTCCATCCTGCTTTACAGTCACTGGCTTTGACGGCTTGGCAGTTGAAAGCCAGGTGCTGAAGGACAGGGGTTTACCTGCTTCAGTGATTCCCACTTTGCTTAAAGTGCGGAAGGCGACTTCCAGGAAGATTTATCATCGTATGTGGAAGTTGTACATTGTGTGGTGTGAGTCCCTTGGTACCCACCCTTGCTCCTATTCGGTGGCTCGGATCTTGGCTTTCCTTCAACGGGAGTTGATCAAAAGTTGGCCTTGAGTACTATCAAGGGTCAAGTCTCGGCCTTGGCTATTTTCTTCCAGAGGCCACTGGCCCAGTGGCGGCCCATGCATAGGGGGCGCCGGAGCGCCGCCCCCCCTAAGAAAAAAAAAAGAAAAAAAAATGACAACAAAATAAAGTTTTGAAAAAAAAAATGACAAAAAAAAATAAAGTTTTGAAAAAAAAAAAAAAATTGGGTTCGCAGGCCTATGCGCTCGGCCTGGTGGATATGGAGGGGGGTGGGGTTTACGACCCAGAAAAGGCGCCGATTGGCTACCTTCTGGGGGCGTAACCTGGGCGCAGCCAAAAGCGCTGCGCCACCCCCACCTTCGTGATATCCTGGCTGTGATTGGTCCAGTCTCCAGCCTGGACCAATCATCATCCAGGACATTGCTGACTCGCAATGGGGGTGGTGCCGGTGCTTGCGTCAGTCACGCACCGTCACCGCCCGATCTCCTTACCGCCGCCCGGACCGGAAGACAGAAGACTGAAGAGGAGGACGTCCACTCGCTGCTCGTCTCGGTTCCCGGAATCCCGCCATCCCGCCGCCGTCAGAAGGTAAGTGACTGAAGCCGACCTGTGCCCTGCCTGTACCATCACCTGTGCCATGCCTATACCATCACCTGTGCCATCCCTATGCCATCACCTGTGCCATGCCTATGCCATCACCTGTGCCATCACCTGTGCCATGCCTATGCCATCACCTGTGCCATGCCTATGCCATCACCTGTGCCATACCTGTGCCATGCCTATGCCATCACCTGTGCCATGCCTATGCCATCACCTGTGCCATGCCTATGCCATCACCTGTGCCATCACCTGTGCCATGCCTATGCCATCACCTGTGCCATGCCTATGCCATTACCTGTGCCATCACCTGTGCCATGCCTATGCCATCACCTGTGCCATGCCTATGCCATCACCTGTGCCATGCCATCACCTGTGCCATGCCTATTCCATCACCTATGCCATCACCTGTGCCATCACCTGTGCCATGCCTATGCCATCACATGTGCCATGCCTATGCCATCACCTATGCCATCACCTGTGCCATGCCTATGCCATCACCTGTGCCATGCCTATGCCATCACCTGTGCCATCACCTGTGCCATGCCTATGCCATCACATGTGCCATGCCTATGCCATCACCTATGCCATCACCTGTGCCATGCCTTTGCCATCACCTGTGCCATGCCTATGCCATCACCTGTGCCATCACCTGTGCCATGCCTATGCCATCACCTGTGCCATGCCTATGCCATCACCTATGCCATCACCTGTGCCATGCCTATGCCATCACCTGTGCCATCACCTGTGCCATGCCTATGCCATCACCTGTGCCATGCCTATGCCATCACCTATGCCATCACCTGTGCCATGCCTATGCCATCACCTGTGCCATGCCTATGCCATCACCTGTGCCATCACCTGTGCCATGCCTATGCCATCACCTGTGCCATGCCTATGCCATCACCTATGCCATCACCTGTGCCATGCCTATGCCATAACCTGTGCCATGCCTATGCCATCACCTGTGCCATCACCTGTGCCATGCCTATGCCATCACCTGTGCCATGCCTATGCCATCACATGTGCCATCACCTGTGCCATGCCTATGCCATCACCTATGCCATCACCTGTGCCATGCCTATGCCATCACCTCTGCCATGCCTATGCCATCACCTGTGCCATGCCTATACCATCACCTGTGCCATGCCTATGCCATCACCTGTGCCATGCCTATGCCATCACCTGTGCCATCACCTGTGCCATGCCTATGCCATCACCTGTGCCATCACCTGTGTCATGCCTATGCCATCACCTGTGCCATCACCTGTGCCATCACCTATGCTATCCCCTGTGCCATCACCTGTGCCATGCCTATGCCATCACCTGTGCCATGCCTATGCCATCACCTGTGCCGTGCCTATGCCATCACCTGTGCCATCACCTCTGCCATGCCTATACCATCACCTGTGCCATGCCTATGCCATCACCTGTGCCATGCCTATGCCATCACCGGTGCCATCACCTGTGCCATGCCTATGCCATCACCTGTGCCATGCCTATACCATCACATGTGCCATGCCTATGCCATCACCTGTGCCATGCCTGTACCATGACCTCAAAGTCATGCAATTTTTTTACCGCGTTTTTTGCCGCGAAGCAATACCTATTACATTTTTCTTTTTGCGCCCCCCCGAACATTTTGAGCACCCGCCGCCACTGCATTGGCCGCACATTTCCTGGTGCGTAGTTTCATCCAGGGGGTGCGACACTTGGTACCTCCGGTGCGACCTCCGCTACCACCATGGCATCTTAATTTGGTGCTGTCTGTTCTCCAGAGGCCTCCCTTTGAGAATATTCGGGAGGTCCCCCTGCTTACTTTGTCTCAGAAGGTGGCCTTCTTGGTGGCCATCACTTCTGCGTGCAGGGTGTCGGAACTGGCAGCATTATCCTGTCGTTCTCCCTATCTGGTGTTTTACAGGGACAAGGTGGTACTTCGGCCGGATTCGTCCTTGCTGCCAAAGGTGGTTTCCAGCTTTCACTTAAATGAGGACATCCTGTTACCTTCCTTATGTCCTAAGCCAAAACATCCTAAGGAATCTGCCCTACATACCCTGGATGTTGTTAGGGCGCTCAAGGTGTATTTGGTATCTACTGAGTCTTTTCGCAAGTCTGACTCTCTCTTTGTGCTCACGGATGGACCAAAGAAGGGACTGCCTGCGTCTGCTGCGACTATTTCCAGATGGATCAGACAGACAGTGGTGCAGGCTTATTCCATTAGGGGTCAGGTTCCGCCCTTCCCTGTCAAGGCGCACTTTACTCGGGCGCTTAGTGCTTCTTGGGCTTTTCGCCATCAGGCGTCTGTGCTTCAGGTTTGCAAGGCGGCGACTTGGCCGTCTGTTCACACTTTTACCAAATTTTATAAGGTGGATGTGATGGCATCTGGGGATGCCTCCTTTGGCCGCAAGGTTTTGCAGGCTGCGGTTTAGGGGGCCTTTTGGCCTTCCTTGAGGGTGTTTTTTTCTGTTTGTTTTCAGGTGGACCTCACCTGATTGTTCTGAGGTGTCCTGTGTTGCCTAGTTGGTCATGTTGGCCTTGGGGGACTGTTTTCTCTTTGTTCTGGTTCCCACCCCTCATTTTGGTACTGCTTTTGGACGTCCCTACTGATATGCATCAGAGGACTGAGAACAGAGGACTCAATGAACGATAGAGAAAACTGGATTTCCGACTTACCGTAAAATCCTTTTCTCTTAGGTTTATTGACGGACACAGTACCCGCCCCTCTAATTTTTTGGAGTGGGTTGGTGTGCTTTTCTCTGACACAAACTGACATCTTTTGCAGGAAGAGAGAAGGTATACCCCCAGGGACTGCCCGTAGGCATAGTCAGAAATTTTTTCTGCCTAGTGTTCTACTCCTGTAGGGGGCGGTATTACCCTACTGATATGCATCAGTAGGACTGCGTCCGTCAATGAACCTAAGAGAAAAGGATTTTACTGTAAGTCAAAAATCTATTTTTTTGTGCCAGCGTATGGCTTTACGGGCAACTAAGTACTGCGCCAAAAGCTGGTTGTTGAGGTCCACCCCTCCCATATTAAGGTTATATTCGTGGACACAGAGGGGTTTCTCCAAAACACTAGTTGCCGTAGGAATTTGGACCGCCATGTCTGCGTTAAAGGAAGGACAGAACGAAAACATTCCGTGTATCCCTCCACTTCACTGCAAGCAATTTGTCCGTTTTCAAGCAGGCTTTCTCCCCCTGACTAAGACGGGAATTTACACGCTGTTGGAGGAAACCCCGGCGATTAGGTCGCACGGTGCCACATGCGCCAATTTGTAATTGGAGCAGGTGACTAAATAGTGGCACGCTTGAATAAAAATTGTCCACGTACAAATTATCTTGCCGCTGCACCCTATGTAGTCTGGGCAGTTGGGGGGCTCCACAGTGCTATCTTTTCCCTGGTAAACACGGAAACTAACTGTATAGCCAGTGGCCCTGTCACACAGCTTATACAGCTTGACCCCATATCTGGCACGCTTGCTGGGGAGATACTGATTGATAGCAAGGCGGCCAGTAAACTTAATCAGGGACTCATCAACGCAGACAACTTGTTGGGGGATAAAAAAGGCTGCAAACCTCTGATTGAAGTGGTTTACGAGGGTCTGAATTTTGTGGAGCCGGTCATATTCAGGGTCTCCCCGAGGACGACAGAGTTTATTGTCACTGAAATGCATGAACCACAGAATTTGCTCGTATTTTGCCCTCTACATGGAAGCAGAGAACACGCGCATATGGTGAATTGGGTTAGTGGACCAATATAACCGCAACTCACTCCTTTTGGTTATGCCCATGTTAAGGGAAAGGCCCAGAAAGGTTTTAAACTCGGAAACCGTTACAGGTTTCCAGCCGAATTGTCTGGCAAGGGATGAATTTGGGTTGGCGGCGATGAATTGACCAGCATATAAATTGCTTTGGTCCACAATAGATCTTAAAAGATATTCCGTGAAAAACAGCTCAAAAAAATTCTCCCCCCCCCCCACTCACTGCCCACGTGGATTCCAGGTTGGGCAGTGAGTGGGGGGGGGGGGGGGAGTACGTGCGCTTTAGAATCAGTGGGCTGGAAATTAGGATATGCCAGCGCATCAGGAAGGGCACTATGGGCTCTACTCAAATTTGCGGTGGCCGCGGGCCACTACTTGTGCTAGCCACCGCACCAGCTTGAACTGCACTTATGGGACTCGCCACGTCACCAAGTGATACTGCAGTACTGGTATGTCTGGTATGATATGATATGTCTAGGTCCAGGGTGTACTAGGCTACTGGTGCTTACCAGTTCACCAGAAGTGTGAGCGGCACTAGTACCTACACTCTGCTCCATACGAGCACCCTGCAAGTCCTGCACCTCAGCAACTCCAGAATGGGGTCAGGTACGCCTGATCCTAGCAGGGACCCATCCATCGTCAGAGCTATCTGTCAGGGAGCCACTGTTTTCTACAGGCTCGTATACTGACCCTGATTCTGCCAGTGAGGCTTCCCCATCGCTCTCATCTGACATGGTCAGTATGCTGTAGGCACTACTGTACCACCGTTTGGACATTTTAGCAACTAAATTTACAGGTACAGTAGTGTGACTCACAGGTAAAAAAGCACCTGGTTGTCAAGGATTATTTCAACCACTACCAAAAGGGATCAGGCCTGACTCTAACACAGCGGTTTTGTGTTTTTTGGAAGTGACAGTAATCTATTGATTACTGCACTTGCTCGGGTGGGGTGGGCGCAGGGGCTAAATGCAGGTTCTGGCAGGTGTCATGACCGATCCTGCTAACGCTGCGCTTTGGGAACCCTAAACTATTGGGGACGCTAGTATAGTTCTGATCAGATCAAAGATATTGATCCGTTCAGATACTATACTAGTAATGGAGGTGTATGTGGTAATCAAGGGGTTAACTAATATTTCTAACTATGCGCCGGGGATCTGCGCTGTACTAGACTAACGCTAACTAATGTCACCTGTCACACTAATAAAAGTGATCAGAAAAAAAACTGTACACTATAAAAGTGACACTGTGACAGGGCAATGAAGGGGTTAACTGGGGATGATCAGGGGGCAATCAGGGGGTTAAATCTTTATTGGGGGGGTTGGCGGGTATCCTAAGCCTAAAAGTAAGGGTCGTAAGTGCTAAACCAAGTCACAAGTCACACTATTACAGAAATATAGACAAATGCTATATACTGTCTATAGTGTGCAATGTGACAGGGGGTGTAGGGGTTAACTGGGGGTGATCAGGGGGTTAAATATTTATTGGGGGTGATGGCGGGGACCCTTAACCTACTTGGGACAGAAACGATCTCGCTGGCGCTAACTGAAGTCACAATGACACTATCACAGAAATACAGAAAACCACTATATTACCTGTATATAGTGTGCAATGTGACAGGGGGGAAGGGGTTAACTGGGGGTGATTAGGGGGGATCTGGGGGTTAAATCTTTATCGGGGGAGTGGCGGGTATCCTAAGCCTAAAAGTAACGGTCGCAAGCGCTAAACCAAGCCACAAGTCACATTAATACAGAAATAAAGGAAACTGCTATATACTGTATACAGTGTGCGATGTGACAGGGGGTGTAGGGGTTAACTGGGGGGGGGGTGATCTGGGGTTAAGTGTGCCTAGCTAGGTGTGTGCTGTGTACAGTACTCAAAGTTTTGATCCTCTCTCTTCTCTCGATCAATCCAAAAAGGATTTTGGGAGGAGAGAGCGGGTCATTTCTGTGCCTGTGTTTGCATTACACAGGCACAAGTCAGTCTCTGATTGGTCAGGACCGATCAACAGGTCCAGGCCAAAAATCATTGGCCTGGACCTGATGACTGATCGGTTCTGAACCCAATCAGACCATCAGTGATGGCGGGAGCGAGCAACGTAGTAAAACTGCGGTGGGCGGTCGCTAAGTGGTTAAGTAGCAGCATTGTGGTTTTTTGGATTACTGTACTCCTAAGCGCATAGTATCACTTTTATCGCCTATTTTCGATAGGCAGCTTTTATTCTTATGTCACACGATATTTGTGCAATTTTTGGGGGGAAAAATACACTTTAATTAATTTTATTGCACAAAAACACAATTTAATACCCAATTTTTTCGGTACAATATGAAAGATAATGTTACGCCTTGACGAAATGCGGTATCAAACCCCTGCCCTTCTCACCAACTGGTGACAAAGAACTGGCCAATCTCACACCACGCTGTCATTTATGTAACAATGCCACTCTCAACTGCACCCTGCACAAAGATTTTTCAGCTTGTGGACCCACAATGTAGGTGTCAGCAGCCTAAGAGCGATTGTTACTGTAAAGTTAACTAAGCAATTAACCCTTTCAACTCCTAACTGCCACCAGATAGCTTTTAGGCCTATCCACCCTTAACATTGACCTATCCACCCTTAACATTGTTAGTAAAGAAAAATTATGAAAAATACACATCTGTACACACATTGTCACCACAGACAGGCGTGTTCAGAGATCTTTTAGTTTGCATTAAAAACCTAAGTGACAGTTTTAACACTTTGCAAAATATGGTTTAATATTGAAAAAGTCAAAATGGTGCAAATAAAATATTTACAGAAAAAGGGTGTTACAAAGAAATAAAGAGACAATAAAACAACAGAGAAATAAAAAGAGTTGAATATGAAGAATATATGCAAATCCTGTTCCAGCAGAGTCCAGCGAATAAGCAAAAACAGTACAGTGGCTCACACAAGTCCTGTTAGATGCTCCTTGGTTTGATGTTAAACGAGAGCTGTCAAACGGTCCTGGCATTCCCTTTTTCTCTGGTATCAAAGGGTTTTGACAGAGGCCATCTGACCTATTCAGCATCTGAGGAGTGGTTTCTGGGATGTCATTATGTTTGGAGTGTCACTATGTTTATAATGTGATATGATGTCCCAAATATCGTTTTCTATGGATACTCATATCTGAGTATCTACCGGATACAGCCTGCTAACATGCAAATTCTTGTCCAGCCTGAATTTAGCTTTGTAATGAATATAAACTTGACAGGTTTTGGATGCCTAGTTCACCTAAGAAATGAATTGGGCTGGTTCTGCTCCCAGTTCACCAAGGTTAAAGATGTTTGGGCTCAAAATGCTACAAATAAACTGAGGGAGGTAAATATGTCTATATTCTGGCTGTGCTATTATTATATCATAAGTTATCAAACATACTGAAGTTCCATAGATATAGCTGCTAACCAGTCTTACAGAGATGAGTATTGGCCATTCCCTTCAATTAAGTTATTTACAACCAGTATCTGTTAGTTCTCTGGATTGCTCAGGCTTGCAAGGGTGACAGGTTTATTAGGGTTTCCAGACTTAAATTGTGGTTGGGTAATGGAGAGGTCTGTGTGTCCAATCAATAGATTGATAAGCTCCTTGTATCGGTTAACAGTTTGTGTAATGTATAAAGTGAAGGAAGGAGGGGGAAAGGTCACTGTGGCTATGCATTCTTATGACAAAATGGCAGGGGAGGCACACATAGCTATTCCGGTGCCCAGTACACATAACCATTACAACATGGGGTAAATAGATACCAAACATGTCACTCTTTAAAATTGCAATCATCCATGGAACGGCGCCAAACTACTGCAACTTTTTAAAAGCCTTTACAGGTTACAAGTTTAGAGTACAACAGGGGGCCTGGAGCTATAATTATTGCTTTTGCTCTGACATTTGCGGCGATACCGTACATGTGTGGTGAGACCACTGTTTACATATGCGGGTGGGACAGACACGCACGAGCGAGCGGGGCGCTTTAGAAAAAATATTTATGTAATTTTTTTTATTTTTTTTACACTGTCTCTATTTATTTTAACCAGTTCTGGACCAGAAGCGTTTGCCCCCTTAATGGCCAGGCCATTTTTTGAGATTCGGCACTGCGTTATTTAAATGGAAAATTGCGCAGTCGTGCGACACTGTGCCGAAATAAAATTGATGTCCCTTTTTTCCCACAAATAGAGCTTTCTTTTTTGTGGTATTTGATCATCTCTGCGATTTTTATTTTTTTTATTTTTTTGCGCTAGAAACAAAAAAGAGCGACATTTCTGGAAAAAAAAAAACATTTTCACATTCTGCTATAGAACATATTCAAAAAATTTTAAAATCAAATTTTATTCATTTTTTTTATTCTGCTACATATTTTTGGTAAAGTAAAAAACCAATAAGCGTATTTTGATTCGTTTGCACAATAGTTATTGCGTCTACAAACTAGGGGAAAGATTTATGTCTTATTTATTGAAAGATTTATGTCTTAATTCCACTTACTCCCCTGCAACTCCTCTTACTGTTAGGGTCCCCCAAGGTTCTGTCTTTGGACCGCTACTATTCTCAATCTATACCTCCTCCTTGGGTCAGCTAATAGCCTCCCATGGCTTCCACTACCATTTCTATGCTGATGACACCCAAATCTACCTCTCTACCCCTCAGCTCACCCCATCAGTCTCCTCCCTCATCACTCATCTACTAACAGACATATCAGCCTGGATGTCTCACCACTTCCTCAAACTGTATCTATCTAAAACTGAGCTCATAATATTTCCTCCTCCACGTGCCCCATCCCCGGAATTCTCTGTCAAGATCAATGGAACAACTATCAGTCCTTCCACACATGCCAGGGTGCTAGGGGTAACCCTGGACTCTGCACTGTCCTTTCAGGCTCGCATCCAATTCTTGTCCAAATCATGCCGCCTTAACCTCCGCAACATCGCTAGAATACGGCCCTTTTTAACCAATGACACCACCAAGCTTTTAATTCACGCCCTGGTTATCTCTCGCCTCGACTATTGCAACTCCCTCCTCATTGGATTACCCTTACATAGATTATCCCCCCTTCAATCCATAATGAATGCTGCTGCAAGACTTATCCACCTTACCAACCGTTCAGTGTCCTCCACCCCTCTTTGCCAATCCCTTCACTGGCTTCCACTCACCCAACGAATAAAATTAAAAGTGCTAACAATAGTTTACAAAGCCATCCACAACTCTGCCCCCAGCTACATCACTAACCAGCCTGCCGCAGTAAAACTTTAAGGGTAATCACTTTTATTGCTATCACAAGGGATGAACAACATCCCTTGTGATAGCATGGGCCGTTACATGTCCTTTATGGGTAGATCTGGGGTCTATTAGGGAGATAGGGAAGAAGGGTTCTGGCACGTCAGAGCTGACGTTGCATGTTTTTTGAGCATTCTGCAGGAATAATCTAATAGGAAGATTAGGTGCTAGGAAGATCTAATATCCTGGGGGTGTTCTCTCAATGCTGCCTGTCTACCTTACCAACAGCATCTATGATCCTTTCTCAGTTAACGGTTCTGTTGAACCTTTTACTATATGATTAACTATTATGATTTAGAGGCTCTCATAAAACAGCACCGCAAAACAATTTTTAGCTTTTGAATCCAGCAAGGGATTATCAGTCGCTCAATAGGATAGAATTATTTTTAACCTATTGCATCATTTTAATTTTTTTGTGGTATTTTGAAGGCTTCATTTGAAGGAGTGCTGATTTATGTTGAAAGGGGATTATGGCTGAATTTTTCATTTATTAGAATGTTCTTATATATTATTTCTCTATCGTCCATTGACATACGCAGCTCTTATGCTTCTTATACCATTGGGTTATGCTGCCCCCTACAGGAGTAGCACTAGGCAGGAAAAAACAGTTTACCACGCCTACGGGGGCTGTCCCCACACAACCTGCTCCAGCATACCAGTTTGTTTCTGCCTAGAGAAGGGGTAGGACCTAGGTTTCCTGCTGGGACTTCGGTATCTTTGGTTTTATTCTTTTAAGAATATTTTGTTTTATTTTCTTTACTTATTCCTGGTGAACTACAAGTAATTGCTGGCTGAGGTTTCGCACTGGATAATCTAGATTCTTAAGGTCTCCCAGCCTGGCGTATGAGCGTGAGCGGGTTAAAGTCCCGCACTAGGCCTCGCCACGACAGAGCTCTGTTTTGGATGGGGATGAGCCTGCGAGCAGATGTCTCGATGAGACGCGACGACCTGGAATGCCCTGAGTCGCAGCGTACCTCTCAGTTGGCAGTATCCCCTCTCCGGGTGGGAGGTGGTCTGTCTGGAGCGGAGCCCAACCGGTCCATGGTATGGTGAGTACTAGGCATGTGACAGTATCAGATTTCCATGCTGCGATCAATTTATCAAGGTTTTGCCACGGTATACGGTATTATCACGGTATTAAAAAAATGCAGTGGCCTTGAAATCCATCCTGCTTTTGCACCATGCGACTTACCTGCAGTTCCTGCACTGGCAAGCTTTCTGCGTTTTTATATACGTGGGCCCAGCATTTAAAAACACAGTTTGCGCGTGCAGGAACTGCAGGTAAGTTGCATGGTGCAAAAGCAGGATGGATTTCACGGCCACTGCATTTTTTAAAATTCTGCATGCACCTTTTTTCTGCCGAAAACGCAGGCATAGTAGCCCATTCGAATCAATGGGCTGCTATGCCTGTGCAAATGTGGGTCGCCGACCCGCATACATGTGAACCAGGCCTAAAATTAGCCATCAAGCAGTGTCTGCCCTACCTGGTGAGGACTGGTCCTGGCGCTCAGCTCCGGTCCGATGATCTGGTAATTAAGGGGCAAATCCTTACGGTCCAGAAGTGGTTAAACCTGCAGGAGGACCAGTGTTTTTATTTATAAATTACTTTACTATTGCTTTAGGCCTGGTTCACACGTATGCGGAATGGCGGCCCACATTTGCACAGGCATAGCAGCCGATTGATTTGATGGTGGGAAGAGTACTCTTCTTCCTCAATCCTCCAAAGGTAAGGCATCCCGTAGTAAGCGGGGACCTTCCTTTACCGCTCATAGGCGTTTTTTTCGTGCCTCAGGGGCGCAAGAAAAAGGTAAGGCGTTCATGGCTTCTGGAGGGGCTAAGAAGCCATGGTCAGGCAAGACCAGCCAGTCCGGTTCTGGCGACAAGTCCTCTTCAGCATGAAGGTGTGCCCTCACCCATTTCTGGGGTGGGGGGACATCTGCGCTTCTTTCAGGAACCCTGGACTGTCTTCATTCAAGACAATTGGTTTCACAAATTGATTAGTTCCGGATATAAGACCGAATATCGGTCCCAGCCGGCAGGCAGGTTCTTTCAGTCGAATCTTCGCCTGTCTCCGGATCGTTTGAAGGCTCTCCGGGATGCAATGCAGGATCTCCTTGCTCAAGAGTGATTGTGCCGGTTACTCTGATTAATCGGTTAAACGATTTCAAGGTTTCTATTCAAACCGGTTCACGGTGCCACGAAAAGAGGGCAAGGTGCGTCCAATCCTGGACCTCAAGGCTCTGAACCCTTTTGTGCGGGTGCAGAAGTTTCGAATGGCATCCATTTGGTCGGTGGTAGCGTCTTTAACCACTTTAGCCTTGGAGGATTTGGCTGCTCAATGACCAGGCCCTATTTTGCGATTCGGCACTGCGTGACTTTAACGGACAATTGCGTGGTCCTGCGGCACTGTACCCAAATGAAATTGACATGCTTTTTTTCCTACAAACAGAGCTTTCTTTTGGTGGTATTTGATCACCTGTGCGATTTTAATTTTTTGCGCTATAAACAAAAAAAAAGCGACAATTGTGAAAAAATAACAATATTTTTCACATTTTTTTATATGAAATTTAAAAAAAAAATGTAAAAATGTCAATTTTTTAACATTTTAGAACAATTTGTTTTCTGCTACATATTTTTGGTAAAAAAAAATCGCAATAAGCGTATTTTGTTTGGTTTGCGCAAAAGTTATTGCGTTCACTAACTACGGGAAAGATTTATGTCATTTTTATTGTTTTGTTTTTTTTACTAGTAATGGCGGCGATCTGCAATTTTTTTTAGCGGGACTGCGACATTGCGGCGGACAGATCGGACCCCTAACTGACATTTTAGACAATTTTGGGGTACCAGTGATATTACTACATTATTAAATATAAATATGCACTGTTACTGTAAAAATGACACTGGGAGGGAAGGGGTTAACTGTACTGGTGATCAAGGGGTTAAATGTGCCCCTAGGGGCGTGATTCTAACTGTCAGGGGGTGTGGCTTGTGAAGTAATCACAGAGACATGCGATCCTATACAGCAGGATCACATAGCCTCTGTGATTACTTCAGGGAGAATGACAGACGGCTGTGTTTACATCAGCCGTCCGTTCTTCTCTGTCAGCGGGGGGAGATCGCGAGTGGCCGGCGGCCATCGGAGCTGCCGGTCACACGCGCTGGCTCCCCAGCTAATGAGGGGGGGCGGGAGCGCTCGGCCCCTACAGTCTCCTGAGCGAGCGACGTAGGGCTACGTCGCTTTGCCCAGCAGCGGCTGAGTGCCGCAGTAAATGTACGGTGGGCGGGGCTGAAGCGGTTAAATCAGGGGGATTTTCTGGCCTCCATCGATATCAAAGATGTGTATCTACACATCCCCATCTATGGGGGACACCAGCAATTTCTCCGCTTTGCAGTGGCAGAGGAGCTCCCAGAGTCTTTACCAAGGTACTGGCCCCGGTATTGGCCTTGTTGCGTCAAAAAAGGATTGCAATCCTGGGACATCTGGACGATCTCCTATTGGGAGTGGACACTCACTCGGCTCTGTTGGACAACCTGTCAATTACAGTTTAGACCCTTCAGGAATTCGGGTGGACTATCAATTTAAAAAAATCTGCTCTGACGCCTTCAGTAAGGTAGGATTATCTGGGGCTGACTCTAGATTCCGCCTTGGTGGGGGTCTTTCTTCCCCCGGAAAAACTTCAAAAGTTGCAGGGAGCGATCCGTTTGCTTTTGGAAACCAGTCTGTCCTCACTACGGACTTGCATGACAGCCCTGGGTCTGATGGTATCAACCTTCGAGGCGGTTCCGTTTGCTCAGTTTCACTCGAGACCTTTGCAAAAATAGATTCTTGCCAAATGTAACAGAGATCCACAGTCTTTAGGCAAAATGATACGCTTGAACCGACTCATAAGGTCTGCTCTATCCTGGTGGATCCAGTCGCCAGCATTGTGTCAGGGCAAGTCCTTACTCCCACTGTTTTGGACGGTGGTCACCACGGACACCAGCCTGTCAGGCTAGGGCGGAGTGCTGGGTAAGCTCTGTCCTGGTCGACAGGAGTTTTCCTTACCGATCAATATTCTGGCGTTTAGAGCAACCAAGCTCTGCCTGATCCACTGGACGAATCGGCTACGCGGTTCTCCGGTTCAGGTCCAATCGGGCAATGCTATGGCTTACATCAATCATCAAGGGGGCACCAAAAGTGTTCTGGCAGCCAAGGAGGTGGGCGAGATTCTGGTATGGGCGGAAGACAATGTTCCGGCTCTTTCCACAGTCCACATTCTGGGTGTGGAGAATTGGCAAGCAGATTACCTGAGTCATCAGGTGCTGGATCAAGGGGAGTGGTCCCTTCATACGGAGGGGTTTCATCCCCTGTGTGTCCGGTGGGAACTCCAGAGGTAGACCTGTTTGTGTCTTGCCTCAACAAAAAAGTCCAGAGGTTTGTGGCCAGGTCTCGGGACCCTCTGGCCGACGCCACAAATGCCTTGGTGGCTTCCTTGGAGCCAGTATCGGCTGACCGATGCCTTCCCTCCAATAAAACTCTTTCAGAAAATTCTCCCCAGGGTGGCGGTGGAAGGCATTCCGGTCGTTCTGGTGGCCTCAGACTGGACTCGTCGGTCTTGGTACGCAGACCCAGTAAAATTGGTCGCCGATCCTACGTGGAGACTTCCTCTGAGAGAGGATCTGCTGTCCCAGGGACCGATCTTCCATCCTGCTTTACGGCTGTTTTGCATGGCTGTTGAAAGCCAGGTGTTGAGAAATAGAGGTCTTTCTGACTCTGTGATTCTTACCTATTGAAGGCAAGGAAGTCGACTCCCAGGAGGATCTATCATCGTACGTAGAAATCGTACATTTCATGGTGTGAATCGCTGAAGCTGCACCCTCGCTTGTTTTCTATAGCTAGGGTTTTGGCCTTTTTACAAAAAGGGGTTGAGCAGCGGTTGGCCTTGGGCACTATCAAGGGCCAAGTGTTGGCCTTGGCTATTTACTTTCAACGTCTGTTGGCTGCTAATGCCTTGATTCGCACTTTTATTCAGGGGGTGCGTCATCTGACTCCCCCGTGGAGATCCCCGTTGCCTCCGTGGGATCTCAATCTGGTTTTGTCTGTTCTTCAAAAGTCCCCTTTTGAGAACATTAGAGAGATTTCTCTATTGTTCATTGACGGACGCATCTCTCTCTCATTCATATCAGTAGTGTTATACTGCCCCCTACAGGAGTAGGACACTAGGCAGGAAAAAGTTCTGGCTACGCCTATGGGCAGTCTCGGAGGGTACACCCTCTCTCTTCCTGCATAGGATGTCAGTTTTAATCTGCCTAGTCAGGAGTAAGGACCTAGTGGGCCTAGGGGCCGGGTGAGTGTGCGCTGTCCGCGGTGCTCAATGATCGTGCGGGGGGGGGCCTTGCTTGTTCTTCTGAAGTGGATGGTGCGGATGGGCGTTTGGGGGGCCCCCCAAAGGGCCCCGAATACCGCGATTTTCGGATGGGGCCGCCATTTTGGTGTAGCCTCTGTCTGCTTCTATGGAGGTGGCCATCTTGGTACACCCGTTTTCGGCCATTTTGCTGGAGATTTTTTTGCAGTGAAGGCCGGTGAGAGTGTCTGAAGGACAGTGAGTCTTGAGGGTGGTCTCTCCCTCTCTGTGGCTCTGTGGGGGTCCGTTAGCGCATGCCTGATCTCCGGGGGGCGCTGTAGTGCTGTGGGGCCATTTTAAAAAAAAAATGTAATTTTTTTCATTTTTTTTTTTAAAAGTTGCTGGCGGGTTCCTCAGGTTCAGTATGGACCCTGGGGGCCATTTTTTCCCACCTGACCCCCTCACTGAGGCCGCAGGGCCTTCCGGATCACCACTGTCCGTCTATGCCTTTTCGGCAGTTCGGGACGCATTTGGGCCCGGGGGTGGTGGTAGGTGCGCTAAAACGTTTCTCCACCTACCCCTGCCTCTTCTGATGTCTCGGAGTCTGAGTCTGGCTCAGGCGCCGCAGGCGTGGGCCTGACGTGTGCCTTCCTGCTGGGTCTGTTACCTCACGCCCTGTCTCCTCGGATGATGAGGATGACATTTCCACCTCCCCTGCCGCGACAGGCGCTGGTGGACGCACTGGCTGTTTTCGGTGGCACCCTGCAATTTGGGGGTCACAGCAGTGGCTGCGCCTAGGGCACAGGTGGCATCTGGCACTCACATGCCACCCGGAGCTGCTCATTTTGTTGGCTGCTCATGTAGGAGTGGAACCGTCTGAGACGTTCCCCTGGGGTGTCTAAGCGGCCGTTAGCCGTTGCCCTTTTGGGGGAGTCTCTGGTACAGAGGACTGTTTCCGCCTTTGGTGGACGTATGGTCTCTAGCTGAATGGGACTACCGTTGTTCCGGTGGAGGAATCCCCGTCCTTTAATGACTTAGGGGATAGGATTGCGTGAGCTGTGGCCTGCGCTCTGTGCTCCCTGGCGTAGCTGCACTGGGAACAGTGTTCATGTTTGCCCTTGCCACGCAGACTCGGCCTGATGGGCGGAGTCCCAACACCGCAATTTGGTGTGGGGAATGTCCCTCTTGCTCTGGGGGAGCTGTTGGACCATCTGGCACATGGGCTGCATTTTGTTTGCGATGCCGCGCTGGTCAAGGCTCCCTTGTATAACAACTTGTCGTTTTTGGCGGTGGTTGACTGGAGTCTACTTGACCGGAGTGTTGATCTGCGGATCAAACTTCTAAGAAGGTCTTAATGGATCTCCCTTTTCAGGGGGATCGCCTATTTGGCGCTGCCCTGGATGACACAGGCTGTCAGGGGTGAGGGCCTTCGTCGCAGTCGGGGTTCCTCCCTTTCGGCTCGCAAACAGTTTCTTCATCCCCCGGGGACAGTCGATGTGGCGAAGTCCTTCCAGACTTCCGCGTGGGTTCCAGACGACCCTGGTCTGGCGTACTTGGGTTTGGTTTTTTCCAGACCTGCTGACAAGGCCTACGTGGCCTGAAGGTGCTTCCTCTTCCATCTAGGGGGTCGAGGACCTGCGGCTGGCCCGGATCCCAGGCTGACTGGTTTCAGGAGGTCATGCGGTCCAGTTGCAAGATCGAGTTTCGATCCGGTTATTTCCGGTAAGGTTTTTTCCCTTCCAATGTGCTGCTGTCTCTGGATCGCTTACAGGCGCTCTGTGGGGCAGTTCAGGCTCTGGTTCTACAAACTGGACCTACTGGTCTTTTGTTGGTTCCATGCAGATCACAAATTCAAGTTGGTATTGGTTCGTACGGTGGTGGCTTCTCTACATAAGGGGGCTTCCTGGCCTCCATAGACATCAAGCTGCCTACCTTCACGTCTTGTTATGTTCTGGACAGCTACGGGTTCTCAGTTTTTTGCAGTGGGGAAGGATCTCTTGGTTTGTGGCATCACCCTTTGGTCTCGCTTATGCTACTAGGGTCTTCACGACGGTGTTGGCTCCGGTCCTGGCGCTGTTGCGGCAGCGGGGCGTATCCGCCCTGGTTTCCTGGCCGCTCTGCTTCTCCATTTGGAGTCCCCTACTGACCCTACTGATATGAATCAGAGAGAACTGCGTCTGTCAATGAACTTAAGAGAAAAGGATTATACAGTAAGTCAAAAATCCAGTTTTCTCTGCTCTCTTTATCCCAGAAGGTTGCCTTTCTGGTGGCAATTACTTCTGCCCGCAGAGTGTCTGAGTTGGCGGTGCTGTCCTGTCATTCGCCTTATTTGGTGGTCCATAAGAGATAAAGTGGTACTCCGACCTAATCCGTCTTTTCTTCCTAAAGTGGTATCTAATTTCCACCTCAATGAAGACATTGTGTAGCCTTCACTCTGTCCTAAGCCTAAGCATCCAAAGGAAATTGCTTTGCACTCTCTGGATGTGGTTCGGGCGATAAGGGTTTACCTGATGGTCACTGAGTCCTTTAGGAAATCAGATGCTCTTTTTGTCCTTACTGAGGATTTCGTAAAGGTTTGGCTGAATCTGCTGTAACTATATCCAGATGGATTAGGCAGACGGTTGTTCAGGCTTATTCATTGAAGGGTCAGGTTCCTCCTTTCCCTGTGAGGGCGCATTCTACTAGAGCGGTGAGTGCCTCTTGGGCTTTTCTCCATCAGGCCTCAGCAGTGCAAGTTTGTAAGGCTTGGTCGTCTGTGCACACTTTTACAAAATTCTACAAGGTAGATTTGTTGGCATCTTCGGATTCATCCTTTGACCGCAAGGTTTTGCAGGCTGCTGTTTAATGGAGAATAGTTTGTTAGGGGATTTTTTCTTTCATGGGTGAGCTCCTTTAGCCTTTGGAGTTTACGTTAACTATTTGATTTGCGTTCTCCCAACCCCTCATGCCTACACTGCTTTGGAATCAGGGCTGGCCCAAGACATTGTGCTGCCTGGGTCCGAGAATGAAATGTTGCCCCCTCCCCCCCCAAAAAAAAATTCACGCCCTCCAAGAGGCCCCCACATTCTATAGGACTATGAAAGCAGTCAGAGGAGTGTGAGTGTGTACGGAGTGACAGCAAAAGCAGGACAGAGCAGTAGACACTGGGCAGATGAGCGCACCAGGCTTTCTACTGTCTATAGTGCCACAGTGCCCTGCAGGGCTGCAGGCATGGTACAGAAGAACGCAGGGTGGCGGACATGGTACAGGAGAATGCAAGCTGCGGGCATGGTACAGGAGAATGTAGGGCTGCAGACATGGTACAGGAGAATGCAGTGCTGCGGGCATGGTACAGGAGAATGCAGAGCTGCGGGCATGGTATAGGAGAATGCAGGGCTGCGGGCATGGTACAGGAGAATGCAGTGCTGCGGACATGGTAGAGGAGAATGCGGGTCATCGGGCATACTACAGGAGATGCAGTGCTGTGGGCCTGCAGCCCAGCATTATGGCAGGTAGTGTGGCTGTGTGTGGAGCAGTCTCACTTACCTGTTCCTAAAGGGCGCCTTAGGATTTAAAAATGGCTGGGGAGGCGGAGCTGGAGTGCAGAAGGCTGGAGGAAGCTGGAGGGGCAGAATCCATGTGTGCTGGGGAGGCGGAGCTGGAGTGCAGAAGGCTGGAGGAAGCTGGAGGGGCGGAATCCATGTGTGCTGGGGAGGCGAGAGGCGGAGTTCTGATCAGAGCCGAGTGCCTAGGAAAACCGGAAATCTTGGGGAACCAACGTCGGCACAGGGTCCGCGGCCGGCCTAACATGCACACTGCGCATGCGCCTCCGCCGCTCGGTAAAGTCCATACATGTTCGGCTATTCCCGGAAATAGCCGAACGTTTACGGGCTTTTCCGAGCGGCTGCGGCGCATGCGCAGTGTGCATGTCAGGCCGGCCGCGGACCTTTTTTTTTTTTTTTAGCAATAGCCGAAGAGAAGAGGCGGCCGGGGGCTGCCCCTCTCTAAGTGTCGCCTGGGTCCCATGGTCCCACCGGAAACCCATGGTAGTGCCGGCCCTGTTTGGGATGTCCCAATGGTATAAGAAGTATCATAAGAGCTGCGTCTGTCAATGGACGATAGAGAAAACTGGATTTTTGTAAGAACTTACCGTAAAATCCCTTTCTCTGAAGTCCATTGACAGACGCAGCACCCGCCCCTCTTATATGGGGATGGTTTGTGTCATCTTCTCACTGCTTGCAACGAAACTGGTATGATGGAGCAGGGATTTTGGGGTTATGCCTATAGGGACAGCCCCCGTAGGTGTGGTAAACTGTATTTTTCCTGCCTAGTACTACTCCTGTAGGGGGCAGCATAACCCACTGGTATAAGAAGCATAAGAGCTGCGTCTGTCAATGGAGTTCAGAGAAAAGGATTTTACGGTAAGTTCTTACAAAAATCAATTTTTTTTGTACCAATGAATGATTGTGAAGAGTTCTCGTTGCTGTTGTTTATGAGAGTCTCTGGTTTATTTATTAAATGCATTTATACAGCGCCAATCATTTACATGTTGTACATTCACATCAGTCTCTGCACTAAAGAAGTTTACAATCTAAGGCTAGATTCACACTTCTGTGGTTGGTTGCCACAGTGGGCCTGCACTTGTACCCACAGCTGCACAAAAAACACCCTGCCACTCAGGAGATGCATGCAAATACTTATTAATCCTAATGACATCCCCATGCAATAGAACACTGCAATCTGCGTTTTTATTGCGGCCGCATTTTCTGAAAAGGTGCACGGACCTTTTCCCTGTGTTTTCAGTGGATACAGCAGCCCATTCAAATAAATGCACTGCTGTGCTCAAGCAAAGCAGCCACAAGGAAACTGCATAAGTGTGAATCTAGTCTACGTAAATATGTTCATACATGGATCAAAATTTGGCTGGTTCAGCAGGGACTCACTGAATTTCGAACCCCATATGGGCAGGCTGCTTGTACAGAATTCAATCTACTGATTGACTACTGTCCAACCTTTCTGTCAGATTTTCCCAACTCAATCAGTGCTGCAGGTTATAGCTGGCAGCGCTGATCAGTGTATTCTGATGGCAAGTCTCCTTGCTGTCAAAAAACAATACCTCAGTGGAAGATGCCCCCATTCAAATCAATTACTTTTTTTTTTTCATTCAACTCGCTGGTTGAACAAAAAAGAAAAAAAAAAAAGACTCATGCTTGAGCTTCTTAAGGCCCCTTTCACATAGGTGAGCTAATAACATCCACTCTGTTTTTCAGGTGGACCTGATTGGAAGCTCCATGTTAGTCAATGGGTGGCTGAATGTAAATGGATGCAAGTTCATTTACATCCAGTTATCTCCGAGTTCATCCAGATGTGAAAAAAAAACAAAGGTTTGACCTAACGTGAAGGATTGGAGGTTGTCTGATGTAAAAGGACGCAATATCTTACATAGACCACCATAGATCTAACATGGGCTCCCTAGACCCAACATGGAACCCCTGCATCTAACTTGGTCCCCTTTGATCTAACATGGGCCCCCCTGGATCTAACATGGACCTTCTAGGTCTAACATGGGCCCCCTCTGGATCTAACATGGGCCCCCCTATTAGATCTAACCTGGGGTCCTCCTATTAGATCTAACCTGGGGATCCATGTTAGGGTCCTGAATAGTGTTGAGCGAACACGGACTGTATTATTCGTGTTCGTACCGAATAATTGGATTTTTTTTACCCGAACACGGACACGGACACTTTACTGTATGTTCGGGTAAAAATCCGTGTTCGGTCGTTTTATTTCCGGGTTTTGCATGCTTTGGCGCTCTTTTCATGGCGGGCTTTCAACAGCCAATCAACAATCGTTTAACTGGTGTGCCTTAAGCCATCCCAGCCATGCCTGCAAATGTCTTAGTAGCTGTGATTGGCCGTCTGAAGCATGTGACCAAGTCTTTATAAGTTCGAGGCAGCCGCCGCAGCAGCGTCATTCTGCTGCTTAGCTAAGGGACAGAGCACACATCAATGTGCTGGCTGCTGATTAGGGAAAGATAGGCAGGAAAAAACCATTTGTGTCCGGATAGAATTGAGGGACAGGTCGGAGTGTTTAGGCAGGGCGAGTTGTAGGCATTTTAGGGATAGAGTCTGCTGAATTATAGGGTCAGTGTCTTCTACAAACTACAATCGATATTGCTGTGTGGGGGGTGGGGTGAATCTGCACTCAATCCTGATCTACGATCTCTTCTCAATCCTGTTAGGGACAGAGTCTGCTGAATTTTAGGGAAACTGTGTTCTACAAACTACAATCGATATTGCTGTGTGGTGTGGGATTGGAGATAGGCAGGTGTCAGTGATCCACATCCATTTTTCTGTGTGTGAGCTGCAGTGAACACAATCTTTTTGGGCTGCAGTGAACACAATCTTTTTGGGCTGCAGTGAACACAATCTTTTTGGGCTGCAGTGAACACAATCTTTTTGGGCTGCAGTGAACACAATCTTTTTGGGGTGCAGTGAACAAAATCTTTTTGGGGTGCAGTGAACACAATCCTTTTTGGTGTGCAGTGAACACAATCTTTGTGGGGTGCAGTGAACAAAATCCTTTGTGGGGTGCAGTGAACACAATCTTTTTGGGGTGCAGTGAACAAAATCCTTTTTGGGGTGCAGTGAACAACATCCTTTTTGGGGTGCAGTGAACACAATCTTTTTGGGGTGCAGTGAACAAAATCCTTTGTGGGGTGCAGTGAACACAATCTTTTTGGGGTGCAGTGAACACAATCTTTTTGGGGTGGAGTGAACAACATCCTTTTTGGGGTGCAGTGAACAAAATCCTTTTTGGGGTGCAGTGAACAAAATCATTTTTGGGGTGCAGTGAACACAATCTTTTTGGGGTGCAGTGAACACAATCTTTGTGGGGTGCAGTGAACACAATCTTTTTGGGGTGGAGTGAACAACATCCTTTTTGGGGTGCAGTGAACAACATCCTTTTTGGGGTGCAGTGAACACAATCTTTTTGGGGTGCAGTGAACACAATCTTTGTGGGGTACAGTGAACAGAATCTTTGTGGGGTGCAGTGAACACAATCTTTGGGGGGTACAGTGAACAGAATCTTTTTGGGGTGCAGTGAACACAATCTTTGTGGGGTGCAGTGAACACAATCTTTTTGGGGTGGAGTGAACAAAATCATTTTTGGGGTGCAGTGAACAACATCCTTTTTGGGGTGCAGTGATCAAAATCCTTTTTGGGGTGCAGTGAACACAATCTTTTTGGGGTGCAGTGAACAAAATCCTTTGTGGGGTGCAGTGAACAGAATCTTTGTGGGGTGCAGTGAACACAATCTTTGGGGGGGTACAGTGAACACAATCTTTTTGGGGTGCAGTGAACACAATCTTTGTGGGGTACAGTGAACAGAATCTTTGTGGGGTGCAGTGAACACAATCTTTGGGGGGTACAGTGAACACAATCTTTTTGGGGTGCAGTGAACACAATCTTTGGGGGGTACAGTGAACACAATCTTTTTGGGGTGCAGTGAACACAATCTTTGTGGGGTGCAGTGAACACAATCTTTGGGGGGGTACAGTGAACACAATCTTTTTGGGGTGCAGTGAACAACATCCTTTTAGGGTGCAGTGAACACAATCTTTGTGGGGTGCAGTGAACAACATCCTTTTAGGGTGCAGTGAACACAATCTTTGTGGGGTACAGTGAACAGAATCTTTGTGGGGTGCAGTGAACACAATCTTTGGGGGGTACAGTGAACACAATCTTTGTGAGGTGCAGTGAACACAATCTTTGTGGGGTGCAGTGAACACAATCATTGTGGGGTGCAGTGAACTCAATCTTTGTGGGGTACAGTGAACACAATCTCATACTTCTGAAGATTTGAGGGTGCTGCCTGTTCCATACTCCCCCTACTCCTCATCTAGCCTTTTAGGGGTACAAACAATAGTAATTGGGGCCTAGTGTGGTTGTGTACGTGTGATATACATACACTTTTTTTGGATCATATTTTCTATTCCGCTATTTAATCAAAAACCTTTGGGGATCAGTTAAATTGGGGGATAGTCTGTGTTGGTACGTGTGAGAGAGATCCACCTTTCCAAGTTGTTGGGGTTCATCTCATACTTCTGAAGGTTTGAGGGTGCTGCCTGTTCCATACTCCCCCTACTCCTAGCCTTTTAGGGGTACAAACAATAGTAATTGGGGCCTAGTGTGGTTGTGTACGTGTGATATACATACACTTTTTTTGGATCATATTTTCTATTCCGCTATTTAATCAAAAACCTTTGGGGATCAGTTAAATTGGGGGATAGTCTGTGTTGGTACGTGTGAGAGAGATCCACCTTTCCAAGTTGTTGGGGTTCATCTCATACTTCTGAAGGTTTGAGGGTGCTGCCTGTTCCATACTCCCCCTACTCCTCATCTAGCCTTTTAGGGGTACAAACAATAGTAATTGGGGCCTAGTGTGGTTGTGTACGTGTGATATACATACACTTTTTTTGGATCATATTTTCTATTCCGCTATTTAATCAAAAACCTTTGGGGATCAGTTAAATTGGGGGATAGTCTGTGTTGGTACGTGTGAGAGAGATCCACCTTTCCAAGTTGTTGGGGTTCATCTCATACTTCTGAAGGTTTGAGGGTGCTGCCTGTTCCATACTCCCCCTACTCCTAGCCTTTTAGGGGTACAAACAATAGTAATTGGGGCCTAGTGTGGTTGTGTACGTGTGATATACATACACTTTTTTTGGATCATATTTTCTATTCCGCTATTTAATCAAAAACCTTTGGGGATCAGTTAAATTGGGGGATAGTCTGTGTTGGTACGTGTGAGAGAGATCCACCTTTCCAAGTTGTTGGGGTTCATCTCATACTTCTGAAGGTTTGAGGGTGCTGCCTGTTCCATACCCCCCCTACTCCTCATCTAGCCTTTTAGGGGTACAAACAATAGTAATTGGGGCCTAGTGTGGTTGTGTACGTGTGATATACATACACTTTTTTTGGATCATATTTTCTATTCCGCTATTTAATCAAAAACCTTTGGGGATCAGTTAAATTGGGGGATAGTCTGTGTTGGTACGTGTGAGAGAGATCCACCTTTCCAAGTTTTTGGGGTTCATCTCATACTTCTGAAGATTTGAGGGTGCTGCCTGTTCCATACCCCCCCTACTCCTCATCTAGCCTTTTAGGGGTACAAACAATAGTAATTGGGGCCTAGTGTGGTTGTGTACGTGTGATATACATACACTTTTTTTGGATCATATTTTCTATTCCGCTATTTAATCAAAAACCTTTGGGGATCAGTTAAATTGGGGGATAGTCTGTGTTGGTACGTGTGAGAGAGATCCACCTTTCCAAGTTGTTGGGGTTCATCTCATACTTCTGAAGGTTTGAGGGTGCTGCCTGTTCCATACTCCCCCTACTCCTCATCTAGCCTTTTAGGGGTACAAACAATAGTAATTGGGGCCCAGTGTGGTTGTGTACGTGTGATATACATACACTTTTTTTGGATCATATTTTCTATTCCGCTATTTAATCAAAAACCTTTGGGGATCAGTTAAATTGGGGGATAGTCTGTGTTGGTACGTGTGAGAGAGATCCACCTTTCCAAGTTGTTGGGGTTCATCTCATACTTCTGAAGGTTTGAGGGTGCTGCCTGTTCCATACTCCCCCTACTCCTAGCCTTTTAGGGGTACAAACAATAGTAATTGGGGCCTAGTGTGGTTGTGTACGTGTGATATACATACACTTTTTTTGGATCATATTTTCTATTCCGCTATTTAATCAAAAACCTTTGGGGATCAGTTAAATTGGGGGATAGTCTGTGTTGGTACGTGTGAGAGAGATCCACCTTTCCAAGTTGTTGGGGTTCATCTCATACTTCTGAAGGTTTGAGGGTGCTGCCTGTTCCATACCCCCCCTACTCCTCATCTAGCCTTTTAGGGGTACAAACAATAGTAATTGGGGCCTAGTGTGGTTGTGTACGTGTGATATACATACACTTTTTTTGGATCATATTTTCTATTCCGCTATTTAATCAAAAACCTTTGGGGATCAGTTAAATTGGGGGATAGTCTGTGTTGGTACGTGTGAGAGAGATCCACCTTTCCAAGTTGTTGGGGTTCATCTCATACTTCTGAAGGTTTGAGGGTGCTGCCTGTTCCATACTCCCCCTACTCCTCATCTAGCCTTTTAGGGGTACAAACAATAGTAATTGGGGCCCAGTGTGGTTGTGTACGTGTGATATACATACACTTTTTTTGGATCATATTTTCTATTCCGCTATTTAATCAAAAACCTTTGGGGATCAGTTAAATTGGGGGATAGTCTGTGTTGGTACGTGTGAGAGAGATCCACCTTTCCAAGTTGTTGGGGTTCATCTCATACTTCTGAAGGTTTGAGGGTGCTGCCTGTTCCATACCCCCCCTACTCCTCATCTAGCCTTTTAGGGGTACAAACAATAGTAATTGGGGCCTAGTGTGGTTGTGTATGTGTGATATACATACACTTTTTTTGGATCATATTTTCTATTCCGCTATTTAATCAAAAACCTTTGGGGATCAGTTAAATTGGGGGATAGTCTGTGTTGGTACGTGTGAGAGAGATCCACCTTTCCAAGTTTTTGGGGTTCATCTCATACTTCTGAAGATTTGAGGGTGCTGCCTGTTCCATACTCCTCCTCCTACTGCTCAACCATCCTTTTAGGGGTACAAACAATAGTAGTTGGGGCCTAGTGTGGTGGTGTACGTGCGAGATACATACACTTTCTTTTTGATCATATTTTCTATTCCGCTATTCAATTAAAACCTTTGGGGATCAATTCAATTGCGAGATAGTCTGTGTCGGTACGTGTGAGATCCACCTTTCCAAGTTGTTGGGGTTCATCTCATACTTCTGAAGATTTGAGGGTGCTGCCTGTTCCATACTCCTGCTCCTACTGCTCAACCATCCTTTTAGGGGTACAAACAATAGTAATTGGGGCCTAGTGTGGTTGTGTACGTGCGAGATACATAGACTTTTTTGATCATATTTCCTATTCCGCTATTCAATAAAAACCTTTGAGGATCAATTGAATTGCGGGATAGTCTGTGTCGGTACGTGTGAGATCCACCTTTCCAAGTTTTTGGGGTTCATCTCATACTTCTGAAGATTTGAGGGTGCTGCCTGTTCCATACTCCTCCTCCTACTCCTCATCCATCCTTTTAGGGGTACAAACAATAGTAATTGGGGCCTAGTGTGGTTGTGTACGTGCGAGATACATACACTTTTTTTGATCATATTTCCTATTCCGCTATTCAATAAAAACCTTTGAGGATCAATTGAATTGCGGGATAGTCTGTGTCGGTACGTGTGAGATCCACCTTTCCAAGTTTTTGGGGTTCATCTCATACTTCTGAAGATTTGAGGGTGCTGTCTGTTCCATACTCCTCCTACTCCTCATCCATCCTTTTAGGGGTAGAAACAATAGTAATTGGGGCCTAGTGTGGTTTTGTACGTGCGAGATACATACACTTTTTTGGATCATATTTCCTATTCCGCTATTCAATAAAAACCTTTCTAGGGCAAGATCTTAAATTACAGAAATATGAGGAGACCGTCAAATAAGGGCCGTGGCCTGGGTCGTGGTGCTGCTGGTAGAGCTCCTGTTGCAAGGAGAGGACGTGGTCGATCTGTGCCAGCTACACGCACAAGTGAAACACCTTCCTCAAGTGTGAGTAGGCGACAGAACCTGCATCAGTATTTGGTAGGGCATCAAACGCCCCTAGAAGTGATGAGGCCAGAACAAGTTGAGGCGATAGTAGATTGGTTTGCTGCTGACAGTGCCTCCAGTTCCTTCACATTGTCTCCCACCCAGTCTACTGCAGAAAGGTCAGAGTTGGCACCTGCAGCCAATGTCCAACCGTCTTTCACCTCACCCCCTTGCAAATCAGGCCAGCAGTCTGAGCCCCAAGCCATACAGCAGTCTCTTATTCTTTTTGAGGACTCTGTCAGCAGGGTTTCCCAGGGCCATCCACCTAGCCCTGCCCCAGAAGTGGAAGAGATTGAGTGCAGCGATGCCCAACCACTTATTTCTCAAGATGAGTACATGCAAGGATCATCACAGCACGTCTCCGATGATGACGAAACGCAGGTGCCAACTGCTGCGGCGTTCAGCATTGTGGAGACCGACAAGGAGGGCAGGGGTGAAGACTGGGTGGAAGATGATGTGGAGGACGATGAGGTCCTCGACCCCACATGGAATGAACGTCATGCAGGTGACCTGAGTAGTTTGGAGGAAGAGGCGGTGGTCGCACAGAGCCACCAGCACAGCAGAAGAGGGAGCAGGGTGCAGAAGCGGAGCGGCCGTGCCCTAGACACTACGCCCGCTACTGCCCAACGCAGCAAGGGAACGAGCGCACCAAAGTCAGCTCAAAGGAGTTCTCTAGCGTGGAAGTTCTTTAGAAAATGTGCTGATGACAGGACACGAGTGGTTTGCACCCTGTGCAATCAGAGCTTGAAGCGAGGCATAAACCTTCTCAACCTGAGCACAACCTGCATGATCAGGCATCTAAGTGCAAAGCACGAGCTGCAGTGGAGTACACACCTTCAAAACCAAGAAACGTCTCTGGCTCATCCTGCTTCCTCTTCTGCTGCAGTCTCGGCCGCTCCAGCCACATCTGTAGTGATACCGGCACCTGCCACCCCGCAAACAGACGATCTGTCAGCAACACCACCACCTGGGTCACCAACAACCATCTCCACAATGTCCCGTGGAAGCGTTCAGCTTTCCATCTCCCAAACACTTGAGAGGAAGAGGAAGTACCCCCCTACCCACCCGCGATCCCTGGCCCTGAATGCCAGCATTTCAAAATTATTGGCCTTTGAAATGCTGTCATTCCGTCTGGTGGAGACGCACAGTTTTAAAAACCTTATGTCGGTGGCTGTCCCACAGTACGTCGTGCCCAGCCGCCACTACTTTTCCAGGCAAGCCATCCCTTCCCTGCACAACCAAGTGGGGGAAAATATCAGGTGTGCACTGCGCAACGCCATCTGTGCCAAGGTCCACCTAACTACGGATACGTGGACCAGTAAGCACGGTCAGGGGCGTTATATCTCCCTAACGGCACACTGGGTAAATGCAGTGGCGGATGGGCCTGAGGCGGATAGCAATTTGGCGCATGTCCTTCCACCACCGAGGATTGCAGGGCGCTTCAGTTTGCCTCCTGTTCCTAACTCCTCCTACTCCGCTTCCTCATCCTCTACCGCCTCCTCATCCGGACAGCGTAACACCTTCACCACCAACTTCAGCACGGCCAGGGGTAAACGACAGCAGGCAGTTTTACAACTTGCCTGTTTGGGGGACAAACCACACACCGCGCAGGAGTTGTGGAGGAGCATGGAACAGCAGACAAATGAGTGGTTGCTGCCAGCGAGCCTCAAGCCCGGCCTGGTGGTGTGCGATAACGGGCGAAATCTCATAGCAGCTCTGGGCCTAGCCGGTTTGACGCACATCCCTTGCCTGGCGCATGTGCTGAATTTGGTGGTGCAGAGGTTCCTTAAAAACTACCCCGATATGTCAGAGCTGCTGCAGAAAGTGCGGGCCGTTTGTGCGCACTTTCGGCGTTCTCACCCTGCTGCTGCTCGCCTGGCAGCGCTGCAGCGTAACTTCGGCCTTCCCGCTCACCGCCTCATATGTGACGTGCCCACAAGGTGGAACTCCACCTTGCACATGCTGGAAAGACTGTGCGAGCAGCAGCAGGCCATAGTGGAGTTTCAGCTGCAGCACGCACGCGTGAGTCGCTCTGCGGAACAGCACCACTTCACCACCAATAACTGGGCCTCCATGCGAGACCTGTGTGCCTTGTTGCGCTGTTTTGAGTACTCCACCAACATGGCCAGTGGCAATGACGCCGTTCTCAGCTTAACTATCCCACTTCTATGCCTCCTTGAAAAAACAATTCGGGCGATGATGGAAGAGGATGTGGCACAGGATGAGGAGGAGGAGGAGGATGAAGAGGTAACATTTCCAAGGCTTTCAGGGCAGTCATTCGCAAGGGGCTCCGAGGGTGGGTTCCTGCACACGCAAACGCCAGGGACGCAATTGTCCAGCAGGGGCACAGTTCTGGAGGATGAGGAGGATGAGGAGGAGGAGGAGCTGGAGGAGGAGATGGAACCATGTTCACAGCAGGGTGGCACCCAGGCCAGCTCATGGCCATCACTGGTGCGTGGCTGGGGGGATACAGAGGACACGGACGATACACCTCCCACAGAGGACAGCCTTTCGTCGCCTCTGGGCAGCCTGGCACACATGAGCGATTACATGCTGCAGTGTCTCCACAACGACCGCCGAGTTGCCCACATTCTAACTTGTGCTGATTACTGGGTGGCCACGCTGCTGGATCCCCGTTACAAGGACAACGTACCGTCCTTAATTCACTCACTGGAGCGCGATCGCAAGATGCGCGAGTACAAGCGCACGCTGGTAGACGCCATGCTGCTGGCATTCCCATCTGACAGCGGGGCCACAGTGGAAGCACAAGGCAGAGGAGGAGGAGGAGGAGGTCGCCAACGCAACCAGGGCACCGCCAGCACCTCAGAAGGCAGGGTTAGCATGGCCGAAATGTGGAAAAGCTTTGTCAGCACGCCACAACAAACAGCAGCACCAGCAGCTCAGATGGAACGTCTTAGCAGGAGGCAGCATTTTACCAACATGGTGGAGCAGTATGTGTGCACACGCCTACATGTAGTGAATGACGGGTCTGCCCCCTTCAACTTCTGGGTCTCCAAATTGGGCACATGGCCTGAGCTTGCCCTTTACGCCTTGGAGGTGCTGGCGTGCCCTGCAGCCAGTGTATTATCTGAACGGGTATTTAGCACGGCTGGGGGCGTTATAACAGACAAGCGCAGCCGCCTGTCCAGAGACAATGTGGACAAGCTCACGTTCATTAAAATGAACCAGGCATGGATCCCACGGGACTTTTCCGTACCTTATGCAGAATAGCAATGGATACCGACCTTACCCACCCATTGTTCCATTTTTGCTCTTTCTCACTCTTTTGGGGTGTACCCTCATTTAAAATTTTTGAAAAGAAGCAGTGTTGGCTACCTCGTCCTCCTCCTCAGGGCCAGATTAATGTAGGGGCTATTGGAGCTGCAGCTCCAGGCCCCTACCTTTTATATAGGCCCCGGGTTGGCCATATTCACTGTTACCGCTCTTCTGTCACTTGTAAACACAGAAGTCTGGCTTCTATGCTCGCTTCCCCAGGCAGCACCCTCAGAACCTCCCCACACAGCGTGAAGGCCGGACAAGGAGGGACAGTTGGCGATGCATGGATGTGTTTATGGGCTTCAGAGACAGCATCCCATGTTGAATTAGGCATGCATGGCTGCACCCTTCCTCCTCTGGGTGCATGGCAAGGCACGGCCCTTAAGGCCCTTCAAAATCCTCAGCACCAAGCCCATGATGCTGTTAATCCGGCCCTGGTCCTCCTCCACCGCCGCTTCCACCTACACCGCCCATAGGTGTGCGCAGCCTATTGCATTAAGGTGTGCACCCCAAAGTTGAAATACACATGCATGTGTTTGCCAGCAGGGAGAGTAATGTATCGGGGCCATGTACCTGTAGGCAAGGAGAAATAGAGCAGAGCAGGTCCCAGGGAGATCTTTCCCATCTCCTCACTGGCAATGCTATGTGCCCTAGGTGATTAGGGTGTGCCCAGGCACACCCAGCACACCCTGTGCGCACGCCTATGTCACCGCCACATCCACCACCACCTCAACCTCCCTCCTACTCCATATGGGCCTCGTCCTTCAGAGATGAAGAAGAACATTGTTTTATTTTTCTGTTTTTTTTTGTTGTTTTAAGTTATTTCCCTATCCACATTTGTTTGCAGAGCACTTGCCATGCTCTTAATTACGTTTTGCTGCCATTTGCAGCACTCTAGCCCTTTCCTTTGGTGTTTTAGAGCCATTTTAGTGCCTTAAAGTTCGGGTCCCCATTGACTTCAATGGGGTTCGGTGTCCGGGAAAAGTTCGGTAAAAGTCCGGGACACGGACCCGGACTTTTTTTTAAAGTTCGGCCGAACCCGTCGAACACGGACATCTAGGTGTCCGCTCAACCCTAGTCCTGAAAGCTCATGCAGCAGAAAACTGAGCAGTCACAGATGTCACAAAAGTGACATCAACCGTTTCTTGCTCTGATTCACCAGGGGATCTATTCATGGATCTCTGCTGATCAGACTGGACATGGCCATGTAAAAGGGGCTTTAGTTCCCAATCTCACATATATATACACTTTATACACACACATCATAGGGCCACTTTAGACAGCAGGCAGTTACTCAACCAAGCATGTCTTTGGAGCGTGGGAGATACCAGAGTACCAAAGGAAACCTATACAAGCACAAAGAGAACATGCAAACTTCATGCAGATAATGTCCTGACCAAGATTCAACCCAAGGACCCCAGTGCTGCAAGCAGAAGTGTTAACCACTAAGCCCCTGCACTGCCCAATATGTGGCTTATTCAGTCGTTTCACTCTTGGCGCTCAAACTGAATTTTGTATGGCTGCACTTTTCTATTTATCTGTAATCCACCCAACCAGTTTAAACTGGTCTGTGACTGTTTATTAGTGACTGATGATACTTTAAGGGTTAACAAAAATCATACATTTAACCATATTTTATTCACATAAGGATTTACATTTTGTAAGGGACTTGAAAATTTGTACTACACATCAATTCTACAAAATAATTAATTTCAGCAATAAATCTTAACTGAATTTACACAGTGATATTCCATCCCCCACCTAATAATTCAATACAGAATACAAGGTAACACAATTAAGACAAGTCAATCCAGTGTCAACTGCCTCCAGCAGTCACCAGGGACCTTATTAACGCTGGAGCGATATTCTTCACATATACTAGACATTTGTAACGGTTTCACTGCCATTGAATTTAAAAACACAGCGCAAACTGAAACTCCATAATTAAACATCGAAAAAAATGGGTACAAAATGCATCCAATGTACCTAAAAACCACCAAAGTGCTGATAGTGCATTAACTAATATGATAAATCCACCTTCCATAAAATACATATAGTGCAACAATCATATATAGTATCTCACAAAAGTGAGTACACCTCTCAGATTTTTGTAAATATTTTATTATATCTTTTCATGTGACAACACTGAAGAAATGACACTTTGCTACAATGTAAAGTAGTGAGTGTACAGCTTGTATAACAGTGTAAACTTGCTGTCCCCTCAAAATAACTCAACACACAGCCATTGATGTCTAAACTGATGGCAACAGAAGTGAGTAGACCCCTAAGTGAAAATGTCCAAATTGGGCCCAAAGTGTCAATATTTTGTGTGGCCACCATTATTTTCCAGTACTGCCTTAACCCTTTTGGGCATGGAGTTCACCAGTGCTTCACAGGTTGCTGCTGGAGTCCTCTTCCACTCCTCCATGACGGCATCAAGGAGCTGGTGGATGTTAGAGACCTTGCGCTTATCCACCTTCCATTTGAGGATGCCCCACAGATGTTCAATAGGGTTTAGGTCTGGAGACATGCTTGGCCAGTCCATCACCTTTACCCTCAGCTTCATTAGCCAGACAGTGGTTGTCCTGGAGGTGTGTTTGGGGTCATTATCATGTTGGAATACTGCCCTGCGGCCCAGTCTTCGAAGGGAGGGGATCATGCTCTGGTTCAGTGTGTCACAGTACATGTTGGCATTCATGGTTCCTTCAATGACTGTAATCTCCCCAGTGCTGGCAGCACTCATGCAGCCCCAGACCATGACACTCCCACCACCATGCTTGACTGTAGGCAGGACACACTTGTCTTTGTACTCCTCACCTGGTTGCCGCCACACACGCTTGACACCATCTGAACCAAATACATTTATCTCGGTCTCATTGGATCACAGGACATGGTTCCAGTAATCTATGTCCTTAGTCTGCTTGTCTTCAAAAAACTGTTTTCCTTCTTTCTCGTGCATCTTTAGAAGAGGCTTCCTTCTGGGACGACAGCCATGCAAACCAATTTGATGCAGTTTGCGGCATATGGTCTGAGCACTGACAGGCTGACCCCCCCCCCCCCCCTCTTCAACCTCTGCTGGCAACACTCATTTCCCAAAGACAACCTCTGGATATGACGCTGAGCACGTGCACTCAACTTCTTTGGTGGACCGTGGTGAGGCTTGTTCAGAGTGGACAAGAAAGGTGTTCTGTTCAGGTGTCAGAACTAAGGGTGGGTTAGATGGTCAGTACAAAAATATAGGGATTCAAAAGTAAAAAGTAAACATAGCAATTTATTGTGAAATAGTATTATCTTGAGTTTTTTCAGTACAGATATAGGCTCAGCCTTTTATATGTGACCAGTATAAACACAAAAAACATACATAAAAAACAAGACATACAACATGAAACATTAAACATTTAACAAGGTACCGGCCGGTGCATAATATGACATCATTAGGGTATTTTTAATCAAAATTAAATCATTCTGGCGGTGTACACCGTTTTTATATTCTCCTATGATGTGTGTCTGTGGACTTGTGGGGGAAGTTATTAATCAATAGTTTTTTGCTTGAAAAAGCAGGGTGGGTGGGGGTCCGGGGTGTTGGGTAGCTGGAGTAGTTCCTTCTCCACTTAGGGTATTTACACAATCCGAGGTTTTGGCAGTATTTTTTCTCCTTTACTCCGAGTCTATTCTATGACTCGTGGTTGGATCGGCAATTGCCTAGATTTCTAACTGCTTCCCTCTTAAGGTGTAAATGGAAGGTCAGGTTTCAGCGGGTCATTGATTTGGGGATAGCTCGTATTTATGTTGGGTATGTCCTTATTGAGCTTATTGTTTTAGGAGGTTTTGCTGAGTGTATCTCCTTTTTATGTTTGCGGCATTGGTGGAGGGGTGTCAGGTGGTTTGAATGTCCCGCCGTTTCTCGGGGACTATGCAGAGTGTGTGTCTGTGTGGCTGTATTGCGGGATGCCTCAGTATTTGTCCCCGCCTCATCAGAGACACTCTGTCAGCCGAACGGCTGATTCTTCACCCCTCTTCCTGGACGGTTTTGTGTTTTCACTTACCTGACCTCCGACTCCTTGCCGCACTGCTCTGTCTTCTGTCCTCCGCTGAGATGCCGCTGAAGTGCCTGGTCCGTGCGTTGCTTCCGATCCTCCGGCTCCGAGTAGCTCCCCTGCTGTCCACGTCTGTGACACTCGTTTGTTGCACTGGTCGGGAGTGATGACGTCAACGCGTTTCGCTTCTCCGATTGGCGTAGCTTCGTCTGGACGTAATCTAACCCGCCTCCTGTGCCCTTTTAAATACATGTCTTCACAGGTGATCGGGTTAAACATTGATTGAATACTCGGGGAGTTTTTTTGTGTGAATCAAGGTTACACATCTGCTGATTTGTTAAAGGATTTTACACCTTCATATATTCAAAGGCATAGCATACTCAATTAGATGGTTTTGCAAACTTATTCAATTTTTACTAGCCATGTTTCTAAAGAGTCTCTGTTTGTTTTTAGTGAAAATTCTTTTCCTCTTTCTCCTTGTCTTTATGGACGATATTGCTGCGTGTCTGTCCATGTATGGCAATTTTTAATTGTTTAATTTTTTATCGTTCCATACATAGTTTTTTTCCCCGGGCTTAAAACGGGGACTTTGAGGAGAGGGGGGGGGGGGGGAAGAACAAACACATACTTGAACATGACTGAGTATCAAGACTTATTGACAACAATGACACTAACTCATATACTGGTTTCTTTTGATAAAGAGGGGGAACATGTATATTTTTTATATTTAAATTTTATATTTAAATTTTTAATTATTATTGTTGTTCTAAGTTCTAGTTTTTGATGTGGGGATAGGTTTATGTTGGATTATTTGGTTCTGTTCTCTCTTTGTCGTGTATGGCTTACTTTGTTGGGATATGATTGTTTGACGCTTTATTCACAACATTCTCTGATGGGGGAAGTTTTTAATTTCCTCTTTCTTTTGATTTTGTTATGCTTTAGTGGTTCCTATCATCTTTCCAGAAACACCTGGAAGTTCATTTCTGTATTTAACCCATTGGGGGTAAGGCTATTTAAATTAAATATCCACCATTTTTCTTTTTGCAACAAAATTCGGTCGAAGTCGCCTCTTCTGGGTGAGATTTTTAGTTCGTAAATTGCTTTAATCTTTGTATCTTGTAAGTTTCCGTTATGGTACTGGGTGTAGTGCCTGGCTAGGGGTTTATCCGGATTCTTTTCCCGTATCTCTCTCATATGTTCTCCAATGCGTATTTTTAGTTGTCTCTTTGTTTTTCCAATGTAGTTTTACTTGCATGGGCATGTTATCATGTAGATTACTTTTGTTGTCGCACAGTTTACTAAGTTGCGGATTTTATATTCTTTTTCCCCTGTGGCATCGTGGAAGGTGTCTGTCCTATCTATATATGGGCAGATTTGACATCTACCGCATGCGAACATGCCTTTACTTCTTGGGGTTCTCATTAGCCATGTATCATCCACTTCCTTTGAGAATTCGGATCTAGTTAGTATGTCTTTCAGATTTCTTGCTCGTTTTGCAACCATGTTTGGGTTGGGGCCTACTATCTCTTTTATGCTTGGTGTATTATTTAGGATGCCCCAGTGTTTCTTTAGGGTCTCACGTACCGCTTCCCATTGTGTTCCATATTGAGTGATGATTCTTGTTGTTCCAATGACGTCTTTTTTTACTGGGCTTTTTCTTATCAGAAGATCTTTTCTTTCTCGTTTGCTTGCTTTCTCTTTTGCTTTCCTCAGTTGTTTGTGCGAGTATCCTCTCTCCCGGAATCTCCTATACAGATCTTTGCTTTCCTCATAGTAGTCGTTTTGTTTTGAACAGTTCCGTTTGATTCTTAAAAATTGGCCTGTAGGTATTCCGTTTTTTAGCCATTGAGGATGGTGGCTATCAGCCTTCAGTAGGGTGTTTGCTGCTGTCGCTTTGCGGAAAGTGTTTGTTGTCAGTCTATTGTCTTGTTTGCTGATCCATAGGTCTAGGAATGATATCTTGGTTTGGTCATAGGTATAGGTTAGATGTATGTTCCGGTTGTTCATGTTTAGGGTTTGGATAAATGTGTGTAAGGTCTCAATGTCCCCTCTCCAGACCATTAGCACATCATCTATATACCTTAACCAAGTTTGTGCATATCTTTTGTATATTTCATTCGGGTATACCAATTCTTCCTCCCATAGACCCAGGTGTAGGCATGCGTAAGCCGGCGCCCAAGATGCTCCCATAGACGTGCCTTGGATTTGCTTATAGTATCTGGAGACGAACTGGAAGTTATTGTTGTCTAGGGCAAATCTGATAAGGTCAGTTAGGAATTCATTTTGATGGCTAAATTCTGCATAATGCTTTTCCAGGAAGCTTTCCACTGCTTTTATTCCCCATTCGTGGGGTATTGAGGTGTAGAGGGATTCGACGTCTATGCCTACTAGCCAGGTTTGATCTTCTGTTGTTATCTTGTCAATCTTTTCCAGTACATCTCTTGTGTCTTGGACATAGGACTCAAGGTTTGTAACCATTTCCTTTAATAGTGCGTCTAGGTATTTCCCTATCTTTTCTAGTGGTCCATTAATTGCTGATATGATAGGTCTTCCAGGGGGATCCACTAGGGATTTGTGCACTTTCGGGATTATATAGAATACCGGGATATTGTAATCCTTCACACTGATGTATTCGGCCTCTTGCTTAGTAAGTAGGCCTTCCTCCTTGGCCCATTTGATTTTTTCATTGAGTTTCTTCACGACTTCAGGGAATGGGTTGTTATCCAGTCTCATGTATGTATCTGTTGCATTTAGTAGTTGCAGGGCTTCTTTTTCATATTTTGTTGCATCCATTAGGACCACGTTGCCTCCCTTGTCGCTTCGTTTTATTATGGTGTTTTTTGACTCATTTAGTTCCCTGATAGCTTGTCGCTCTTCTTTGGATATGTTGTCTCCTCCTATATATGACCAGTCAATCTTATGTAGGTCAGTTCGTATTTGGTCAAGGAAGACACTTATCCATCTATTCTTGTGTAGCTGGGGCATGTTTAGGGATTTTATCCGTATGTTGGATTTCCTGAATCTCTCATGTTGGTCTTCTTGTGAGATGTCCTCATTTTCTTGTAACAGTGAGTTTAGGATTTCTAGGATTTTTTTGTCATTTTCATCTTGGGGTTCATCATCTTCTCTTGGTGTCGTTTGGTTTCTGTATAATGATCGTAGATATACTTTACGTAGGAAAAGTACTATGTCTTTAAATACAGTAAATTCATCCATTGTTGCCTTGGGTGAGAATGACACTTTTTTTGTTCTGAGTGGAACCTGTCCTGTTAAACCACTGTATGGTCTTTGCCACCGTGCTGCAGCTCAGTTTCAGGGTCTTGCCAATCTTCTTATAGCCTAGGTCCTCTTTATGTAGAGCAACAATTCTTTTTTGCAGATCCTCAGAGAGTTCTTTGCCATGAGGTGCCATTTGGAACTTCCAGTGGCCAGTATGAGAGAGGGAGAGCGATAACACCAAATTTAACACACCTTCTCCCCATTCACACCTGAGACTGACGAGTCACATGACACCAGGTAGGGAAAATGGCTAATTGGGTCCAATTTGGACATTTACACTTAGGGGTGTACTCACTTTTGTTGCCGGGGGTTTAGAAATTAATGGCTGTGTGTTGAGTTATTTTGAGGGGACGGGAAATTTACATTGTTATACAAGTTGTACACTCACTATTTTACATTGTAGCAAAGTGTCATTTATTCAGTATTGTCACATGAAAAGATTGAATAAAATATTTACATAAATGTAAGGTATTTTTGTGAGATACTGTACATACATTGTGCAAATAATAGTCCAACATTATAGGACAAGCAAGTAGCCAGTGAAAGTCCTCAATTTGAAAGGAGAAATAAAGTGCTTTCATGCTGGAAATTTTAAATCAATATGGTGACAAGCATGTGGCCAGTGAAGATTTCTTGATAATACTCAAGGTGCTTCTGTGCCAAGTGCTGAAAATATTGGATATCTCATGCGGTGCTCAGTGTTCCACTCCCCAGCAGCAAAAACACTTATCAGATACTATGGACCCCTTAGCCATATAGTATGTGGGTCTAGCAGGCTTTTTCTGGTAAGTTAGACCAGGTTCATTTCTTGTACATCCTTGCCAGGACCATGGCTCATAGATGCAAAGAAGAGGGTTCAAAGATAGTGTAATACGTCCTTTTTTAAGTATAGGCAATAAAATATACACTTGCAATCATGTAGACATCAATTCTCAATAAATCTGAACATGAACAAGGGCAGTTGTAACGATCTAGCCAATTCAAAAGCGGGCGGCGGGACCTACACTCAGCGTGCGTTCCAATATGCGTACCACGGACAACCGGATGTGATGAACTGAGAGACCGGAAACCACGTTGATGCGTTTCGCCCCTCCCACAGGGAGTTCTCAAGGTCTTTGCGTATATTAAATTTATATGAAAAGAAAAGTGCGCTGGTCTGTGATATGCTGCTCCCAGATGAAAAAATATTAAGTGATAGATAATGAGTGGTGCGCTATATCAATATAATGTGTATATTCCAAACAATAAACAATAAATAAATGCAACCTCAAAATATAAACAAAATATATTGGTGCAAAATATATATGGTGTGAAAGTCCCAAGACACAACCGTGTCAATAGTAGGACCACCGACAGTGGTGTATTGGTGACAGGTGATGATTAATTCAAATTGGTGACTTGAAATTCCCTCCACCTGCTGGAATTCCTCCTTACCGGACGGAATAGGGTAAGTGCTTTTCTATTGTAAAAATAAACGATACCGGTGCTCAAACCAAACAGAGTGCTCCCCACTGTGCATTCACAAGAGCCCGTCAGGCTTCTTACCAGATAAATAGGGATACCATGCACTGCTCACTGCTCTCAGATCCAACCGATACTAGCAGCCACAATGGATGTAGAAGTCATGTACCGCTCTACTGTTCTCAGTCGGGTAAGTTTCTAAATCCAGACAGTGCTCATGGCCACTTGTTATGAGTGATTAAGAGGATCCTTTCACTCCGACATCACATGTAAAAGAATAACTGCCCATGGTGCATTACCCTTGATATTGCTTTATTGAAATACAAGATTGCACTTACATGTATGAGGAATGAACTTCACAAAAAGATTACAAAGCGTTGAGGGATTCCTATGTTTTGCCTGGGTCCGGCTGCAGCTCGGATCCTAAGCGACGTGGTGACGGCACGCCTCCTGCCTGACGCGTTTCCGCCGATTGGCTATCTTCAGAGAAAGGAGGTGAAACGATCCTCTTAATCACTCATAACAAGTGGCCATGAGCACTGTCTGGATTTAGAAACTTACCCGACTGAGAACAGTAGAGCGGTACATGACTTCTACATCCATTGTGGCTGCTAGTATCGGTTGGATCTGAGAGCAGTGAGCAGTGCATGGTATCCCTATTTATCTGGTAAGAAGCCTGACGGGCTCTTGTGAATGCACAGTGGGGAGCACTCTGTTTGGTTTGATCACCGGGATCGTTTATTTTTACAATAGAAAAGCACTTACCCTATTCCGTCCGGTAAGGAGGAATTCCAGCAGGTGGAGGGAATTTCAAGTCACCAATTTGAATTAATCATCACCTGTCACCAATACACCACTGTCGGTGGTCCTACTATTGACACGGTTGTGTCTTGGGACTTTCACACCATATATATTTTGCACCAATATATTTTGTTTATATTTTGAGGTTGCATTTATTTATTGTTTATTGTTTGGAATATACACATTATATTGGTATATTAAATTTACTATTATATTGTACTGATATATATATATATATATATATATATATATATATATATATTATATACAGTATCTCACAAAAGTGAGTACACCCCTCACATTTTTGTAAATATTTTATTATATCTTTTCATGTGACAACACTGAAGAAATTACACTTTGCTACAATGTAAAGTAGTGAGTGTATAGCTTGTAAATTTGCTGTCCCCTCAAAAAAACTGCTGACAGTTAAGTTAAAATGTCCAAATTGGGCCCAATTAGCTATTTTCCCTCCCTGGTGTCATGTGACTCGTTAGTGTTACAAGGTCTCAGGTGTGAATAGTGAGCAGGTGTGTTAAATTTAGTGTTATCGCTCTCACTCTCTCATACTGGTCACTGGAAGTTCAACATGGCACCTCATGACAAAGAACTCTCTGAGGATCTTAAAAAAAGAATTGTTGCTCTACATAAAGATAGCCTAGGCCAAGAAGATTGCCAAGACCCTGACACTGAGCTGCAGCACAGTGGCCAAGACCATACGGCGGTTTAACAGGACAGGTTCCACTCAGAACAGGCCTCACCATGGTCAACCAAAGAAGTTGAGTGCACGTGCTCAGCTTCATATCCAGAGGTTGTCTTTGGGAAATAGATGTTTGAGTGCTGCCAGCATTGCTGCAGAGGTTGAAGGGGTGGGGGGTCAGCCTGGCAGTGCTCAGACCATACACTGCACACTGCATCAAATCGGTCTGCAATTGCATTGGTCCCAGAAGGAAGCCTGTTCTAAAGATGATGCACAAGAAAGCCCGCAGTTTGTTGAAGACAAGTAGACTAAGGACATGGATTACTGGAACCATGTCCTGTGGTCTGATGAGATCAAGATAAACGTATTTGGTTCCGATGGTGTCAAGCGTGTGTGGCAGCAACCAGGTGAGGAGTACAAAGACAAGTGTGTCTTGCCTACAGCCAAGCATGGTGGTGGGAGTGTCATGGTCTGGGGCTGCATGAGTGCTGCCGACACTGGGGAGATACAGTTCATTGAGGGAACCATGAATGCCAACATGTACTGTGACATACTGAAGCAGAGCATGATCCCCTCCCTTCAGAGACGGGGCTGCAGGACAGTATTCCAACATGATAACGACCCAAAACACACCTTCAAGATGACCACTGCCTTGCTAAAGAAGCTGAGGGTAAAGGTAATGGACTGGCCAAACATGCCTCCAGACCTAAACCCTATTCAGCATCTGTGGGGCATCCTCAAACAGAAGGTGGAGGAGTGCAAAGTCGCTAACATCCACCAGCTCCGTGATGTCATGGAGGAGTGGAAGAGGACTCCAATGGCAACCTGTGAAGCTCTGGTGACCTCCATACCCAAAAGGGTTAAGGCAGTGCTGGAAAATAATGGTGGCCACGTAAAATATTGACACCTTGGGCCCAATTTTGACATTTTCACTAAGCGGTGTACACACTTTTGTTGCCAGCAGTTTAGACATTAATGGCTGTATGTTGAGTTATTTTGAGGAAACAGCAAATTTACACTGTTATACAAGCTGTACACCCACTACTTTACATTGTAACAAAGTGTCATTTCTTTAGTGTTGTCACATGAAAAGATATAATGAAATATTTACAAAAATGTGAGGGGTGTACTCACTTTTGTGAGATACTATATATTAAATTAATATATTGAGTATATTAAATGAAAGGAACCATTCAGCTATATTATTAGTGTCGGCTACATAATAGTAGTTATAGTAGTAGTAGTAGTAACTATTACTAGTAGTAGTAATAGTAGTAGTACATAATAGTAGTTATACCTGTTGTACCTGTTATATACCGACAAAGAAGATAATGACAAGCAGGAGATATGTGCCCAATGTGAGTATGCATGTGGGTTAGGTGCAGCGTGATGCGGCGGGCAGTAAGCACACAGAGTCCAGGTTCAGCAATAGTAATAGGCTCAGTTTACACCTAGTTTTTTTGCTTTTGATCCATTTCTGCAGTACTTTTTGCTGTGTGTTTTGTGTTTTTGCACATGTGATTTTGCCGTGATTTGAGGTTTTTTGGGCCAGTTTGATGTTGGACAAATTAAAAACTGCAAAACGCAAATTGCAGCAAAATCGCGGTAAAATCACAGCAAATGCGATTTAAAAAAGTAACCCTTTCCAAAAATGCAGCAGCTGAAAAAAGCATAGATGTGAATGTGTCCCATAGGAAACTATGTTAAATGTACTAAAGTGCAGTTCTGCAAAAAAGCACCAAATAACGCATAGGCATAAACCGGGTTGTATACTTTAGAAAGTCTAACCATACACAAACAGGCCCAGAGGGGAGGAAACTGGCATGGAACCGCTTACAGAGTGTAACAATGATGGGATAAGAGACTGGAGACCTGAAGATGCCAACAGCATCTGCCATGGGGAACGGAATGTTGCCTGGCTAGTCCGAACCCAAAGGGGAGGCTTTGTGAGAGGTTGGCCTAACCTCTGCACTTTTCCTACTCCTCCAGAATCTTTCCTAGACTCTAAGCAATGTCCGGGATAGATAGGTATCCTGTCCCTATGCTAGCCACTTGCAAAATGTGCACCAAGCCCAGGAGTCAGGGTCTAAAATACTCTGAATGACCGCATCGGTCATGTTGCCGCATCGACACCTGCTTTAACCCTTAAAACGTCAACCCATCACTCATCGCATCTGGTTGCTGGGCTATTAAGGTGTGGCCCCTTTTATTTAACGTATGAAATGGTGGATTTTCCTGCGCTAATCAAAAGGTTGTAATAATTAATGTGCAAAACTATTTAAAAAGAAAGCTGCTGCACAAAGGAATCATAGAAAAAACCCAAATAAATTGAAATCAAAAAATGTGCTGCGCTATAGTGCAGTGAAAGTTAATTCACCAGAAAAACAACTGTGATAATAAAAACACTTGTGTTTGTGCAAAAACAGAAACAAAAACCTGAAATTAATCAGTATTAAAAGTATTATTAAAAGGATAAATTGTGCAAAAAAATATATCTGTATTCACCTGTATCATAAACCATGCAGTGCAAAATACAAAAAATAAAGAGACAAAAGGATATTTTAAATCCTAGTTAGATCCCAATAAAAGTCCATGTATTGAAGCACAGAGGAAATTCCAAGAAGATCAGCCACAGAATCCCAGGAAGTGCATCCACACAACTCCTTATGAAGATAGGGAAGTCACCGGTGTGAGAATCACCCAAAGAAAACAAATGGCTGCTTACCAAAGAGAGTTGGTCTCTCAAACTAATGAGTGGACCAAAAACAGCTTGTGTGTAATACCAAAGATGGCCACAGGATGTCTCCTTACAGGCTCAGTAGCGATATCCACATGATAGGGAAGAGATTATAAGGCAGGGACATAGCGTAACTCCGTATTAAAAGTCATTTATTTCAATAAAAAGCAGATAAAAACACTCACATTTTAGTTATGATCCCAAGGCATATAGCGGTTACAAGTTGCTACGCTGGGAGCGAACGAACATCTCCCACGGTATCAGTGTCAATGGTAGCCGGCTGTTGGGGGCGTGGTCACGTCACGTCTGAGTCACCCGACCGGTTTCGTCATACGCTTGACGTCATCAGGGGTGTGACTATCAGACGTGACTCCACGCTTATGTACCCCATATTCATAAGGCGGGCGGAGCCACGCATGTCTCGTAAACATCTATATAGAAGGGCGGAAGTAAGCACTCCGAGTGGCCTCTATAAGGGCGGAAATATACCGCATATATTTACATAGCAAGAGCGGAAATGAGCACTCTGCATCATATCTGTGAGGGCGAAAAAAGTCTGAAGATAGTAGGGAGAACTTCTAATGTCACTGGGACTAGTTGATTACAATATATATTATATTTAATACGCTTGTGAAGCTTCAAAAGATTTACCAATTGATAATTGTATATCTATAGGATGGCATAAAAAGTGGCAAAATAAATAAAATAAATTATATGTGACTAATTTAATCGAGAATTAAAGTGATAATATGCAAACGCAATCTAGTGGGCAAAAGTGAATTATACAAAACTAGTGAAAAAATGATGTTTAAAAAGTGAATATACAAAAACAAATCAAGGTGCTTAATCCCGATCCTATATAAATACAAATGGTATATATATATATAAATTTAGACAGATAGCCTGGAGATGTTCGTCCCGTACATTAATCATACTATCAGCAGTACAATGAAAATTTCATACAATATGACTGTAAAACCTCACATAATATCACATAAAGGTTCCTAAAAAATACAAGTAAAATATGCATATAATATACAGATAAAAACAAAGAGAACCAAAAGCCATTTTTAGCTGTTATTAATAAAAATGTTTACGTCCCATTCTACATTCAAGCCGAATGGCACGTAGGATTTAAGACAGTGTATCCATCGTGTTTCAGCCCGTGAGATTTCCCTCTTGGCATTGGAACCTCTCCAATGAGGGGTATATTTGTCTATTGCTGTAAAAAAGGTATGTTTGGGATTTTTGTGATGACATAGACTATAATGTTTGGACACGCTGTGTCCAGGGAAACCTTTTCTTATATTTCCTACGTGTTCGCCGAGGCGAACCTGTAGGGCCCTGGTGGTGCGGCCAACATACTGTTTCCCACATTTACATTGTAACATGTATACTACATTTTTAGTGCTGCAGGTGATGAAAGAGTTAATTTGATATTCTTTCCCAGTCTGTGTTGAGAGAAATTTCTCAATCTTTCTCCCCTTAAAGCTATTTATAGCGCAAATATTACATCTGCGGCACGGGTAGTATACTTTTAGTTCAGCAAAAAAAGTAGGCTTCCTAGGTACTTCTATTGTGTTACGGGCTATTTGATGTCTCAAAGATGGAACACCTCTGTATGCTACCACAGGTTGATCGGGTAAGGTTGGACCTAAAATGCGGTCATTTTTCAACACAGGCCAATGTTTTTTAAGGATATTTTTAATAAGGTAGTGTTGTGTAGAAAAGGTGGTTAGAAATATGTCTTTGAATTTATTCTGTTCAGAGACATCACGCCTTTTCGGGACCAACAGAGTATTTCTATCAATATTGGCTACCTCATTAAGGGTATTATCAAGAGTTTGTCTGTCATAACCCCTATCGATAAATTTATCTCTTAAATCCGAAGCCTGTTTTAAAAATTCACTGTGGTAAGTACAATTGCGTTTTAAGTGTATAAATTGGCTTTTTGGTACGCCCTTAAGCCATGCCTGATGGTGGCAGCTATCCTTTGGAATAAAACTATTCCTGTTGTTTTTTTTTAAATGGGTCCTCGTGACAAGGGAACCCTTGTCATTAACATTAAGGCCCGACATAAAGTCATCCAAGGAGGCGGAGTCGCCATCCCATAGGAGGAGGACGTCGTCAATGTATCTTTGCCACAAAACCAGTTGGGGGGGCGATTACCAAAAACGACATCCTCCTCCCACTTCGCCATAAAAAGATTTGCGAGGCTAGGCGCAAATTTAGCGCCCATGGCGACTCCGCGATCCTGTAAATAATATGTGTGGTTAAACCAGAAAAAATTATGTGTCATGGCAAACTTGAGTATTTGGAGAACAAAATTTCTTTGCTCTGCCGGTACTGAGCCATCCATTTCTAAATAATATTTGGCTGCCTCTAAACCATGGTGGTGGGATATGATTGTATACAGTATAGCGAATTCACATCCGCGGTCGCTAGTATGTATCCATCCCTCCAGGTGAGGTCTTGTACAAGATTTAGAACATGAGTCGTATCTTTTAAATACGATGGCATCTTGGTAACTAGTGGCTGAAGGAATTCATCAATATACTTTCCAATTCGGGAACACAAAGAGTCTATGCCACTAATGATAGGGCGTCCTGGAGGTTTTACAGGAACTTTGTGTACCTTCGGTAGAAAGTATATAACCGCTAATTTAGGAGCTAAGGGAATGAGAAAAGTTTTTTCTTTCTTGTTGAGAATGCCCGCATTATATGCTTTATCGATTAGAATTTGGAGTTCCCCCTTATATTTAAAAAGTGGGGTTATTTTTTAAGATTTTGTACGTGTCCCTGTCGTCCAAGATCTTTTTCATTTCTGAAATATAGTCTTGTTTGTCCATAACGACCACCCCCCCGCCTTTGTCGGCGGGGCGGATGACAATATTTCTGTCGTTACAGAGCTGTTGTAATCCTACCTGTAATGCACCAATGGCTGGTGGTTTCTTAATGTGTATCTTCTCTACATCTTTAATCACTAAGTCTCTGAAGACCTGGACAGAAGAAGAGGATCCTCCAGGAGGGTTGAAAAGTGAAGCATTAGATAATGAGGCATGAATGTATCCACTATCATTATTATTTAAGGTCGAGTGGGTGGGGTTTGTAATTAGGTATCTTTTGATATTAATCTTTCTTACATATTTTTGAATGTCTATAAAGGTATTAAACTTGTTTAGAATTTTCGGAGGTGCGAATTTCAGGCCTATGTTGAGGACCAGTTTCTCTTCCTCCGAAAAAAATACCTTTTTAGACAAATTGAAGATACCTATGTCCGTTACACCCGTCTTCTTTTTCGACCTCGTGCGCCTCCCCCCTCTGGTCCCTCTCTTTGTTCTGGATCTCGTTGGTAAGAATAGTTCTCCCTGTGAAAATCCATAGAGTATTGTTCTCTATTTTGATTGGGATTATGTGATTGAGGGGGGGGGGGGGTCCTGAAGATTGTGAAGGCCTCCTTGGGGAATATAGAGTTTCTGGGCGTGGTTCCCTATTATGGTACCATCCCTGGTTAGGAGTATGTGCCGGGTGGTGGGTAATAACCCTATTAACACTGGGAGTGTCAAATTCTTGATCCTCCAATGGCGCATAACGATTATGGGTTGGAATGGGTCCACCCCTTCTTGGTGTGAAATTGCGATAATTTCCATTTCGAGGGGTGAAATTTGGGTTGGAGAAATACCCGTTCCTCGTTTGAGGGGGTCTTGGTGAATACCAATTATTTGAGGGGTGTCTTGGACCCTGATTACTCCAGTTAGGGGGTGGTGGTCTCTGATAGTTATATTGATTATTCCCAGATTTATTTGGGCGTGGGGCCCCCCTCCTCCTCTGTTCCCTTGTTGATTTTGTCCTCTTAGGGGGGTATTGTTCCCTTTATGGGATTGGGGGTTGAGGGCAGTATTAATAGGTAATTCCATGGGTTCTTCTTGATTAGAGTCCCCCCACCGCAGTATTTTGTGGCCTATCACTTTGCCACTTGAAGACTGTGTTGTTTTTATAGTCGGAGGCCACTCCTCCGAAAAAATGGTCCCTTATTCCTGGACTGGATTGCTCACGAATCGGGATACTACTTCAGGTAGTGTCCTTTCTTATATAAAACCTTCATTTTATCCAAGCAAACAGTACACTAATACAATCCTTATTTTTACTTTTTAGACATATATCTAAGCTCCTGATGAACGGACGGAGGTCCATGAAACGCGTCGAGCCTACGATTACTCAGATATATATATATTTTTATACGTCTTTATGCATTATGACACATCTTAGACTGTGAGCACACAGAGATTATGAGGTCTTATTGTACTCATTTATGTTAGAGAGATCCGTATGTGATCCGACAAATATTGCAACTGATTTGTATTCAATTGTATCAATTTGTGCTATATCTCTGTGTGTATTATGCCAATCAAATATTTTGTCACGTCGTGAGGGGGCGTACGGGGGCGTAGTCAGACGTGACGTGACTACGCCCCCAACAGCCGGCTACCATTGAAACTGATACCGTGGGAGATGTTCGTTCGCTCCCAGCGTGGCAACTTGTAACCGCTATATGCCTTGAGATCATAACTAAAATGTGAGTGTTTTTATCTGCTTTTTATTGAAATAAATGACTTTTAATACGGAGTTACGCTATGTCCCTGCCTTATAATCTCTTCCCTATCATGTGGATATCGCTACTGAGCCTGTAAGGAGACATCCTGTGGCCATCTTTGGTATTACACACAAGCTGTTTTTGGTCCACTCATTAGTTTGAGAGACCAACTCTCTTTGGTAAGCAGCCATTTGTTTTCTTTGGGTGATTCTCACACCGGTGTCTTCCCTATCTTCATAAGGAGTTGTGTGTATGCACTTCCTGGGATTCTGTGGCTGATCTTCTTGGAATTTCCTCTGTGCTTCAATACATGGACTTTTATTGGGATCTAACTAGGATTTAAAATATCCTTTTGTCTCTTTATTTTTTGTATTTTGCACTGCATGGTTTATGATACACGTGATATATTTTTTTGCACAATTTATCCTTTTTAATAATATACTGATTAATTTCAGGTTTTTGTTTCTGTTTTTGCACAACACAAGTGTTTTTATTATCACAGTTGTTTTTCTGGTGAATTAACTTTCACTGCACTATAGCGCAGCACATTTTTTGATCCCTTTTATTTCACGCAGGAGAACGAAGCAGCGGAAGCTCCCAGTGCCCCCCCCTTCCAAATATCAACATGGCGCCCAGGGAACGTGCCCCTTCTGCCCCTTCCTTCCCTTTCCTTATCCTGCACTGCCCTAGCATAGCCCTTAATGTTGTGGTCACAATTACATGCAAAGCTGGTGAGATAAATATTTGGTAAGCCATATCTGACAGAGGCGGTGATATGTTTGCTAGTCACTTAACATGACATAATATATTGCATGTATCTAATGGCAGTTAGTCACATTAAATTGAACTTGGAAGATGTTTCATAGCTTGTCCAAATCTTCAGTTCTAATGAGTGTCAGGAAATTTCACCAGCATACCCGGTAGGATATAAACTTTAGCAACCCCAAAATTAGTTCTGGCTCCCTGTAACCATTGTGGTTGTGTTGATTGTTTTGGCCTGTTCTATGCTTCAGTAGTTTGCAGGATTGACTGCTTCCCCCTGATTAGTCCAGAAAGCTCTGGGCATTAGTGGGCAGGAAGAGTCTATTCAGTAACTATTATTCATACAGCTTTGGCCAATCCTTGGGGAGGGTTGACCAGATGGTAGCTGGGAGCCTGTATAAATACTATCACATACCTGGTGTTGGAGGCCAATGGAGAGAGGGCTCTCCGGACAACTGCTTAGAAGATCCCATGGTGCTGATTTTTGGGGCAAGGTCAGATGAGTCTGCGCATGTAAAACTTTTAAGATTGACATCACCTGGTCTTCCCAGACAATGATTGAGAACAATCCATGACACTGGCAGGTTTCAGCCTTGCAAAGGGGGCAGTGCATGCTATAAATTCTGCAGGGTGCCCAAACTTTTGCAGACACCATTTTTTTGTTTTCTCTAATTTTGAAAGTGTCAACGATGGAAATAAAATCAAACTTTTGTTGAGATATTATAAGAATGTCTAATCTGTAATTTGATGCCTTTTGGAGATTTTTCCATCCTTCCTTGGCTTCTTTATGCACATTAATACAAATTTTTACCTGGGGTGCCCAAACTTTCGATCCCCACTGTAAGTATTCACAGCCTTTGCTATGGAACTCAAAATTGAGGTCAGGTGATCCTGTTTCCACTGATCATCTTTGAGATGTTTCTACAACTTGATTGGAGTCCACCTGTGGTAGATTCAGTTGATTGGACATGATTTGGAAAGGCACACACCTGTCTATATAAGGTCCCGCAGTTAACAATGCATGTCAGAGCACAAACCTAGCCATGAAGTCCAAGGAACTGTCTGTAGACCTCCAAGACAGGATTGTACAGAGGCACAGATCTGGGGAAGTGTACAGAAAGAATTCTGCAATGTTGAAGATCCCAATGAGCATAGTGGCCTCCATCATCCATAAATGGAAAAATTTGGAACCCCCAGCACTCTTCCTATAGTGGGGCGCTCGGCCAAACTGAGCAATTGGGGAAGAAGGGCCTTAGTCAGGGAGGTGACCAAGAACCCCGATGGTCACTCTGACAGAGCTCCAGCCTTTATCTGTGGAGAGAGGAGAACCTTCCAGAAGAACAATCATCTCTACAGCACTCCAACAATCAGTCCTGTATGGTAGAGTGGCCAGACGAAGGCCACTCCTTAGTAAAAGGCACGACAGCCCATCTGAAGTTTGCACCTGATGGACTCTCAGATCATGAGAAACAAAATTCTCTGGTCTGATGTAACAAAGATTGAACCCTTTGACCTGAATGGCAAGCTTCATGTCTGGAGGAAACCAGGCACCGATCATCACCTGGCCAATAACATCCCTACAGTGAAGCATGGTGGTGGCAGCATCATGCTGTGGGGATGATTTTCAGCAGCAGGAACTGGGACACTAGTCAGGATTGAGGGAAAGATGAATTCAACAAATGTAAATAGACATCCTTGATGAAAACCTGCTCCAGAGTGCTCCGCACCTAAGACGGGGCAAAGGTTCATCTTCCAACAGGACAACTACCCTAAGCACACAGCCAAGATAACAAAGGAGTGGCTACAGGACAACTCTATGAATGTCCTTGAGTGGCCGAGCCAGAGGCCAGACTTGAACCCCATTGAACATCTCTGGAGAGATCTAAAAATGGCTGTGCACAGACACTCCCCATCCAACCTGATGGAGCTTGAGAGGTCCTGCAAAGAAGAATGAGAAAAAGTTCCCAAAAATAGGGGTGCCAAGCTTGTAGCATCATACTCAAAAAGACTTGAGGCTGTAATTGGTGCCAAAGGTGCTTCAACAAAGTATTGAGCAAAGGCTGTGAATACCTATGTACATGGGATTTTTTTCATTTTTTATTTTTAATAACTTTGCAACAATTTCAAACTTCTTTCATATTGTCATTATGGGGTATTGTTTGTAAAATTTTGAGGAAAATGAACGTAATCCATTTTGGAATAAGGCTGTAACATAACAAAATGTGGAAAAAGTGAAGCGCTGTGAATACTTTCTGGATGCACTGTATACTATATATACACAATAAAGTGCTTTGTAAAAAAGACTATACCCAAAGGGGTAGAATATTTTCAAAACACAATCCCCAATAAATGAATAATGTATTCATAAAAGATGCACAAAGTCCCATTTGATAATAAAGTGCTATGTACGAGAAAAAAAAAAAAGACCTTGCACCAAAGGCAGTGATATAGCTAATCAAATCCTCCAAAAAAGAGAACTGGTTTTCCACCGCTGTGCGCACCCGAAATGGCAAGCTGCTTAACAGATTCTCTGACCTCTGAAGGAAGGAGGTCTGGCTGCGCAAAGGGTAAAAAATCCCACATGGATGGATGGATAAGTAATAGCGCTCCAACTTAAATGTTACTGCACGTTTCGGCAGTCTCAGTATGCCTCAAACAGTTTGCCAGCCCAAAACATGTAAGAGGAGGAAGACCTCCAATTGTATAGTACTTAACGCCAGTATTTATTTAAAAAACAAAATATATAGAAGACAAACATTTCTCTGACTGCAACACTTGATCGACACTTTAGCGGGTGTGATGACATCACCGCTGTATCTCCGCCCAAGTTCTCTGTTGCCCGTGTGACGACGTCTCATCTGACGAAACGCGTCAAAGGGAGAAACAGCCATGCCGTCATCACGCCCGCCGAGGTGTCAATTTTTAGTGTTGCAGGCCAGCATTCATTATTTTCCTCGAAATTCTACAAATAATACCCCATAATGACAACGTGAAAAAAGTTTGTTTGAAATCTTTTTAAATGTATTAAAAATAAAAAGGAAAAAAAATCACATGTATATATGTATTCACTTATATAAGTATTAACATTTTGAATAGAACACATTTAAATGGAATTCGATTACAATTAATATTCAAATTCTATTTGAATTTTCCAAATTCAGTCGAAGTTCAATTTGACCGAATTCAGAAAACGTGCATGGATTCGAATAAATGAAATTAATTCTGAAAATTAATTAAATTAATTGAACTAGTTAAATGAATTTTTGTAAATAGCGGTTTGAAACTAAACAATTTTTTTTGTTCTGCACATGTCTAGTTTCAGGCTCTCAGATGTCATCACGCACAATGTATTAGCAGCGGTAAGCCTCCATTTGAGAACCACTGTCAGTTATTATTAGAAAACAGCGGCCCACAGCCTCTGAAGTGTTTTTCATTTACAGAAAGGAAGAGCCACAGTTTTAATTAATTCCATAAATGGAGTGTACGACTAAGCTCAGCGACTAGGGAGCCTGCAGGTATCGTAGTCACGTACTGCATGGAATACAGGCAAACCTACAGGAATGACAGGATGGTTTTTCTTTTTTACATGAATATTTAAAAAAAATGTTTTGTACAAGGAATGTAATAGCCTAACAAGGCCAGGAGGCAATTTTTTTCATGGGGTTTCCAGACCTTATAGCTGTATATGCATTATGCAGCATGGGATCTATTTCATTGCTGGTCTCATGAGATTTGGAGTTGTCACCATTGTGCTGCTCACTATTTTCCTTGCTGAAGGGAAGGCTGTATTGAAAGACCTGCAGTGCAAATATTTTCCTCCTGCTTCATTCGTTCTGTGGTTAAAAGCTGTCAGAAGTAGGATTCAAACCCATGCCTCCAGGGGAGACTGCGACCTGAACACAGCGCCTTAGACACTCGGCCATTCTGATTTGTTGAGCACATACTTAGGGTAAGACAAACAAAGCTCATGTATAATAAAGAAAATGACCAGCGCTATGGACTGTTAAACGTGAAAAGATGTGAAGTGAAAAGAAAGGTGTAAGCTGCCACCAATCAACCCTCGGGGTGCAAGGGTGAATGTGAGAGAATTAGTGAGTGACGATTGGTATCGGCGCTACCTTATATGTGATTAGACATTTAGAAAAATAAATTATATACCAATGTGACCCAAATACTTGTGGGTGTAAACTCAGTGAGAAAATAATAGATGGTAAATAAAATTATTTATTAAGACAGTACAAGGTTAAACCAAACTCAAAACCAAAGAAATGTGATAGTGAGTAAAAAAACAAAAAAATCAATCATAAAATAATTATTGAGAGATGGCATCTGTTCCCACTGACAGGGGAATATTAGATGATAACAGCCAGGGCATGAAATGCCTGCATGTATGTGCCAAAAAGTGTGTGATTATCCAATAATAGTGAGCATCATAAAGTAAAAGTGAAAGAAATGAATGTGCTAATCCAAAGACACCACTAGGTGGCGTGTTGATAATACGACCTGTGAGTTGTCCACACTGACTGTGTGGTTAAGGGGATCTTTACTCCGTTTCCAGGGGAGCAGTGAGCCGATGTTCTTGCTCTAGATGCTCCAACAGAGAGAAAACCCCATAATAAATAAAGAGTAAATGCAGTAGGTAGAAATCCGATGTGCACTCACTCGTTATGTTGATCAGGATCAGATAAAACAGCTCGCGCCGGGATGCTTCCGCGTTCCACGGCCCTTGGCTCCTTAACCGGAAGTGACGTTGTGTCGTACAGACTCCGCCCCTTAAGCAAGGCGCTTCCGGGAAGCCTGGCTTTCTTTGGAGGATGCGGGCATTGATCCCACTACCTCTCGCATGCTAAGCGAGCGCTCTACCACTTGAGCTAATCCCCCTTTGCTAAATTTTTTAAGCAAGGCGCTTCTGGGAAGCGTGGCTTTCTTTGGAGTATGCGGGCGGAGTCTGTACGTCACAACGTCACTTCCGGTTAAGGAGCCAAGGGCCGTGGAACGCGAAAGCATCCCGGCGCGAGCTGTTTTATCTGATCCTGATCAAGTATTTGGGTCACATTGGTATATAATTTATTTTTCTAAATGTCTAATCACATATAAGGTAGGGCCGACACCAATCGTCACTAATTCTCAAACAAAGCTCATAGGTTAATAAAATGTGCCAGTAACTCTGCTGAGGCCTATGGGCCAGTTCACACCATAGGAACGCAGTCTGGATGCGTTCTCAATGCTTTCCTGCATGCATGTTTTTGATGCGTTTATGGTGCGTACTTGATTTGTTTTAGGTGTGTTTTTGATGCAGTCAAGTGCATTTTACCCCTCTTTTTTTCTTAACCTTAAGGCTCTGTTTACATCTAGGCATTCCTGGATATCAGGTCGATGCGCTGCGATTCTGCGCACGATACCGAATCTGGGCAAACCTTCCAATGGCACCTTGATAGCAGCGTGATTTTGTCACGATTGTCAGCTGACAAATCGCAAGGACAAGAACTTCTTTCGGGCGACAAGCGTCCTGTGATTATGTTTGCGTGATTTTACCGTGATTAGTCAGGCGACAATCGCGGAAAAATTTCACTGCGATCGGGGATGCATTGGAAGTGACAAGGTTTGCATGGGCGTCCCGGGATATACTGTGATTTGGGATCGCGGGCAAAGTCGCTGCGATTCTGCCTGCAATCCGGGAACGCCTAGATGTGAACGGAGCCTAAATAAGGACATGTGTGTTGCACTGTGTTTCCGGTGCGTTTTTGGTGCATTTTCCCGTGTTCCTGTACAGTCCAGTGCGGAAAAAATGCAGCATGTTTTCCTTTTTTTTTTTCTGGAACTGGAACGCCCCGGAACTGACCACACTGGTGTGAACTATGCCATTGAAAAACATATGCAATAAATGTGGGGTGTTTTAGTATCTTCCCTAATTATTATGAACATTTATTCTCTTGTCTATTCCTATAATAGTCTATCAAAGCTCTGATAAGATTAATGGAGGGTACAATGACAATGCTAGCTGTAAAAATAAACACACTGCTTAAATAAGGAAGGTTCTATTTTATTATAAAGAAAGTAGAAATGCTAACATAAAACACTAAAAGGATACTACAGAGCATATAAGATAAAACAATCACAGATAATATGAAAGAAAGGTGGAGTGAGATTTAAGTCTAATGTACAGTATATCATATGCCCTGGCACTATCCCTCATATATGAAAACAAATAATGGGAGGAGCATTCACCCTTTTACTCCAAAAAAGGAGAATCAGGGATGAATAAAGAGGGATTTCAATAGTGTCTGGCATAAAAAAGCATATAAACCAACTTTAAAAAATTGTCTTTTTATTAGTATCAAAAAATATAAAAAACACATCAATGGTATGGGGTACATCATGTCCAATAGTAAATCTCACAGAACATTTATAACATCCAATGTGGGTCAATCTGAAGCTGGATCTACGCGTTTCGCCTGAGAATGGGGGCTTCTTCAGGATCCCATAACAGATATAATAGACACCAGTGGAAGCATAAAATACCATCAAACAAGTCTCAATATACAACATTTATATTGTTTGTTTAATTGACATCATATAAATATCAAAATAGTGACATGTGCATATCCATCACACGATAACATTCAAGACAATTCAATAGGTCAAGATTCTGGACAATCAATATACACAGAGAAAATTAAAAAAAAAAAACACCAGAGGAGCGATGATCAGCAACCCAAAAGAGATAACAGAGACTGGGGGAGCGAGATAGATAACCAACAAACCATCACCTGTATAGAAGTCCCCAATATAAAAAAATATATAATATAAATGACAAAACGATACCTTAAATGATGAATGAAAAGAGTAAATTGTAGCCCTGACCAGCAATACTTTCTTCAGGTGAGAGAAAATATGATATACTCCAATAGAAAATTAGGTGTGAGTAAAAACAGTGTTAAAGGTAAAAACCAGTCCACTGACAAAAAAAAATCGCTCTATTGTCTGAAAAAAGAACATACATAACCATGTAAAAATATCATAAAGGGGATAGAAAGACAAAAATAGATAGTGCATAGTGAAAAAACACAGCTAATGTCAGCAAATATATATATATACTTACTAATCAGGGTGAAAGAGAAGAAAAATGCTAAACAGCATTCACAATCTGTGTACAGGCATTATAAGGATATGCCGCCATTACATAAACAAGCCGATCCCGCAGAGGGTCACAGACAAAGCCGCCTAGGATCTAACACAGGGCAGTAGGAGGAAATAATCCTAAAATCAGTAATGATATAAAATATTCTCTTAGCCAGATCTATACACAGTACATATGGGTATCCACTAGTGTAACAGCCATGGGATAATAACTTTAGATCAGGCATGTCCAACCTGCGGCCCAGGGGCCACATGCGGCCCGGAACCCCAGGCAATGCGGCCCACTGCCCCCTGACATTTTTTTTCTACTGGGAAGGAAGGAAGTCAGGTCAGGGGCATGGCCACAGCGGCTTCCAACTAATGGTAGGCAGAGGCGGCCTTGGAGGGGAGGGGGAGGCGAGCATGTGCAGTGTTTCTGCCTCCCACCACCATGACCACTTCAAATCACTGAAGTGGTCTTGGTGGTTAGAGTGTTCCTTTAATATCTCTCAGAAGAAGTAAACCTCTGTATACTGATTACATCTAATTTGATCATCCTCTAGTTGTGTTAAATTGGTGCGGCGATGCGGGAAGGGCGCGGCGGCATTTTATTATATACCTTAACTATAGTATATATTTTATATGCGGCCCGAGAAAATTTCTCCACACTCAATGTGGCCCAGAGAAACCAAAAGGTTGGACACCCATGCTTTAGATGAATATAACCTCTGCAAATAGAGGACAAAGAAACCATGCAAAGCGGGAGCGCTCACAGACCTCCCTCCTCACCGCACACCGTCAGCCTAATAAGATCATCTGTGAGTGTGCCTGGCATTTTTATACAGCCTGGTTCCCTGATTACTCCAGAGGACAGTGACGGCTCGTATCTCGCGCTCCCCACGTCACGCCCCACATAGCCAATCAGCGGCCAAGGGGCGTGACGTTCCTCCCGGGGCAGTATTCAGCATAGCAGACAGGAATCGATCTCTACAGTGTCTCCACACAAGGGAGACACAAAACATCTGCCCGTCAATATCAACATGAGAAAACATAACAGCACATACCAACAACAAAAACATTGCCAAATTAAACACGGTGCAGATGTGGGCATACAGGAGGACAATACGCTGCATAAAGATCAACCAGAGCGGAGCAAGCACAATGCATTCGGAACCACCCTATAGCACCACAACTTTTTCCCAAAAGTTATTTTATATCTATTTAGATCCCAGGAGGACAGTCAGTGGCATCTCAGGGTGATCAATCCTATCACCCCCTGAAAAAAAAGAAAAATGAAAAAATAAAAGAAAAAATAATAAATAAATAAAAAATAAATATCCGTGTGTATTAAATGTCCAAGACCCAACCAAAAATCTAGGAAAAAATACAGCGAAATAAGAATAGAAATAATTACAATGTTTGTAAGAAAAATATTTATGTTGACCATCTTAATATGATATAAAAAACAAAAAGGGAAGAAAACAAAAAAGGGGAAGGGGAAGGGGAAAAAAGAAGGGAGAAAGGAAGAAAGCAGGGAGGAGCAGGGAAATGAGGGGATGGAAAAGATGAAGAAGGATAGACCATCAATAAAATCCACCACTCACATAAATGTGACAGAATGATGCATGAAGTAGTGAGGGGCCACTACCCAAACTGTAATGGCCAATCATAGTACAATAGAGCAATGCAGTGGATTGGATAGGGTCAGTCACCCAAGAATGGTGCATAACTAATTTTATCGTTCAATCCAGGTTTGGAAGACCAAAGGGGTGGTTAATGAATAAAGATTGGGTAGTGCCCGAGTAACCTCCAGTTCTGAAAGGCGAGTGAGAAGCATATGCAGGGTAGTCGGTGCCTTTAGGCAGAAGAGTAAAAGGAGGGAATGTTGTTCAGGGGGGGGGGGCCTCTAGCTTACAACAGCAACCGGAGTAAGACGACAGTCCTCTTGTAGTTTGGGATAGAATTTAGCAACATCTGATGTTATAAATGTTCTGTGAGATATACTATTGGACATGATGTACCCATACCATAGTTTATTGATGTGTTTTTTTAACGTTGGTTTATATGCTTTTTTATGCCAGACACTATTGAAATCCCTCTTTATTCATCCTTGATAATCACAGATAATACTTTACATATCCCTCCTCGGGGTTTCAATATTTTTCAGTTGGTCTCAAGCGCACAAAAAGGGCAAGAAGGGGAGAATTCTAGCTGGCGATCTGCTTTTAAAGTCCACTCAGATACCACCCACATAAACACCCACTGTCTGCTTGTCCAATGACAGCTCATAAGATGCCACCCTACCTAATCAACAGGAAGTATCTCATCTTTCCAGGAAGCATGCTATATTCTCCCACTAGGAGCGCCATCCGTCCTCAAATCACTGTTTTTGACCCGGGTCATCTTCCAGTAACAGCTGGCCTTTAATGTTGGTATAACCTCCCCAGGAGGTCTTATCTGAGGCTCCTCTACCCCCATACCTCACAACAGGGGGTACACCTGCCCTGCAACCATACCGCAGCACAGAAGTGTGAAACCGGCCTAAGGCATACACTTTCAGATTTATCCCGTTAATCAGCTTGGACCACAGTTCACTGGAAAAAAAAGTAAAATAATGATGAAAAAAATACTATATAAAAAAATGAAAATAAAAATAGAATAATAATCCGAAAAAAATGTGTATAAATAAAAATAAAATCAAATAAAAAAATAAAATAATAATCCAGGGGAAAAAAAGTGTTTTTTTTTATAGTATTTTTTGTGTTTTTTTTCACTGATTATTTTATTTTTTATATTTTTATTTTTATTTGATTTTATTTTTATTTACACACATTTTTCTTTTTTGGATTATTCTATTTTTATTTTCATTTTTTTATATTTTATTTTATTCATCATTATTTAAATTTTTTTTTTCAGTTTTATTGTGTAGCTTTTAGGTGTCAGTTTTAATGAATTTTATATGTATTTCATGAATGGGGTAGTATTGTGCTTATTGGCGTATATATTTTTTGCACATGAGTTTGTGTGGGGGGTCCGCTGCGGAGTTGCCGTTCATGTAGGGGCTCTGGTAGTTTTCTAATTTGCCCCTTTCTGAGTTGATTTGTACCTCTTTAGTTGTTTTGTACAAATTGAAATGGTTGCGAAGGCGATAATTTAATGCCCGGGGACACGTTAGTGATCCCGCCCATGGAGCGGGGATACCGTTATTATGAAGCCGGCTCGTCTGTGTAGCTCCACCCCTACTGATGAAGTCGGATGGGGCAACACGTATAGGGGGCGGAGACTTCCGGACGAACGGCAACCCGGCAGCTGGCTTCCTCATCTTATCCACAAGACAAGCGTTTTTAGCCCTGCCCAGCTTTGTAGAGCAACCCCATGTGAGTTATACCATTTTAACCTAATAAGGGAGATACTTTAGCAGAGAGCACTAGATTGTCATCCCTTCTTTACATGTACACTGGATAATGCGGGGAATGGTCTGAGATCAAGGTAACCAGTCATATTACCTTAACAAGCGACCCCAGAGGAAACCAGTAACAGTGTCCTACCAAGTGAGCCCAGAGGAACACCACCTGTTGAGATGAAACTCATACCGCTCAGGGGAACTGCTTACTTGGGCCTGGCGGTAACACACGGGTCTAAGCATAAGGTGGGAGGCCACCCTGGGTGTTGGTGGTGGAAGCACTAGCACTTTTGAAGCACCTGTCAAGCACTTATTCCAGCATATGTTGCACAGAGTAATTTTAATTCCTGAATGGATTGGTAGACTCTGAACATCTCACTGCACCTTATAAGAATAATATGAACTTTCTTGCACGCTGTCAACCTTTGTTATTGTCAGGACTCTGGAGGTGAGCCTGACGTGCAGAGGGTAGCCTCTAGCTCACCAAGGGATGGAGCACAGGCGAGTCACCCAGGCAGTAGACCAGTGGCGGCCGGCCCATAGGGGGCGCAGGGGCGCCGCCCCCCCCCCCCCAAAAAAAGAAAAAGAAAAAAAAAAGATTTAAAAAAAAAAAAAAAAAAAAAATTTTTGCCCACAAGGGGCGCCCGTCTCATTGGTGCCTATGGGGGTGGGGTTTTCCACCCGCAGAGGCGCCGATAGACGGCCTTCTGGGGCGTAACTGTAGCGCAGAGCTCTGCGCTCCACCACCCCTCTTTCGGCGTCCGCCGCATTGGTGCCGATGGGGGGTGGGGTTTTCCACCAGCAGAGGCGCCAATTGGCGGCCTTCTGGGGCGTAACTGTAGCGCAGAAAAATGCGCTACACCACCCCCTTTTGTGATGTCTTGGATCATGATTGGTCCAGACTCCAGCCTGGACCAATCATGATTCAGGACATCCATGGTGACCTCGTTGGGGGCGGTGCCGGTGCGTGCATCAGTCACTCACCGTCACCGCCCGGTCACTTTCCCGCCGCAGCCCGCGAAGAAGAGGAGTCGCGAGGAGGGGAGAAGCCGCCGCCAGGAGCCGAGCAGAAGAGGACGGACATCAGAGTCGCGAGGAGGGGAGAAGCCGCCGCCGGGAGCCGAGCCGTCGCCAGGTAAGTGCCTATTCCACCACCTGCGCCATGCCTGTGCCATGCCTATTCCACCACCTGCGCCATGCCTGTGCCATGCCTATTCCACCACCTGCGCCATGCCTGTGCCATCTGTGCCATGCCTATTCCACCACCTGTGCCATGACCTTACCACCACCTGTGCCATGACCTTACCATCACCTGTGCCATGCCTGTACCATCTGTGCCATGCCTGTACCATCTGTGCCATGCCTATTCCACCACCTGCGCCATGCCTGTGCCATGCCCATTCCACCACCAGCGCCATGCCTGTGCCATGCCTATTCCACCACCTGCGCCATGCCTGTGCCATGCCTATTCCACCACCTGCGCCATGCCTGTACCATCTGTGCCATGCCTATTCCACCACCTGTGCCATGACCTTACCACCACCTGTGCCATGACCTTACCACCACCTGTGCCATGACCTTACCATCACCTGTGCCATGCCTGTACCATCTGTGCCATGCCTATTCCACCACCTGTGCCATGCCTGTACCATCTGTGCCATGCCTATTCCACCACCTGTGCCATGCCTGTGCCATGCCCATTCCACCACCAGCGCCATGCCTGTGCCATGCCTATTCCACCACCTGCGCCATGCCTGTGCCATGCCTATTCCACCACCTGTGCCATGCCTGTACCATCTGTGCCATGCCTATTCCACCACCTGTGCCATGACCTTACCATCACCTGTGCCATGACCTTACCATCACCTGTGCCATGCCTGTACCATCTGTGCCATGCCTATTCCACCACCTGCGCCATGCCTGTGCCATGCCTATTCCACCACCTGCGCCATGCCTGTGCCATGCCTATTCCACCACCTGCGCCATGCCTGTGCCATGCCTATTCCACCACCTGCGCCATGCCTGTACCATCTGTGCCATGCCTATTCCACCACCTGTGCCATGACCTTACCACCACCTGTGCCATGACCTTACCATCACCTGTGCCATGCCTGTACCTTCTGTGCCATGCCTATTTCACCACCTGTGCCATGCCTGTACCATCTGTGCCATGCCTATTCCACCACCTGCGCCATGCCTGTGCCATGCCCATTCCACCACCAGCGCCATGCCTGTGCCATGCCTATTCCACCACCTGCGCCATGCCTGTGCCATGCCTATTCCACCACCTGCGCCATGCCTGTACCATCTGTGCGATGCCTATTCCACCACCTGTGCCATGACCTTACCACCACCTGTGCCATGACCTTACCACCACCTGTGCCATGACCTTACCATCACCTGTGCCATGCCTGTACCATCTGTGCCATGCCTATTCCACCACCTGTGCCATGCCTGTACCATCTGTGCCATGCCTATTCCACCACCTGCGCCATGCCTGTGCCATGCCCATTCCACCACCAGCGCCATGCCTGTGCCATGCCTATTCCACCACCTGCGCCATGCCTGTGCCATGCCTATTCCACCACCTGCGCCATGCCTGTACCATCTGTGCCATGCCTATTCCACCACCTGTGCCATGACCTTACCATCACCTGTGCCATGACCTTACCATCACCTGTGCCATGCCTGTACCATCTGTGCCATGCCTATTCCACCACCTGCGCCATGCCTGTGCCATGCCTATTCCACCACCTGCGCCATGCCTGTGCCATGCCTATTCCACCACCTGCGCCATGCCTGTGCCATGCCTATTCCACCACCTGCGCCATGCCTGTACCATCTGTGCCATGCCTATTCCACCACCTGTGCCATGACCTTACCACCACCTGTGCCATGACCTTACCATCACCTGTGCCATGCCTGTACCATCTGTGCCATGCCTATTTCACCACCTGTGCCATGCCTGTACCATCTGTGCCATGCCTATTCCACCACCTGCGCCATGCCTGTGCCATGCCCATTCCACCACCAGCGCCATGCCTGTGCCATGCCTATTCCACCACCTGCGCCATGCCTGTGCCATGCCTATTCCACCACCTGCGCCATGCCTGTACCATCTGTGCCATGCCTATTCCACCACCTGTGCCATGACCTTACCACCACCTGTGCCATGACCTTACCACCACCTGTGCCATGACCTTACCATCACCTGTGCCATGCCTGTACCATCTGTGCCATGCCTATTCCACCACCTGTGCCATGCCTGTACCATCTGTGCCATGCCTATTCCACCACCTGCGCCATGCCTGTGCCATGCCCATTCCACCACCAGCGCCATGCCTGTGCCATGCCTATTCCACCACCTGCGCCATGCCTGTGCCATGCCTATTCCACCACCTGCGCCATGCCTGTACCATCTGTGCCATGCCTATTCCACCACCTGTGCCATGACCTTACCATCACCTGTGCCATGACCTTACCATCACCTGTGCCATGCCTGTACCATCTGTGCCATGCCTATTCCACCACCTGCGCCATGCCTGTGCCATGCCTATTCCACCACCTGCGCCATGCCTGTGCCATGCCTATTCCACCACCTGCGCCATGCCTGTACCATCTGTGCCATGCCTATTCCACCACCTGTGCCATGACCTTACCACCACCTGTGCCATGACCTTACCATCACCTGTGCCATGCCTGTACCATCTGTGCCATGCCTATTTCACCACCTGTGCCATGCCTGTACCATCTGTGCCATGCCTATTCCACCACCTGCGCCATGCCTGTGCCATGCCCATTCCACCACCAGCGCCATGCCTGTGCCATGCCTATTCCACCACCTGCGCCATGCCTGTGCCATGCCTATTCCACCACCTGCGCCATGCCTGTACCATCTGTGCCATGCCTATTCCACCACCTGTGCCATGACCTTACCACCACCTGTGCCATGACCTTACCACCACCTGTGCCATGACCTTACCATCACCTGTGCCATGCCTGTACCATCTGTGCCATGCCTATTCCACCACCTGCGCCATGCCTGTGCCATGCCCATTCCACCACCAGCGCCATGCCTGTGCCATGCCTATTCCACCACCTGCGCCATGCCTGTGCCATGCCTATTCCACCACCTGCGCCATACCTGTACCATCTGTGCCATGCCTATTCCACCACCTGTGCCATGACCTTACCACCACCTGTGCCATGACCTTACCACCACCTGTGCCATGACCTTACCATCACCTGTGCCATGCCTGTACCATCTGTGCCATGCCTATTCCACCACCTGTGCCATGCCTGTACCATCTGTGCCATGCCTATTCCACCACCTGCGCCATGCCTGTGCCATGCCCATTCCACCACCAGCGCCATGCCTGTGCCATGCCTATTCCACCACCTGCGCCATGCCTGTGCCATGCCTATTCCACCACCTGCGCCATGCCTGTACCATCTGTGCCATGCCTATTCCACCACCTGTGCCATGACCTTACCATCACCTGTGCCATGACCTTACCATCACCTGTGCCATGCCTGTACCATCTGTGCCATGCCTATTCCACCACCTGCGCCATGCCTGTGCCATGCCTATTCCACCACCTGCGCCATGCCTGTGCCATGCCTATTCCACCACCTGCGCCATGCCTGTGCCATGCCTATTCCACCACCTGCGCCATGCCTGTACCATCTGTGCCATGCCTATTCCACCACCTGTGCCATGAACTTACCACCACCTGTGCCATGACCTTACCATCACCTGTGCCATGCCTGTACCATCTGTGCCATGCCTATTTCACCACCTGTGCCATGCCTGTACCATCTGTGCCATGCCTATTCCACCACCTGCGCCATGCCTGTGCCATGCCCATTCCACCACCAGCGCCATGCCTGTGCCATGCCTATTCCACCACCTGCGCCATGCCTGTGCCATGCCTATTCCACCACCTGCGCCATGCCTGTACCATCTGTGCCATGCCTATTCCACCACCTGTGCCATGACCTTACCATCACCTGTGCTATGACCTTACCATCACCTGCGCCATGCCTGTACCATCTGTGCCATGCCTATTCCACCACCTGTGCCATGACCTTACCACCACCTGTGCCATGACCTTACCACCACCTGTGCCATGACCTTACCATCACCTGTGCCATGACCTTACCATCACCTGTGCCATGCCTGTACCATCTGTGCCATGCCTATTCCACCACCTGTGCCATGCCTGTACCATCTGTGCCATGCCTATTCCACCACCTGCGCCATGCCTGTGCCATGCCCATTCCACCACCAGCGCCATGCCTGTGCCATGCCTATTCCACCACCTGCGCCATGCCTGTGCCATGCCTATTCCACCACCTGTGCCATGACCTTACCATCACCTGTGCCATGCCTATTCCATCACCTGTGCCATGCCTGTACCATCTGTGCCATGCCTATTCCATCACCTGCGCCATGCCTGTACCATCTGCGCCATGCCTATTCCACCACCTGTGCCATGCCTGTACCATCTGTGCCATGCCTATTCCACCACCTGCGCCATGCCTGTGCCATGCCTATTCCACCACCTGCGCCATGCCTGTACCATCTGTGCCATGCCTATTCCATCACCTGTGCCAAGCCTGTGCCATGCCTATTCCACCACCTGTGCCATGCCTGTACCATCTGTGCCATGCCTATTCCACCACCTGCGCCATGCCTGTGCCATGCCTATTCCACCACCTGCGCCATGCCTGTACCATCTGTGCCATGCCTATTCCATCACCTGTGCCAAGCCTGTGCCATGCCTATTCCACCACCTGTGCCATGCCTGTACCATCTGTGCCATGCCTATTCCACCACCTGCGCCATGCCTGTGCCATGCCTATTCCACCACCTGCGCCATTCCTGTACCATCTGTGCCATGCCTATTACATCATCTGTGCCATGCCTGTGCCATGCCTATTCCATCACCTGCGCCATGCCTGTACCATCTGCGCCATGCCTATTCCACCACCTGTGCCATGCCTGTACCATCTGTGCCATGCCTATTCCACCACCTGCGCCATGCCTGTGCCATGCCTATTCCACCACCTGCGCCATGCCTGTACCATCTGTGCCATGCCTATTCCACCACCTGTGCCATGACCTTACCACCACCTGTGCCATGACCTTACCATCACCTGTGCCATGCCTGTACCATCTGTGCCATGCCTATTTCACCACCTGTGCCATGCCTGTACCATCTGTGCCATGCCTATTCCACCACCTGCGCCATGCCTGTGCCATGCCCATTCCACCACCAGCGCCATGCCTGTGCCATGCCTATTCCACCACCTGCGCCATGCCTGTGCCATGCCTATTCCACCACCTGCGCCATGCCTGTACCATCTGTGCCATGCCTATTCCACCACCTGTGCCATGACCTTACCACCACCTGTGCCATGACCTTACCACCACCTGTGCCATGACCTTACCATCACCTGTGCCATGCCTGTACCATCTGTGCCATGCCTATTCCACCACCTGCGCCATGCCTGTGCCATGCCCATTCCACCACCAGCGCCATGCCTGTGCCATGCCTATTCCACCACCTGCGCCATGCCTGTGCCATGCCTATTCCACCACCTGCGCCATGCCTGTACCATCTGTGCCATGCCTATTCCACCACCTGTGCCATGACCTTACCACCACCTGTGCCATGACCTTACCACCACCTGTGCCATGACCTTACCATCACCTGTGCCATGCCTGTACCATCTGTGCCATGCCTATTCCACCACCTGTGCCATGCCTGTACCATCTGTGCCATGCCTATTCCACCACCTGCGCCATGCCTGTGCCATGCCCATTCCACCACCAGCGCCATGCCTGTGCCATGCCTATTCCACCACCTGCGCCATGCCTGTGCCATGCCTATTCCACCACCTGCGCCATGCCTGTACCATCTGTGCCATGCCTATTCCACCACCTGTGCCATGACCTTACCATCACCTGTGCCATGACCTTACCATCACCTGTGCCATGCCTGTACCATCTGTGCCATGCCTATTCCACCACCTGCGCCATGCCTGTGCCATGCCTATTCCACCACCTGCGCCATGCCTGTGCCATGCCTATTCCACCACCTGCGCCATGCCTGTGCCATGCCTATTCCACCACCTGCGCCATGCCTGTACCATCTGTGCCATGCCTATTCCACCACCTGTGCCATGAACTTACCACCACCTGTGCCATGACCTTACCATCACCTGTGCCATGCCTGTACCATCTGTGCCATGCCTATTTCACCACCTGTGCCATGCCTGTACCATCTGTGCCATGCCTATTCCACCACCTGCGCCATGCCTGTGCCATGCCCATTCCACCACCAGCGCCATGCCTGTGCCATGCCTATTCCACCACCTGCGCCATGCCTGTGCCATGCCTATTCCACCACCTGCGCCATGCCTGTACCATCTGTGCCATGCCTATTCCACCACCTGTGCCATGACCTTACCATCACCTGTGCTATGACCTTACCATCACCTGCGCCATGCCTGTACCATCTGTGCCATGCCTATTCCACCACCTGTGCCATGACCTTACCACCACCTGTGCCATGACCTTACCACCACCTGTGCCATGACCTTACCATCACCTGTGCCATGACCTTACCATCACCTGTGCCATGCCTGTACCATCTGTGCCATGCCTATTCCACCACCTGTGCCATGCCTGTACCATCTGTGCCATGCCTATTCCACCACCTGCGCCATGCCTGTGCCATGCCCATTCCACCACCAGCGCCATGCCTGTGCCATGCCTATTCCACCACCTGCGCCATGCCTGTGCCATGCCTATTCCACCACCTGTGCCATGACCTTACCATCACCTGTGCCATGCCTATTCCATCACCTGTGCCATGCCTGTACCATCTGTGCCATGCCTATTCCATCACCTGCGCCATGCCTGTACCATCTGCGCCATGCCTATTCCACCACCTGTGCCATGCCTGTACCATCTGTGCCATGCCTATTCCACCACCTGCGCCATGCCTGTGCCATGCCTATTCCACCACCTGCGCCATGCCTGTACCATCTGTGCCATGCCTATTCCATCACCTGTGCCAAGCCTGTGCCATGCCTATTCCACCACCTGTGCCATGCCTGTACCATCTGTGCCATGCCTATTCCACCACCTGCGCCATGCCTGTGCCATGCCTATTCCACCACCTGCGCCATGCCTGTACCATCTGTGCCATGCCTATTCCATCACCTGTGCCAAGCCTGTGCCATGCCTATTCCACCACCTGTGCCATGCCTGTACCATCTGTGCCATGCCTATTCCACCACCTGCGCCATGCCTGTGCCATGCCTATTCCACCACCTGCGCCATGCCTGTACCATCTGTGCCATGCCTATTACATTACCTGTGCCATGCCTGTGCCATGCCTATTCCATCACCTGCGCCATGCCTGTACCATCTGCGCCATGCCTATTCCACCACCTGTGCCATGCCTGTACCATCTGTGCCATGCCTATTCCACCACTTGCGCCATGCCTGTGCCATGCCTATTCCACCACCTGCGCCATGCCTGTACCATCTGTGCCATGCCTATTCCATCACCTGTGCCAAGCCTGTGCCATGCCTATTCCACCACCTGTGCCATGCCTGTACCATCTGTGCCATGCCTATTCCATCACCTGCGCCATGCCTGTACCATCTGCGGCATGCCTATTCCATCACCTGTGCCATGCCTATTCCATCACCTGTGCCATGCCTATTCAATCACCTGCGCCATGCCTGTACCATCTGTGCCATGCCTATTCCACCACCTGTGCCATGACCTTACCATCACCTGTGCCATGCCTATTCCATCACCTGTGCCATGCCTGTAACATCTGTGCCATGCCTATTCCATCACCTGCGCCATGCCTGTACCATCTGCGGCATGCCTATTCCACCACCTGTGCCATGCCTGTACCATCTGTGCCATGCCTATTCCACCACCTGCGCCATGCCTGTGCCATGCCTATTCCACCACCTGCGCCATGCCTGTACCATCTGTGCCATGCCTATTCCATCACCTGTGCCATGCCTATTCCACCACCTGCGCCATGCCTGTACCATCTGTGCCATGCCTATTCCATCACCTGTGCCATGCCTATTCCACCACCTGCGCCATGCCTGTACCATCTGTGCCATGCCTATTCCACCACCTGTGCCATGACCTTACCATCACCTGTGCCATGCCTGTACCATCTGTGCCATGCCTATTCCACCACCTGCGCCATGCCTATTCCACCACCTGTGCCATGGCCTTACCATCACCTGTGCCATGCCTATTCCATCACCTGCCCCATGCCTGTACCATCTGTGCCATGCCTATTCCACCACCTGTGCCATGACCTTACCATCACCTGTGCCATGCCTGTACCATCTGTGCCATGCCTATTCCACCACCTGCGCCATGCCTATTCCACCACCTGTGCCATGACCTTACCATCACCTGTGCCATGCCTATTCCATCACCTGCGCCATGCCTGTACCATCTGTGCCATGCCTATTCCACCACCTGTGCCATGACCTTACCATCACCTGTGCCATGCCTATTCCATCACCTGTGTCATGCCTATTCCACCACCTGTGCCATGACCTTACCATCACCTGTGCCATGCCTATTCCATCACCTGTGCCATGCCTATTCCATCACCTGCGCCATGCCTGTACCATCTGTGCCATGCCAATTCCACCACCTGTGCCATGACCTTACCATCACCTGTGCCATGCCTATTCCATCACCTGTGCCATGCCTGTACCATCTGTTCCATGCCTATTCCATCACCTGCGCCATGCCTGTACCATCTGTGCCATGCCTATTCCACCACCTGTGCCATGACCTTACCATCACCTGTGCCATGCCTATTCCATCACCTGTGCCATGCCTGTACCATCTGTTCCATGCCTATTCCATCACCTGCGCCATGCCTGTACCATCTGTGCCATGCCTATTCCACCACCTGTGCCATGCCTGTACCATCTGTGCCATGCCTATTCCATCACCTGTGCCATGCCTATACCATCTGTGCCATGCCTATTCCACCACCTGCGCCATGCCTGTGCCATGCCTATTCCACCACCTGCGCCATGCCTGTACCATCTGTGCCATGCCTATTCCACCACCTGTGCCATTCCTGTACCATCTGTGCCATGCCTATTCCATCACCTGTGCCATGCCTATACCATCTGTGCCATGCCTATTCCATCACCTGTGCCATGCCTGTACCATCTGTGCCCTGCCTGTACCATCACCTGTGCCATGCCTGTACCATCACCTGTGCCATGCCTGTACCATCTGTGCCATGCCTATTCCATCACCTGTGCCATGCCTATACCATCTGTGCCATGCCTATTCCATCACCTGTGCCATGCCTGTACCATCACCTGTGCAATGCCTGTACCATCACCTGTGCCTATTTCATCACCTGTGCCATGCCTGTACCATCACCTGTGCCATGCCTGTACCATCTGTGCCATGCCTATTCCATCACCTGTGCCATGCCTATACCATCTGTGCCATGCCTATTCCATCACCTGTGCCATGCCTGTACCATCACCTGTGCAATGCCTATTCCATCACCTGCGCCATGCCTATACCATCACCTGTGCCATGCCTATACCATCACCTGTGCCATGCCTATACCATCACCTGTGCCATGCCTATTCTACCACCTGTTCAATGCCTATACCATCTGTGCCATGCCTATTCCATCACCTGTGCCATGCCTGTACCATCTGTGCCATGCCTATACCATCACATGTGCCATGCCTGTACCATGACCTCAAAGTCATGCAATTTTTTTACCTCGTTTTTTGCCGCGAAGCAATACCTATTACATTTTTGTTTTTGCGCCCCCCCAAAAATTTTGAGCACCAGCCGCCACTGCAGTAGACACAGGCTAACCCGAGGTGTGGAATCTAAGTGCCAACCAGTCTTCACCATACAGCAAAGACACAGTGCTGCTGATGTGTTTAACCACTTTAGCCCTGGAGGATTTTCCTGCTTAATGTCCAGGCCACTTTTTGCAACTAAGCACTGCACGACTTTAACTGACAATTGCGCCGTCATGCAATGCCGTACCCAAACTAAATTTACGCCCTTTTTTTTCCACTAAAAGAGCTTTCTTTTGGTGGTATTTGATCACCTCTGCGCTTTTCATTTTTTGCAATATTATTAAAAAAAGCATGAAAATTTTGCGAAAAAATTGACATTTTCTAATTTGACAGTTAGAAAATATCCAATATATTAAATTTTTGTCATATATTTAGGCCAAAATGTATTTAGCTACATGTCTTTGACAAAAAAATTCTCAATGAGCGTATTTTTAACCACTTTAAGACAGGAAGATTTTACCCCATTCCTGACCATGCTATATTTTGCGATTCAACACTGCGTTACTTTAATGGACAATTGCGCGGTCGTGCGATGCTGCACACAAATTAAATGTTTCCTTTTTTTTCCCCACAAATAGAGCTTTCTTTTGGTGGTATTTTTTTAAATGTATCACTTTTTTTTTAATTTTCGTTAAAGAAGAAAAAAAAAAAACAGAAAAAGAAACTTGCATCTTAAATGTAAGAATTATCTTTAACAGGAAATAGCAAATAAAAAAAAAAGAAAGAGGAGGAAAGAAAAGAGAGAGGGAAAAAAAAAAAGGGAGACACCCCCGACCTCTTTGTGAGTATAGTTCAACAGATTGTTACATATTATGTTGCCAGTGTACTATATCAATAAAGATGTGCCCTCATTGTGCCAAAAAAACAGGATTTCCACAAATTCTCGAAATCCAATAAAAGTTTAAGTGCAAATTTGTGAAGAGAAGAAGAAAAAAAAAAAGAGAGAAAACCTCGGCCTCTTCATAAATATATTTCAACTGATTATTACATTTTGTGTTGTGTTACTTTATCATTATGCCAAAAAAAAAAACGGGATTTCCAAAAATACTCGAAATCCAATAAACATTTAAGTGCATATTTGTGAGAGAAAAAAAAAAAAAACAAAGCAATCAAGTGATTTCAACAAAACATTATATACATTGTGATAGTGCAACTCCAATCAATAACAACATACCAACTAAACATTGTGACATGGTAAAGAGGGGGAGGAAAAAAATTGATAAATAATAATTGGGTCCAAGGAGGGTCCTCCAGTGCAGCCAGAAACCAGAGTGTGGGAGACTCCACGAAGCGCTATTTTAAATTACTTCTAGTTGATAGCCCTCAGTATGCGTATAATGCGCCCAGGGTTTCCATCTCTCTCTGGTCTGTTCCTCTATATTCTTTAGAGTAGCAGTCAGTTCCTCCATTTTATAAATCTCATTAACCTTTGAGAACCAAAGCTTACATCCTGGGGGTTGTGTTTGTCTCCACATAGCAGGGATACAAGCCTTTGCAGCGTTAAGGAGTCGAAGTGTCAAAGACATCTTGTACCTTCGAATTGAACTTCTCGTAAGATGTTAAAGACAGAACACTGGGTCATCCTCCACCTCGACCGCCGTCAGTTGTTTAACCACTTGCCGACCGCCGCCCGACTATATACGGCGGCGGTCAGCCCCTCCAAGGCAAAGTGACGTACCGGTACGTCACTAGCCTGGGAGCCAACAGGGGGCGAGCGCGCGACGCCGGAGGCGCGCTCCTGCCCCCGCTTGTTCACTAGGAAGCCCGTGCATGTGACTGGCGGACCCGATGTCCGCCGGTCACTCGCGATCATCGGGTGGAGAGGGAGAAAGGCAGGCGGCTAATGTTAACAAAGCCGCCTGTCATTCTCCCCTGTGTAAAAGCACAGATCATACTGTCCTGCTATGTAGGACCGTTGATCTGTGCTGTTACACACACAGCCACATCCAATCACAGTTATCCCCCCCTAGGGACACACTTAACCCCTCCCTCTCCAATAAAGTTAACCCCTTCCCTCCCAGTGTCATTTTTACAGTAATAGTGCATATGTATAGCACTGATAACTGTAGTAATGTCACTGGTCCCCCCAAAAGTGTCAAAAATGTCAGTCAAGGGTCCGATCTGTCCGTCGCAATCTCGCAGTCCCGCAAACAAAATCGCAGATCGCCGCCATTACTCGTTTAAAAAAAAAACAATAAAAATGACAAAAATCTTTCCCTTAGTAAATGCAATAACTTTTGCGCAAACCAATAAAAATACGCTTTTTGCGATTTTTTTTTTTTTTTACCAAACATATGTAGCAGAAAACAAATTGGCCTAAAATGTTAAAAAAATTTGATTTTTACATTTTTTGGGGGGAATTTCATATAAAAAATTTGAAAAATATTGTTAGTTTTGCAAAATTGTCGCTCATTTTTTGTTTATAGCACATGATCAAAAAATCGCACAGGTGATCAAATACATACCACCAAAAGAAAGCTCTGTTTGTAGGAAAAAAAGGATGTCAATTTCATTTGGGTACAGCGTCGCACGACCGCGCAATTGTCCGTTAAAGTCACGCAGTGCCGAATCGCAAAATAGCCCCTGGTCAGGAAGGGGGTAAAATCGTCCGGGGCTTAAGTGGTTAATGATTGCGGCCACTTTTGCCCAGAATGGCTGTAGAAGGGGACAGGTCCAAAAAATATGGGCCATTGATCCCTCCTCCGACCCACAGCGCCAACACCTATCCGAGCAGTCCGCATCCATCTTATGTAATATTGAAGGGACCCTATACCATCTGGTTAAGATTTTATATCCTATCTCCTGGTATTTACAGTCCATAGAAGATTTATGTACTAATGCCAGAATTTTGTTCTTTTGCATAGTCGTTAAAGATATGGCAAGCTCACACTCCCATTGAGATAGGAACGACAAATGTTGTCCCTCTGGTTCTTCCGCCAACATCTGGTATAGCAGAGACAATAAATGCTTATTGGGTTCCTCTACTCTACATAAAAGATTCGAAAGGCGTTAGGTCTCAGGGAACATACCCCCTCTGTCCAATAGAAATTAAATAGTGTCGTAACTGACAAATACTCAATAATCCAGATCTAATCCGGGCCATGCAGCAATCTCCCCATAGGTAGGCACAGGGCCCTGATGCCATACCTCTACAAAGCGTATCTTTCCATTTTGGGCCAAGCTGCGCATCCTAGCGCTTGTGCACCCCGGAGGAAAATTGCCCAGTATAGGAGTGAGAGGGGAAGGGGCGGGAGCTCTCTTTGAGTGTTGTTGGACCCGCCGAGATTCTCGTAAGGTAGCACCAATCGTAGGATGTGAAAGGATGGAATCTGTGGACGGGAAAGAAGACCATGGGGCCGGTGGGGTCAGCTGACCAGTTACACCCAGCTCCAAACCCACCCAATGTTTAGAGGCCTTATTACAATGCCAATCCACAACACATACCAAATGCGAGGCCCGATAATATCGAAGTATATCCGGTAGACACACTCCCCCTTTCGATTTTGGAAGGGACAGCACCTGAAGTTGAATCCTAGGGGATTTAGAAGACCATATAAACAAACAAAACAATGTCCAGATCTGTCTAAAAAAGGATATAGGGACCGTGATCGGCAATGCCTGTAGTAGATAGAGTAATCGAGGTAAGATGTTCATCTTGAGCGCACTACATCGCCCAAACCATGTCAAGGTTAGGGGTTGCCATGCATGAAGATCTGCCTTCATGATCCCCAACATAGGGATATGATCTTTTGGTGGTATTTGATCACCTGTGCGATTTTTAATTTTTGAAAAAAAAGAGCGACAATTTTGAAAGAAAAAAAACAATACTTTTCACATTCTGATATATAACATTTCCCAAAAAAATGTATAAATCAAAATGTTTTAACATTTTAGGCCAATTTGTTTTCTGCTACATATTTTTGGTAAAAAAAATAGCAATAAGCGTGTTTTAATTGGTTTGCGCAAAAGTTATTGCGTTTACTAACTACGGGAAAGATTTGTCATTTTTATTGTTTATTTTTTCTTACTAGTAATGGCGGCGATCTGCAATTATTTTTTTTTTGCGGGATTGCGACATTGTGGCGGACAGATCGGACCCCTAACTGACATTTTTGACACTTTTGGAGGGACCAGTGACATTGCTACAGTAATCAGTGCTAAAAATATGCACTGTTACTGTAATAATGACACTGGCATGGAAGGGGTTAACACTGTTGGTGATCAAGGGGTTAAATGTATGCCTTGTGTGACATAGACAGAGATCGCAGGTTCAGCTATGCTGAATCCTGTAATCTGTCCCTGCCCGTCACAGAGGAGATCCGCCTGCTTTGTTTACACAAGCAGGCGGATTTCCTTACTCTGTCCCCGACGATCGGGGAAGGCGGCGGTGATCACCGCCTCTCCTCCCCTGGCCCGACTCCCACTGTGTCCAAATAAAGCAGGTGCGAGCCTCTGGCGGCGCGCGCGCCGCCAAGAGGGGGAGGAATCCAGCGACGTAGCTCTATGTCGCTGGACCCAAGAGAGCTGCACTGCCGCAGTAGTCTCCATGTGAGTGGTCGGCAAGCGTTTAAATAAGGCAGCCTGCTGCCAATTACTGAAATTAGTCTGCACTACGTTAACCCTTAGGTGGCAGACTCATGACAGCACTGCAGTGTGCACAGGAAGCGTTCCTGACCATTATACTGGAGGCACTTTGATGATTTTTTTTTTAACCACTTCAATATCGGGCACTTTCACCCCCCCATGACAATTGCGCGGTCATGCAACACTGTACCTAAACCAAATTTATGTAATTTTTTCCCCACAAATAGAGCTTTCTTTTGGTGGTATTTGATCACTGCAAGGTTTTTTCTTTTTTGCTAAACAAATAAAAAAAAGACCGAAAAGTTTAAAAAAAAAAAAACGTTTTTTTGTTTATGTTATACAATTTTGTAAATAGATACGTTTTTTCCTGCACTGATGAGGCTGCCCTGACAGTCACTTATGGGGTGGCACTGATGGGGTGGCACTAATATGCGGCACTGATAAGGCAGCACTGATGGGCACTCATATGTGGCACTGATAGGTAGCACTGATATGCAGCATTGGTGGGCACTGATAGGCGGCACTGCTGGGCACTGATAGGCGGCATTGATGGGCATTGATAGGTGTCACTGATAGGCGGCACTGATGGGCACTCATAGGTGGCACTGATGGGCATTGATAGGTGGAACTGATGGGCACTGATAGGCGACACTGATGGGCACTAATAGGCGGCACTGGTGGGCAATAATGGGCACTGGTGGGCGGCACTGATAGATGGCAATGATGGGCACTGGTGGGCAGCACTGATGGGGAGGGCACTGGGGGGCAGCACTGATGGGAAGGGCATTGACGGGCTCCCTGAGCCCTTATTGCCATCCCTGGTGGCCATGGCGGGCATCCCTGGGGTCATGGGTGGGCATCCCTGGGGTCATGGGTGGGCCTCCCTGGTGGTTCTAGTGGAAGCCCTGCCCCCGAGGGTCTGCACTGGTAATCAATGATCTGATTACCAGTGCAGACCCCCCCCTGTCAGGAGAGCCGCAGATCGGCTCTCCTCTACTCGTGCCTGTCAGGCACAAACTAAGGAAAGCCGATCAACGCCTCTTCCTGTGTACTATGTGACCAGCTGTGATTGGACACAGCTGGTCACATGGTAAAGAGCCTACGTCAGCGCATTATCCTGTCGCCATCATATGACGTCCGGTCAGGATAATGCAACCACCTTCCCGCCGTCAATCCCCTATAGGGAGGACGGGAAGTGGTTAAAGTGATTGTTTGCATTTTATGATAATAATTTTAGTAAAACAAAATTAAACTACTGCTTTGCTGAGCCTTTCTATGTCCGTAGTCCAATAAAGTCCTTGTTCTAAGGTAAGTGTCCTTTAGAGAGCAAACATTTGTATCCAAGCTGCTATCCCTGAAACTTGCATACAAATGTTTGCTCTCTAAAGGACACTTACCTTAGAACAAGGACTTTATTGGACTACGGACACAGAAAGGCTCAGCAGAGCAGTAGTTTAATTTTGTTTGTTATATGGGATATTTCTATCCATTTTACATGGAGCATGAATGTGTGAGGATACTTTACCAATGATAAGCTCACCGTGAGGAACCTGGTGCCAGATATTTGAGTGGACCCTACCCGGTTTGGAGTTTTCTGTGATCCATGCCCATTTGACCTTCCTTAATCGGGGGTCTAATGTTCCGGTAAGGGAATTACTACACATGAGCACGTGGTTCTTCCAGGATTTGGGTTTCCATCTATGGTGTTGGAATCTTGATTTCATTTCACTTCTGACTCTTAGCACCTGGTTTTACGGACTTTATATGGACTCTGATTTGTTTTTCTATTCGGTGATGCATTGATGTGCTTCTAAGTGTTTGGCGCTGTACTTTTCTACTATTATTATTTCCTGGTTTGATAATACCTTTGTATGAGCAGCCTTCTTTTGTTTATCAAGCGCGGCTATTCTCCTTTTTTCTATGATAATTTGCAATATCCTATTAGCACATTGTCACTTTGATTAGTTATAAGTAGTGTTGAGCGAACACGGACTGTATTATTCGTGTTCGTACCGAATAATTGGATTTTTGTAAAATCCGTGTTCGGTCATTTTATTTCCGGGTTTGTATGTATTGGCGCGCTTTTAATGGCGGGCTTTCAACAGCCAATCAACAAGCGTTTAACTGGTGTGCCTTAAGCCATCCCAGCCATGCCTACAAATGTATTAGTAGCTGTGATTGGCCATCTGAAGCATGTGACCAAGTCTTTATAAGTTCGAGACTGAGCGCCGCTGCATCATTCTGCTGTAGTACAGGGACAGAGCACACATCATACGTGCTGGCTGCTGATTAGGGACAGACAGTCATAAATTATATTGTGTCCGAAAAGAATTCAGAATCAGGGACAGGTCGGAGTGCTGCAGGCAGGGCGAGTTGTTAGGGCATTTTAGGGCGAGGCTGGAGATAGGCAGGGTCATTGTTCTACAATCGATTTTGCTGTGTGTGGGGGGGGGGGGGGGGGGTTTGCAGTGCCGGCAGTGACCGATCTTATCGATCATTTTAGGGCCAGGCTGGAGATAGGCAGGGTTAGTGTTCTACAATCGATTTTGATGTGGGGGGGGGGTTTGCAGTGCCAGCAGTGACCGATCTTATCGATCATTTTAGGGCGAGGCTGGAGAATAGGCAGGGTCAGTGGTCCACATCGATTTTGCTGTGTGTGGGGTGGTGTGAACACAATCTTTTTGCCCGCTGAGGAGGAGGGAGAAAAAAGTATTTTTTATCAGTCAGTTGTGTGCAGCGTTTTTCCTTCAGTGCTGCTGACTGTGATAATACACTGCTGTGTTCACATGTGCTATAATTGAGTGATTTCAAAATGTATACACTTTTTTCTATTCCACTATTCCACTATTCAATATACACCCTTTTGGGTTAAAAAAATTAAATTGTGGCATAGTCTGTACTAATCTATTTAAAAATGACAAACTTAAAAGGGGAATTTTCTTTTTTTTTCCCTCCATAGCCTGCAGCAGAGCTGACTGATATAAGCTGTTCACATGTGCTATTGAAAAATCACCAATTTTATATCATATTTTCTATTCCGCTATTCAATCTACACCCTTGGGGTAAAAACAATTAAATTGCGGGATAGTCTGTATCGGTACATGTGAGATACAGCTTTCCAATTTTTGGGGCGCATCTCATACTGCCGAGGATTGCAAGGTGCTTCAGTGTGCCTCCTGCCTGTTACGAACTCCTCCTACTCCTCATCCTGCCTTTGGGGGTACAAAAAATAGTAATTTGGGCCTAGTCTGGGTCTGTACGTGTGAGATACATACACCTTTTGATATCATATTTTCTATTCCGCTATTCAATCTACACCTTTGGGGTAAAAACAATTAAATTGCGGGATAGTCTGTATCGGTACGTGTGAGATACACCTTTCCAATTTTTGGGGCGCATCTCATACCGCCGAGGATTGCAGGGTGCTTCAGTCTGCCTCCTGCCTGTTCCGAACTCCTCCTACTCCTCATCCTGCCTTTGGGGGTACAAAAAATAGTAATTTGGGCCTAGTCTGGGTCTGTACGTGTGAGATACATACACCTTTTGATATCATATTTTCTATTCCGCTATTCAATCTACACCTTTGGGCTAAAAACAATTAAATTGCGGGATAGTCTGTATTGGTACGTGTGAGATACACCTTTCCAATTTTTGGGGCGCATCTCATACCGCCGAGGATTGCAGGGGGCTTCAGTCTGCCTCCTGCTTGTTCCGAACTCCTCCTACTCCTCATCCTGCCTTTGGGGGTACAAAAAATAGTAATTTGGGCCTAGTCTGGGTCTGTACGTGTGAGATAGATACACCTTTTGATATTATATTTTCTATTCCGCTATTCAATCTACACCCTTGGGGTAAAAACAATTAAATTGCGGGATAGTCTGTATCGGTACGTGTGAGATACACCTTTCCAATTTTTGGGGCGCATCTCATACCGCCGAGGATTGCAGGGTGCTTCAGTCTGCCTCCTGCCTGCTCCGAACTCCTCCTACTCCTCATCCTGCCTTTGGGGGTACAAAAAATAGTAATTTGGGCCTAGTCTGGGTCTGTACGTGTGAGATACATACACCTTTTGATATCATATTTTCTATTCCGCTATTCAATCTACACCTTTGGGGTAAAAACAACTAAATTGCGGGATAGTCTGTATCGGTACGTGTGAGATACACCTTTCCAATTTTTGGGGCGCATCTCATACCGCCGAGGATTGCAGGGTGCTTCAGTCTGCCTCCTGCCTGTTCCGAACTCCTCCTACTCCTCATCCTGCCTTTGGGGGTACAAAAAATAGTAATTTGGGCCTAGTCTGGGTCTGTACGTGTGAGATAGATACACCTTTTGATATTATATTTTCTATTCCGCTATTCAATCTACACCCTTGGGGTAAAAAAAATTAAATTGCGGGATAGTCTGTATCGGTACGTGTGAGATACACCTTTCCAATTTTTGGGGCGCATCTCATACCGCCGAGGATTGCAGGGTGCTTCATTTTGCCTCCTGTTCGGACCTCCTCCTACTCCTCATCCTCATCCTGCCTTTAGGGTACAAAAAATTGTAATCGGGGCCTAGTCTGTGTTTGTACGTGTGAGATACACCACCGTTTTGTAAAATTTTTCCTATTCCGCTATTCAATATACACCCTGTTTGAGTGTAAAAAATTAAATTACGGCATAGTCTGTATCGGTAAATGTGAGATACACCTTTTTAATTTGTTTGGCGCATCTCCTTCCACCGCCGAGGATTGCAGGGCGCTTCAGTTTGCCTCCTGTTCCGGACTCCTCCTACTCCTCTTCCTCATCCTGCCTTTAGGGTACAAAAAATTGTAATCGGGGCCTAGTCTGTGTTTGTACGTGTGAGATAAACCGTTTTATAAAAATTTTCCTATTCCGCTATTCAATATACACCCTGTTTGAGTGTAAAAAATTAAATTACGGCATAGTCTGTATCGGTACATGTGAGATAAACCTTTTTAAATTTGTTTGGCACATCTCCTTCCACCGCCGAGGATTGCAGGGCGCTTCAGTTTGCCTCCGGTTCCCAACTCCTCCTACTCCTCTTCCTCATCCTGCCTTTAGGGTACAAAAAATTGTAATCGGGGCCTAGTCTGTGTTTGTACGTGTGAGATACACCGTATTATAAAATTTTTCCTATTCCGCTATTCAATATACACCCTTTTGGAGTGTAAAAAATTAAATTATGGCATAGTCTATATCGGTACGTGTGAGATACACCTTTTAAATTTGTTTGGCGCATCTCCTTCCACCGCCAAGGATTGCAGGGCGCTTCAGTTTGCCTCCTGTTCCGAACTCCTCCTACTCCTCTTCCTCATCCTCCCTTTAGGGTACAAAAAATTTTAATCAGGGCCTAGTCTGTGTTTGTACGTGTGAGATACACCGTTTTTTATCCTTTTTTCTATTCCGCTATTCAATATACACCCTTTTGGGGTAAAAAAAATTAAATTGCGGCATAGTTTGCATATTTGACTGTGAGATACACCCGTGCGATACTGTTGTTGTTTTGTTCCGCTATTCAATAAACACCTTTCTAGGGCAAGATCATAAATTACAGAGACCGTCAAATAGGGGCCGTGGCCTGGGTCGTGGTGCTGCTGGTAGAGCTCCTGTTGCAAGGAGAGGACGTGGTCGATCTGTGCCAGCTACACGCACAAGTGAAACACCTTCCTCAAGTGTGAGTAGGCGACAGAACCTGCAGTAGTATTTGGTAGGGCATCATGCGCCTCTAGAAGTGATGAGGCCAGAAGAAGTACAGGCGATAGTAGATTGGGTTGCTGACAGTGCCTCCAGTTCCTTCACATTGTCTCCCACCCAGTCTACTGCAGAAAGGTCAGAGTTGGCACCTGCAGCCAATGTCCAACCGTCTTTCACCTCACCCCCTTGCAAATCAGGCAAGCAGTCTGAGCCCCAAGTCATGAAGCAGTCTCTTCTTCTTTTTGATGACTCTGTCAGCAGGGTTTCCCAGGGCCATCCACCTAGCCCTGCCCCAGAAGTGGAAGAGAATGAGTGCAGCGATGCCCAACCACTTATTTCTCAAGATGAGTACATGGAAGGACCATCGCAGCACGTCTCCAATGATGACGAAACGCAGGTGCCAACTTCTGCGGCATTCAGAATTGTGGAGACCGACAAGGAGGGCAGGGGTGAAGACTGGGTGGAAGATGATGTGGAGGACGATGAGGTCCTCGACCCCACATGGATTGAAGGTCATACAGGTGACCTGAGTAGTTTGGAGGAAGAGGCGGTGGTCGCACAGAGCCACCAGCACAGCAGAAGAGGGAGCAGGGTGCAGAAGCGGAGCAGCCGTGCCCTAGACACTACGCCTGCTACTGCCCAACCCAGCAAGGGAACGAGCGCACCAAAGCGAGCTTAAAGGAGTTCTCTAGCATGGAAGTTCTTCAGAAAATGTGCTGATGACAGGACACGAGTGGTTTGCACCCTGTGCAATCAGAGCCTGAAGCGAGGCATAAACCTTCTCAACCTGAGCACAACCTGCATGATCAGGCATCTAAGTGCAAAGCACGAGCTGCAGAGGAGTAGACACCTTCAAAACCAAGAAAGGTCTCTGGCTCCTCCTGCTTCCTCTTCTGCTGCAGTCTCGGCCTCTCCATCCACATCTGTAGTGATACCGGCACCTGCCACCCCGAAAACAGACGATCTGTAAGCAACACCACCACCTGGGTCACCAACCATCTCCACAATGTCCCGTGGAAGCGTTCAGCTTTCCATCTCCCAAACACTTCAGAGGAAGAGGAAGTACCCCCCTACTCACCCGCGATCCCTGGCCCTGAATGCCAGCATTTCAAAATTCTTGGCCTTTGAAATGCTGTCATTCCGTCTGGTGGAGACACACAGTTTTAAAAGCCTTATGTCGGTGGCTGTCCCACAGTACGTCGTGCCCAGCCGCCACTACTTTTCCAGGCAAGCCATACCTTCCCTGCACAACCAAGTGGGGGAAAAAATCAGGTGTGCACTGCGCAACGCCATCTGTGCCAAGGTCCACCTAACTACCGATACGTGGACCAGTAAGCACGGTCAGGGGCGTTATATCTCCGGCACACTGGGTAAATGCAGTGGCGGATGGGCCTGAGGATAGCAATTTGGCATATGTCCTTCCACCACCGAGGATTGCAGGGCGCTTCAGTTTGCCTCCTGTTCCTAACTCCTCCTACTCCGCTTCCTCATCCTCTACCGCCTCCTCATCCGGTCAGCGTAACACCTTCACCATCAACTTCAGCACGGCCAGGGGTAAACGACAGCAGGCAGTTTTAAAACTTGCCTGTTTGGGGGAAAAAAACCACACACCGCGCAGGAGTTGTGGAGGAGCATGGAACAGCAGACAAATGAGTGGTTGCTGCCAGCGAGCCTCAAGCCCGGCCTGGTGGTGTGCGATAACGGGCGAAATCTCATAGCAGCTCTGGGCCTAGCCGGTTTGACGCACATCCCTTGCCTGGCGCATGTGCTGAATTTGGTGGTGCAGAGGTTCCTTAAAAATTACCCCGATATGTCAGAGCTGCTGCAGAAAGTGCGGGCCGTCTGTGCGCACTTTCGGCGTTCTCACCCTGCTGCTGCTCGCCTGTCAGCGCTGCAGCGTAACTTCGGCCTTCCCGCTCACCGCCTCATATGTGACGTGCCCACAAGGTGGAACTCCACCTTGCACATGCTGGAAAGACTGTGCGAGCAGCAGCAGGCCATAGTGGAGTTTCAGCAGCAGCAAGCACGTGTGAGTCGCTCTGCGAAACAGCACCACTTCACCACCAATAACTGGGCCTCCATGCGAGACCTGTGTGCCTTGTTGCGCTGTTTTGAGTACTCCACCAACATGGCCAGTGTCGATGACGCCGTTGTCATCTTAACTATCCCACTTCTATGCCTCCTTCAAAAAACGATTCGGGCGATGATGGAAGAGGATGTGGCACAGGATGAGGAGGAGGATGAAGAGGTAACATTTCCAAGGCTTTCAGGGCAGTCATTCGCAAGTGGCTCCGAGGGTGGGTTCCTGCACCCACAAATGCCAGGGACACAATTGTCCAGCAGGGGCACAGTTCTGGAGGATGAGGAGGATGAGGAGGAGGAGATGGAGGAGGAGATGGAACCATGTTCACAGCAGGGTGGCACCCAGGCCAGCTCATGGCCATCACTGGTGCGTGGCTGGGGGGATACAGAGGACACAGACGATACACCTCCCACAGAGGACAGCCTTTCGTTGCCTCTGGGCAGCCTGGCACACATGAGCGATTACATGCTGCAGTGTCTCCACAACGACCGCTGAGTTGCCCACAGTCTAACTTGTGCTGATTACTGGGTGGCCACACTGCTGGATCCCCATTACAAGGACAACGTACCGTCCTTAATTCACTCACTGAAGCGCGATCGCAAGATGCGCGAGTACAAGCGCACGCTGGTAGACGCGATGCTGCTGGCATTCCCACCTGACAGCGGTGCCACAGTGGAAGCACAAGGTCAAGGCAGAGGAGGAGGAGGAGGAAGAGGTCGCCAACGCAACCAGGGCACCGCCAGCACCTCAGAAGGCAGGATTAGCATGGCCGAAATTTGGAAAAGCTTTGTCAGCACGCCACAACAAACAGCAGCACCAGCAGCTCATATGGAACGTCTTAGCAGGAGGCAGCATTTCAGCAACATGGTGGAGCAGTATGTGTGCACACGCCTGCATGTAGTGAATGACGGGTCTGCCCCCTTCAACTGCTGGGTCTCCAAATTGGGCACATGGCCTGAGCTTGCCCTTTACGCCTTGGAGGTGCTGGCGTGCCTTGCAGCCAGTGTATTATCTGAACGTGTATTTAGCACGGCTGGGGGCGTTATCACAGACAAGCGCAGCCGCCTGTCCAGAGACAATGTGGACAAGCTCATTAAAATGCACCAGGCATGGATCCCACAGGACTTTTCCGTACCTTGTGCAGAATAGAGATGGATACCGACCTTACCCAGCCATTGTTCTATTTTTGATCTTTCTCACTCTTTTGGGGTGTACCCTCATTTAAAATGACTGAAAAAAAGCAGTGTTGGCTACCTCGTCCTCCTCCACCGCCGCTTCCACCTACACCGCCCATAGGTGTGCGCAGCCTATTGCATTAGGGTGTGCACCCCAAAGTTTAAATACACATGCATGTGTTTGCCTACATGTATATGGCCCCGGTACATTACTCTCCCTGCTGGCAAAGTGAAATAGAAGTGTGTGGCACTTCTCTTATGGCAGAGCAGGTCCGAGGGAGATCTTTCCCATCTCCTCACTGGCAAACAGAGCAATAATGCTAATGTGCCCTAGGTGATTAGGGTGTGCCCCGGCACACCCTGTGCGCACGCCTATGACACCGCCACATCCACCACCACCTCAACCTCCCTCCTACTCCATATGGGCCTCGTCCTTCACAGATGAAGAACATTGTTTTATTTTTCTGTTTTTTTTTTTTGTTGTTTTAAGTTATTTCCCTATCCACATTTGTTTGCAGAGCACTCGCCATGCTCTTAACTACGTTTTGCTGCCATTTGCAGCACTCTAGCCCTTTCCATTGGTGTTTTAGAGCCATTTTAGTGCCTGAAAGTTCAGGTCCCCATTGACTTCAATGGGGTTCGGTGTCCGGTTAAAGTTCGGAAAAAGTCCGGGACACGGACCCGGACTTTTTTTCAAGGTCGGCCGAACCCGCTGAACACGGACATCCAGGTGTCCGCTCAACTCTAGTTATAAGCACTTTATTTTGCCTATTTTTGCAGTGATCTCACATATATTTAGCGCTGTACCTTTGATGCTTGCTGTTTTTATCAACTTTTGAGTGAGAAGTTTTGTCAGTATTGCACCTTTTTTCTTATTTTTATTTGTTTATTTTATTAGTTGCGCTGATTTGTTTTTACTTGCACACAATGACATGTTAATGATTACAGAGCTGCATTTACTTGTGCATTTATATATCTGCCTGGAGTTTATCTTTAAACAAAAAGGTATTTATTAATAATAAATTATAGAATTACTTGCATTACAGTTAAGTCTTATGGCATTGGGTCAACTTATTTTAATTGTATTTGAAGGTTATGTATTTTAAATGTTTTAGGTCATTTATGTTTACTGTACTGTATACAGTTTATTATCACAAATAAAAAAAGATTACCTGAACACTATGGTGTGAAGACTTTATTGAAGAAACACAAATATATATCTATTCCTGACCATAAGAAATAAGGCAAATATGTACAAAACCACTGCACATTGTCTTCAAGTTTACAGTATGGTGTTCATTTTCCAGGGTAGTTCCACGCCCTTCTGATTTATTTCTTTGTTTGTTGGGCCATCTTGTGGTGAAATTGTGGTACAACGTCAAATACTGAACAACATTTTTAGCACTTTACACATCATTATGTCCTTATGATAAACATGCTATTTAATGAAAAAAATAACACGTTGGTCCACTTATGAATAAAAATAACCACAAGCAAAATACTCCAACGGGGCAATGATGGGATTACAAAGCTGACCTGAATATATTTTTCTAAATTACGATTAATTGTTTGGTAATAATGAGGGAAAGGGGAGATTAGTTATGGAGAGATAGATGTTTTGGCTGAAGATGGTATCAGGAAAGGTCTACAATCATGTCTAAATAAAAAACAAAAGTGCAGTGCTAATTAATAGTTGATATATTGAACCTATTAAAGTCCATATAATGACAGTCCCATTAAAGTGCTTTAAAGAGGCAAAGATGGGAAATCCCGCATTCCATAGATAGTGATGAGAAAAATAGCAGAGGTGTCACCATCCTATGATCTCACACCACAATTACCATGTATAAAGTGACCCCCGATAAGGGCGGTCTCATTTGCTTTATTTACAATGGGTCCAGCCGAGATGCAGATTTCTGGGATATCCTTCCCTCCAGCCAGATGAATGGCGCCATAAATTATGTAGATGGAAGTGTCCTCCTTTTGTGATGGATGCATTATCAGGTTTTAAAACACATTTAATTTCAAGCACATTTAAAGGTGTATACACCAATAAGCAGCGTACACCCATTTTTTCAGTATTTTTTATACTATTTACTTTGCAGGGGATGTTGCACATTGCAAGGGAATTTTCCCAAGGGCTTAGTGAATGAAGTAAAGCTCTGTTGACTTCCATCATCCAATTTTGTGCAAGCAAAAATACGGTTTTTGTTTATTTTCCTTGCAAAGTGAAACTTCACTACATTCACTAAGCTGAGGAGGAAATTTCCCTTGCAAAGTGCAATATCCCTTGCAAAGTAAACAGTATTACTTTCCTAACCTCAGAATTTATAACCTGCCCTGCACCTTATGCCATCCAGTCTATTTGCTGTCAATCCCTGGTCATTGGTGGCATTACTCCATAGTAACATTTCTAAGCTCCCAAGGATAATCAAACATAACTTAGTAATTATATGTAAATATTACCCAATTATTCGGAATCTGGGATGTTGGTTGCCATCGTCCCGATAAGAAAAAAACAGACCCCCTTAATGGGTAGAACTATAGAGGCAGCCACACATCCAATTGCATAAAAAAATGGATTTTTTATAGAACTTACCGTAAATTCCTTTTCTCTGAAGTTCATCGACAGACGCAGCTCTCCTTAATCATAGACTATAGGGTTATGCTGCCCCTTCCAGGGATAGTCACTAGGCAGAAAAAGGCTTGTTCACGCCTATGGGGGCTGTCCCATCAAGCCTATCCCCTCAGGCTCTGCTATACTCAAACAGTTCTGTTGCAAGCAGTGTCAGAAAAAAACTCCATAACTCAAAGTAGAAGGGTGGGTGCTGCGTCTGTCGATGAACTTGGGTGAAAACGATTTTACAGTAAGTTCTTACAAAAAAACAGTTTTCTCTATCGTTCATCGACAGACGCAGGTCTCCTTAATCATAGACTAATAGGGATGTCCCAAAGCAGTCAAAACATGAGGGGTGGGAACAAGACAGGAACAAAAAAAAAAAAACCTGAATGCCCCAATGGCCAATGTAGCCCCACAGAGCTCAACCAGGAACAACTGGAGCTGCCCCGGAAAAAAGGAACCCTCAAAGAGAAAAACAAAAAAGAACTCTCCTAAACTGCAGCCTGCAAACCCTTGCGGCCAAAAGAAGCATCCGCTGATGCCAACACATCTACCTTGTAGAACTTTGTGAACGTATGCATGGATGACTAGGTTGCCGCTTTGCAAACTTGTAGCACCAACGCCTGATGATGAAAAGCCCAAGAGGCGCTCTAGAACCTGACCCCTTCAGTGAATAAGTCTGAACCACAGTCTTTCTGATCCATCTGAAAATGGTCGCAGCAGATGCAGAGAGTCCCTTACAAGGTCCATCCGTAAGGACAAACAGAGCATCCGATTTCCTGAAAAACTCCAGTGTTTTCCAAATAAACCCTGATCGCCCGAACCACATCCAAAGAGTGTAAGGCATACTCCTTAGGAAGCTGAGGTTTAGGACAAAGGGAAGGCAGTACAATGTCTTAATTTAAATGAAAATCCGAAAACCACCTTAGGAAGGAATGGCTGATGAGGTCGAAATATAACCTGATATCTGTGAACCACCAGATAAGGTGAGCAGCAAGACAACGCTGCCAATTCAGATACTCTGCGGGCAGAAGTGATCACCCCCAAGAAGGCAACCTTCTGACACAGGGAAAGCAATGGAATCTTCAGAATTTTCTCAAAAGGAGGCTTTTGAAGAACAGACAGCACCAAATTGAGATCCCAAGGTGGAAGCGGGGATTGCAACGGAGGCGCCAAATGATGCACACCCTGGATCAACGTCCGAATGAGGCCATTCGTGGCTAACGGGCATGAAAATATATAGCCAAAGCTGAAACATGGCCTTTGATAATACCCAAAGCCAACCGCTGTCCAACTCCTTTCTGTAGAAAAGCCAACACCCTGGCAATAGAAAACAAGCGAGGGTACACTTTCAGCGATTCGCACCATGAAATGTACGATTTCCACGTGCGATGATAGACTTTTCTGGAAGTCGATTTCCTAGCCTTCAGGAGAGTGGGAATTAAAGTCTGAAAGACCCCTATCTCTCAACACCTGACGTTCAGCCGATACCGATCCCAAGGAGCCACCAGTGCGTCTTTGGGTCGGCCATAGGATCTCAAGACCTGGCTATGAATCTCTGCACCTTCTTGTTGAGGCGAGAGGCAAACAAATCAACCTTGGGGGTCCTCCACCAAACAAACAGCAGGTGAAACACCTCCGGATGTAGGACCCATTCCCTTTGGTCCAACACCTGACGACTCCGCCTGCCAGTTCTTCACACCTGGAATGTGTGTCGCAGAGAGGGCTGGAACAAAGCTTTCTGCCCAAGTCAGAATTTCGGGCTACCTCCTTGGCCGCCAGGACACACCTGTTGCCCCCTTAGTGACTGATGTAGGCCACCGCCATGGCGTCTGAACCCGAACTGGACAATCACGTAGACGAGTCGTCCAATGATTCAGACAAAGTTTGATCGCTCTGAGTTCAAAAACATTGATCCAAAGTTTTGACTCTTCTACCGTCCAGGTACCCGAGGAACAGCGCTTCCCCAGCACCCAACCCCAGCCCTGCTGGTGTCCATGCTTATCACCGTCCAAAACAACGGTAGGAAGGACTTGCCCTGGCACAGTGCAGGAGACTGAATCCACCACAACAGAGTAGATTTTGTGTGGTGACTTAACCATATCACAGAATCCAAGGTCTTTGGATCTTTGTTCCACTTTACCAGAATCTCCCGCTGCAAAGGTCTTGCATGGAACTAAGCAAACAGAACCGCTTCGAACGTTGACACCATAAGGCCCAAAGCTTGCATGCAAACCCTGAGGGAGGATAGCTTGTTGTCCCACAACAACTGAATCGCCCCCTGCCACTTGTGTAACTTGTTCGGGGGAAGAAAAACTCTCGCCGAAGCTGAATCCAGAATCAAGTCTAGGTACTCCAGTCGCAGGACAGGAGTCAACGCTGACTTTTTGAAATTGATGTTCCAACCGAACTCCGCCTCCGCAAAGGAATAGCGGCTTGTAAAACGCTTAGGTATCACCAATATGTGCTTGATGCCTTGCCATTGTTCATCCACAATAAAGTGAAAAAAGTCAGGACAAGGTAATACTTTACCCGATTTGCGATATTTGCGGGAGCCAAAAGACACCTGCGTACCTGACTCCGTGGGTTCAGCAGCCATTTTTAGAGTTTACATTACAGAAACTATTTTCCACCAAGGAGTGTTCTCGTGCGACAGCTGAGGAGGACAGGTCCTCTTCACTGTCAGAATGCGAAGACACTTCTGCGTCTGCGGTGACCATGTCTGTGTCAGAATCCGAAGGTCCTGCAGATGGAGGTAAGGGCGGGGGGTGTTTGCGGCTATACAAATGATGAAAATATTAGCGCTCAACCCTAACCAATAGCAGCTGAACACTAGCAGGTACAGTAACAAAACCTGATTGGCAAATCAAAAAATGGTAAAAACAGTGCAGAGCTTAAAACTTTAAAAACTAAACAGAAATAAAATCAGAGTAAGAGTCCATCTTCAAAAAAGTCAGGTGAAAGATCAGATGAAAGGTCTAGGAGTGATAGTCCTTGTAAAGTGCAATGAATCCCATTAAAATCCAGAGGAGCCAGGTGCAGATAGTAGAAAACACACACCCTCCACCTTCCAGAGTGGCCTCTCACCTCAATATAATATTAAACAGGCATTGCAGACATATCACCCAGGCAGATCCCAGAATTCCGACCTCAAGATACTCCTTCCAATGATCAGTGGTGGAAACAGATCCACAATAAGCATAAATGCTTATACCGCTCAAGCTTCACAATCCTGTATAACTCTCCGATGACCAGGGTTATATAAAGAGAGAAGGATCCAGGATAGTGTAATACTGACTTTATTAAATCAAAACACATAGAAATGGCCTCTTACTTGGTAATAACGAAATGTGGCATGGAACAGCAATAGACCGGGACAGCGGGGCTCGCTCGGTGTCAATCGGTCTCCTCCGTGTCAGCGGGTGACGTCAGACGCTTCTCTCCTCCTCCCTCCGCACGCGTATCGCCTCCGTGGGTGGAGGCTTCGTCAGCGGTGATGAGGATTGGTCAGACGTCACCCGATGTATACTCCTCCCATAAATCTGATTGGCCAGACCTTCTAGTTGGTTCCTATGGATACCCTGACGCCGGAACTTGAAAGATTTCCGGCTCAAGCACCAGACGATCCCGGATATAGCTGATAAAACCAAAAGGATGAGAGGCATCTTAACCCCTTCTCTACCCAGGGCAACCTAGTGCACCTCAAAAGCTAATCTTAAACGGAATAACGGAATAGGTGTTTGCGGCTAGCAGCATCAAAACAAACAGACTCCACTTTTGACATCAAGCTTTGCAGAAAAACTGCAATCTCCAGCTGCAACTGTGAGTCAGAGGGTCTCGCAGCCATTTCCAGGGGGTCTGCAGGAGAGATTTTATCCTGGGATTCCATTTGCAAAAGAAAAACATCAATAAATTAATATAGCAGAGCAGGAGAGGGGGAAGCCTACAGGAGACCCCCAGAATGTTACCAGCACCCAGATACACGTGCAGTCTCAATCAGAGCCAAAACTAAAGTGACACAGAAAGTGCAGGAAGATGAAGAAGCTCTGAAGCTCTGACTCATACACAAAAAAAAAAATCTGCTGCATGCCAGTCCAGCCCCCAGTCCACAAGAAAATGGTCGCTATACAGTTTTCAATGGGAAATCAAAGAAAATGGCTGCCTATACAACTTAATAGGAAACAAAGAGGTCATGAGCCACGGCAAAATGGCAACCCCCCCCATGGCACGCCATGCGGTCACCGGGACCCCCAAAAAGGGGTCCCAGAACAAAAGGCAATTAAGCGTCCCCATTCAGGGACCCACCCAGGACGACCCATCCCCTTCAGGAAGTGCCGAAAAGGCTGCAGTTCTACCGTCCCCCCCCCCCCCCCCTCTGCGGTGAAAACCTACTTGGGGATGGAGAAGCAAGGGGAACCCAGATTGGCCTCCAGGGTGCCAGGGCCCTGAGGGAGCCCCTAAGATACGACCATTCCAAGAATGGGCCCACGCCCGCCCGGCGAACTCCAAGGGCGTTGGGGGGGACAGCTTACGGTCCGCCTCCATAGGCGGATCCGTGCTGTTCAGCGGGGATCGATCTGCCGATCCCCGCTGAGCCGGCGGATGACAGCTCCGTCTCCGCTTGCAGTGCGGAGAGGGAGGTGTCACAGCTCCCGCTGCTCTCTATGGGGGATCAGATGGGAGCGGACCGCCTGTCCGCTCTCATCCGATCCGATCCCTGAACGGATGGAAAAATAGGGTTTCCATCCGTCCGGATTTCACGGACAGGATCGGATACGGATGGCAGCGGGTGTCATCAGAGGTGTCTCCACTGACATCCACTGCCCCATAGAGCTGCATGGAGCATCCGATCAGATCCGCCTAAAAAACTGACAGGTGGATCTGATCGGATCGCCCGTGTGAAAGAGCCCTAAAGGGTTATTTTACCTCATTTTCTTTAAGGTCTGGTGACATAAGTTTGTTTTGGGGACAGCGACCTGCGTCATGTGTTCACTCGCTTTGTACCCTAACCAGTGGTGGGATTCAAAAATTATAGTAACCAGTTCCGACTTTCAAGCATGGTTTAATATTTTTTTTCTTTAATGTCAAACAAAATAAAATAAAATCTACTTGCTTTTGGAGTCTTTGAAGTTATTGAAGAATAGTATGCAGGAGGTTTTCCCTTCGTCCCTTTTTCATCCTTTAAGAATTCTTCATAGACTTCTTAGACGGAAGGATTTGCCCCCTTAATGACCAGGCCATTTTTTGAGATTCGGCACTGCGTTACTTTAACCACTTGCCTACTGTGCACTTTCACCCCCTTACTGCCCAGGCCAATTTTCAGCGCTGTCACATTTTGAATGACAATTGCACGGTCATTCTACACTGTACCCATATGAAATTTTTATAATTTTTTTCCACACAAAGAGAGCTTTCTTTTGGTGGCATTTAATCACCTCTGGATTTTTTATTTCTTGCAAAAGAAAAGAAAACAGACAGTCAATTTTGAGAAAAAAAAAAGTTTTCTTATTTTCTGTGAGTAAATTTTGAAACTAAATACATTTTTCTCCTTCACTGATGTGCGCTGATGAGGCGGCACTGATAGGCTGCACTGATGGGCACTGATGAGATGGCACTTATGGGCACTGATGAGGTGGCACTGATGAGGAGGTACTAATATGCCACACTGATAGGCGGTACTGATAGGCGGCACTGATGGGTGGCACTGAGAGGCGGCACTGATGGACACTGACGGGTGGCACTGATGGGCACTGACGAGCACTAATGGGCTGCACTGATGGGCAGCACAATCAGTGCCCATAGTGCTGCCAGTCAGTGCCCATCAGTGCCTAGATGAGCAGACACTTATAGGCACTGACTGGCAGCACTGATTGTGGGCACTGATGGCGGGCACTGTGGGCACTGATGGTAGGCAGTAATTGGCACTTTATTTACATTTTGGGTAACCAGGGCACTGATGATCAGTACCCTGATTACTTGTACTTGTCTTCCCTGTGAGGAGGAGCCGCTGATCGGCTTTCCTCGCCTCACACACTGACAGTGTGACGAATAATGGCACTTGCTCATTTACATGTGACCGGCTGTGATTGGACACAGCCGATCACATGGGTAAAGAGTCATGTCATTGACTCTTTACCGAGATTGGGATCGCGCCGTGTCCGTCATATGACAGTGTCCCAGGATAATAGCTACACCGCTCCGCCGTCATTTGACGGTGGGCAGGTAGTATGTAGTTAATCACATTTCACAAGTCCCTCCCCCATACAGTTAGAAAACACTTCCCTAGGCTCACACCTTACCCTTTGCTCACCCCTAGGTTAACCCCTTCCCTGCCAATGTCATTATTACAGTAACAGTGCATATGTTAAGCGCCGATTACTGTAATAATGTCACTGCTACCCCCAAAGTGTCAAAAATGTCAGTTGGGGGTCCGATCTGTCTGCTGCAATGTCGCAGTCCCGCTAAAAATCCCAGACCGCCGCCATTGCTTAAACAAAAATGACATTAAACGTTCCCCTAGTTGTAGACGTGATAACTTTTGAGCAAACCAATCAAAATACGTTTATTACAATTTTTTTTACCATAAATATGTAGCAAAATACAAATTGGCCTAAAAGGATGAAAAACATATTTTTTGGGGAATGTTATATAGCAGAAAGTGAAAAATGTCTTTTTTTTCAGAATTGCTATAAAAAAAAAAATCGCACAAGTGATCAAATACCACCAAAAGAAAGCTCTATTTGTGGGGAAAAAAGGCCATTCATTTTATTTGGGTACAGCGTCGCACGACTGCGCAATTGTCAGTTAAAGTAACGCAGTGCCCAATCGCAAAAAATGGCCTGGTCATTAAGGGGGAAAATCTTCTGGTCCAGAAGTGGGTAAGTACAGTCACTTCCTAAGGGTCAAAGAAGTCTAGGTATTTAAAAATGATGCCGCTTTGCAAAACATTTACCATGATTCCTATACCATGTGTGTTACACTTCCCAGGTGTCAGGAACAAATCCTCCTGAAGAGCGAACACATTAGCAGCGCTATTAATGTGTTCGCACTTCAGGAGGATTTGTTCCTGACACCTGGGAAGTGTGTGTAATGTAACACACATGGTATAGGAGTCTCTGTTGACCATCTATCTTATTTCACTCCTTTGGAATAAAAACATTTACGGTCAGACAGTCAGTGACTCATATCTGTGTAGGCTGAAGAGTGAAGAACATTGGGCCCCTCCAGAATCCTTAGTGTTTCCAGAGTGGAAGTTCAAGTCCTCACGTGCTGCACGCTGCGGACCTGCAGGCAGCCTGCAGACAGTGCTAACCGCGCTGAAAGTAGGTGGAGTGGAGGCGGGGCCAAATTGTAGTAGGCGGGGAGGTGGCGTGGTGGCATAGAGGAGAAAGGAGTGACGTAATTGGTTGCTAGACACCAAGCGGCTCTAGCAACCAGTGCTGTGTGTGTGGGCTCCGGCCCGCCTCACTAAAGCAGAGAGAGAGAGCGCCACGGCCACAGGCAGACAGCCAGCAGAATCGGATAACTCGGATTGGATGCGGATGATGATTGATTCCAGATGGTCACTGAATAGTAAGTCAGCGTTTCGGGGAACTTGTAAATTTTTAGTAACCAGTTCTCGGGAATCGGCTGAATCCCACCACTGACCCTAACTCATTCTTACAGATTTTTTAGTTAACCACTTAACGTCTGTTCAAATTTCTGCTACTGCATCAATGTGGCTCGTTATCGTCTAGCGACGTAGTACTACGTCGCTAGACTCCCCCTGTAGGTGGCGCTCGCGTTGTTTTCAGTCACAGCGGGAGTCGGGCCAGGGGAGGAGCAGCGGCGGGGAATCTAGTTTGGAGATCCACCCGCCTGTGTAAACAGAGCGGGCGGATCTCCTAAGTGACAGGGAGAGACAGATTGCAGTGTTCAGCATAGCTGAACATCCGATCTGTCCCTGACTCACTCAGTCACCTCCCCCCACGTCAGTAAGCAACAGGCATACATTAACCCCTCCCTCTCCAATAAAATAAACCCCTTCCCTGCCAGTGTCATTTTTACAGTAACAGTGCATATATATAGCACTGATTACTGCAGTAATGTCACTGGTACCCCCAAAAGTGTCAAAAATGTCAGTCAAGGGTCCGATCTGTCCGCCGCAGTGTCGCAGTCCCGCAAAAAAAAATCACAGATCGCCACCATTACTCGTTAAAAAAAAACACCAAAAATGACAAAAATCTTTCCCTTAGTAAACGTAATAACTTTTGCGCAAACCAATCAAAATACGCTTATTGTGATTTTTTTTTACCAAACATAGGTAACAGAAAACTAATTGGCCAAAAATTTAAAAAAATTTTGATTTTACATTTTTTTGGGGGGGAATTTCATATAAAAAAATGTTAAAAATATTGTAATTTTTTCAAAATAAACGCTTTTTTGTTTATAGCACAAAAAGTAAAAATCGCACAGGTGATCAAATACCACCAAAAGAAAGCCCTGTTTGTGGGAAAAAAAGGACGTAAATTTTGTTTGGGTACAGCGTCGCACCGCGCAATTGTCCGTTAAATTCGCACAGTGCCGAATCGCAAAAAGTGGCCCAGACGTAAGACAGCAAAATCCTCTAGTGGTAAAGTGGTTAATGAAGACTGTAAGCTGGTTTGCCTTCTTTATTTTAATGCAGGTCCAACCAGAGAAGGCCACTGATTTATTGTCGAGAAGCCTACCTGAGAAGGAAGCTTCATAACATGCCACCACCATGATTATCCTTGACTTACATAAGCCAAGAATAAAGTGCAGAACCACCAATAGTGTAGGGCTAATTATGCATGCACTAAAAGTTAACACTCATTTATTTTTTTTATACATTATAGAAAGTGTTTATTTGAGAAAAAGCTAAAGAACAAAACATGAAGATGTTCATACAAAAATATAAAAAAAAGGGCTTACAAAGTACAACAGTATTCTAATTCATAGTATATTGTGTATCTTCCAGCACAGCAGGTTATCATGAGCATTACAAAAATCATCACAGGCAGCACAGTAAGCTTGTGCTCTATCTTGTCTCTGTGACACATGGCTGCTGAGGCTGCTGACTTTGTGTACAGTCTGCAACACTCAGTACAGCCATAAGTTAACAAAGTCAGCAAACAACAGCCATGTTACATAGAGCCACGATAGAGTACCTGCTTACTGTGCTGCCTGTGTGATAATTGTAATGCTGATGATCATAAGACAGTGAGATGCTTTTTTACATTTCAGTTGGGGGAGCAGTAAACGTGCAGTGGAGCTGCATTTTTACCACCCCCAAACCAATCCCCTTTAACCACTTTCTGTCCAACAACGTACCAGTACATCACTAGATAGGAAGGGTGATAGTTGGGTAGTTGGGTCACCACTGCAGCAATCATCGAGAGATCATTTTTTAGCCCCAGCGATTCTGCACAAAGTAAGTGTAATCCTAATGCACATGTGTCAAACACAAGGCCCGCGGGCCGAATCTGGCCCTCCAGGTTATTTCACGTGGCCCTTGCATGTCTTCTGCAGCTGTAGCACCCCCCCCTTGTCTCCGTTCCCACCTTGTTTCAGAAGTCGGCAGCAGAGAGGATGACAGAACTCCTCCTACAGATTCCTCACCTCTCTGTTCACTTGCAGCACCCCCTGGTCTCATCATTCAGCAGACTATGGCAACTGACTCCAGCCTTCCTCTGGTTCTGCTCCAGACCCTGCACTTCCTGCTTCCCAGCTTCTTCCCGGTGTAACGTGAGAATTACCTACCCCATGAGAAAAACCTACCCCTCGTCACTTCCGGCCAGGAACAGCTGAGCAGCGCAGCAGTGCGCATGCTCACAGCCCCGGATACCTAATGGAAGAGCTGAGGATCAGACTAGTGCGCATGCGCACTAGACTGAAACGATCTCGGTGTCCGTTAAAAAAACCTACCGACGCGGCGGTGACATAAAATAGCTGTGCTGCACTATGAGTCATCTCCGCTCCTGTCCCGGTCACTTCCCTGATCTTGGCTAGTAAATATAAAAGCGGCTGGCGGCTCCGTGATTTATCTTTTCATACAGCCGCCGCCACTTTTATATTTACTATCGGAGATGAGGGAAGTGACCGGGACAGGAGCGGAGATGACTCATATTGCAGCACAGCTGTTTTAATGTAACTGCTCGCGTTACACAGACTGCCGTGAACCGGAAGTGACGGGGGTAGGTTTTTCTCACGGGTAGGTAATTCTCACGGAACACCGGCAGCAGCACAAGGGTGGTGCACTTTGATGTAAGGGAGGATGGAGGACTCTTGACTTCTGATGGGGGGGGGGGGTGCTCTGGACATCTGCTTATAATTACTATGAGAATAATACAGTTCTATGTTAGTTGAAAGGAGGGTTGCACACCACTGGCATCATCCATAAGAAATGTTTTTGGAGACTACTCAGATAGAATACCATGACAGAACCGGTTTCTTGGGGATGATACCAATGGTGTGCAACCCTCCTTTTCACAGGAGTGTGAGTGGGCACCATGCCGGTCTGCACCTGCCCTTTACAGTTTATGTCTTCAGTTGTTAATAAAACTAGTAATAATTGAATACAGAAGCAATTATTTAATATGTAAATACATTTATATAGTCTTACAGATACAAACGGCCCTTTGAGGGCAACCATAATGCTGATGCGGCCCACGAATAAATTGAGTTTGACACCCCTGTCTTGGTGGCTAAGAAGCCCCTGGATTACTTTTATTGGCAGTGGAAGGGGGTCCCACCCCTGCCTTTAAGATGCGACTAGTAGAATTCGGTTCCTCGGACACAGTGAGAAGGAGGGATGTCATTCCTCCCTCTGTGTGATGTCAGAAACCGGAAGCAACAAGAATTTTGCATCCGGTTTCGGCCTGACGTAAACAAGCCATTACTGTCTTGAACAAGCATCAGATCAAACCCATCTTGGTTTCATCGGATGCTTTGGAGGCCAGAGGACAGATATGGGGTCTAGAGAACCTGTTATGGCCCATGCTATCAAAAGGGATGTTATTCATCCCTTGTAAACGCAGAAAAAGAAAAAAAAAATGAAGATTACAGTGTGAATTTTTTTAAATTTTAATAAAATAAAATTAAAAAGAAATGTAAACTGCCCCCGCTCTTTCGTGCTTATGCGCAATTGCGAATGCACACGTTGGCCCCGCACGCATGTGTAAACAGCAACAAACCTGCATTTTGTTTCCAGACGGGGTCAGGGGTGGACAGGGGTGGGGTCAAGGGCGTGGTTGAAGGGGCCCCGTCAGGTAGACTGTACATGGCCCCATAATTTCTGAGTGCATGGCAGGTGTTTTGTCCATAGCTCAGCAAAGGAATACTAATATGGACAGTCAATATAACAATATCACTGATAATGACTTGGAATGGCTCTCTGATGCTGAACCATAGAGGATGAGAGTGAGACACACACCTGGCAGCGCTCTGAGAGCACCAGACTGTTGTGTCTAATACTTTCAGTGGGAAGGAGGTCACTTAACGTTTCGGCCTCTCGAGCCTCAGTGAATGAGCCCCTCCATGCTCCTAATATGGGAAAGTTGCTTAGAAAGTCTTGGGTATTGACTTGGGGTGTCTTGATGTGATCAATATTTTACTTGAAATACTGTAGTTGAATTCTTTAAAGCAAAGCCATTACATACCTGAGTGTCTCCTCCTCTGTTGGATGAGCTGGTACTGCAGAATACCACTGGGAGGAGTGAGATATTACAAACTGTGCTGGTTAAAGTGATTGTAATCAATCACCTTGTAAAACTCCCCGTTCAATTTAAAATAGAGATGAAAGGCAACATTTTTTGTATAGATATAAAAAATTATAAATACCTTTTCCCTTTTTTATAAGTGATCACATTCGTTCTGTTCTCAGCTGAATAATAGCTGGGGGGAGGAGAAGCAGCAGCAGATTGAGCTTCCCAGTGAATGGCTGTGCAGAGGGGGGGGGGATGTCAGGACAGGTCTGATCATTGGAATAGAGTTCACTGAGTTCCAAGCATAACTAGAGAACTGAACATGCTGTGCTCTCCTGCTTAGTGTGGTCAGTTTTTAATAGGAAAGCAGAGACTGGCAGGCAGGAACACCAGGGATTTCACACAAAGGAAGCAATACAAAGAGAACAGAATACTTTCTCATAAACATATATGGTACAGTGGGCACATATCAGGAAATTAACAAACGCTTTAAGGTTGGTCAAACCTGCAGGCATTTAAAATAGTGCTGGAAATTCGTCTCAAAATTCCCTGCTGATGTGCTTTTAGATACTGTTGGGTATGGAATGCGCTCAGGTAGACTGTCAAAGATGACAGACATATAGAGGTCTCTTTGCCTAATGGTGTAATTGAGGACATTTCTGCTTGCAGGGAGGTGGCCTACTGTTTTGCATGTTTAGTTTGATACTTGGCTACCCAGGACTGGGGAAGGGGTTATTGATTGTTGCTGCCTTCCCTGAGTGTGAGTGTGCTCTTCCTGAGGTCCAGCCATGTGTAATAAAAGAGAAGAGGTTCGGGTCCTAGGGGGCTCAGGGCTAGAGAAAGAATGAGGCACGTGCAGAGGCTTGCTGGAACCTGTGGTCCACCTTTGGAACGTGGAAACATCGGGACACCTAAGATCATGCACACCTCCATTTGAGTTTTGCCAAATATGAACTTTTCCCCTTAAGGACTTCACCTGTGCAAGTATGCTGGGGCAGCCACAGTAGTTATGATGAGGACATTTAAAAATGTTATACATGTTATACATATTGTGCCAAGGTTTCAGTAAAATTGTTTTAATGTTTGAGCATGATCTGAAGTTAAAGAGCGCATGTTGAGTCTTGGCATATTCCTAAGAGCCTTGGGTCTGTAATAGAACTATGGGGTATGGGTAACACCATCACAAGAGGTTAACCTGCAAGGCTGAGAGGATGAGGTAGTTGCTATGGATAACCATAAGGAAGAAGAGGTACAGCAACAATTAATTTGGCGTGGTTCCTGGTTAGGTGACAGGTCCAGTAGCAAGGGGGTCGGTGTTCTCTTTCCCTAGCTGTCCATCTCCCTTGGTCATTGGGAGCAGACTAGTGTTTTGGAGAACTAAGGCCTGATCACTAGGAAAGTAGTTAACTGAGCACACACATGAAACCTGTGCTATGTGTCTGGTGGGGTTTCATTCCCTTACTGGGAGTGAGGTAGCGGAGGTACGCTAGACTGGTGGAGTAGGCAATGACTGCATATTTTTCCAAATGCAACACATACATAAGTACAAGTGTGTAGTGTCATGGGACAAAACATCTTAAGGAGGAACTCTTTACATTAACACTGCACACAAGTGGCTCATCTCTGAGTTGGGGGATTGCCTTAATATTTGATTCTTCACCTTTGGGCGAGGTGTTACCCCACGTGCACGTGCCCAGCAGACCCTGCACACATGCGGGTGTGGTCCAAGGTGCAGCTAAGCAGTGGTTGGTAAAGGGCATGCATACTTTACCAATCGCTAGACCTCATAAGAAGGAAGGACCAGAAAGGATGTGGCAGCAGCAGATATCCTGTCCATCACCCACAAAGGGGTACAGGTTAAGGTACCCGGAGACTCTGAGAATGAGAATACTGACAGTGTTGGCAACAGTAACAGTGAAGTGTGAATGGTATGCTAAATGATGATTTGGTTGCCAGGGGTAACTGCAGAAGTGTTGATGAGCCTGAAAGACCAATGATGACGGTTAAAGCTGGTACAAGTGAGTTTAAGGGAAGTCAGGGTTCCCCCAGAAAGTAAGGATGAGCCAAAGAACTCCAGGAGAAGAGGAAGAAGGCATGAAACAAAGACCAGTGGAAAGACATTTAGATAGGGAAGGGCGTGTAGAGGGAGAGCATCAATTGTTTATTGTATCATTTTAAATACAAATTTAGGCAGCTCAAGCAAACCACATATAGAGGGCTAAGGCTATAAAGAGCGCTATGTGTGACTGTCCTTGAGTATGTAAACCAACATGGGGTTTAAGAATCCACTAAACTTGTGCCCCGGGTCCCCCAAGGTCTTATACTTGCCCTAGCTCCACTTACCAGACAGCACTCTATGCTAGAGAAGAGGTTCCTTGTCCATAGGACTAAGAGAGTTGAGCCAGCTAAGCAAGTCTGGGGGAATGAGAGAGCCAAAATGTCTGCGTGAGTCCAGGGGATTGAGAGATTCTGGAAGTTTTAGAGTAATGAGAGAGCCCAGGTTGTCAAAGCAAGAAGCCAGATAGTGAGTATGTGCAGCAGGATGCTGCAAATGAAAAGGATGAGAGAGCAAGGAGAGCTGGGAAATCTAAACAAGCATTGAGGTACTGTGTAAGATGGTCCGAAGGACCAGCCAAAAGCCAAAGGGTGCTGCTGAAGAGGGAGCCAGGTGGCTCGGTGTATTCTTTACCCTGTTTTGATGGTGAAAATCATTTGCATGGGCAACTGTTTTTGTGAAACTTTGAGTGTTTTCTTAACAGAAGTTCACCCCCTTCCTGCCCAGGCCAATTAACAGCTTTCGGCAATGTCACATTTTGAATAACAATTGCGCTGTCATACACCACTGTGCCCATATGACATTTTTTTCACACAAATGGAGCCTTCTTTTAGTGGTATTTTATCACCACTGGGTTTTTATTATTTGTGAAAAGTTTGGAAAAAAAAAAAAAAACAACCCTGTGTTTTTCTTCCTTTCTGTTATAAATTTTGCAAATAAATGGTATTTCTTCATGAATTTAGGTCAAACTGTATTCTGCTACATTTCTTTGGTGAAAATAACCCAAATCAGTGTATATTATTTTGTCTGCGTGAAAGTTATAGAGTTCACAAACTATGGTATATATCTGAAAATCGATCAATCCTAATGAACTGATGGCCTCATTTCTTGAGACCCGAAAACGCCAGGACAGTGCAATTACTCTCCAAATGTCCTTTTTGAAAAGTAGGCAGTCTGAGGTGTTGGTATATACTGTATATGGGCTTTGCTGTTATGTCACTTTTTAAATGTATATGCATATGGTGGGGATATGACATCAATAAGATGTCAGGGAGCGGGACTGAGGTCATTCTTTGCTCACTGATTGGTAGTGGTTCTTTAAATATTTTCTGTCACGTGTCACACTTTGTCATATGCCTGATAAAGGGGTCCTGCAAGGCCCTGAAACATTGCTGTTTGGTGTATATGAGCACTGAATAAAGCTTTGGGCCCATTTTGGAGCTCCATGGTGTGCTGGTGACATTTCTCACTCTGATACCTAACGGTTCCAGCCGGTGGTTGCCTCAGCACCCACTTATACACACAGTCACAGGAACGTGTGCATTGGGAATAGTGTGCTGCTGGAATCTTTGGACTGGCTTCCCACACAGCGCCCCTTTTGGCTGCCCATTACTAGGGTATTATACTTTCGGATGAGCTTATAAGGAAACAGGGCATCACATTCACCGATCGCGTTTTTCATTCATGAACATCGTCCATAACCAAATGGACAAAAACTTTTGATGCATGTAGAGTCAACGATGGTTTCAGAAACACTGAAGTGATAGAACGGCCCTGGATAAGACTCTGAAATGTGAACCCCTGGATCGGAGTAAACCTGTAGCGATACACTTCATCTCACAAAAGCATCAAGTACCAGAATTAAGCGGCATGGTCATTGAACATATCACCAGACCGGTGAGAGGGGGAGACCGTGATCGTCTCCTACTTCGCAGTGAGGCTTATTGGATGCACACCTTGGGTACTGTAAACCAGGAGGCCTCAATACCAATCTATCCTATCTGTGTTTTATTGGTAGCAGATGATTTTGACTATGATGACTGTTCATGATTGAATTATGTACATAGTTTTCGTTTTTGTTCTTGTATTCAGAAATTTTTCTTCCATAGCTTTTTTTCTCACTAGCATGGCGGCTGCACTAGGAGCACTTACCCTTTTTATCTCTCACACCATCCTTCTTTTCTTCCCCTCCTCTTTCCCTCTTTTTCTACCTTTTTTTCTCTCCCCTTTTTGTTTTCTTTTTTTCCAAATTTGTCTTTCTTTTCTTTTCTATCTCTTCTCCTTTTTTTTTTTCTAAATGTTATACTTTTTTTTTTTCTTATTTTGTATTTATTGCTTTTATTATTTTTTTAATTCTCTCTCTATTTTGAGTATATTTATTTGGCAATATTATGCATATAATTGAAGGTTATGACCTGCTTGCACTGTACTTTATATGTGATATTAATTACTTTTTGTTATTAAAATTTGTAATACACCAAGATATCACAGGGAGTCGCAAACATTTTTTACATATTTAATCTATGTAATATGTGTTATGCCTTTAGACTAATTTAACCCCTGAGGGGGTTCCGAGCGCACTCTTTGTCGAAACCAGATCAATACAAGTCTATAATGTCTTGGGATTCATAGGTCACCGGCAACAACAGTATATAGCACATTTATAGCACAACATATTATAATCACTCTACATGTTAAGACTTTATATATATATATATATATGCACGATTTCTACTTTATTGTATAAAATGTAAAATATGTAAAAAGGAAATATTTGGAATAGGAGTATAAAAAATTTATAAAAATGGGTCAGACAAGGATAGGGGTAAAAAATAAAAAAAATAGTAAGTACACTGCTCAAAAAAATTAAAGGAACACTTTTTAATCAGAGTATAGCATCAAGTCAATTAAACTCCTGTAATTTTGATCTGGTCAGTTAAGTAGCAGAGGGGGTTGTTAATCAGTTTCAGTTGCTTTGGTGTTAATGAAATTTAAAATAGGGGCCCTAGATGGGCAACAATGAGACAATCTCAAAAACAGAATGTTTTTACAGGTGGTTACCACTGACATTGTCAGACATGCATAGAAGCACGTGGGGGGTCATACAAACTACCGAGTACCATTTTGAGTTGCTGCAATGAAATTTCAGCAAAATAGACTAGCCTGCTGTATCATTTTTTCACTTTGATTTTCGGGGGGGCTTTGAATTCAGCCCTCTGTAGGTTGATAATTTTCATTTCCATTAAACGATGTGGCATCCTTTTGTTCCTAACAAATTACCCCATTCATATCAATATACTGTAGATATGGAGCATGATATTTTACCCCATTGAGATCTGATGTGTTTTCAAAGTGTTTCTTTAGTTTTTTTGAGTAAAGTATATATAGCGGGTAAAATAAGTATTGAACATGTCACCATTTTCTAGGTAAATATATTTCTAAAGGTGCTATTGACATGACATTTTCACCACATGTTGGTAACAACAACCCATGCAATCCATTCATACAAAGAAAACAAATATGTTCAGAAATTGAGTTATGTGTAATAAAATGGAATGACATGGAAAAAATATTGAACACGCTAATGGAAATTTATTTAATACTTTGTACAAAATCCTTTGTTGGTAATGACAGCTTCAAGACGCCTCCTGTATGGAGAAACTAGTCGCAGGCATGCGATTTTGGCTCAGGTGTGATTTTGGACCATTCTTACACACAGTCTTCTTGAAGGTTCCGTGGGCCTCTTCTATGAACTATGATCTTTAGTTTTTTCCATAGATTTTCTATCGGATTCAAGTCAGGTGATTGGTTGGGCCTTTCTAGCAGCTTTATTTTCTTTGTTTGAAACCAATTGAGAGTTTCCTTGGCTTTGTGTTTGGGATCATTGTCTTGCTAATATGTCCACCCTCGTTTCATCATCATCATCATCATCCTGGTAGATGGCAGCAGATTTTTATCAATAATTTTTCCATTCATCCTTCCTTCAACAGTAAGAAGTTTGCCAGTACCATATGCTGAAAAACAGCCCCACACCATGATGTTCCCACCTCCAAACTTCACTGTTGGTATTGTGTTTTTGGGGTGATGTGCAGTGCCATTTGATCTCCAAACATGGTGTGAAGTGTTGGGCGAACAGTTCAGATCGATCATAGGTTCGGCCCGAACATTGCCTGTTTGCCCTTTCGGCGAACACCCGAATTTGCGGGGTGCTCGGTAGGATGTTAGCCCCCCGAGCTATATCTGGAATTACACCCAAAATACTTTCTGCTGCTTCTCCTGAGTACGGGGATTACACGTGTGTGAGACATTTTGGGAGCCTAGCCATGTACGGGTGCCGAAAACCAATCACCGCCTTCAGGATTTCAAAGGGCGTAAATTGCTAATTTCACTTCTTCATTACCTATCACAGTTTCAGGGGCCTGAAATGCCAAGATATCGCAAACCCCCCCAAAACAACCCCTTTTTGGAAAGTAGACACCGTAAGCTATTTGCTGAGAAGCATGTTGAGCCTATGGAGTATTTTATTTTATTTTTTCTTACAAGTTTCTGGAAAATGACAAAAAAAATGATATATTGCCCACTTATGCCATGGCAGGGGGTGGATCCAGAGTCTAGTCTCGGGAGTGCCACTGCCAGAAAATAGGGTGTTGCTTACAGAACTGTTTTTAACGTATCATACAGTCCTAACCTTGTTTAAAACAGTGACAAGTTTATAATGATGCCACCTCCTTTCAGGACGGAAGAGGTAGGGAAGAGTGGTGAGACCTGCCAACCAGAGTGATGAAAGTGTTAAGTCCAGCCGCGACAGGGGCGGTGATCTTAACACTTTTATCAACTTCACAGGAGATCTTTAATATTTCTCCGCAGGTCTCCTGATGCACTACAGTACAGCGCACCTCTCCATCTGGGACTTCAAAACTAAGGGGGAAGGCTTCTACAGTGCATCTCTGCATTGGGGACTCATGCCTCTACAGCAAGGGTGTCCAACCTTTTGAGGAGAGAGGGCCACTTTAATGCCTTGGTAACCAGTCGCAGGCCACAATGAGCGGAGCGGGCGGATGACATGTGCGTGTCCACTCAGCATATGCAGAACATACACCGACACAGCCCGCTCTACTCTATGGGCCCCTGATCTGATCCGCCCAGACAGAACTTGGTACTTCTGGCTGGTACTGCTGGTGGGTACTGCTAGCTGGTACAGCTAGTGGGTTCCGCTGGCTTTTACTGCTGGTGGGTACTGCTGGCTGGTGCTGGTAGGTACTGCTGGCTGGTAATGGTGGGTACTGCTGGCTGGTACTACTGGCTGGTGCTGGTGGGTACTGCTGCATGGCACTGCTGGTAGGTATTGCTGGCTGGTACTGCTGGCGGGTATTGCTGGCTGGTTCCCGACCCACCATTCCTGAGAATCAGTGTGACAGGAGCGGCGCTGGAGGAAGCAAGTGGCTGCAGTAGAGAGCAGAGCTGATGCTTCCTGTTTCGCTTCTGTCACAGGTGGGGAACATTTGATATCACTCTGCCTGTGACAGGAGATGACACTAGAGGAAGCGGAGCTGATGCTTCCTGTATAGTGCCATCTCCTGTCACAGGCTGAGTGATATCAAATGTACTCTGCCTCCGCCTGTGACAGGAGCGATACAGGAAGCATCAGCTCTGCTCTCTACTGCAGCCGCATGCTTCCTCCAGTGCCGTTCCTGTCACACTGATGCTCAGGAATGGTGGGTCGGGAATCAGCCAGCAATACCCACCAACAGTACCCGCCAGCAGTACCAGCCAGCAGTACCCACCAGCACCAGCCAGCAGTACCCGCCAGCAGTACCCACCAGCATGCTCCTTTCTTCACACTGATACTCGGGGATGGCTGGTCGAAAACCCGCAATCTGGGCTTGCCGACCCCCCATACCAGAGCAGGAGGTGGCACGGGGATCCTTGAATGTGAGTCAGTAATATTTTCTCAGGGGGAGCAATTTCCCCATTGCCCCCCCTTGGATTTGACTCTGTGCCATGGATCTATGTGGAATGACACCCCAAAATACATTGTGCTGCTTCTCCTGAGTACGGGGATACCACATATGAGAGACTTTTTGGGAGTCTAGCCGTTTATGGGTGCCAAAAATCAATCACCGCCTTCAGGATTTCAAACAGCGTAAATTGCATATTTCACTTCCTCACTACCTATTGCAGTTTCAGATGCCATGAAATGCCAAGATCACACAAACCCCCTTCCCCAAATGATCCCTTTTTGGAAAGTAGACACCCCAAATTATTTGCTGAGAGGCATGTTAAGTCCATGGAATATTTTATTTTTTTGCCACAGGTTTCTGGAAAATGACAAAAAAATTATATATTGCTTACACATGCTATGGATATATGTGGAATTACACCCCAAACACATTCTGCTGCTTTTCCTGAGTATAGGGATACCACATGTGTGAGACTTTTTGGCAGTCTAGCCGCGTACAGGACCCCGAAAACCAATCACCATCTTCAGGCTTTGTAAAGGCGTAAATTGCTCATTTCACTTCCTCACTACCTATCACAGTTTCGACCCCTTTTTGGAAAATAGACAACCCAAGCTATTTGCTGAGAGGCATGTTCAGTCCATGGACAGAATAAAATGATGGGTGTTGCAATTTTTTTGTTACACAGTACTTGCGCAGCGATTTTTCAAATGCAATTTTAATAGAAAAAATACACTTTTTTGATTTTTAATGCACAAAAACACAATATATTGCCCAATTGTTTGGTGGAATTAAAAGATGATCTTATGTCGAGTACATAGATACAAAACACGACATGCTTTAAATTTATGCAGGCCTGTGCCGTGGCGACAAACTACGTACATTTTAAAAAGCTTTTACAGGTTACCACTTTAGATTTACAGAGGAGTGCTAGAATTACTGCCCTGAATCTGATGTTTGCGCGTTGATACCTCACAGGCATGGTGCAATTGCTGTTTACATAAGACACAAGACTGATGCTTACGTTCGCCTTTGCGCATTAACGGGGAGACAGGGGTGCTTGATTTTTTTTTGTATTATTTACTTTGCTTTTTTTATTTTAATATAGACTTTTTTCTTATTGAGATTTTTTTTTTTGATCACTTTTATTGTTATCACAGGGAATTGTAAATATCTCCTATGATGGCAATAGGTAGTGACAGCTACTCTTTTCAACCACTTCAGCCCCGGAAGGTTTTACCCCCTTAATGACCAGGCCATTTTTTGCGATTCTGCACTGCATTACTTTAACCGAAAATTGCGCAGTCGTGCGACACTGTGCCCAAACACAATTGATGTCCTTTTTTCCCCACAAATAGAGCTTTTTTTTGGTGGTATTTGATCCCCTCTGCGATTTTTTAAATTTCTCGCTATTTTGCGCTAACAAAAAAGAGCGACAATTTTGAAAAAAAACGCCATATTTTTTAATTTCTGCTATAAAACATTCCCAATAAAAAATGTTTAAAAATTAAATTTTTTTATCAGTTTAGGCCAATTTGTATTCTGTTACATATTTTTGATTAAAAAAATTCCAAAAAGCGTATTTTAATTGGTTTGCGCAAAAGTTATAGCGTTTACAAACTACGGGATAGATTCTTGGACTTTTATTTATTTATTTTTTATTAGTAATGGCGGCGATCAGCGATTTTTAGCGGGACTGCGACATTGCGGCAGACAGATCAGACCCCTAACTGACACTTTTTGAGGACCAGTGACGCTAATACAGTAATCAGTGCTAAATAATATGCACTGTTACTGTATAAATGACACTGGCAGGGAAAGGGTTAATACCGGGGGTGAACAAAGGGATTAAATATATGCCTAAAGTGCTTGCTCACTGTGTGGGGGGTGGTTCTTTGACAGGCACAGAGAGATCGCAGTTTCAGCTTAGCTTCAGCTTAGCTGAAACTGCTAATCTCTCCCTACCTGTCCTGCCTGCTTTGTTTACATAATCGCCTCCTCCCGTGGCCCGCCTCCCACTGTGTCTAAACACAGTGGAAGCACGGCTCTGGTGACGCGCGAGCGCCGCCGAAACCACGTGCACGAAGTCACGTAGTACTATGTGACTGAGCGCAGTCGAGCCGCCCCGCCGCAGTAATATTACGGCGGGCAGTCGGCAAGTGGTTAAATAAAACGTATGGGGTATATTAGACTCTAGATCTCTCCTCTGCCCTTAAAGCATCTGACCACACCAAGATCGGTGTGATAAGATGCTGTCCCTTTTTAAAAATGACAGTTTATATCTGGTGAAACCAAAGTGATAAAATGCCTGTAGTTCCGGTCTCAGATCAGCTCTATGGTCAGCTGGTGGAACTACTGGCTGCATTCTTGAGTTAGCTCATGGGACAAGAGAGCCTGGGAAAACCGTGGAAGGTGGCGGGAGGGGGGGCGTCCCCTCCCACTGCTTGTAAAAGCATTCTAGTGGCTAATTAGCCGCTATGATTGCTTTTACATGAAAGCCAGCCACCGACTGAAAAAAACTATAACAAGGTGATGTGTGTGGTATGTCCACTATTAGAATATAATGCCCTGCATCTACAAACTACTAATGATGGGCATTCATGCAATGTTCTTTTTTTTTTATTCAGCCGATGGGCTAAACGAAAAAAAAAAAACCTAACAGACTCATCTATACACATCAATCAATGTGGATAAAGAAATCTCTGCCAAGAAAAATTAGAAAAAAATATGGGGATATCCGCCCTCTGTCCACCCCAGCCCCTATGCTTTGACATATATGCTCTTTTTTTTTAGCTTTGGTGGAGAAATCACCTCCTACAGTGCTGTAGTCACTGATTTATGTATTCTGAAAGCAAACCCTGTTGCTATCAGAATAAACAGCTCAGTGCTGCAGCTGATATAGCATACATGCAAAGCTAGTAATGGTTAACAATTAAACACAGTAACAATTAAACATTAACTCAATAAAACAACAGCTTTTTTATTGCAATCTGTGCCAAAAAAGACTAAGAAAGAATATATGGCGAAGCATAGGAGCGATCCACCCTCTGTCCACCCCAGCCCCTATTCTTCGGCTTATATGCTCTTTTTGTTAACTGCGTGGTGAAATCACCTCCTACAGCAAAGTAGTCACTGATTTATGTATGCTGAAAACAAACAGCGTTGCTGCCAGAATAAACAGATCAGTGGTGCAGCCGAATGGCATATTTGCAAAGCAAACAACGGTTAACAATAAAACCCAGTAGCAATAAAACATGAACTCAATAAAACAACAACTTTTTTATTGCAATCTGTGCCAAAAAAGAGTAAAAAAATATATGGCGAAGCATAGGGGCGATCGGCCCACTGTCCACCCCAGGCCCTATTCTTCGGCTTATATGCTCTTTTTGTTTAACCGTGGTGGTGAAATCACCTCCTACAGCGCTCTAGTCACTGATTTATGTATGCTGAAAGCAAACACTGTTGCTGTCAGAATAAACAGATCAGTGCTGCAGCTGAATGGCATACCTGCAAAGCAAACAACGGTTGACAATAAAACACAGTAGCAATAAAACATGAACTCAATAAAACACCTTTTTTTATGTTTCAATGTTTTTTATTAGATTTTTTGTAAGAAAAAGATATAACAGCGCACAAGGAGCCAACATGGCTCAATCATTGTCTTTGAGGGCATTAAATATCACATAATACACGAAATACAATGGTGCCAATTCAGAAGATTACAATATCAAAAATGAGAAACCAATAAATCAGTAACAGGAACGGTAAGCTCAGGTTGGGCATCCAGCTAATGGAGCAAAAAACATAGAGTCATAGAGACAGTGCCCCCTCCATTGCATGCTGAAGGGCTGGAGGTCTGGGCCCGACCCCCCCCGGTGCCCCTACGGGAACATACTGCACCCTTGGGAGAGGACGGCCCCCAACCCCCATACCAGGCCCTCTACCAGTGGGGGGCGTAGCCTGTCATCCGTGCACTGTCAGATAGTACCAGAGAAAAAGTAAGAAAAGAAGGAATAGGGGGAAAAGGGCAAGACAGGGAAGAAAGGAGACAACAGCAGAGGAGGGTGGCAGGAGTGGGAAGATGGGAAAGAGGAAAGAAACATCAGCGGTCAGTGGAAAAATAGAGGGTCGACACCCAGATCCCGCTCACTCCCTAAGGGGGAGATTTCCCCAACATCTCGTCCAAGGCTACCCATGCTCCCAACCGCCCCTATGAGGGGCTCGCCAGGTACCTTATCCAGGGGTCCCATGTTTTGTCAAACATACGCATCCTGTCATTCAACAACGCCACCATCCGTTCGTTTATCATGATCCAGGTCAGTTTGGCTTTTAAAAGCTCGAAAGGCACTACTGGGGTTCGCCATGAACGGGCTATTGCTATTTTGGCGGCCGTGAACACGAAGGCGATAAGGCGCTTGGCGGGTTTAGTAGCCCCCTCCACCGGTTTACCCAAAAGGGCATTTTGGGGATCCTTTATCAAGTTGACTTGGGTCAAGGAGTAAACAAAATTATAGACCCGGATCCAAAACCGTCGGACTTTTGGACAAGTCCACCACGTGTGGAGCACCGTGCCCGCCTGTCCGCATCCCCGAAAACAGTTGGGGGATGCGGTGCTCACCGCCGCCGCCAGCCTGACCGGAACCATGTACCAACGCAAAAATACCTTGAAGTTTGCTTCTATCAAGGAAGTGTTGAGTATGGATCTAGAATTAAACTGCGCTAAAGTGTTCCATTCCGCCCGGTCCAGAGATTCACCCAGATCCTCCTCCCAGCGTAGCATATACGTTAATTTACTATCGTCTCCATGGAGTATATTATAAATTGTTGATATATTAAAACACCTTTTTTTATTGCAATCTGTGCCAAAAAAAGAGTAAAAAAATATATGGCAAAGCATAGGGGCTATCCGCTCCCTGTCCACCCCAGCCCCTATTCTTCGGCTTATATGTTCTTCTTTTAACTGCGGTGGTGAAATCACCTCCTATAGCAATGTAGTCACTGATTTATGTATGCTGAAAGCAAACACTGTTGCTGTCAGAATAAACAGATCAGTGCTGCAGCTGAATGGCAAATTTCCAAAGCAAACAATGGTTAACAATAAAACACAGTAGCAATAAAACATGAACTCAATAAAACACCTTTATTTATTGCAATCTGTGCCAAAAAAGAGTAATAAAAGTATATGGCGAAGCATAGGGGCGATCCGCCCTCTGTCCACCCCAGCCCCTATTCTTCGGCTTATATGCTCTTTTTGTTTAACTGCGGTGGTTAAATCACCTCCTACAGCGCTGTAGTCACTGATTTATGTATGCTAAATGCAAACACTGTTGCTGTCAGAATAAAAAGATCAGTGCTGCAGCTGAATGGCATACTTGCAAAGCAAACAACGGTTAACAATAAAACACAGTAGCAATAAAACATAAACTCAATAAAACAACAACTTTTTTATTGCAATCTGTGCCAAAAAAGAGTAAAAAAGTATATGGCGAAGCATAGGGGCGATCCGCCCTCTGTCCACCCCAGCCCCTATTCTTCGGCTTATATGCACTTTTTGTTTAACTGCGGTGGTGAAATCACCTCCTACAGCGCTCTAGTCACTGATTTATGTATGCTGAAAGCAAACACTGTTGCTGTCAGAATAAACAGATCAGTGCTGCAGCTGAATGGCATATTTGCAAAGCAAACAATGGTTAACAATAAAACACAGTAGCAATAAAACATTAACTCAATAAAACAACAACTTTTTTATTGCAATCTGTGTCAAAAAAGTGTAATAAAAGTATATGGCGAAGCATAGGGGCGATCCGCCCTCTGTCCACCCAAGCCCCTATTCTTCGGCTTATATGCTCTTTTTGTTTAACTGCGGTGGTAAAAATCACCTCCTACAGCGCTGTAGTCACTGATTTATGTATGCTGAAAGCAAACACTGTTGCTGTCAGAATAAACAGATCAGTGCTGCAGCTGAATGGCATATTTGCAAAGCAAACAACGGTTAACAATAAAACACAGTAGCAATAAAACATGAACTCAATAAAACAACAACTTTTTTATTGCAATCTGTGCCAAAAAAGAGTACAAAAAGTATATGGAAAAGCATAGGGGCGATCCGCCCTCTGTCCACCCCAGCCCCTATTCTTCGGCTTATATGCTCTGTTTGTTTAACTGCGGTGGTGAAATCACCTCCTACAGCGCTCTAGTACAGCGCTCTAGTCACTGATTTATGTATGCTGAAAGCAAACACTGTTGCTGTCAGAATAAACAGATCAGTGCTGCAGCTGAATGGCATACTTGCAAAGCAAACAACGGTTAACAATAAAACACAGTAGCAATAAAACAAACTCAATAAAACAACAACTTTTTTATTGCAATCTGTGCCAAAAAAGAGTAAAAGAAGTATATGGCGAAGCATAGGGGCGATCCGCCCTCTGTCCACCCCAGCCCCTATTCTTTGGCTTATATGCTCTTTTTGTTTAACTCCGGTGGTTAAATCACCTCCTACAGCGCTGTAGTCACTGATTTATGTATGCTGAAAGCAAACACTGTTGCTGTCAGAATAAACAGATCAGTGCTTCAGCTGAATGGCAAATTTGCAAAGCAAACAATGGTTAACAATAAAACACAGTAGCAATAAAACATGAACTCAATAAAACACCTTTTTTTATTGCAATCTGTGCCAAAAAAGAGTAATAAAAGTATATGGCGAAGCATAGGGGTGATCCGCCCTCTGTCCACCCCAGCCCCTATTCTTCGGCTTATATGCTCTTTTTGTTTAACTGCGGTGGTGAAATCACCTCCTACAGCGCTCTAGTCACTGATTTATGTATGCTGAAAGCAAACACTGTTGCTGTCAGAATAAACAGATCAGTGCTGCAGCTGAATGGCATATTTGCAAAGCAAACAACGGTTAACAATAAAACACAGTAGCAATAAAACATTAACTCAATAAAACAACAACTTTTTATTGCAATCTGTGTCAAAAAAGAGTAATAAATGTATATGGCGAAGCATAGGGGCGATCTGCCCTCTGTCCACCCCAGCCCCTATTCTTCGGCTTATATGCTCTTTTTGTTTAACTGCGGTGGTAAAAATCACCTCCTACAGCGCTGTAGTCACTGATTTATGTATGCTGAAATTAAACACTGTTGCTGTCAGAATAAACAGATCAGTGCTGCAGCTGAATGGCATATTTGCAAAGCAAACAACGGTTAACAATAAAACACAGTAGCAATAAAACATGAACTCAATAAAACAACAACTTTTTTATTGCAATCTGTGCCAAAAAAGAGTAAAAAAAGTATATGGCAAAGCATAGGGGCGATCCGCCCTCTGTCCACCCCAGCCCCTATTCTTCGGCTTATATGCTCTGTTTGTTTAACTGCGGTGGTGAAATCACCTCCTACAGCGCTCTAGTCACTGATTTATGTATGCTGAAAGCAAACACTGTTGCTGTCAGAATAAACAGATCAGTGCTGCAGCTGAATGGCATACTTGCAAAGCAAACAACGGTTAACAATAAAACACAGTAGCAATAAAACAAACTCAATAAAACAACAACTTTTTTATTGCAATCTGTGCCAAAAAAAAGTAAAAGAAGTATATGGCGAAGCATAGGGGCGATCCGCCCTCTGTCCACCCCAGCCCCTATTCTTTGGCTTATATGCTCTTTTTGTTTAACTCCGGTGGTTAAATCACCTCCTACAGCGCTGTAGTCACTGATTTATGTATGCTGAAAGCAAACACTGTTGCTGTCAGAATAAACAGATCAGTGCTTCAGCTGAATGGCAAATTTGCAAAGCAAACAATGGTTAACAATAAAACACAGTAGCAATAAAACATGAACTCAATAAAACACCTTTTTTTATTGCAATCTGTGCCAAAAAAGAGTAATAAAAGTATATGGCGAAGCATAGGGGCGATCCGCCCTCTGTCCACCCCAGCCCCTATTCTTCGGCTTATATGCTCTTTTTGTTTAACTGCGGTGGTTAAATCACCTCCTACAGCGCTGTAGTCACTGATTTATGTATGGTGAAAGCAAACACTGTTGCTGTCAGAATAAACAGATCAGTGCTGCAGCTGAATGGCATACTTGCAAAGCAAACAACGGTTAACAATAAAACACAGTAGCAATAAAACATAAACTCAATAAAACAACAACTTTTTTATTGCAATCTGTGCCAAAAAAGAGTAAAAAATTATATGGCGAAGCATAGGGGCGATCCGCCCTCTGTCCACCCCAGCCCCTATTCTTCGGCTTATATGCTCTTTTTGTTTAACTGCGGTGGTGAAATCACCTCCTACAGCATTCTAGTCACTGATTTATGTATGCTGAAAGCAAACCCTGTTGCTGTCAGAATAAACAGATCAGTGATGCAGCTGAATGGCATACCTTCAAAGCAAACAATGGTTGACAATAAAACACAGTAGCAATAAAACATGAACTCAATAAAACAACACCTTTTTTATTGCAATCTGTGCCAAAAAAGAGTAATAAAAGTATATGGCGAAGCATAGGGGCGATCCGCCCTCTGTCCACCTCAGCCCCTATTCTTCGGCTTATATGCTCTTTTTGTTTAACTGCGGTGGTAAAAATCACCTCCTACAGCGCTGTAGTCACTGATTTATGTATGCTGAAAGCAAACACTGTTGCTGTCAGAATAAACAGATCAGTGCTGCAGCTGAATGGCATATTTGCAAAGCAAACAATGGTTAACAATAAAACACAGTAACAATAAAACATGAACTCAATAAAACAACAACTTTTTTATTGCAATCTGTGTCAAAAAAGAGTAATAAAAGTATATGACGAAGCATAGGGGCGATCCGCCCTCTGTCCACCCCAGCCCCTATTCTTTGGCTTATATGCTCTTTTTGTTTAACTCCGGTGGTTAAATCACCTCCTACAGCGCTGTAGTCACTGATTTATGTATGCTGAAAGCAAACACTGTTGCTGTCAGAATAAACAGATCAGTGCTTCAGCTGAATGGCAAATTTGCAAAGCAAACAATGGTTAACAATAAAACACAGTAGCAATAAAACATGAACTCAATAAAACACCTTTTTTTATTGCAATCTGTGCCAAAAAAGAGTAATAAAAGTATATGGCGAAGCATAGGGGCGATCCGCCCTCTGTCCACCCCAGCCCCTATTCTTCGGCTTATATGCTCTTTTTGTTTAACTGCGGTGGTGAAATCACCTCCTACAGCATTCTAGTCACTGATTTATGTATGCTGAAAGCAAACCCTGTTGCTGTCAGAATAAACAGATCAGTGATGCAGCTGAATGGCATACCTTCAAAGCAAACAATGGTTGACAATAAAACACAGTAGCAATAAAACATGAACTCAATAAAACAACACCTTTTTTATTGCAATCTGTGCCAAAAAAGAGTAATAAAAGTATATGGCGAAGCATAGGGGCGATCCGCCCTCTGTCCACCTCAGCCCCTATTCTTCGGCTTATATGCTCTTTTTGTTTAACTGCGGTGGTAAAAATCACCTCCTACAGCGCTGTAGTCACTGATTTATGTATGCTGAAAGCAAACACTGTTGCTGTCAGAATAAACAGATCAGTGCTGCAGCTGAATGGCATATTTGCAAAGCAAACAATGGTTAACAATAAAACACAGTAACAATAAAACATGAACTCAATAAAACAACAACTTTTTTATTGCAATCTGTGTCAAAAAAGAGTAATAAAAGTATATGACGAAGCATAGGGGCGATCCGCCCTCTGTCCACCCCAGCCCCTATTCTTCGGCTTATATGCTCTGTTTGTTTAACTGCGGTGGTGAAATCACCTCCTACAGCGCTCTAGTCACTGATTTATGTATGCTGAAAGCAAACACTGTTGCTGTCAGAATAAACAGATCAGTGCTGCAGCTGAATGGCATACTTGCAAAGCAAACAACGGTTAACAATAAAACACAGTAGCAATAAAACAAACTCAATAAAACAACAACTTTTTTATTGCAATCTGTGCCAAAAAAAAGTAAAAGAAGTATATGGCGAAGCATAGGGGCGATCCGCCCTCTGTCCACCCCAGCCCCTATTCTTTGGCTTATATGCTCTTTTTGTTTAACTCCGGTGGTTAAATCACCTCCTACAGCGCTGTAGTCACTGATTTATGTATGCTGAAAGCAAACACTGTTGCTGTCAGAATAAACAGATCAGTGCTTCAGCTGAATGGCAAATTTGCAAAGCAAACAATGGTTAACAATAAAACACAGTAGCAATAAAACATGAACTCAATAAAACACCTTTTTTTATTGCAATCTGTGCCAAAAAAGAGTAATAAAAGTATATGGCGAAGCATAGGGGCGATCCGCCCTCTGTCCACCCCAGCCCCTATTCTTCGGCTTATATGCTCTTTTTGTTTAACTGCGGTGGTTAAATCACCTCCTACAGCGCTGTAGTCACTGATTTATGTATGGTGAAAGCAAACACTGTTGCTGTCAGAATAAACAGATCAGTGCTGCAGCTGAATGGCATACTTGCAAAGCAAACAACGGTTAACAATAAAACACAGTAGCAATAAAACATAAACTCAATAAAACAACAACTTTTTTATTGCAATCTGTGCCAAAAAAGAGTAAAAAATTATATGGCGAAGCATAGGGGCGATCCGCCCTCTGTCCACCCCAGCCCCTATTCTTCGGCTTATATGCTCTTTTTGTTTAACTGCGGTGGTGAAATCACCTCCTACAGCATTCTAGTCACTGATTTATGTATGCTGAAAGCAAACCCTGTTGCTGTCAGAATAAACAGATCAGTGATGCAGCTGAATGGCATACCTTCAAAGCAAACAATGGTTGACAATAAAACACAGTAGCAATAAAACATGAACTCAATAAAACAACACCTTTTTTATTGCAATCTGTGCCAAAAAAGAGTAATAAAAGTATATGGCGAAGCATAGGGGCGATCCGCCCTCTGTCCACCTCAGCCCCTATTCTTCGGCTTATATGCTCTTTTTGTTTAACTGCGGTGGTAAAAATCACCTCCTACAGCGCTGTAGTCACTGATTTATGTATGCTGAAAGCAAACACTGTTGCTGTCAGAATAAACAGATCAGTGCTGCAGCTGAATGGCATATTTGCAAAGCAAACAATGGTTAACAATAAAACACAGTAACAATAAAACATGAACTCAATAAAACAACAACTTTTTTATTGCAATCTGTGTCAAAAAAGAGTAATAAAAGTATATGACGAAGCATAGGGGCGATCCGCCCTCTGTCCACCCCAGCCCCTATGCTTCGGCTTATATGCTCTTTTTGTTTAACTGTGGTGGTGAAATTACCTCCTACCGCGCTGTAGTCACTGATTTATATATGCTGAAAGCAAACACTGTTGATGTCAGAAAAAACAGATCAGTGCTGCAGCTGAATGGCATATTTGCAAAGCAAACAATGGTTAACAATAAAACACAGTAGCAATAAAACATGAACTCAATAAAACAACAACTTTTTTATTGCAATCTGTGCCAAAAAAAGAGTAAAAAAAGTATATGGCGAAGCATAGGGGCGATCCGCCCTCTGTCCACCCCAGCCCCTATTCTTCGGCTTATATGCTCTGTTTGTTTAACTGCGGTGGTGAAATCACCTCCTACAGCGCTGTAGTCACTGATTTATGTATGCTGAAAGCAAACACTGTTGCTGTCAGAATAAACAGATCAGTGCTGCAGCTGAATGGCATACTTGCAAAGCAAACAACGGTTGACAATAAAACACAGTAGCAATAAAACACGAACTCAATAAAACAACAACTTTTTTATTGCAATCTGTGCCAAAAAGAGTAATAAAAGTATATGGCGAAGCATAGGGGCGATCCGCCCTCTGTCCACCCCAGCCCCTATTCTTCGGCTTATATGCTCTTTTTGTTTAACTGCGGTGGTTAAATCACCTCCTACAGCGCTGTAGTTACTGATTTATGTATGCTGAAAGCAAACCCTGTTGCTGTCAGAATAAACAGATCAGTGTTGCAGCTGAATGGCATACCTGCAAAGCAAACAATGGTTAACAATAAAACACAGTAGCAATAAAACATGAACTCAATAAAATAACACCTTTTTATTGCAATCTGTGCCGAAAAAGAGTAATAAAAGTATATGGCGAAGCATAGGGGCGATCCGCCCTCTGTCCACCCCAGCCCCTATTCTTCAGCTTATATGCTCTTTTTGTTTAACTGCGGTGGTGAAGTCACCTCCTACAGCGCTGTAGTCACTGATTTATATATGCTGAAAGCAAACACTGTTGATGTCAGAATAAACAGATCAGTGCTGCAGCTGAATGGCATATTTGCAAAGCAAACAATGGTTAACAATAAAACACAGTAGCAATAAAACATGAACTCAATAAAACAACAACTTTTTTATTGCAATCTGTGCCAAAAAAAGAGTAAAAAAAGTATATGGCGAAGCATAGGGGCGATCCACCCTCTGTCCACCCCAGCCCCTATTCTTCGGCTTATATGCTCTGTTTGTTTAACTGCGGTGGTGAAATCACCTCCTACAGCGCTCTAGTCACTGATTTATGTATGCTGAAAGCAAACACTGTTGCTGTCAGAATAAACAGATCAGTGCTGCAGCTGAATGGCATACTTGCAAAGCAAACAACGGTTAACAATAAAACACAGTAGCAATAAAACAAACTCAATAAAACAACAACTTTTTTATTGCAATCTGTGCCAAAAAAGAGTAAAAGAAGTATATGGCGAAGCATAGGGGCGATCCGCCCTCTGTCCACCCCAGCCCCTATTCTTTGGCTTATATGCTCTTTTTGTTTAACTCCGGAGGTTAAATCACCTCCTACAGCGCTGTAGTCACTGATTTATGTATGCTGAAAGCAAACACTGTTGCTGTCAGAATAAACAGATCAGTGCTTCAGCTGAATGGCAAATTTGCAAAGCAAACAATGGTTAACAATAAAACACAGTAGCAATAAAACATGAACTCAATAAAACACCTTTTTTTATTGCAATCTGTGCCAAAAAAGAGTAATAAAAGTATATGGCGAAGCATAGGGGCGATCCGCCCTCTGTCCACCCCAGCCCCTATTCTTCGGCTTATATGCTCTTTTTGTTTAACTGCGGTGGTTAAATCACCTCCTACAGCGCTGTAGTCACTGATTTATGTATGCTGAAAGCAAACACTGTTGCTGTCAGAATAAACAGATCAGTGCTGCAGCTGAATGGCATACTTGCAAAGCAAACAACGGTTAACAATAAAACACAGTAGCAATAAAACATAAACTCAATAAAACAACAACTTTATTATTGCAATCTGTGCCAAAAAAGAGTAAAAAATTATATGGCGAAGCATAGGGGCGATCCGCCCTCTGTCCACCCCAGCCCCTATTCTTCGGCTTATATGCTCTTTTTGTTTAACTGCGGTGGTGAAATCACCTCCTACAGCGTTCTAGTCACTGATTTATGTATGCTGAAAGCAAACCCTGTTGCTGTCAGAATAAACAGATCAGTGATGCAGCTGAATGGCATACCTTCAAAGCAAACAACGGTTGACAATAAAACACAGTAGCAATAAAACATGAACTCAATAAAACAACACCTTTTTTATTGCAATGTGTGCCAAAAAAGAGTAATAAAAGTATATGGCGAAGCATAGGGGCGATCCGCCCTCTGTCCACCTCAGCCCCTATTCTTCGGCTTATATGCTCTTTTTGTTTAACTGCGGTGGTAAAAATCACCTCCTACAGCGCTGTAGTCACTGATTTATGTATGCTGAAAGCAAACACTGTTGCTGTCAGAATAAACAGATCAGTGCTGCAGCTGAATGGCATATTTGCAAAGCAAACAATGGTTAACAATAAAACACAGTAACAATAAAACATGAACTCAATAAAACAACAACTTTTTTATTGCAATCTGTGTCAAAAAAGAGTAATAAAAGTATATGGCGAAGCATAGGGGCGATCCGCCCTCTGTCCACCCCAGCCCCTATGCTTCGGCTTATATGCTCTTTTTGTTTAACTGTGGTGGTGAAATTACCTCCTACCGCGCTGTAGTCACTGATTTATATATGCTGAAAGCAAACACTGTTGATGTCAGAATAAACAGATCAGTGCTGCAGCTGAATGGCATATTTGCAAAGCAAACAATGGTTAACAATAAAACACAGTAGCAATAAAACATGAACTCAATAAAACAACAACTTTTTTATTGCAATCTGTGCCAAAAAAAGAGTAAAAAAAGTATATGGCGAAGCATAGGGGCGATCCGCCCTCTGTCCACCCCAGCCCCTATTCTTCGGCTTATATGCTCTGTTTGTTTAACTGCGGTGGTGAAATCACCTCCTACAGCGCTGTAGTCACTGATTTATGTATGCTGAAAGCAAACACTGTTGCTGTCAGAATAAACAGATCAGTGCTGCAGCTGAATGGCATACTTGCAAAGCAAACAACGGTTGACAATAAAACACAGTAGCAATAAAACATGAACTCAATAAAACAACAACTTTTTTATTGCAATCTGTGCCAAAAAGAGTAATAAAAGTATATGGCGAAGCATAGGGGCGATCCGCCCTCTGTCCACCCCAGCCCCTATTCTTCGGCTTATATGCTCTTTTTGTTTAACTGCGGTGGTTAAATAACCTCCTACAGCGCTGTAGTTACTGATTTATGTATGCTGAAATCAAACCCTGTTGCTGTCAGAATAAACAGATCAGTGTTGCAGCTGAATGGCATACCTGCAAAGCAAACAATGGTTAACAATAAAACACAGTAGCAATAAAACATGAACTCAATAAACTAACACCTTTTTATTGCAATCTGTGCCAAAAAAGAGTAATAAAAGTATATGGCGAAGCATAGGGGCGATCCGCCCTCTGTCCACCCCAGCCCCTATTCTTCAGCTTATATGCTCTTTTTGTTTAACTGCGGTGGTGAAGTCACCTCCTACAGTGCTGTAGTCACTGATTTATGTATGCTGAAAGCGAACCCTGTTGCTGTCAGAATAAACAGATCAGTGCTGCAGCTGAATGGCATACCTGCAAAGCAAATAACGGTTGACAATAAAACACAGTAGCAATAAAACATGAACTCAATAAAACAACACCTTTTTTATTGCAATCTGTGACAAAAAAAGAGCAATAATAGTATATGGCGAAGCATAGGGGCGATCCGCCCTCTGTCCACCCCAGCCCCTATTCTTCGGCTTATATGCTCTTTTTGTTTAACTGCGGTGGTGAAATCACCTCCTACAGCGCTCTAGTCACTGATGTATGTATGCTGAAAACAAACACTGTTGCTGTCAGAATAAACAGATCAGTGCTGCAGCTGAATGATGTATTTGCAAAGCAAACAACAGTTAACAATAAAACACAGTAGCAATAAAACATGAACTCAATAAAACAACAACTTTTTTATTGCAATCTGTGCCAAAAAAGAGTAAAAAATATATAGCGAAGCATAGGGGCGATCGGCCCTCTGTCCACCCCAGGCCCTATTCTTCGGCTTATATGCTCTTTTTGTTTAACTGCGGTGGTGAAATCACCTCCTACAGCGCTCTAGTCACTGATTTATGTATGCTGAAAGCAAACACTGTTGCTGTCAGAATAAACAGATCAGTGCTGCAGCTGAATGGCATACTTGCAAAGCAAACAATGGTTAACAATAAAACACAGTAGTCATAAAACATAAACTCAATAAAACAATGACTTTTTTATTGTAAGCTGTGCCAAAAAAAGAGTAAAAAAGTATATGGCGAAGCATAGGGGCAATCCGCCCTCTGTCCACCCCAGCCCCTATTCTTCGGCTTATATGCTCTTTTTGTTTAACTGCGGTGGTGAAATCACCTCCTACAGCGCTGTAGTCACTGATTTATGTATGCTGAAAGCAAACACTGTTGCTGTCAGAATAAACAGATCAATGCTGCAGCTGAATGGCATACCTGCAAAGCAAACAACGGTTAACAATAAAACACAGTAGCAATAAAACATAAACTCAATAAAACAACAACTTTTTTATTGCACTCCGTGCCAAAAAAGAGTAATAAAAGTATATGGCAAAGCATAGGGGCGATCCGCCCTCTGTCCACCCCAGCCCCTATTCTTTGGCTTATATGCTCTTTTTGTTTAACTGCGGTGGTGAAATCACCTCCTACAGCGCTGTGTTGCAAAAAGTATACATTAGCCGGGTCGGCAACTGGTTAAAGAAGATGGTGAGGAAGCCATACAACACCTCTTTACCACTCATCTAATCCTCTCTGAAGAGCAATCTGAATGCAGATTGCTGTTTAGCGAGCAAAGCAGATGTTAATATTCCCACTAGACAAGTTACCTAGTGATGTTCATAAGGGGGAAAAAAAATCTTTCCTGAATCCAAATATGGGAGTCGGTTTGCATCCTGGATCTAAGACCTATGCACAAGGATTTAGTCTTCCCACGCTTTTCAGCATGATAGCTGACTGCCATTGACTTTCTCTAGATGACTCTCCTGAATAAGTCCCTTCTGCCCAGGCCCGGACTGGGATAAAAAAAATAGGCCTGGGCACTTTAGACTGAGCAGCTTTTTTTGTTTTTTTTAATCCAAATTACAAATAATGACACCTCAATGTCTTTTAGATACATTGAGCCTGCTTCAGTCACTGTAATTTATCAATCATAATGGGACAGCTGTCACTGTACACACAGCACACATGGGATACGCAGCAACAACTGTACCACACTGTTACATCACATTCTGTGTGGTCAGCACCCTGACCACACTCCTACCAACTGCACACAGCACCCTGACCATATTTCTACCCCCTGCACACAGCACCCCTACCACACTCATACTGACTGCACACAGCAACCCGATCACACTCCTACCCACTGCACACAGCACCCCAATCACACTTCTACCCACTGCACACACCACTCTGATCACACTCCAACCACTGCACATAGCACCCTGACCACACTACCCTGACCACACTACCCACTGCAAATATCACCCTGACCACAATACTACCCACTGCACACAGAACCCTGACCACACTCCTACCCACTGCACACAGCACCCCGATCACACTCCTACCCACTGCACACAGGCACCCTGACCACACTCCTACCCACTGCACACAATACCCTGACCTCAATCCTACCCACTGCACTTAGCACCCTAACCACAGTCCTACCCACTGCACTCAGCACTCTGACCCTACTCCTACCCACTGCAATCAGCACCCTGACCTTACTCCTACCCACTGCACTCAGCACCCTGACCTCACTCCTACCCACTCCACTCAGCACCCTGACCACAGTCCTAACCACTGCACTCAGCACCCTGAACTCACTCCTTACCACTGCACACAGGCACCCTGAGCCCATGCCTACCCACTGCACTCAACATTCTGAGCCCACTCCTACCACATCACACAGCACCCTGACCACACTTCTACCCACTGCACTCAGCACCTTGACCTCAATCCTACCCACTGCACTCAGCACCCTGACCACACTTCTACCCACTGCACACAGCACTCTGACCTCAATCCTATCCACTGCATTCATCACCCTGACTATAGTCCTACCCACTGCACTCAGCATCCTGACCATAGTCCTACCCACTGCACTCGGCCCCCTGACCACATTCCTACCCACTGCACACAGAGCCCTGACCACACTCCTACCCACTGCACACAGCACCCTGATCACACTTCTACGCACTGCACAAAGCACTCTGATCACACTCCTACCCACTGCATACAGCACCCTGACCACACTCCTACCCACTGCACACATCACCCTGACGACAGTACTACCCACTGAACTCAGCACCCTGATCACACTCCTACCCACTGCACTCAGCACCCTAAGAACATATTCTACCCACTGCAGACAGGCACCCTGACCTCACTCCTACCCACTGCACACAGGCACCCTGACCACACTCCTACCCACTGCACACAATACCCTGACCTCAATCCTACCCACTGCACTTAGCACCCTAACCACAGTCCTACCCACTACACACACCACCCTGACCCTACTCCTACCCACTGCACTCAGCACCCTAACCATAATTCTACCCACTGCACTCAGCACCTTGACCTCAATCCTACCCACTGCACTCAGCACCTTGACCTCAATCCTACCCACTGCACTCAGCACCTTGATCACACTTCTACCCACTGCACACAGCACTCTGACCTCAATCCTAACCACTGCATTCATCACCCTGACTATAGTCCTACCCACTGCACTCAGCACCCTGACTACAGTCCTACCCACTGCACTTAGCACCGGGTTTCGGGCCTGTCTGTTCCGAGCCGGTCTTTTCCGAGCCTGTCTTTTCCGAGCCTGTCTTTTCCAAGCCTGTCTTTTCCAAGCCTGTCTTTTCCGAGCTTGTCTTTTTCAAGCTTGTCTTTTTCAAGCCTGTCTTTTCCGAGCTTGTCTTTTCCGAGCTTGTCTTTTCCGAGCCTGTTTTTTTCGAGCCTGCCTGTTCCGAGCCTGCCTGTTCCGAGCCTGCCTGTTCCGAGCCTGTCTTTTCCGAGCCTGTCTTTTCCGAGCCTGTCTTTTCCGAGCTTGTCTTTTGCAAGCCTGTCTTTTTCAAGCCTGTCTTTTCCGAGCTTGTCTTTTCCGAGCCTGTCTTTTTCGAGCCTGCCTGTTCCGAGCCTGTCTTTTTCGAGCCTGCCTGTTCCGAGCTTGTCTTTTGCAAGCCTGCCTGTTCCGAGCCTGCCTTTTCCGAGCCTGTCTTTTCCGAGCCTGTCTTTTCCGAGCCTGTCTTTTCCGAGCTTGTCTTTTCCGAGCCTGTCTTTTTCGAGCCTGCCTGTTCCGAGCCTGCCTGTTCCGAGCCTGCCTGTTCCGAGCCTGCCTGTTCCGAGCCTGTCTTTTCTGAGCCTGTCTTTTCCGAGCTTGTCTTTTGCAAGCCTGTCTTTTTTAAGCCTGTCTTTTCCGAGCTTGTCTTTTCCGAGCCTGTCTTTTTCGAGCCTGCCTGTTCCGAGCCTGTCTTTTTCGAGCCTGCCTGTTCCGAGCCTGCCTGTTCCGAGCCTGCCTGTTCCGAGCCTGCCTTTTCCGAGCCTGTCTTTTCCGAGCCTGTCTTTTCCGAGCCTGTCTTTGCCGAGCCTGTCTTTGCCGAGCCTGTCTTTGCCGAGCCTGCCTTTTCCGAGCCTGCCTTTTCCGAGCCTGCCTTTTCCGAGCCTGCCTTTTCCGAGCCTGCCTTTTCCGAGCCTGCCTGTTTTGAGTCTTTGGGTTCCACGATCACCTGTTCCAGGCCTGCCTGTTCCGAGCCTGCCTGTTTTGAGCTCTTGGGTTCCACGATCATCTGTTCCAGGCCTGCCTGTTCCGAGCCTGCCTGTTCCAAGCCCTTGGGTATCACGATCACCTGTTCCAAGCTTGCCTGTTCCAAGCCCTTGTGTATGTCGATTACCTGTTCCAAGCCTGCCTGTTCCGAGGCTGCCTGTTCCAAGCCCTTGGGTATCACGATCACCTGTTCCAAGCCTGCCTGTTCCAAAGCTCCCTGTTTTTTTGTTGCAGCTTTTAACTTGAGTTCTTCCACTGCTTGTTCTTGTTTATTGTCACGTAGATACTGATAGAATAAAAAAAAAACGAAACAAAAGTTGTAATCAGTATTTGTAAACAAACTTCAAAATTTTTAAAGCCCAAAAGAAAAAATGAAAATACTCTTACTTGATATAAGATGGTCAATCCAAGGACAACAGCTCCAAGAATCACAATCGCCATTGCAACAGAGACAAATATTTTAGTGGAGGAACCATTTCTTTTCCTGTAGTCATCTTTTGTTTTTTTCATTGCAGCTCTGAAATCTTCTAAAAAAAATAAAAAAAAAAAGAGAACATCTTGTTCAGTTGTCTTTTTCATAAAATGTTTGATCTTTATTAGAAATATATTCCGTATATCTGTCCTGGACAAGCACTTTCTATTGCTTTATTTCACTCTCCATTAGTTGTAAGGCAGTCAATGGCTAACTATTGACTAATGGAGAAGACATACGCAAAAAGGTCCTAAACGTCCAATTGTGAAAATTATTTTTTTTTATCAAATGATGGGTTCACAAACATGCATTTTATGCTTATTGCTCAGGTGATAGGAATCAGCATTACTATAAAGTCCTTATTGTTAATATTGGGGATGATTTACTAAAGGCAAACAGTTGCACTCTGCAAGGGCATTTGTTCCAGAGCTTAGTAAATGAGGGGAAGCTCTGCTGACTTCCATCATCCAATCAGGTGCAATGAAATATGCAGATTTATTTTTTTATTTTCCTTGCATGCAATTGGGTATTCTTTGAAGTGAAGCTTCACCTCATTTACTAAACATTTGCGGAGTGCGACTGCACTTGTAAAGTGCACATTCGCTTTGTCGTTAGTAAATCAACCCCAATGAATCTCAAGATGGAGTGGTTGCTTAAAATGCAGCTGTGCCCAAACTATAGATATACAAGTATTTGCATTATCTTAAAGCAGAGTTCGCCCCCCCTCCAAAAATTAAAAGTCAGCAGCTACACATTGTTTCCATCAGCTGATGTTTCCATCAGCTGTTGGGTGCTGCCGCTGCCATTGCTGTTTTTTTTTCAAGTGCGTTGCGCTCTGTAATTGCCCAGGAAGCAGAAGGAGGAGTAGGGGGCCGAACCTCTGACGTAACTCGCCGCGGCGAGGTCCAACGGAAGTGAGGACAGGCTACCTGTCAAAAACAGGTATCCGCTCCCCCCTTCCCCCCCGAAAGGTGCCAAATGTGGCACCGGTGGAGGGGAGGAGACAGATAAGCAGATGTTCCACTATTGAGTGGAACTCCGCTTTAACTATCAGTAAACAAGCTTTAATACATCGTCCCTGACCTTTCTAGATGCTTGTACTATAAAGTAATTCATTTTTAAAAATCACAGGAAAGGGACTGAACCTGATCTGTGTAAGAACTGCCAGGCTGCCAATAAAGCAAAGGCTGCATTCACACTATGGCAGCACATTACAGCATGCAAAATTGCATGTTACACGCGCAATTATTAAAATGCACAAACATGTGTGTTGCAGTTGCACTTTTTTTTTTTTTTGCAAAACAAATGTGTGAAAAAAGGTGCATGAGCAAATTTGCCACATTTGTCACGTGTAGGGCAGCCCCACTGAAAGTACTGGCCTGCCCCATTTATAGTGCAACAAAACAAAACAAAAAAAAACACATATGCACAACACCTTGTGTTATACGTCATAGTGTGCATGGGCCCCAAAGGGAAAAAGCTAGCATTTCTATGCATCTATTGTAAATTCTGAAGGTGAATTTGTCCACAATGTCTATAGCTACGGAGGTTATTGTGGGCTTGTTTTAAAGCTGAACTCAAGCTTTTGAGACACTTTACATAGTTCATTTGGGCCAAGCTGCTGCAAGTTTTAGGCAGTGCCCAGCAAGTACAGCAATAATCAAAAAGCCATAAGAACAAAGTGCCTGGATTTCTAATAGTGATGATTCATACATTACAGACAGAATTAAAGCAGTTACATATATAATCAAAAACATTTACATTTTAGTTTTTACATAGAGTAGGGAAGGGTTAAAACCATTCTCAGGTCTTTTTTTTTTTTTTTTGCTGTCTGCATACTTTATGGGAGATTTAAATCTATATCCTGTCCCGTAGATGCAACAGGAAATTTGAAGAAATCACCTAGGATGAGGGAAATTCCCCTTTCGACAGCTGTCAACAGAACAGATAAAAACTGTAACACCTCTTGTCCTGGTGACAGCTCTAAAATCTTGGATTGCCCCTCTATTTCTTTTCCAGTGATAATGGTCACCAGTACAAAGAGAGCGGTGACTGACAACAGTAAAAACCTGACAAAGGGTCCAACTCTTGCTCACTCTATCCAAACATAAACAAAAAAATGTTGCCTTTACATACCCTTTCAAAGAAAAGGCATGAATATATCTTATCTTTATCATTTATCTTACCTTCTTCTATATAAACTGGAATAGTAGGTCGAGGCACTTTTGGTTTCTCTGCAGAAGAATGGAGAAAAAGATAACAATATAAAACCGATCAGTGTTAGCCACATTTAGAAAAAAGACAATATGCAGTAATGTTTGTCAAAACCGTCTGGCATTTCTGGATTGCCTAATGATAAGCATGGTTTGTCATCACCTGAACTGTGACCTGTTTCTACTGCATCAGAATACTATTTTAACTAGGTGACTACGTTATATTTCTCGTCAACCTACCTAAGGATATTTAAAAACCAGTGGCCTTTTTTATAGCAGAATCTATAAGCAGGAACCTGGACCTGCTGTACCCGGGAGATGGTTTACTAGTGTCATGACCACTACAGGCACTCTACTGATTTTTAACCTAAGAAGGTCATAATTAGGGTGATGACAAATGCCTATCAGTTAAGGGCTGTATATGATTTTGATTGTTACTAGAAGCACATGAAAACCAGATATACCAGAACAGCTAATCTACTGATATCAGAAAAGGTACAAAACTTACTTTTCGGTGGAGGTCGTTTGGGAGGTTTGGGTTTGGGTTTGGGCTTGGGAGGTGTGGGCTTGGGAGGTTGGTATCCAGCCTCGGGACCTACGAAATCGCCCCCATGAGGCATGAATACGAGCTCGGGAGGATTGTCACCATGCTGGATTTGCACCCATTCGCCCTCAGGAGCTTCATATTCAGCCCCAGGAGGTGTATCATTGACCTCAGAAGGAGGAGGTTCATTTTCGGCTTCGGGAGGTGTTTCATCGGCCTTGGGAGGTTTGTTTTCAGCCTCAGGAGGTACGAATTCGGCATCAGGGGGTATATTTCCACCCTCGGAATCAGGAAGTATATTTCCACCCTCGGAAGGTTTGTTTTCACCCTCAGGAGATATGTATTCAGCGTCGGGAGGTAAGTATTCACCATGTGGTTCTTCTAGAATAGACAATAAAAAAAAATAAAGTCAAAATACAGTACACATTTTTATAGTTTAGATTTAGTTTAAAAGCTTACATATAACAATGTTAATACATTTTGGTCCTCGCCTGTTCTTGATATCTTATAACCAAAGCCTAGGCACTCGGTCACATGACTGCCATCAGTAAAAGCCTTGATCTGCATATTCTAAGGGCCAGGCAAATATTTTAGGGTGTCTCTTAACATCTACAGTGGTGATCGAAAGTTTGGGCACCCCAGGTAAAAATTTGTATTAATGTGCATAAAGAAGCCAAGGAAAGATGGAAAAATCTCCAAAAGGCATCAAATTACAGATTAGACATTCTTATAATATGTCAACAAAAGTTAGATTTTATTTCCATCATTTACACTTTCAAAATAACAGAAAATAAAAAAATGGCATCTGCATGGCCTTCACAATCTCCTGACCTCAACGTAATTGAAAATCTATGGATAGACCTTAAAAGAGCAGTGCGTGACAGACAGCCCAGAAATCTCAAAGAACTGGAAGAATTTTGTAAGGAAGAATGAACAAAGATACCTCAAACAAGAATTGAAAGACTCTTGGCTGGCTACAAAAAGTGTTTACAAGCTGTGATACTTGTCAACGGGGGCAGTGCATGCTATAAATTCTGCAGGGTGCCCAAACTTTTGCAGACACCATTTTTTTTTTTTCTGTTATTTTGAAAGTGTAAATGATGGAAATAAAATCTAACTTTTGTTGACCTATTATAAGAATGTCTAATCTGTAATTTGATGCCTTTTGTAGATTTTTCCATCTATCCTTAGCTTCTTTATGCACATTAATACACATTTTTAAACTTTCGATCACCACTGTACAATGAGTTGTCTCACTCATACAATGAGGGCAAATTAAATTGAGAACACTGATTGAGGGTTGCAATGAATCCTGCTGCTGCAGCCAATGAAATGTTAAAAGCATAGACAGAAAATCCTGATGGTAGAATGTGCTATATGAAAACATCAGGTCACAATGATCTTGTAATCGATGTGAAGCCAGATTAGGTTATTAGATCCAGGGGTGCTTCCTCTATTGTGAGTGGGCTGAATGTTTATATACACTAGTAGTGTTTACATATATCATGGCTCTGATTGGTTCATCATGATTACAAGGTACAGAGACACTCTGATTGACTCTGTACAGTGTGTTTCTAATCTGAGCTGCCCAATGGCTATGCCCTCAAGTGTACTATTGCAGCTTATAAAGTAATGCCCTCTTCAATATCAGCATGAGCCTGCATGCTGCAATCCTGCATCCTGCATCACATAAACTAGTGAAACAATATGAAGCTAACAGTAAAATCTCTGCCTTAAGGATTTACTAAGGCTGAGCCTTATTGCTATCCTTTACTGCGTGCAGAATGTTTCATAAATAAAAGTAATAAAAAATGTTTTAAAAAAGTTCAACTTACCAATATAGATGCGGGATTTAGATGCCAGATCTGATAAGACTGTAAAGGGAAAAAAAAAGAAGGTTAGTAACAGAGTAAAGCCCAGTGAATTAAGAGTGGATCTAAATAAAGTCCTTTGTATAACCGACTGCAAGCTGACATATATAGTTTTATTCACATATATTAACTGTTAGTATTCATATTCCTGTAAGTAAAACTTTCTCCAGTAATAGTTTGAAGTTTGGATAATTTTATGGAAGATCATTTATTCTGAGTTTTTATATATTTATTTTGAAGAACACAGGGCAGGGTGGGTATATATGCACTGATCAGCCATAACATTATTTCCACCCACCATAACCCAAGTCATGGACTCCAACTAGACCTCTGAAGGCATGCTGTGGTATGTGGCACCAAGCCATCAGTAGTAGATCCTGTAAGTTAGGAGGTGGCTTGGATTTGTTGTTTCAGAAAAAAAAAAAAAAAAATATATATATATATATATATATATATATATATATATTTTTGCATATACTATATTCACTGTATTCGTAATATTATTATTTTTTCTGAAACAACAAATCCAAGCCACCTCCTAACTTACAGGATCTGCTACTGATGGCTTGGTGCCACATACCACAGCATGCCTTCAGAGGTAAAGGCTATATATATATATATATATATATATATATATATATATATGCAAAAGGAGCAGCAACCTAGTATTAAGTGCATGCTATACTGTATATGGACATACTTTTCAGTAAATTAACATTTCTGTATTAAAAATCCTTTTTTTTTTTTTTTTTTATTGTTGGTCCTATGTAATATTCTAATTTAGGAGATACTGAATTTTGGGTTTTCACTAGCTGTAAGCCATAATCATCAAAATTAAAAGAAATGCTTGAAATATATCACTCTGTGTGTAACGTATCGATATATAAATATATGAGTTTCACTTTTTGAATTAAATTACTGAAATAAATTAACTTTTTGATGATTTCTAAATTTTATGAGATGCACCTGTATAAGTATATATATATATATATATATATATATATATATATATATATATATATATATTATTTTTTTTTTTTTTTTATAAATGTACTTATTTAAGGGGGATTTATTGGAGAGATTTTGAATGTGTCAAACTATATACATTTCATGACATCTTTTTAAACTCGGATGAAAAATTCCTTTAAAATCTTTATAAATCTTACATGGCTTGGAATAAACAATCTGAAGCTGGTGCTTTTATTATATGACCATTTAGCAGCTAAAATAACTGTCACTTTTTTGCCTGGCAGAGGAAAATAACAGATCAACTGACAGTTTCAACCACCAATAGGACTGTAACAGGGATGTACAGAGCAGTAAATGCTGCTGGGTAAATACTATGGACAGACCGTACAATATAGGTCATTTCTTACAGTTTGCCCATCGTTTTATTTAACATCCTTATCATGGATGTTAGCAACTGTAGAATGTACAGTCATCATTCCTATAACAATTCCTATAGGAAGCTACTAGAAAAATATTATGAAGAATTTAAATATAATTATACACATTTCAATAAAAATCTAACACTACCTGGCCTCCCGTATGAAGGTTGTATAAATGAAATTGCTAAAAGTAGAATGATAACGGCAATAGTTTTGCAGAAATCCATCTTGCTTGTAAGAGCTCTCACTAAGAGATGCACACATCAAACAGCAGAACTGTTATGTTGTGATCACAAGGCTGCAGCTCTATATATAGACACAGGGCACTCTGACATCACAAGGTCATGTGACCTCCTCTGCAGCAACCAATCAGCTTCTCTCTTCAGCCTTGTCAGTTAAGATTTGAAAATGCAAAAAGCTGATTGGTTGCCTTGCACAGAGCTGATACTTTTTTTTTAATGTGCTGATGTGAAAGGATTGCAGAACTCCATACATGTCACATTATATAAGGAATGTCACATGACTTCTCATTATAATATGAAATAAAGAGTTCTGCATTTGTCTCAGTTTCCTTTCATTTCCATTTTTTATTCTCCTGATCACTAGATATTGATTTCCAATTAATGATTAATCAAGCAAAATCAATATTTAATAGCAATGCTTCAATTCACAAAGCTTTAACACAAATAAAAGGAACTATTTTTCGCTACATAACGGTTAATTTAACCTTTTCAGTGCCAGAGCTCTTTTTGCACACGTTTTAAAAAAAAAAAAAAAAAATCAGTTTAGACTTGAACTTTAGCTATCCCCCCCCCCCCCCCACCCCCAAACATGATATATTTTCTGAATGCAGAGATCCTATAGAGTAAAATGGTGGTAGTTTTCAATTTTTTTTTTCCAATTTTGGATTTACGCGATATGTGGTTTTTATTGCGCAACATTTCAGGTAAAAATACATTAAAGCTCATTTTAGGGCGCAAAAACTCAAAATATTACCCATTTTTAATAAAATATAAAGGATGAGGTTTCGGTAAGTATATAGATACCTAATATGTCAGCTTTAAATTTACATGTGTAAATGACAACAATGTTTGGTACCCAATATTATCCATAAGCAACGCTTTAAAAGCCCCTACAGGTCATCAGTTTAGAGTTATATTGTTGAATATTTTTATATTGTTGGGTGAATATTGGCCCAAGAATTATTGCTCTCACTCCGGCGTTCGCAGCGATATGTAACGTGTATCACAAGTGACTTTTTCCTACATAGACACCCCTGAATGTTGCATTTACGTTCATGTGTGCAAACATTTGCAATGGGGCGGGCTCAACATTATTTGGGGGTGGAGAGCGGTTTACGTGCTTGGGTGTAACTTTTTGACATTTTTCTTTCCCTAAAACTTTATTCATCAAATAGGGGACAAAAAGTCTATCTATGTGACATAATATTTTTAAACTGTTCCTGCCCAGTCTATGGCAAGGTGAGGGCAGCTGGAACCTCTCGTCGATCGTCGCGGCGCAATCTATCTCCGGCTGCGTCCACCGGACTGATCACTGTACCGGCCTGCTGTAACCAATCATAGCAGGTCACATGACAGTTGTAAACAATGGATGCCTTCATTTCAAGCCATCCATTGTATACAATTGTGTTGCTTGCTGTGATTGGTCAGTATGATCACATGGTACATACTGGGTCAATCAAAGTCCATCTCTACCATGTGATTAGCTCTGGCCAACCACAGCTAATCACAACAAAACAAACTGAATGAACCAGTTCCATTCAGTAAAATAAAATGCTATGAAATAAAAAAAAAATATATATATATATTACAGTCATATTTAACTTTTTTTATTTTTCATACTGTCACCAGTCAGTGTCCCTGATCACTGCTACACCCGATGACGCTGTAATTTACTGGTGACAGTATGTAAAAAAAAAAATATTTATATATATATGAATTTATTTAATTTCCTCATTTCCTTATGACAAAACTTATGACAAAAAAAACTGACAACTTCAAAAAACTCACCATGCCTCTTATATTAATATTATTTCCAAAAAGGGGTAATTTAGGGGATATTTGTACCTTCCTAACAATATATATATATATATATATATATATATATATATATATATATATATATATATATATACACACACGTGTTCATTTTTTTTCAAAATGTTCAGTTTTTTTTCCTTTATTTAGCAAAAAATAAAAACCCCAGCGGTGATTAAATACCACCAAACGAAAGCTCTATTTGTGTGAACAAAATTTAAAAAATGCAATTTGGGTACAGCGTTACATGAGCGCAGAATTGTCATTCAAATTGTGACAGCGCTGAAAGCTGAAAATCGGTCTGAGCAGGAAGGGGGGTAAAAGTGCCGGTATTGAAGTGGATAAGACAGGTTCTCTTTACTGAGACATCAGGGGTCTTTCTTTTAGCTGTCTTACCTGCCTTTCCATTGAAGCTAATGGAGTTCTGTTCATTTCTGTGTGCCTTGTTTACAGCATAATGCAGCGGTGCAGGAAAATGCAGATGTGCCGAATTTTTCTGCACCGCAACTCACCTCACCACATCATCGCATCGCATGTCACTGCAAATAAACTCTAATGACGTGTCATCACATGTAAGGAAAAAAAAAAAAGGTCAGAGGTTTGACCCTTAAAAAAATTCAAATAGTGTGATATGACAGCGCACCACAACACCAATCACCACCAAGATAGAATCTGATTGGTTGACGTGGGCAACTGCAACTCTCAAGATATAACGTGAGGGTCAGATCACACCACATGCATTCTAGTGCGTTTTTTTCTGCATCAAAAACGCATGGAAAGTAGGTTATATGTTTTCCAATGGCATAGTTCACACCAGTGCGTTCCAGTTACAAAAAAAGAAGTAGAACCTGCTGCATTTTTTCTGCACTGGAGTGTACTGGAATGCAGGAAAATGCATCAAAAATGCACCAGAATGCCCCTAAGCACAGCAAAAACGCACTGGAACACACAAGTCCTTATTTAGGGCCAGTTCACACCACATGCAGTCCAGTACGTTATTTTCTGCTTTAAATTTTTTTAAGGTTCAAACCTCTGACCTCTCTTTTTTTTTACTTACAGGTGATGACACGTCATTAAAGTTTATTTGCAGTGACATGCGATGCGATGATGTGGTGAGGTGAGTTGCGGTGCAGAAAAATTCGGCACATCTGCATTTTCCTGCACCGCGGCATTATGCTGTGAACAAGGCACACAGAAATGAACAGAACTCCATTAGCTTCAATGGAAAGGCAGGTAAGACAGCTAAAAGACCCCTGATGTCTCAGTAAAGAGAACCTGTCTTATCCACTTCAATACCGGCACTTTTACCCCCTTCCTGCCCAGACCAATTTTCAGCTTTTAGCGCTGTCACACTTTGAATGACAATTGCGCGCTCATGTAACGCTGTACCCAAATTAAATGTTTATAATTTTGTTCACACAAATAGAGCTTTCGTTTAGTGGTATTTAATCACCGCTGGGTTTTTTATTTTTTGTTACATTTAAAAAGACAGAAAATTTTGAAAAAAGAAAAAACCAACATGTTTTTTGTTTCTGTTACAAAATTTGCAAATAAATAATCTGTTTTCACTAATTTAGGCCAATTTACACCTGAGACCTTGTAACACTAAGGAATCACATGACATCGGGGAGGGAAAATGGCTAATCGGGCCCAAATTGGACTTTTTCACTTATGGGTGTACTCACTTTTGTGAAATACTCTCTCTCTCTATATATATATATATATATATATATATATATATATATACATACACACACACATATACTCATAAAATGTGAATATCATAAATAAAAGGATTTTCAATACAGACTTACTGAAAAGTATGTCCATGTACAATATAGTATGCACTTAATACTAGGATGGGACTCCTTTTGCATGTATTACTGCATTAATGTGGCATGGAATGGAGACATATATATTCAAATATATATATACATATATATATATATATATATATATATATATATATATATATATATATATATATATATATATACACACATATATACATACGGTATATACATACATATATATATATATATATATATATATATATACATATTTTTTTTTTAAATAAATACATATATATATATATACACACACACACACACATTCTATATATATATATATATATATATATATATAATTTTTAAGAGTGATTTATTGGAGAGATTGTAGTTGTATCAAATTACTGCATATTCATTTAATTACATATTTTTGATCTTGGAAGAAAAATTCCTTTAAAATCTATATAAACCTAACATGGCATGGAATAAACAATCTGAAATTGGTGATTTTATTATATGACCATTTAGCAGCTAAAGGTCTTCAAACTATGGCCCTCCAGCTGTTCAGGAACTACAATTCCCATCATGCCTAGTCATGTCTGTGAATGTCAGAGTTTTACAATGCCTCATGGGATGTGTAGTTCCGCAACAGCTGGAGGGCCGTCGTTTTAGGATCCCTGAGCTAAAATAACTGTCACTTTTTTTGCCTGGCAGAAGAAAATAACAGATCAACTGACAGTTTCAGCCACCAATAGGACTGTATCAGGGATGTACAGAGCAGTAAATGCTGCTGGGTAAATACTATGGACAGACCGTACAATATAGGTCATTTCTTACAGTTTGCCCATCGTTTTATTTAACATCCTTATCATGGATGTTAGCAACTGTAGAATGTACAGTCATCATTCCTATAACAATTCATATAGGAAGCTTCTAGAAAAATATTATGAAGAATTTAAATATAATTATACACATTTCAATAAAAATCTAACACTACCTGGCCTCCCGTATGAAGGTTGTATAAATGAAATTGCTAAAAGTAGAATGATAACGGCAATAGTTTTGCAGAAATCCATCTTGCTTGTAAGAGCTCTCACTAAGAGATGCACACATCAAACAGCAGAACTGTTATGTTGTGATCACAAGGCTGCAGCTCTATATATAGACACAGGGCACTCTGACATCACAAGGTCATGTGACCTCCTCTGCAGCAACCAATCAGCTTCTCTCTTCAGCCTTGTCAGTTAAGATTTGAAAATGCAAAAAGCTGATTGGTTGCCTTGCACAGAGCTGATACTTTTTTTTGTTAATGTGCTGATGTGAAAGGATTGCAGAACTCCATACACATCACATTATATAAGGAATGTCACATGACTTATTATAATATGAAATAAAGAGTTCTGCATTTGTCTCAGTTTCCTTTCATTTCCATTTTTTATTCTCCTGATCACTAGATATTGATTTATTATTACTATTTTTCGCTACATAACGGTTAATTTAACCTTTTCAGTGCCAGAGCTCTTTTTGCACACGTTTAAAAAAAAAAATCAGTTTAGACTTGAAGATTAGCTACCCCCCCCCCCCCCCCAAACATGATATATTTTATGAATGCAGAGATCCTATAGAGTAAAATGGTGGTAGTTTTTAATTTTTTTTTTTTTATTTTTGAGTCACGTGATATTTGCGCAACAGTTTTTAATGCGCAACATTTCAGGTAAAAATACATTAAAGCTCATTTTAGGGCGCAAAAACTCAAAATATTACCCATTTTTAATAAAGTATAAAGGATGAGGTTTCGGCAAGTAAATAGATACCCAATATGTCAGCTTTAAATTTACATGTGTAAATGACAACAATGTTTGGTACCCAATATTATCCATAAGCGACGCTTTAAAAGCCCCTACAGGTCATCAGTTTAGAGTTATATTGTTGGATATTTGAATATTGTTGGGTGAATATTGGCCCAAGAATTATTGCTCTCACTCCGGCGTTCGCAGCGATATGTAACGTGTATCGCAAGTGACTTTTTCCTACATAGACACCCCTGAATGTTGCATTTACGTTCATGTGTGCAAACATTTGGAATGGGGGGCTCAACATTATTTGGGGGCATTTTTCTTTCACTAAAACTTTATTCATCAAATAGGGGACAACAAGTCTATCTATGTGATATAATATTTTTAACCGGTTCCCGCCCAGTCTATGGCAAGATGATGGCAGCTGGAACCTCTCGTCGATCGTCGCGGCGCGATCTATCTCCGGCTGCATCCACCGTACTGATCACTGTACCGGCCTGCTGTAACCAATCACAGCAGGTCACATGACAGTTGTAAACAATGGATGCCTTCCTTTCAAGCCATCCATTGTAAACAATTGCGTTGCTAGCTGTGATTGGTCAGTGTGTTCACATGGTACATACTGGGTCAATCACAGTCCATCTGTACCATGTGATTAGCTCTGGCCAACCACAGCTAATCACAACAAAACAAACTGAATGAACCAGTTCCATTCAGTAAAATAAAATACTATGAAAATAAAAAAAAAAAAAAAAAATATATATATATATATATATATATATATATATACAGTCATATTTTACTTTTTTATTTTTCATACTGTCACCTGTCAGTGTCCCTGACCACTGCTACACCTGATGACGCTGTAATTTACCGGTGACAGTCATTAGAGTTTATTTGCAGTGACATGCGATGCGATGATGTGGTGAGGTGAGTTGCGGCACATCTGCATTTTCCTGCACCACTGCATTATGCTGTGAACAAGGCACACAGAAATGAACAGAACTCCATTAGCTTCAATGGAAAGGCAGGTGAGACAGCTAAAAGACCCCTGATGCCTCAGTAAAGAGAACCTGTCTTATCCACTTCAATACCGGCACTTTTACCCCCTTCCTACCGATTTTCAGCTTTCAGCGCTGTCACACTTTGAATGACAATTGCGCGCTCATGTAACGCTGTACCCAAATTAAATGTTTATAATTTTGTTCACACAAATAGAGCTTTCGTTTAGTGCTATTTAATCACCGCTGGGTTTTTTATTTTTTGTTAAATTTAAAAAGACAGAAAACTTTGAAAAAAGAAAAAACCAACATGTTTTTTGTTTCTGTTACAAAATTTGCAAATAAATAATCTGTTTTCACTAATTTAGGCCAATTCACTCCTAAGACCTTGTAACACTAAGGAATCACATGACATCGGGGAGGGAAAATGGCTAATCGGGCCCAAATTGGATATTTTCACTTATGGGTGTACTTACTTTTGTGAAATACTCTCTCTCTATATATATATATATATATATACACACACACATATACTCATAAAATGTGAATATCATAAATAAAAAAGGATTTTCAATACAGACTTACTGAAAAGTATGTCCATGTACAATATAGTATGCACTTAATACTAGGATGGGACTCCTTTTGCATGTATTACTGCATCAATGTGGCATGGAATGGAGACATATATATTCATATATATATACATATATATACATATATACATACATACATATATATATATATATATATATATATATATATATATATATTTTTTTTTTTTTTTTTTTTAAATAAATACATACATATATATATATATATATATATAATTTTTAAGAGCGATTTATTGGAGAGATTTTAGTTGTATCAAATTACTGCATATTCATTTAACTACATATTTTTGATCTTGGAAGAAAAATTCCTTTAAAATCTATATAAACCTAACATGGCATGGAATAAACAATCTGAAATTGGTGATTTTATTATATTACCATTTAGCAGCTAAGGTGTCCTTTTATGAAACGGAGATGACCAGTGATCCTGCTGATCACAGCTCATTTCCGATCATTCTCAGTTTATGAAACAGAGATGATCGGGGGAGAACATGTTCTCCGCTGATCATCTCTTCACACGGGAATCTGTCATTGACAGACACAGAAACAGCCGCGATCCCCGCACTTCACTGGCGATCTGGGTCAGAATTCACACTCCCGGATTCACCAGCCTGGAGCTTGTGAAGCGGGGAGTGAAGACAGAATCGGGGGAGAACTGAGGGGGAAAAAGGAAGATTATGGACTTCCTTCTTCCTCGTTCAGACCCCCTAACACGGTAATCATGTCCCCCTGCCATATTTATGTATATATATATATATATATATATATATATATATATACACACATACATGTAGATATATATTTAATGTGTATATATACATACAATGTATGTGTGTGTGTGTATTCAGTGTATATATATATATATTTATGTAAGGGGACTATTATTTATTAACCTTGTGTAATCAGCAGTGATAATTTATCACTGCTTGTTAAAGCGCGCCAGGGATTTTCATACTACGGTAATCTTGCTTTGTCTCGCGAGATTACAGACGCCCCATTGACTTCTACACAGATCTCCGAGAAAACCGTTCGCCTCTGATCACCCTGGGTGAACTGAAGTTCTCCGATTCATAAAAAGGGTGCCAGATGTGATCATTTTCCCCGGAGAACTGTAGAGAAGCCAACGGAGAAAAAAATTCACCCGTTCATAAAAGTACACCTAAAGGTCTTCAAACTATGGCCCTCCAGCTGTTCAGGAACTACAATTCCCATCATGCCTAGTCATGTCTGTGAATGTCAGAGTTTTACAATGCCTCATGGGATGTGTAGTTCCGCAACAGCTGGAGGGCTGTAGTTTTAGGATCCCTGAGCTAAAATAACTGTCACATTTTTTGATAGCCTGGCAGAGGAAAATAACAGATCAACTGACAGTTTCAGCCACCAATAGGACTGTATCAGGGATGTACAGAGCAGTAAATGCTGCTGGGTAAATACTATGGACAGACCGTACAATATAGGTCATTTCTTACAGTTTGCCCATCGTTTTATTTAACATCCTTATCATGGATGTTAGCAACTGTAGAATGTACAGTCATCATTCCTATAACAATTCCTATAGGAAGCTTCTAGAAAAACATTATGAAGAATTTAAATATAATTATACACATTTCAATAAAAATCTAACACTACCTGGCCTCCCGTATGAAGGTTGTATAAATGAAATTGCTAAAAGTAGAATAATAACGGCAATAGTTTTGCAGAAATCCATCTTGCTTGTAAGAGCTCTCACTAAGAGATGCACACATCAAACAGCAGAACTGTTATGCTGTGATCACAAGGCTGCAGCTCTATATATAGACACAGGGCACTCTGACATCACAAGGTCATGTGACCTCCTCTGCAGCAACCAATCAGCTTCTCTCTTCAGCCTGTTCAGTTAAGATTTGAAAATGCAAAAAGCTGATTGGTTGCCTTGCACAGAGCTGATAGATTTTTTTTTTTTTTTAATGTGCTGATGTGAAAGGATTGCAGAACTCCATACACATCACATTATATAAGGAATGTCACATGACTTCTCATTATAATATGAAATAAAGAGTTCTGCATTTGTCTCAGTTTCCTTTCATTTCCATTTATTATTCTCCTGATCACTAGATATGGATTTATTATTACTATTTTTCGCTACATAACGGTTAATTTAATCTTTTCAGTGCCAGAGCTCTATTTGCACACCTTTAAAAAAAAAAAAAATATCAGTTTAGATTTGAAGATTATTTTCTGAATGCAGAGATCCTATAGAGTAAAATGGTGGTAGTTTTTAATTTTTTTTTTCAATTTTTGAGTCACGCGATATTTGCGCAGCGGTTTTTATTGCGCAACATTTCAGGTAGAAATATATTAAAGCTCATTTTAGGGTGCAAAAACTCAAAATATTACCGATTTTTAATAAAATATAAAGGATGAGGTTTCGGTAAGTAAATAGATACCTAATATGTCAGCTTTAAATTTACATGTGTAAATGACAACAATGTTTGGTACCCAATATTATCCATAAGCGACGCTTTAAAAGCCCCTACAGGTCATCAGTTTAGAGTTATATTGTTGAATATTTGAATATTGTTGGGTGAATATTGGCCCAAGAATTATTGCTCTCACTCCGGCGTTCGCAGCAATATGTAACGTGTATCACAAGTGACTTTTTCCTACATAGACACCCCTGAATGTTGCATTTACGTTCATGTGTGCAAACATTTGCAATGGGGCGGGCTCAACATTATTTGGGGGTGGAGAGCGGTTTACGTGCTTGGGTGTAACTTTTTGACATTTTTCTTTCCCTAAAACTTTATTCATCAAATAGGGGACAAAAGGTCTATCTATGTGACATAATATTTTTAAACTGTTCCTGCCCAGTCTATGGCAAGGTGAGGGCAGCTGGAACCTCTCGTCGATCGTCGCGGCGCAATCTATCTCCGGCTGCGTCCACCGGACTGATCACTGTACCGGCCTGCTGTAACCAATCATAGCAGGTCACATGACAGTTGTAAACAATGGATGCCTTCATTTCAAGCCATCCATTGTATACAATTGTGTTGCTAGCTGTGATTGGTCAGTATGATCACATGGTACATACTGGGTCAATCAAAGTCCATCTCTACCATGTGATTAGCTCTGGCCAACCACAGCTAATCACAACAAAACAAACTGAATGAACCAGTTCCATTCAGTAAAATAAAATGCTATGAAATAAAAAAAAAATATATATATATATATTACAGTCATATTTAACTTTTTTTATTTTTCATACTGTCACCAGTCAGTGTCCCTGATCACTGCTACACCTGATGACGCTGTAATTTACTGGTGACAGTATGTAAAAAAAAAAAATTTATATATATATGAATTTATTTAATTTCCTCATTTCCTTATGACAAAACTTATGACAAAAAAAACTGACAACTTCAAAAAACTCACCATGCCTCTTATATTAATATTATTTCCAAAAAGGGGTAATTTAGGGGATATTTGTACTTTCCTAACAATATATATATATATATATATATATATATATATATACACACACGTGTTCATTTTTTTTCAAAATGTTCAGTTTTTTTTCCTTTATTTAGCAAAAAATAAAAACCCCAGCGGTGATTAAATACCACCAAACGAAAGCTCTATTTGTGTGAACAAAATTGAAAAAATACAATTTGGGTACAGCGTTACATGAGCGCAGAATTGTCATTCAAAGTGTGACAGCGCTGAAAGCTGAAAATCGGTCTGAGCAGGAAGGGGGGTAAAAGTGCCGGTATTGAAGTGGATAAGACAGGTTCTCTTTACTGAGACATCAGGGGTCTTTTAGCTGTCTTACCTGCCTTTCCATTGAAGCTAATGGAGTTCTGTTCATTTCTGTGTGCCTTGTTTACAGCATAATGCAGCGGTGCAGGAAAATGCAGATGTGCCGAATTTTTCTGCACCGCAACTCACCTCAGCACATCATCGCATCGCATGTCACTGCAAATAAACTCTAATGACGTGTCATCACGTGTAAGAAAAAAAAAAAAGGTCAGAGGTTTGACCCTTAAAAAAATTAAAATAGTGTGATATGACAGCGCACCACAACACCAATCACCACCAAGATAGAATCTGATTGGTTGACGTGGGCAACTGCAACTCTCAAGATATAACGTGAGGGTCAGATCACACCACATGCATTCTAGTGCGTTTTTTTCTGCATCAAGAACGCATGGAAAGTAGGTTATATGTTTTCCAATGGCATAGTTCACACCAGTGCATTCCAGTTACAAAAAAAGAAGTAGAACATTTTTTCTGCACTGGAGTTTACTGGAATGCAGGAAAAAGCATCAAAAATGCACCAGAATGCCCCTAAGCACAGCAAAATGCCCTGGAACACACAAGTCCTTATTTAGGGCCAGTTCACACCACATGCAGTCCAGTACGTTATTTTCTGCTTTAAATTTTTTTAAGGGTCAAACCTCTGACCTCTCTTTTTTTTTCTTACACGTGATGACACGTCATTAAAGTTTATTTGCAGTGACATGCGATGCGATGATGTGGTGAGGTGAGTTGCGGTGCAGAAAAATTCGGCACATCTGCATTTTCCTGCACCACTGCATTATGCTGTGAACAAGGCACACAGAAATGAACAGAACTCCATTAGCTTCAATGGAAAGGCAGGTGAGACAGCTAAAAGACCCCGGATGTCTCAGTAAAGAGAACCTGTCTTATCCACTTCAATACGGGCACTTTTACCCCCTTCCTGCCCAGACCAATTTTCAGCTTTCAGCGCTGTCACACTTTGAATGACAATTGCGCGCTCATGTAACGCTGTACCCAAATTAAATGTTTATAATTTTATTCACACAAAAAGAGCTTTCGTTTAGTGCTATTTAATCACCGCTGGGTTTTTTATTTTTTGTTAAATTTAAAAAGACACAAAATTTTGAAAAAACAAAAAAACCAACATGTTTTTTGTTTCTTTTACAAAATTTGCAAATAAATAATCTGTTTTCACTAATTTAGGTCAATTCACTCCTAAGACCTTGTAACACTAAGGAATCACATGACATCGGGGAGGGAAAATGGCTAATCGGGCCCAAATTGGACATTTTCACTTATGGGTGTACTCACTTTTGTGAAATACTCTCTCTCTCTATATATATATATATATATATATATACATACACACACACATATACTCATAAAATGTGAATATCATAAATAAAAAAGGATTTTCAATACAGACTTACTGAAAAGTATGTCCATGTACAATATAGTATGCACTTAATACTAGGATGGGACTCCTTTTGCATGTATTACTGCATCAATGTGGCATGGAATGGAGACATATATATATATATATATATATATATATATATATATATAGATTTTTTTAAATAATTATATATATATATATATATATATATATATATATATATAATTTTTAAGAGCGATTTATTGGAGAGATTGTAGTTGTATCAAGTTATATTCATTTAATTACATATTTTTGATCTTGGAAGAAAAATTCCTTTAAAATCTATATAAACCTAACATGGCATGGAATAAACAATCTGAAATTGGTGATTTTATTATATGACCATGTAGCAGCTAAAGGTCTTCAAACTATGGCCCTCCAGCTGTTCAGGAAATACAATTCCCATCATGCCTAGTCATGTCTGTGAATGTCAGAGTTTTGCAATGCCTCATGGGATGTGTAGTTCTGCAACAGCTGGAGGGCCGTAGTTTTAGGATCCCTGAGCTAAAATAACTGTCACATTTTTTGATAGCCTGGCAGAGGAAAATAACAGATCAACTGACAGTTTCAGCCACCAATAGGACTGTATCAGGGATGTACAGAGCAGTAAATGCTGCTGGGTAAATACTATGGACAGACCGTACAATATAGGTCATTTCTTACAGTTTGCCCATCGTTTTATTTTAACATCCTTATCATGGATGTTAGCAACTGTAGAATGTACAGTCATCATTCCTATAACAATTCCTATAGGAAGCTTCTAGAAAAACATTATGAAGAATTTAAATATAATTATACACATTTCAATAAAAAATCTAACACTACCTGGCCTCCCGTATGAAGGTTGTATAAATGAAATTGCTAAAAGTAGAATGATAACGGCAATAGTTTTGCAGAAATCCATCTTGCTTGTAAGAGCTCTCACTAAGAGATGCACACATCAAACAGCAGAACTGTTATGTTGTGATCACAAGGCTGCAGCTCTATATATAGACACAGGGCACTCTGACATAACAAGGTCATGTGACCTCCTCTGCAGCAACCAATCAGCTTCTCTCTTCAGCCTTGTCAGTTAAGATTTGAAAATGCAAAAAGCTGATTGGTTGCCTTGCACAGATCTGATACTTTTTTTTTAATGTGCTGATGTGAAAGGATTGCAGAACTCCATACACATCACATTATATAAGGAATGTCACATGACTTCTCATTATAATATGAAATAAAGAGTTCTGCATTTGTCTCAGTTTCCTTTCATTTCCATTTTTTATTCTCCTGATCACTAGATATTGATTTACAATTAATGATTAATCAAGCAAAATCAATATTTAATAGCAATGCTTCAATTCACAAAGCTTCAACACAAATAAAAGGAACTATTTTTCACCACATAACGGTTAATTTAACCTTTTCAGTGCCAGAGCTCTTTTTGCACACGTTTAAAAAAAAAAATCAGTTTGGACTTGAAGATTAGCTACCCCCCCCCCCCCCCCCAAACATGATATATTTTATGAATGCAGAGATCCTATAGAGTAAAATGGTGGTAGTTTTTAATTTTTTTTTTCAATTTTTGAGTCACGCGATATTTGCGCAACAGTTTTTAATGCGCAACATTTCAGGTAAAAATACATTAAAGCTCATTTTAGGGCGCAAAAACTCAAAATATTACCCATTTTTAATAAAATATAAAGGATGAGGTTTCAGCAAGTAAATAGATACCTAATATGTCAGCTTTAAATTTACATGTGTAAATGACAACAATGTTTGGTACCCAATATTATCCATAAGCGACGCTTTAAAAGCCCCTACAGGTCATCAGTTTAGAGTTATATTGTTGAATATTTGAATATTGTTGGGTGAATATTGGCCCAAGAATTATTGCTCTCACTCCGGCGTTCGCAGCGATATGTAACGTGTATCGCAAGTGACTTTTTCCTACATAGACACCCCTGAATGTTGCATTTACGTTCATGTGTGCATACATTTGGAATGGGGGGCTCAACATTATTTGGGGGCATTTTTCTTTCACTAAAACTTTATTCATCATATAGGGGACAACAAGTCTATCTATGTGATATAATATTTTTAACCGGTTCCCGCCCGGTCTATGGCAAGGTGATGCCAGCTGGAACCTCTCGTCGATCGTCGCGGCGCGATCTATCTCCGGCTGCATCCACCGTACTGATCACTGTACCGGCCTGCTGTAACCAATCACAGCAGGTCACATGACAGTTGTAAACAATGGATGCCTTCCTTTCAAGCCATCCATTGTAAACAATTGCGTTGCTAGCTGTGATTGGTCAGTGTTCACATGGTACATACTGGGTCAATCACAGTCCATCTGTACCATGTGATTAGCTCTGGCCAACCACAGCTAATCACAACAAAACAAACTGAATGAACCAGTTCCATTCAGTAAAATAAAATGCTATGAAATTAAAAAAAAAAAAATATATATATATATTACAGTCATATTTTACTTTTTTATTTTTCATACTGTCACCTGTCAGTGTCCCTGATCACTGCTACACCTGATGACGCTGTAATTTACCGGTGACAGTATGTAAAAAAAAAAAAAAATATATATATATATATATATATATATATATATGAATTTATTTAATTTCCTCATTTCCTTATGACAAAACTTATGACAAAAAAATGACAACTTCAAAAAACTCGCCATGCCTCTTATATTAATATTATTTCCAAAAAGGGGTAATTTAGGGGATATTTGTACTTTCCTAACAAAATATATATATATATATGAAAATCAGTCTGGGCAGGAAGGGGGTAAAAGTGCCGGTATTGAAGTGGAAAAGACAGGTTCTCTTTACTGAGACATCCGGGGTCTTTTAGCTGTCTCTCCTGCCTTTCCATTGAAGCTAATGGAGTACTGTTCATTTCTTCGTGCCTTGTTCACAGCATAATGCAGCGGTGCAGGAAAATGCAGATGTGCCGCAACTCACCTCAGCACATCATCGCATCGCATGTCACTGCAAATAAACTCTAATGACGTGTCATCACATGTAAGGAAAAAAAAAAAAAGGTCAGAGGTTTGACCCTTAAAAAAATTCAAATAGTGTGATATGACAGCGCACCACAACACCAATCACCACCAAGATAGAATCTGATTGGTTGACGTGGGCAACTGAAACTCTCAAGATATAACGTGAGGGTCAGTTCACACCACATGCATTCTAGTGCGTTTTTTTCTGCATCAAAAACGCATGGAAAGTAGGTTATATGTTTTCCAATGGCATAGTTCACACCAGTGCATTCCAGTTACAAAAAAAAGAAGTAGAACCTGCTGCATTTTTTCTGCACTGGAGTGTACTGGAATGCAGGAAAATGCATCAAAAATGCACCAGAATGCCCCTAAGCACAGCAAAATGCCCTGGAACACACAAGTCCTTATTTAGGGCCAGTTCACACCACATGCAGTCCAGTACGTTATTTTCGGCTTTAAATTTTTTTAAGGGTCAAACCTCTGACCTCTCTTTTTTTTTACTTACAGGTGATGACACGTCATTAAAGTTTATTTGCAGTGACATGCGATGCGATGATGTGGTGAGGTGAGTTGCGGTGCAGAAAAATTCGTCACATCTGCATTTTCCTGCACCGTTGCATTATGCTGTGAACAAGGCACACAGAAATGAACAGTACTCCATTAGCTTCAATGGAAAGGCAGGTGAGACAGCTAAAAGACCCCTGATGTCTCAGTAAAGAGAACCTGTCTTATCCACTTCAATACCGGCATTTTTACCCCCTTCCTGCCCAGACCGATTTTCAGCTTTTAGCGCTGTCACACTTTGAATGACAATTGCGCGCTCATGTAACGCTGTACCCAAATTAAATGTTTATAATTTTGTTCACACAAATAGAGCTTTCGTTTAGTGGTATTTAATCACCGCTGGGTTTTTTATTTTTTGTTAAATTTAAAAAGACAGAAAATTTTGAAAAAAGAAAAAACCAACATGTTTTTTGTTTCTGTTACAAAATTTGCAAATAAATAATCTGTTTTCACTAATTTAGGCCAATTCACTCCTAAGACCTTGTAACACTAAGGAATCACGTGACATCGGGGAGGGAAAATGGCTAATCGGGCCCAAATTGGACATTTTCACTTATGGGTGTACTCACTTTTGTGAAATACTCTCTCTCTATATATATATATATATATATATATATATATATACATACACACACACATATACTCATAAAATGTGAATATCATAAATAAAAAAGGATTTTCAATACAGACTTACTGAAAAGTATGTCCATGTACAATATAGTATGCACTTAATACTAGGATGGGACTCCTTTTGCATGTATTACTGCATCAATGTGGCATGGAATGGAGACATATATATTCATATATATATACATATATATATACATATATACATACACATATATATATATATATATAGATTTTTTTTTAAATAAATACATATATATATATATATATATATATATATATAATTTTTAAGAGCGATTTATTGGAGAGATTTTAGTTGTATCAAATTACTGCATATTCATTTAATTACATATTTTTGATCTTGGAAGAAAAATTCCTTTAAAATCTATATAAACCTAACATGGCATGGAATAAACAATCTGAAATTGGTGATTTTATTATATTACCATTTAGCAGCTAAGGTGTCCTTTTATGAAACGGAGATGACCAGTGATCCTGCTGATCACAGCTCATTTCCGATCATTCTCAGTTTATGAAACAGAGATGATCGGGGGAGAACATGTTCTCCGCTGATCATCTCTTCACACGGGAATCTGTCATTGACAGACACAGAAACAGCCGCGATCCCCGCACTTCACTGGTGATCTGGGTCAGAATTCACACTCCCGGATTCACCAGCCTGGAGCTTGTGAAGCGGGGAGTGAAGACAGAATCGGGGGAGAACTGAGGGGGAAAAAGGAAGATTATGGACTTCCTTCTTCCTCGTTTAGACCCCCTAACACGGTAATCATGTCCCCCTGCCATATTTATGTATATATATATATATATATATATATATATATATACACACATACATGTAGATATATATTTAATGTGTATATATACATACAATGTATGTGTGTGTGTATTCAGTGTATATATATATATATTTATGTAAGGGGACTATTATTTATTAACCTTGTGTACTCAGCAGTGATAATTTATCACTGCTTGTTAAAGCGCGCCAGGGATTTTCATACTACTGTAATCTCGCTTTGTCTCACGAGATTACAGACGCCCCATTGACTTCTACACAGATCTCCGAGAAAACCGTTCGCCTCTGATCACCCTGGGTGAACTGAAGTTCTCCGATTCATAAAAAGGGTGCCAGATGTGATCATTTTCCCCGGAGAACTGTAGAGAAGCCAAGGGAGAAAAAAATTCACCCGTTCATAAAAGTACACCTAAAGGTCTTCAAACTATGGCCCTCCAGCTGTTCAGGAACTACAATTCCCATCATGCCTAGTCATGTCTGTGAATGTCAGAGTTTTACAATGCCTCATGGGATGTGTAGTTCCGCAACAGCTGGAGGGCCGTAGTTTTAGGATCCCTGAGCTAAAATAACTGTCACATTTTTTGATAGCCTGGCAGAGGAAAATAACAGATCAACTGACAGTTTCAGCCACCAATAGGACTGTATCAGGGATGTACAGAGCAGTAAATGCTGCTGGGTAAATACTATGGACAGACCGTACAATATAGGTCATTTCTTACAGTTTGCCCATCGTTTTATTTTAACATCCTTATCATGGATGTTAGCAACTGTAGAATGTACAGTCATCATTCCTATAACAATTCATATAGGAAGCTTCTAGAAAAACATTATGAAGAATTTAAATATAATTATACACATTTCAATAAAAATCTAACACTACCTGGCCTCCCGTATGAAGGTTGTATAAATGAAATTGCTAAAAGTAGAATGATAACGGCAATAGTTTTGCAGAAATCCATCTTGCTTGTAAGAGCTCTCACTAAGAGATGCACACATCAAACAGCAGAACTGTTATGTTGTGATCACAAGGCTGCAGCTCTATATATAGACACAGGGCACTCTGACATAACAAGGTCATGTGACCTCCTCTGCAGCAACCAATCAGCTTCTCTCTTCAGCCTTGTCAGTTAAGATTTGAAAATGCAAAAAGCTGATTGGTTGCCTTACACAGAGCTGATAGATTTTTTTTTTTTTTTTAATGTGCTGATGTGAAAGGATTGCAGAATTCCATACACATCACATTATATAAGGAATGTCACATGACTTCTCATTATAATATGAAATAAAGAGTTCTGCATTTGTCTCAATTTCCTTTCATTTCCATTTTTTATTCTCCTGATCACTAGATATTGATTTACAATTAATGATTAATCAAGCAAAATCAATATTTAATACCGATGCTTCAATTCACAAAGCGTTAACACAAATAAAAGGAACTATTTTTCACTAAATAACGCTTAATTTGACCTTTTCAGTGCCAGAGCTCTTTTTGCACATGTTTAAAAAAAAAAATCGGTTTAGCCTTGAAGATTAGTTACCCCCCCCCCCCCCATATTTTCTGAATGCAGAGACCCTATAGAGTAAAATGGTGGTAGTTTTCAATTTTTTTTTCAATTTTTGAGTCACGCGATATTTGCGCAGCGGTTTTTATTGAGCAACATTTCAGGTAAAAATACATTAAAGCTCATTTTAGGGCACAAAAACTCAAAATATTACCCATTTTTAATAAAATATAAAGGATGAGGTTTCGGTAAGTAAATAGATACCTAATATGTCAGCTTTAAATTTACATGTGTAAATGACAACAATGTTTGGTACCCAATATTATCCATAAGCGACGCTTTAAAAGCCCCTACAGGTCATCAGCTTAGAGTTATATTGTTGGATATTTGAATATTGTTGGGTGAATATTGGCCCAAGAATTATTGCTCTCACTCCGGCGTTCGCAGCGATATGTAACGTGTATCGCAAGTGACTTTTTCCTACATAGACACCCCTGAATGTTGCATTTACGTTCATGTGTGCAAACATTTGCAATGGGGCGGGCTCAACATTATTTGGGGGTGGAGAGCGTTTTACGTGCTGGGGTGTAACTTTTTGACATTTTTCTTTCACTAAAACTTTATTCATCAAATAGGGGACAAAAAGTCTATCTATGTGACATAATATTTTTAAACTGTTCCTTCCCAGTCTATGGCAAGGTGAGGGCAGCTGGAACCTCTCATCGATCGTCGCGGCGCGATCTATCTCCGGCTGCGTCCACCGGACTGATCACTGTACCGGCCTGCTGTAACCAATCATAGCAGGTCACATGACAGTTGTAAACAATGGATGCCTTCCTTTCAAGCCATCCATTGTATACAATTGTGTTGCTAGCTGTGATTGGTCAGTATGATCACATGGTACATACTGGGTCAATCACAGTCCATCTCTACCATGTGATTAGCTCGGGCCAACCACAGCTAATCACAACAAAACAAACTGAATGAACCAGTTCCATTCAGTAAAATAAAATGCTATGAAATAAAAATATATATATATATATATTACAGTCATATTTTACTTTTTTATTTTTCATACTGTCACCAGTCAGTGTCCCTAATCACTGCTACACCCGATGACGCTGTAATTTACTGGTGACAGTATGTAAAAAAAAATATATATATATATATATATATATATATATATATATATATATATATATATATATATATGAATTTATTTAATTTCCTCATTTCCTTATGACAAAACTTATGACAAAAAAACTGACAACTTCAAAAAACTCGCCATGCCTCTTATATTAATATTATTTCCAAAAAGGGGTAATTTAGGGGATATTTGTACTTTCCTAACAATATATATATATATATATATATATATATATATATATACACGTGTTCATTTTTTTTCAAAATGTTCAGTTTTTTTTCCTTTATTTAGCAAAAAATAAAAACCCCAGCGGTGATTAAATACCACCAAACGAAGGCTCTATTTGTGTGAACAAAATTTAAAAAATGCAATTTGGGTACAGCATTACATGAGCGCAGAATTGTCATTCAAAGTGTGACAGCGCTGAAAGCTGAAAATCGGTCTGGGCAGGAAGGGGGGTAAAAGTGCCGGTATTGAAGTGGAATGTGAATCACATGACATCGGGGAGGGAAAATGGCTAATCGGGCCCAAATTGGACATTTCCACTTATGGGCGTACTCACTTTTGTGAAATACTCTCTCTCTCTCTCTATATATATATATATACATACACACACACATATACTCATAAAATGTGAATATCATAAATAAAAAAGGATTTTTAATACAGACTTACTGAAAAGTATGTCCATGTACAATATAGTATGCACTTAATACTAGGATGGGACTCCTTTTGCATGTATTACTGCATCAATGTGGCATGGAATGGAGACATATATATTCATATATATATACATATATATACATATATATATACATATATATATATATATATATATATTTTTTTTTTTTTTTTAAATAAATACATTATATATATATATATATATATATATATATATATAATTTTTAAGAGTGATTTATTGGAGAGATTGTAGTTGTATCAAGTTATATTCATTAAATAAATACATTATATATATATATATATATATATATATATATATATATAATTTTTAAGAGTGATTTATTGGAGAGATTGTAGTTGTATCAAGTTATATTCATTTAATTACATATTTTTGATCTTGGAAGAAAAATTCCTTTAAAATCTATATAAACCTAACATGGCATGGAATAAACAATCTGAAATTGGTGATTTTATTATATGACCATTTAGCAGCTAAAGGTCTTCAAACTATGGCCCTCCAGCTGTTCAGGAACTACAATTCCCATCATGCCTAGTCATGTCTGTGAATGTCAGAGTTTTGCAATGCCTCATGGGATGTGTAGTTCCGCAACAGCTGGAGGGCCGTAGTTTTAGGATCCCTGAGCTAAAATAACTGTCACATTTTTTGATAGCCTGGCAGAGGAAAATAACAGATCAACTGACAGTTTCAACCACCAATAGGACTGTATCAGGGATGTACAGAGCAGTAAATGCTGCTGGGTAAATACTATGGACAGACCGTACAATATAGGTCATTTCTTACAGTTTGCCCATCGTTTTATTTAACATCCTTATCATGGATGTTAGCAACTGTAGAATGTACAGTCATCAGTCCTATAACAATTCTTATAGGAAGCTTCTAGAAAAACATTATGAAGAATTTAAATATAATTATACACATTTCAATAAAAATCTAACACTACCTGGCCTCCCGTATGAAGGTTGTATAAATGAAATTGCTAAAAGTAGAATGATAACGGCAATAGTTTTGCAGAAATCCATCTTGCTTGTAAGAGCTCTCACTAAGAGATGCACACATCAAACAGCAGAACTGTTATGTTGTGATCACAAGGCTGCAGCTCTATATATAGACACAGGGCACTCTGACATAACAAGGTCATGTGACCTCCTCTGCAGCAACCAATCAGCTTCTCTCTTCAGCCTTGTCAGTTAAGATTTGAAAATGCAAAAAGCTGATTGGTTGCCTTGCACAGAGCTGATAGATTTTTTTTTTTTTTAATGTGCTGATGTGAAAGGATTGCAGAATTCCATACACATCACATTATATAAGGAATGTCACATGACTTCTCATTATAATATGAAATAAAGAGTTCTGCATTTGTCTCAGTTTCCTTTCATTTCCATTTTTTATTCTCCTGATCACTAGATATTGATTTACAACTAATGATTAATCAAGCAAAATCAATATTTAATACCGATGCTTCAATTCACAAAGCTTCAACACAAATAAAAGGAACTATTTTTCACTAAATAACGGTTAATTTAACCTTTTCAGTGCCAGAGCTATTTTTGCACGTTTAAAAAAAAAAATCGGTTTAGCCTTGAAGATTAGTTACCCCCCCCCCTCCATATTTTCTGAATGCAGAGACCCTATGGAGTAAAATGGTGGTAGTTTTCAATTTTTTTTTCAATTTTTGAGTCACGCGATATTTGCGCAGTGGTTTTTATTGAGCAACATTTCAGGTAAAAATACATTAAAGCTCATTTTAGGGCACAAAAACTCAAAATATTACCCATTTTTAATAAAATATAAAGGATGAGGTCCCTACAGGTCATCAGTTTAGAGTTATATTGTTGAATATTTGAATATTGTTGGGTGAATATTGGCCCAAGAATTATTGCTCTCACTCCGGCGTTCACAGCGATATGTAACGTGTATCACAAGTGACTTTTTCCTACATAGACACCCCTGAATGTTGCATTTACATTCATGTGTGCATACATTTTCAATGGGGCGGGCTCAACATTATTTGGGGGTGGAGAGCGGTTTACGTGCTGGGGTGTAACTTTTTGACATTTTTCTTTCACTAAAACTTTATTCATCAAATAGGGGACAAAAAGTCTATCTATGTGATATATTATTTTTAACCTGTTTCTGCCCAGTCTATGGCAAGGTGATGCCATCTGGAACCTCTCGTCGATCGTCGCGGCGCGATCTATCTCTGGCTGCATCCACCGGACTGATCACTGTACCGGCCTGCTGTAACCAATCACAGCAGGTCACATGACAGTTGTAAACAATGGATGCCTTCCTTTCAAGCCATCCATTGTATACAATTGCGATGCTAGCTGTGATTGGTCAGTATGATCACATGGTACATACTGGGTCAATCACAGTCCATCTGTACCATGTGATTAGCTCGGGCCAATCACAGCTAATCACAACAAAACAAACTGAATGAACCAGTTCCATTCAGTAAAATAAAGCGGAATGAAATAACAAAAAAAAAAAAAATATATATATATATATACAGTCATATTTTACTTTTTTATTTTTCATACTGTCACCAGTCAGTGTCCCTGATCACTGCTACACCTGATGACGCTGTAATTTACTGGTGACAGCATGAAAAAAAAATATATATATATGAGAATTTTTTTAATTTCCTCATTTTCCTTATGACAAAACAATGACAACTTCAAAAAACTTGCCATGCCTCTTATATTAATATTATTTCCAAAAAGGGGTAATTTGGGGGATATTTGTACTTTCCTAACATTTTCTGGCCTAAAGAAATAAGAGCCATCTATCAGGAATAATCTATATATATATACTGTATATATATATATATATGTATTAATTTTTTTTCAAAATGTTCGGTCTTTTTTCATTTATTTAGCAAAAGATAAAAAACCCAGCGCTGATTAAATAACACCAAACGAAAGCTCTATTTGAGTGCACAAAATGTTAAAAATGTAATTTGGGTACAGCGTTACATGAGCGCGCAACTGTCATTCAAAGTGTGACAGCGCTAAAAGCTGAAAATTGATCTGGGCAGGAAGGGGGGTAAAAGTGCCGGTATTGAATTGGACAAGACAGGTTCTCTTTACTGAGACATCCGGGGTCTTTTAGCTGTCTCACCTGCCTTTCCATTGAAGCTAATGGAGTACTGTTCATTTCTGTGTGCCTTGTTCACAGCATAATGCAGCGGTGCAGGAAAATGCAGATGTGCCGAATTTTTCTGCACCGCAACTCACCTCAGCACATCATCGCATCGCATGTCACTGAAAATCATCACATATAAAAAAAAAAAAGAGGCCAGAGGCTTGACCCTTAAAAAAATGTAAACGGTGTGATATGACAGCGCAGCACAACACCAATCACCACCAAGATAGAAGCTGATTGGTTGACGTGGGCAACTGCAACAGTCAAGATATAATGTGAGGGTCAGTTCACACCACATGCATTCTAGTTTTTTTTCTGCATCAAAAACGCATGGAAAGTAGGTTATATGTTTTCCAATGGCATAGTTCACTCCAGTGCATTCCAGTTACAAAAAAAGAAGTAGAACATTTTTTCTGCACTGGAGTGTACTGGAATGCAGGAAAAAGCATCAACAATGCACCAGAATGCCCCTAAGCACAGCAAAATGCCCTGGAACACACAAGTCCTTATTTAGGGCCAGTTCACACCACATGCAGTCCAGTACGTTATTTTCGGCTTTAAATTTTTTTAAGGGTCAAACCTTTGACCTCTCTTTTTTTTTCTTACACGTGATGACACGTCATTAGAGTTTATTTGCAGTGACATGCGATGCGATGATGTGGTGAGGTGAGTTGCGGTGCAGAAAAATTCGGCACATCTGCATTTTCCTGCACCGCTGCATTATGCTGTGAACAAGGCACACAGAAATGAACAGAACTCCATTAGCTTCAATGGAAAGGCAGGTGAGACAGCTAAAAGAGCCCGGATGTCTTACCCCTGTCTTATCCACTTCAATACCGGGCACTTTTACCCCCTTCCTGCCCAGACCAATTTTCAGCTTTCAGCGCTGTCACACTTTGAATGACAATTGCGCGCTCATGTAACGCTGTACCCAAATTAAATGTTTATAATTTTGTTCACACAAACAGAGCTTTCGTTTAGTGGTATTTAATCACCGCTGGGTTTTTTATTTTTTGTTACATTTAAAAAGACAGAAAATTTTGAAAAAAGACAAAACCAACATGTTTTTTGTTTCTGTTACAAAATTTGCAAATAAATAATCTGTTTTCACTAATTTAGGCCAATTCACTCCTAAGACCTTGTAACACTAAGGAATCACATGACATCGGGGAGGGAAAATGGCTAATCGGGCCCAAATTGGACATTTTCACTTATGGGTGTACTCACTTTTGTGAAATACTTTCTCTGTATATGTATACATATATATACATACACACACACATATTCTCATAAAATGTGAATATCATAAATAAAAAAGGATTTTCAATACAGACTTACTGAAAAGTATGTCCATGTACAATATAGTATGCACTTAATACTAGGATGGGACTCCTTTTGCATGTATTACTGCATCAATGTGGCATGGAATGGAGACATATATATTCATATATATATACATATATATATATATATATATATATATATATATATATATATATTGTAACAGGAAGTCAGCTAAATCTGGGAATGTAGTCACAGGAAGGAGATACATTTCTACCTGATTTAGAAAGTCCATTAATTAATTTAGGGTGTTGGCTACAGAGCTAGCCAGCAGGAAGTTGAAAGGCCTTCACCTGTTCAGAATGAGGGAGTTAAGGCTCTATAATTTGTTCAGAGAAATTCCTATTGTTTGCTGCCTCCAGAAGCTGTGTCCTGAAGCCATGTGGGCTGGGAGCAGGAGGACAGTCAGCGTGTGCCTCCCGACAGGATGTGTGGGCCTGGGAGAAGACCCCCCGGAGTGATGTGTGCCCGGGACGGTAACCAAGGGTGAATACGTCTCAAAGGTGAGAAGACGAACTGTTGATGTGAAAGAAACAAAGGACTGTGTTGCCCTGTGAAGCTATTATAAAAGGACTATTGAGTGTCCGCTGTAGGACAAGGAAGTCTGCCCGACGGTAGGTTGGAGACAGACACTTAGGCAGGTTCCAGTTGTGAGAAGGTAGCCGCCCAGAGAGGCAAGGATTTATTTTCTGTTTTATTTTATTTTGGATGTTTTGCTGCATACAGCCTGGTGAAGAAAACACCATTTAATAAACCACACTGTTTGTTTGCAAGCACTTGTCGGCTACCTCTCTGGGAAAACGCACCCCCCAAGGGGTCATCCACACCCGCCACCGAGCTAATCCCTTACATATGGTGGAGGATGCGGGCATAAGCAGAGATCCCTGCAAGGAAGTGCATATGTTTGATGAACTTTATCTGGTGCATGAGATTGCACAATCTATGTGTGCAGGAGAGAAGATCCTGACAAAAAAAAAAAAAAAAAAAAGTGTTTTAAAGAGACAGGGGTCTCAAAATTTTTTGATGAACTTTGTTGTGTCTGGTGCAAGTGACTGCACAAACTGTGTGCGCAGGAAAAGAGATCTTGCAAGAGAGAGAAAAACTACATGTGTTGAAGAGACAGTGGTCTGAAAATTGTTTGCTGGACTGTGAAAAATTTGTTTGTGGAGTTATTGAAGATGGGGCGGTCCAAACGCCTGAAAAATGCAAAGATAGATGAAATGAGAGACCGGATTCTATGGATGGAGGGGATGTTGCCGTCTGAACCAGCCCCATCCATGCCTAAAGAGAGTCTACTAAAGAGGAAGGTTGTTGTCCCTAGCAACACTGATGAAACCGCTATGGAGACACAGTGTGCTCAGATGAAAAGTAAACTCAAAATGGAGGAGATGTTGAAACATCTGATTATATCAAATGCAGCTCAACAGCAAGCAAATGCAGCTCAACAGCAGGCAAATGCGGATTTTCAGCAGCGCTTTGCAGCTCAACAAAAGGCTCATCAAGAGAGCATGGCAGGCTGGAAACAGAGACGCCAGCAGCCAATGGAGGCCATCGGTTTGGAGGAAACCGAGTATGTGTGCAGGGCTGAGTTGGATGCCTTGCAACGGAAAATGGAAGAAAAGGAACAAGCCTTGGAATTGCTTAAAATGGAGCATAGAAACTTGCAGGAAATGAATGAACTACTCAAGTCTCATGTGTTACAGTGGGAAGAATCCACTGCTCTTCTTTTGGTCGAGTTGCAAAAACGCAGAGAGACTATAATGGAGAAAGATACCATCCTCATGGAAAAGGAAAGTGAAATTCAGACTTTGCAGAAGCAAAGTATGGCTGATATGTTGGAGTTGCGTAATCAGCTGGAAAAAAGTCTTCAGTCTTTGGGAGCTACAAAAATAGACCTGCAGGAGTCGCAGGAACAGAATGTCGCTCTGAAAACGACATTGTCTCTCAGCGACAACGAGAAAAGTGAAAGAGAGGCTAAATTACTGAGTACTGTGTATGAGCTCACTACTTTGAGCAATGTGGTAAATGAATGGCGTGCGGACTGTGAAAGTTGGAAAGGGGAAGCCCAACGTGTCCAGCAGCAGTTAAAGGAGAAAGAAGCCTGTGTGGCAGAATTACATTCTTATTCCCAGATGCTAGCCAATGAGGTGAAGGCTCTTATGCAGGGAAAAGAAGATTGTGAACATAAGAGGGAAAAAGTAGAGGCACAGCTTCTGGAATCGCAAGTCAAGGTGTCAGAAGGTGACCGATTGTGTGCTAAGCTGTCAGAGAAGGCAAACCGACTGCAGGTTGAGTTGGACAATGTTACAAATCAGCTTTCTCAAGCAGACAGAAAATCTAGAGAAATTGCGGAAGATTTTTCTATCTTGGAATCGCAGCTGCAAGACACGCAGGAACTCTTACAGGAAGAGAGGTGTCAAAGGCTGAGTTTTAGCACAAAGCTCAAACAAATGGAAGATGAGAAAAATGGCTTCCTGGAACAATTAAAAGAGGAGGCGGAAGTAAAGAAAAACCTATCAGAGCAAGTCGCAACATTGCAAGCTCAGATAGCGGATATGAAAAAACGCATGGAAGAAAGCGTTGGTTCATTACAGTGTGTTGAAGATGTGAAAAAGAAGTTTGATCAGATGCTTGGTGAAGAGAAGAATGTGTCTGCAAAATATGCAGAAGAACGCGCACGTGCAGAAACGGAGGTGCGTGATAACGAGAGCAAAGCCCTGTTCTTGGCTCGCTCTTTGGAGGAAGCTCTAGAGTGTAAGGCTGAACTAGAAAGTGTTAAACAGCTGCGTACAGAAATGGAAGAATTGGTCAGCTCCAAGGATGATGTTGTGAAAAGCGTTCAGGAGCTAGAAAAGTCTAAGCGAGCCTTAGAACAGCAAGTAGAAGAGATGAAGATTCCGTTGCAGGAACTGGAAGAGGAATTCCAGGCAACAGAGGATCTGTCCCAAAGAGGGGATAGTGTGCCTGATGCAGTTTTTAAAAGGATCAGTGTTTTGGGGTCTGTCCTGAGTGAGCCTCAGAAATGTGACGACATGTGGCTTGAATCACCCCTTTGGAATAAACCGTTCCTTCAAAAACTTCAAGCATTGGAAAATGTATCATTAGAACTTCAGCAAACAAAGGAGCTGAGTAAGAAATGTGGTGATTTCTCAGTTCAGGCTGAAAACCTAGTGGAGAAAACTAAGGCTGTTGGTGAAAACGTGAAGCAAATGAATAAGTGCCTTTCAGGGAGTGTTTCCAAAATGGAACTGGTGAAAGACGGGTGGCAGAAGTTTGATCGTGATCTTGAGATGCATTCCATGTGGAATTCAGATAGAGAAAAAGAACTAGGTGACCTTGAGCGGTCAAATAGTTCAGCAGAAAGTGCATTGAAGAAACCTGTAAAAGAATGTGTTGCAGTTCCATGCTTCTTCACTGATGCAGAGAGGAGGTCTATAATGGATACCACCCAGATCGCTGGGTTCAACTGTGTTGTTGCCTTTGACCCCTATGTTGGTGGAAGGAAAGTTGATGATGTTCTGGTTGGCTACTTCTGTGAAGAGTTTGGCAAGAAATATAAACTGAATATCAAATCAAGTAGTAGGCCTTTACTGCGACTCGCTCAGGAGGGCGAAAAGTTTAAGAAGTTGATGAGTGCAAATGCTTCAGATCTGCCTATGAATATGAAATGTTTGAATGATATTGATATCTCTGGGAAAAGGAACAGGGGTCACTTTGAAGAAATGTGTGACAGCCTGTTGTCTCAATTGGAAAATCCTCTGCACAGCATCTTAGAGCAAGCAAAGCTCAAGAAGGAAGATCATTCCCTTTTACAACAAAAAGTCAATGATTGTGTACAGCTGTATGGAGAGGCAACTCAAGTCACAGAGGGATGTCAAGAGTCCCTACTTGGAACAAAGCTTAGTGAAGCAAAGGTTCTCAAAGTTTTGTGGAAAACATTTATGGATTGCAGAGAGAGGCGTCTTAAGAATGTTGAAGACATTAAGACTAGCCCAATTGAGTTGCCTATGGATCACGGTCCTCCATGGTGGATTGGACAGACGGTTATGAGGGACAAGCTGTCTGACATTTATGAGAAAGCTGTCAATGAAGATGACAGAAACGAGAAGGAGCGAAATGATGCCAAAAATGCAGTTGAAGAATGTGTATATGAGATGAGAGACAAACTGTGTGGCATTTATGAGAAATCCGTCAATGAAGATGACAAAACAGTTTCATCCGGAAGCTTGAGGATAATAGGAGGCTTATCAGTGAGTCAGCAGTGCTTGACACATGCGTGCCTGGAAATCTGTGTCCCAACCCTAGGGTTGAAACAAGAGGGGGGGGTATGTAACAGGAAGTCAGCTAAATCTGGGAATGTAGTCACAGGAAGGAGATACATTTCTACCTGATTTAGAAAGTCCATTAATTAATTTAGGGTGTTGGCTACAGAGCTAGCCAGCAGGAAGTTGAAAGGCCTTCACCTGTTCAGAATGAGGGAGTTAAGGCTCTATAATTTGTTCAGAGAAATTCCTATTGTTTGCTGCCTCCAGAAGCTGTGTCCTGAAGCCATGTGGGCTGGGAGCAGGAGGACAGTCAGCGTGTGCCTCCCGACAGGATGTGTGGGCCTGGGAGAAGACCCCCCGGAGTGATGTGTGCCCGGGACGGTAACCAAGGGTGAATACGTCTCAAAGGTGAGAAGACGAACTGTTGATGTGAAAGAAACAAAGGACTGTGTTGCCCTGTGAAGCTATTATAAAAGGACTATTGAGTGTCCGCTGTAGGACAAGGAAGTCTGCCCGACGGTAGGTTGGAGACAGACACTTAGGCAGGTTCCAGTTGTGAGAAGGTAGCCGCCCAGAGAGGCAAGGATTTATTTTCTGTTTTATTTTATTTTGGATGTTTTGCTGCATACAGCCTGGTGAAGAAAACACCATTTAATAAACCACACTGTTTGTTTGCAAGCACTTGTCGGCTACCTCTCTGGGAAAACGCACCCCCCAAGGGGTCATCCACACCCGCCACCGAGCTAATCCCTTACATAATATATATATATATATATATATATATTTTTTTTAAATAAATACATTATATATATATATATATATATATATATATATATATATATATATATATATATATATATATAATTTTTAAGAGCGATTTATTTGAGGGATTGTAGTTGTATCAAGTTATATTCATTTAATTACATATTTTTGATCTTGGAAGAAAAATTCCTTTAAAATCTATATAAACCTAACATGGCATGGAATAAACAATCTGGAATTGGTGATTTTATTATATGACCATTTAAGCAGCTAAAGGTCTTCAAACTATGGCCCTCCAGCTGTTCAGGAACTACAATTCCCATCATGCCTAGTCATGTCTGTGAATGTCAGAGTTTTGCAATGCCTCATGGGATGTGTAGTTCTGCAACAGCTGGAGGGCCGTAGTTTTAGGATCCCTGAGCTAAAATAACTGTCACATTTTTTGATAGCCTGGCAGAGGAAAATAACAGATCAACTGACAGTTTCAGCCACCAATAGGACTGTATCAGGGATGTACAGAGCAGTAAATGCTGCTGGGTAAATACTATGGACAGACCGTACAATATAGGTCATTTCTTACAGTTTGCCCATCGTTTTATTTAACATCCTTATCATGGATGTTAGCAACTGTAGAATGTACAGTCATCATTCCTATAACAATTCATATAGGAAGCTTCTAGAAAAATATTATGAAGAATTTAAATATAATTATACACATTTCAATAAAAAATCTAACACTACCTGGCCTCCCGTATGAAGGTTGTATAAATGAAATTGCTAAAAGTAGAATAATAACGGCAATAGTTTTGCAGAAATCCATCTTGCTTGTAAGAGCTCTCACTAAGAGATGCACACATCAAACAGCAGAACTGTTATGTTGTGATCACAAGGCTGCAGCTCTATATATAGACACAGGGCACTCTGACATCACAAGGTCATGTGACCTCCTCTGCAGCAACCAATCAGCTTCTCTCTTCAGCCTTGTCAGTTAAGATTTGAAAATGCAAAAAGCTGATTGGTTGCCTTGCACAGAGCTGATAGATTTTTTTTTTTTTTTTTTTTAATGTGCTGATGTGAAAGGATTCCAGAACTCCATACACATCACATTATATAAGGAATGTCACATGACTTATTATAATATGAAATAAAGAGTTCTGCATTTGTCTCAATTTCCTTTCATTTCCATTTTTTATTCTCCTGATCACTAGATATTGATTTATTATTACTATTTTTCGCTACATAATGGTTAATTTAACCTTTTCAGTGCCAGAGCTCTATTTGCACACCTTTAAAAAAAAAAAAAAAATCAGTTTAGACTTGAAGATTATTTTCTGAATGCAGAGATCCTATAGAGTAAAATGGTGGTAGTTTTTAATTTTTTTTTCAATTTTTGAGTCACGCGATATTTGCGCAGCGGTTTTTATTGCGCAACATTTCAGGTAGAAATACATTAAAGCTCATTTTAGGGCGCAAAAACTCAAAATATTACCCATTTTTAATAAAATATAAAGGATGAGGTTTCGGTAAGTAAATAGATACCCAATATGTCAGCTTTAAATTTACATGTGTAAATGACAACAATGTTTGGTACCCAATATTATCCATAAGCGACGCTTTAAAAGCCCCTACAGGTCATCAGTTTAGAGTTATATTGTTGAATATTTGAATATTGTTGGGTGAATATTGGCCCAAGAATTATTGCTCTCACTCCGGCGTTCGCAGCGATATGTAACGTGTATCACAAGTGACTTTTTCCTACATAGACACCCCTGAATGTTGCATTTACGTTCATGTGTGCAAACATTTGCAATGGGGCGGGCTCAACATTATTTGGGGGTGGAGAGCGGTTTACGTGCTTGGGTGAAACTTTTTGACATTTTTCTTTCACTAAAACTTTATTCATCAAATAGGGGACAAAAAGTCTATCTATGTGATATATTATTTTTAACCGGTTCCTGCCCAGTCTATGGCAAGGTGATGGCAGCTGGAACCTCTTGTCGATCGTCATGGTGCGATCTATCTCCGGCTGCGTCCACCGGACTGATCACTGTACCGGCCTGCTGTAACCAATCACAGCAGGTCACGTGACAGTTGTAAACAATGGATGCCTTCCTTTCAAGCCATCCATTGTATACAATTGCGTCGCTAGCTGTGATTGGTCAGTTTGATCACATGGTACATACTGGGTCAATCACAGTCCATCTGTACCATGTGATTAGCTCTGGCCAACCACAGCTAATCACAACAAAACAAACTGAATGAACCAGTTCCATTCAGTAAAATAAAATGCAATGAAGAAACAAAAAAAGAAAAAAAAAATATATATATATACAGTCATATTTTACTTTTTTATTTTACATCACCAGTCAGTGTCTCTGATCACTGCTACACCTGATGATGCTGTAATTTACTGGTATGAAAAGAAATATACTGTATATATATATGAATTTTTTTAATTTCCTCATTTTTCCTTATGACAAAACAATGACAACTTCAAAAAACTTGCCACACCTCTTATATTAATATTATTTCCAAAAAGGGGTCATTTGGGGGATATTTGTACTTTCCTAACATTTTCTGGCCTAAAGAAATAAGAGCCATCTGTCAGGATTAATCAATATATATATATATATATATATGTGTGTGTGTGTGTGTGTGTGTGTGTGTGTGTGTTAATTTTTTTTCAAAATGTTCAGTCTTTTTTCATTTATTTAGCAAAAAATAAAAACCCAGCGGTGATTAAATACCACCAAACAAAAGCTCTATTTGTGTGAACAAAATTAATATGTAAAATTTGTAATTTGGGTACAGCGTTACATGAGCGCAGAATTGTCATTCAAAGTGTGACAGCGCTGAAAGCTGAAAATCAGTCTGGGCAGGAAGGGGGGTAAAAGTGCCCGGTATTGAAGTGGATAAGACAGGTTCTCTTTACTGAGACATCCGGGGTCTTTTAGCTGTCTCACCTGCCTTTCCATTGAAGCTAATGGAGTACTGTTCATTTCTGTGTGCCTTGTTCACAGCATAATGCAGCGGTGCAGGAAAATGCAGATGTGCCGCAACTCACCTCACCACATGATCGCATCGCATGTCACTGCAAATCATCACGTGTATAAAAAAAAAGAGGTCAGAGGCTTGACCCTTAAAAAAATGTAAACAATGTGATATGACAGCGCACCACAACACCAATCACACCACCAAGATAGAAGCTAATTGGTTGACGTGGGCAACTGCAACAGTCAAGATATAACGTGAGGGTCAGTTCACACCACATGCAGTCCAGTGGTGCATCAAAAACGCATGGAAAGTAGGTTATATGTTTTCCAATGGCATAGTTCACACCAGTGCGTTCCAGTTCCAGAAAAAAAAAGTAGAACCTGCTGCATTTTTTCTGCACTGGAGTGTACTGGAACGCAGTAAAACGCATCAAAAACACACCCGAATGCACCTAAGCACAGCAAAAACGCACTGGAACACACAAGTCCTTATTTAGGCCCAGTTCACACCACATACAGTCCAGTGCGTTATTTTTTTTTTGCATCAAAAACACGTGGAAAGTATGTTATATGGTTTCCAATGGCATAGTTCACACCAGTGCAGCCAGTCCCAGAAAAAAAGTAGAACAAGCTGCACTGGACTGTACATCAAGAAAGCACCAGAACGCACTGAAACGCCCAGTACAGTGGAAAAAACAGGAAAAAAGAAGAAAAAAAGCATCTGGAATGCATCCGCGTCAAAAATGCACCGGAAAGCACCAAAAACGCATTAAAAACGCGTATGCAAAAATGCATCTGGAACTGATCTGGAGTGAATTTTTGTAGTGTGAACCAGCCCTCAATGTTAGGAAAAAAGAGTGGGAGAAAACGCACTGGAATGTATCAAATACACATCAAAAACGCACTGGAATGTATCAAAAAGGAGCACGCAGAAAAGCATCCGGAACACATCTGGGCTGCGTTTCTATGGTGTGAACTTGTCTCAGACATTCTCCCCATACATACAATGACTGGCATTTTCTGCATCTGATCCAGGCCAGTCACCGCAGCAACTGTTTTCTATGTGCCTCATTCATAACACAACGTCAGTGGGATGTGCAGTGTCATTACATGCAGACATGCTGCATAAAGGATATTCTCCAATAATAACCCATACACACCCTCTACTTAATGGGTGTGTAAGGCATTTTTATGAAAATGTTTTTACTGTGATTTTGCCTCCTTGTAACCTCCTCTGTGAGTTCCTGAACCTCTCCTTTTCCCTATCATTTCCCTTTGTTCAAATGCACAGTGCACACCAAACTGAGCATGTGCAGCCCGTCCCCTGGCTCTGTAAATATCAGGGGATTTTGTGGAGACAGTGAAAGAAGAGGAGGATCAGAGAGACGGGTTCAAACAGCCTTTATACACAATGCAGAGTATTAACCCCTTAGGTTCCACAGTGAGTATAAGAAGCATGCTGTACTGCATATACACACTGATTTTACTGTTGTGGGTTTAGTAACACTTTAACCACTTAAGGACCTATTTTTGACACTTGTTGTTTATAAGTTAAACCCTTTTTTTGTTTTTGCTAGAAAATTATTTAGAACCCCCAAACATTATATATATTTTTCTTTAGCAGAGACCCTAGAGAATAAAATGGAGATCGTTGCAATATTTTTTATCACACCGTATTTGCACAGCGGACTTACAAATGCAATTTTTTGGGAAAAAATACACTTTTCGGAATAAAAAAAATAAGAAAACAGTAAAGTTAGCCCAATTTTTCTATAATGTGAAAGATAATGTTATGCTGAGTAAACAGATACCCAACATGCCATGCTTCATAATTGCGCACACTAGTCGAATGGCAACAAACATTCGTACTTAAAAATCCCCATAGGCGACACTTTAAAAATTTCTACAGGTTACCAGCTTAGAGTTACAGAGGAGGTCTAGAGCTCAAATTATTGCTCTCACTCTAACGATCGTGGCGATACCTCACATGTGTGGTTTGAACACTGTTTACTTATGTGGGTGCGACTTGCGTATGCTTCTTCTTTTGCTTTTTACTATTTATATTTTATTTTTACATTGTCCTTTTAAAAAAAAAAGCTTTTTTAATTTCTTTTTTAGCACTACTCCCATGGGAACTGCTGGTTACGGGTTCCCCTGGGTTACCTATAGCAACAACTTGACAATTTAGCATATTCTAAGTGCTTGGCTCAGTCAGAAAACAGTCCAGGGTTTTTTTTTTTTTTTGTTCTATTTGAGAACTGGGATAGGAGAAGGGATGAGTGGGATACTCCAACTGAATAACTATGCACAATTGGCTGGGACTTCTGATTAACACTGGATGCAGCAAGGCGGCTGCTTCACCTTGCCACTAAAGTAAAGTAGGATTAAGCAAACTGCATGGTACTGTGAATCACTCTTCAGGGTCCTACTTGGCTCCCCCTTTTTCCCTACTCCTCAGGGTTTTACATGGCACCCCCTTTACTATGACACTCTGTGTAAGCAGACCCTTGATCCCCTGACTTCTCTGGAATGGTCCCCCTTCCTGGGCAGACCCTTTGGCAAGTCCCTTAGTACTCACGGACACTGTTTTTCCAGAGAGACTCTGCCAGCAGCTCCACTGTCAGCTTTACCGGATCCTCTGCAGCTCAGCTCCACACCTGGTTCACTAGGCCGACTGCCTAAGATCACCTTCCTCATGCAACAGGAGGAGAGACAGCCGTCCACCTCCTCCTGGGACTCTGCTTCCTGCCAAAGACCCCCTGTCACATGTTCCCCTGGCCTTTATGAGCAATCCCAGGATGCATTGCAAGAATGCCCTCCCACTGGGACTCCCACAAAAGCCAATGTGTCACTGGCTGGGTTTCCTCCACTGTCTAACAGGCTCCCCTATTGGATACAGTGGGGACACTCCCTCAGACCCAGTGAATCACACCTGGGAACATGCAACAGGCAACCTAATAGATCAGGCTCCCCTGATAAGCAGATGGAGCATAAAATGCTTTGAACCTAGCACCTGACTAGTAGGGTGCTACACTTTTATTCCTATTACAAGAAATGTAAACATCCCTTGTAATAGAAATAAGCAGGACAGGTCCTCTTAAATGTGGGATCTGGGGTCAAAAACACCTCACATCTCTCATCTACACTAAAAAGCGAAAAAAATAAAAAGTATTTTTTTTTCATAATGAAAAAAAAAAATGGAACCTTTAAGACCATTGCTAGGAAGCGACGTATGATGTCGCTCCAGTCCTCCAGGGTCATAGAGTCAAATTGGGCCCAGCTTGCCCTTACTCGACTTCCTGCCTAAGAAGAGAGCGGACCGGACCTACGGATCCGGTAATTGGGGAACGACCGGGAAGCGGCGGGAGTGGCATCTCTCCCGCCCCCATAAAGGTGATCCTGCGGCAAATCTGCCGCTGGGACCACCTTTATGCTAAAGTGGACTGCCCGCAGTTTAAAAAAATACCAGGTTTATGGCAGCTATCTGCTGCCATAACCCCGGTATTTAACGTCAAAGTACCAATGTCAATACACGGTGGGCTATAACATTTTTTAAGGGTTACCAATTTAGAGTTACAGAGGAGGTCCAGGGCTCAAATGATTGCTCTCGTTCTAACGATACCTCACATGTGTGGTTTGAACACCGTTTTCTTATGTGGGCGCGACTTGCGTATGCGTTCGCTTCTGCACGCAAGCTAACAGGGATGGGGCGCTTTAATTTTACTATTTATTTTATCTTTTATTTTTTATTTTTACATTGTCCTTTTAAAAAAAAACTTTTTTGATCACTTTTATTCCTATTACAAGAAATGTAAACATCCCTTGTAATAGAAATAAGCAGGACAGGTCCTCTTTAATGTGAGATCTGGGGTCAAAAACACCTCAGATCTCGCATCTACACTAAAAAGCAAAAATTTATAAGTGTTCCAATCTTAGTGACCCCCCACCCTAAGCAAAAAAAATAAATAAATTGAAATAATTACTAACCAAATTACTCCTATTCAATTCTCCATTATCCTCCTTCCATCTCCCAAAGCCCTCTCTCTTGTGCTTTATATCTCCCTACCCTTACCCTAGCATTGTAGAACTCACTGACTAGGCATGATGGGAATTGTAGTTCCTGAGCAACTGGATGGCCATAATTTGGAGACCCCTGCATGATTAGAGCATTGTGGTGCAATTTTTATCGGGGGTGTTAAAATGGAACTAACGCCCTTTTGGAAGAAAGTTTTGCTTTAACCATTTTCTGCAAAATCACGTACCTGTGTGTCATTTTGCTGAAGTGGTTGTATCACCCCGGTACTTTTTTTTAGAGCTGACAGTCAGTTGTCTTGTTATCTTCTTGTTATTATAAGCAGTAGGAGGGGACGTCCCACCCCTACTGAGGAAGTCAACGTGTGACGTAACACATATAGGGGGCGGAGCCTATTATCCAACATCACTTCGCTGTGATTTGCCCTTGAGATTTCCTGCGTGTCCAGCCCACACAGTTTGATGTGCCTTGTATGTAAGTGTGATTCATCTTTTATGGAAATATTTTTTTAAACGGAGATCACTAGTATCTTTCTTCTATCTTCCCAATATTTATACCGAGAGGGAGCACGGAAGGAGTGCAAGGATCGGCATTAACTTGACCTACACTTACCTACTGATACCAGGATTTCATTTTTTCCCCAGAGGGGAAATGCTAGTTCTGACCCGCTGGTGCAACAGGGGTCAGAACCTGAGGTGATCGGCCAATCCGTTTTTGGTAAAGGGGAGCACAGGCACTGAATTGTTTACGAGAGCACCTTTCTGATTTTGCAAATTTTTTGCTATTTTGCTAAATTTTTCTGCGATAGTTGCAATGGACTAATGTTGTTGATCACATAATATGTTTAACACACTATTTATTAATCAATTTTTTCACTGATGTGCACAGTTGAATATATTATAATTTATAATTTTAATGATTTAAATGGTGCAGCATTGGTGTTGAAGATTTATGACATTTATATGTAGTGAAAGCATTTTTTGGTGTCGGCAGCCACTTAGATATAATTTACAGTTTGAATTTCAATTGTGGTTGCGCTCATTTACACATTTATATTCTGTCCCACCCCCACCGCCTTCCATTGCTCCGCCTGGGTCTCCCATTTTATCAGGAGACCCAAGCAACCAGCCGGCATGTCCACTGGCTGGCCGGAGACCCGAACAAAGCCGGAATCCATTTTGATCGGGTCTCTGATGTAGTAACCGGGAAGCGACATCACCACGGCAGTTTTAAAAAATCCACAGTATTTAAAAAATGCTAATTTTGCGTTTTTAATACTTTGAAGTGCAGAGGAAGGGTTTGGGGTCTTTTAGACCCCAGATCCCTTCATAAAGACTACCTGTCACTGCCTATTACTGTCACAAGGGATGTTTACATACAGTGACAGCAATAAAAGTGATCAGGAGAATATTTTTTAAGGGACAGTGTAAAAATAAAAAAAATAAAAAATAGGAAGTAAAAATGTTTAAAGCTCCCCATCCCTCTGTGCTTGGGAGCCAAAGAAAACGCATATGTAAGTTCCGCCTGCAAATGCAAACAGTGTTCAAATCACACATGTGAGGTTTCGCCCCGACCCTTAGAGCGAGAGCAATAATTTTAGCCCAAGACCTCCGCTGTAACTCTAAACTGGTAACCCTTAAAAAATGTTAAAGCATCGCCTATGGAGTGTGTACAATTTTAAAGCATGACATTGTTAGGTATCTATTTACTTGACATAATATCATCTTTTACATTATACAAAAAATTGGGCTAACTTTACTGTTTAGGTTTTTTTTTTTTTATTCATTGAACTGTATTTTTTCCAAAAAAATTGCGTTTGAAAGACCCCCATAAAATATTGCAACGACCGCCATTTTATTCTCTAGGGTCTCTGCTAAAAAATGTGTGTGTGTGTGTGTGTGTGTATATATATATATATATATATATATATATATATATATAATATAAAATATAAAATAAAATAATATAATATAAATATAAAATAATATTTGGGGGTTCAAAGACATTTTTTAGCAAAAAAAATACCGACTTTAACTCGTAAGCAACAAATGTCAGAAATAGGCTTGGTCTTCAAGTGGTTAAGCTGACCATACACTATCCACTCTAATTGTACCATATCTTTTAGCCCTCGTTCACATTGAATGCGGTTTTGAAATCATGCGACTTCATCTGAAATCGCATTACTTCAAAGCAGCATGCCAGTGCGACTTCAGGTGCGACTTAAAAGACATCTGTGCAGCTTCATGCACAGATGTATATGCAAATTGCACCTCAAATTGCCAAAAGTAGTGCAGGAACTACTTTTTTAAATCAATGTGGCACCACAAAGACGCCGTCGCACTGATTGGAACAGTGCCATTGCCGGCAATAGGGTGGGAATTGTCATGCGATTTGACCTGTCAAGTCACATGAAAGTCCCTCCAATGTGAACGAGGGCTAAGATCTACCATAAACTATATAGTACAAAGGCCTGTCTGATTTAATACTGATGGAAGGGATCGTCTAGTTTTAGTAACTCTAAAGAAGATTATACAGAGATTGTGCAGCCTGATTGTATAGTGTATGGCCACTTTATTATTTCTGAAACTTAAAGTTGTGCCCATTTTCTATCTCAAAAAATGACAATGATCGACCCAAAACTATGAGAAGAAACTACAGAACCTATGGCCTGCCATAACTGGAGCGAGCTGTAAGAAAGCTGGGTATAATTTATTGATAAAATATTGATTATCATTATGATGATGAATACTATTCATTACATAGTTACATAGTTAGTCAGGTTGAAAAAAGACACAAGTCCATCTGGCTCAGCCAATAAAAAACAAAAAAGAAAACACATTCATACAATTATATATACACAATCCTATACCCACAGTTGATCCAGAGGAAGGCGAAAAACCCCAGCAAAGCATGATCCAATTTACTACAGCAGGGGAAAAAAATTTCTTCCTGATCCCCCGAGAGGAAATCGGATATTCCCTGGATCACCTTTACCTATAAATATTAGTACCCATTTATATATTATGTACACCCAGGAAATAATCCAGGCCTTTGTTAAAGCAATCTAGTGAGCTAGCCAGAACCACCTCTGGAGGGAGTCTATTCCACATTTTCACAGCTCTTACTGTGAAGAAACCTTTCCATATTTGGAGACTAAATCTGTTTTCCTCTAGACGTAAAGAGTGCCCCCTTGTCCTCTGTGTTGACCTTAAAGTGAACAACTCAACACCAAGTTCACTATATGGACCACTTAAGTATTTATACATGTTGATCATATCCCTCCTTATGTATTTATACATGTTGATCATATCCCCCATTATTCTCCTCTTCTCAAGAGAGAATAAGTTCAGTTCCTCTAATCTATCCTCATAGCTGAGCTCCTCCATGCCTCTTATCAGTTTGGTTGCCCTTCTCTGCACTTTCTCCAGTTTCCCGATATCCTTTTTGTGAACTGGTAACCAAAACTGAACTGCATATTCCAGATGAGGTCTTACTAATGATTTGTACAGGGGCAAAATGATATCTCTCTCTGGAGTCCATGCCTCTGTTAATACAAGAAAGGACTTTGCTTGCTTTGGAAACAGCAGCTTGGCATTGCATGCTATGATTAAGCTTATAATCTACCAGAACACCCAGATCCTTCTCCACTATGGATTCCCCCAGTTCTACTCCCCCTAGTATGTATGATGCATGCATATTCTTAGCCCCCAAGTGCATAACTTTACATTTATCAACATTAAACCTCATTTGCCACATAGTTGCCCAATGAAACAGTGCATTGAGGTCAGCTTGTAAGTTGGAGACATCCTGTAATGGGATGTCTGTGATGGGGGGTCTGAGATGGGTCAGTCTGTGATGGGGGGTCTCTGATGGGGGTCTGTGATGGTTCGGTCTGTGATGGGGGGTCTGTGATGGGTCAGTCTGTGATGGGGGGTCTGTGATGGATCAGTCTGTAACGGGGTGTCTGTGAGGGGGGGGGGGGTCTGTAATGGGTCAGTCTGTCACCCTAGTATGTATGATGCATGCATATTCTTATCCCCCAAGTGCATAACTTTACATTTATCAACATTAAACCTCATTTGCCACATAGTTGCCCAATGAAACAGTGCATTGAGGTCAGCTTGTAAGTTGGAGACATCCTGTGATGGGATGTCTGTTGTCTGTGATGGGGGGGGGGGTCTGAGATGGGTCAGTCTGTGAGGGGGGGTCTCTGATGGGGGTCTGTGATGGTTCAGTCTGTGATGGGGGGTCTGTGATGGGTCAGTCTGTGATGGGGGTCTGTGATGGATCAGTCTGTAATGGGGTGTCTGTGAGGGGGGGTCTGTGATGGGTCAGTCTGTTATGGGGGGTCTTTGATGGATCAGTCTGTAATTGGGTGTCTGTGAGGGGGGGGTCTGTGATGGGTCAGTCTGTGATGGGAGTCTGTGATAGGTCAGTCTGTTATGGGGGTCTGTCTGTGATGGGGGGTCTGTAATGGGTCAGTCTTTGATGGGGGTCTGTGATGGGTCAGTCTGTGATTGGGGTCTGTGATTGGTCTGTCTGTGATGGGGGGTTTGTGATGGGTCAGTCTGTGATGGGGGTCTGTGATAGGGGTTCTGTGATGAGGGGTCTGTGATTGGTCAGTCTGTGATGGGGGATCTGTAATGGGGGGTCTATAATGAGGCAGTCTGTGATGTAATGGGGGGGGACTGAGGACACTGATGTAAAAGGGGGTCTGTGATGTGAAAAGGGGGCTGAGGATACTGATGTAAAAGGGGCTCTGTGATGTGATATGAAGAGGGGGGAATGAGGGCACTGATGTAAAAGGGGGTCTGTGATGTGATGTGAAGGGGGGGACTGAGGTCTCTGATGTAAAAGGGAGTCTGTGATTTCTGCACTAATAAAACACAGGTCTCTGCAAGGGCGATGGAAAACAATTGTTTTCTATGTGTCCTGTTCACACTGCAACAGCGCCCGAATACTGAACAGTGCGGTGTGAAATGCAACAAAGCTGAGGTGCATTAAAATGATTGAAATGTATTTTGACGTTACAATAAAGTTGAAAGAAAAAAAGGACAAAGTGCGATGTGTGTGGGCCCTAAAGCTGTGTGTGTATGTGTGTTTGTGTGGGGCGGGGGTGGGGGGGGGGGTGCTGTGATGTGATGTGCATGAGAGGCTGCAATGTAGAGGATCTCATGTGGAGTCATAGCACCAATATGACACTCGGACCTCCGCTGGAAAAAAATATTTCTGACCGGACCCCCGTGAATGTTAATTCCGTACTCCTGGTCTAGGTAATCCAAACAGAAGTCCTAGTGGGTACCTGTCAAAACAGGTATCCACTCCCCCACCCAGAAAAAAGTTCTAAAATAAGATGAGGGGGGGCATAAAGGGTAACTTCCCCTTTAGGGTGAAGTTCCACTTTAATAATAATAATGCATATTATTTCATTATTGTTATTATTAATATTATTATTATTATTTATGAATAAATAATAAAAAGGTTACTTACTACTCGCTCGAGTTATGGCAGGCCATAGGTCCTGTAGGTAAACAGTGAGCTGTCTTTTACTGATAAGTAATAAAATTAACAAATGAATGATAATAATAATAACATTATTATTATTAATATTAATAGTATTGTTATTGTTTTATGATTATTATTAATCAATGGCATAGTAATAATAATAGTATTCATAATGATAATTAATATTTTATTAATAAATTATAACCAGCTTACTTACAGCTTGCTCGAGTTATGGCAGGTCATAGGTCCTATAGTTAAACAGTGAGCTGTCTTTTACTAATAAATAAAAGTATTAAATAGTGAATAATAATAATAATAATATTACTATTATTACAATTTTATGATTATTATTAATCAATGGCATAGTAATAATAGTAGTTTTCATCATCATAAATTGCGCGGTTGTGTGACACTCTACCAAAATAAAATTGATGTCCTTTTTACCCACAAATAGAGCTTTCTTTTGGTGGTATTTGATCACCTGTGCGATATTTATTTTTTGCGCTATAAACAAAAAAGAGCGACAATTCTGAAAAAAAAAAAAACATTTTTCACATTCTTCTATATAACATTCCCAAAAAAAAAAAATGTGAAAATCAAACTTTTTCATCATTTTAGGCCAATTTGTATTCTGCTACATATTTTAGGTAAAAAAAAATCACAATAAGCGTATTTTGATTGGTTTGCGCAAAAGTTATCGCGTCTACAAACTAGGGGAAAGATTTATGTTTTTTTAATTTATTTTTACTAGTAAGGGCGGCAATTTGTGATTTTTAGCGGGACTGCAACATTGCAGCGGACAGATCAGACCCCTAACTGACGATCGCGTTTCAGTGTTGGGACCCTTACTTTTTAATATCTCTATAAATGATATAGGGTCTGGGATTAAAAGTACCATTTCAATCTTTGCAGATGACACCAAGCTTTGCAGTGGAATAACTTCCTTACAGACTGACCCATCACAGACCCCCCCATGACAGATGGCCCATCGCAGACCCCCCCATCACAGACTGACCCATTACAGACCCTCCATCACAGATTCCCCATCGCAGACCCCCATCACAGACAGACCTATCACAGAACCCCCTTCACAGTCCTCTCTCAATATTAAACTCCTGTCCATTTATTAACAGCACAGCGCTCCCACAGAGCCCTACCTTATTCACACAAGATGGAAAGCACAGCAGCCCTGGACAAAGGGCGAGACTTTTCACGTTAACCACTTAAGCCCCGGAAGATTTTACCCCCTTCCTGACCAGGGGGTTTTTTGCAATTCGGCACTGTGTGACTTTAACGGACAATTGCGCGGTCGTACGACGCTGTACCTAAACAAATTTGACGTCCTTTTTTTCCCATAAACAGAGCTTTCTTTTGGTGGTATTTGATCACCTGTGCGATTTTTACTTTTTGCGCTAGAAACAAAAAAAGAGTGTCAATTTTGCAAAAATAACAATATTTTTCAAATTTTTTTATATGAAATTCCCCAAAAAAAAATGTAAAAATCAAAATTTTTTAACATTTTAGGCCAATTTGTTTTATGCTACATATGTTTGGTAAAAAAAATCGCAAAAGCGTATTTTGATTGGTTTGCGCAAAAGTTATCGCGTTTACTAACAAAGGGAAAGATTTTTGTCATTTTTGGTGTTTTTTTTTAACGCGTAATGGCGGCGATCTGCGATTTTTTTTGCGGTACTGCGACATTGCGGCGGACAGATCAGACCCTTGACTGACATTTTTGACACTTTTGGGGGTGCCAGTGACATTACTACAGTAATCAGTGCTATATATATGCACTGTTACTGCAAAATGACACTGGCAAGGAAGGGGTTAACTTTATTGGGGAAGGAGGGGTTAAGTGTGTCCCTAGGGGCGTGCTTCTAAATGTGATTGGACATGGCTACTGGTGTACATAGTAGAACCGTATGATCACTATTCCTACACAGGGGAGAATAACAGGCGGCTTGTTTACATTAGCCGCCTGCCTTTCTCCCTCTCCACCGACGATCGCCGAGTGACGCATGGACTTCCTAGGGAACGAGCCGGGCGCGCTTCGGCGGGCGCGTGCTCGCCCGCTATTGGCTCACAAACTAGTGACAGGCAAGTGACGTACCGGTACGTCACTTTGCCTGGCCGGGGCTGACCGCCGCATGTACTTGCGGCGGTCGGCAACCGGTTAAAGGTGGGTGTATGATTGCTGGGACCACCCCACTGCCTAGCAACCAATCACCCGCTTCGTAACGTAAAAAGTCCCGCCCTTTGTCCAGAGCGGCCATGATGCACGTCTTGTGTGAATAAAAAGGCAGTGTGGGGAAGGGACAGACTTGCCGCGCCTGCCATGCTGTGAACATAGCGGCAGACAGGCGAGCCGGCGGCAGAAAGAGGACACAAAGGCAACTACTTGGCAAGGCTGCGGTAGGATGGTTACTGGGGCCGGAACCAGACCGTGGTTCACCATTTAGTGATGCCTGGCCTAAACATTTGCACCGGACATTCTCCCCACCCTCTTTCCCCACCCCCTTTCCCTGCCCATATAACCTTCTTGGATATCTCATAGTTCCCAGGAGGCTGCAGGACCATTCACAAAGTATACCTAGTGGGGAGTCGGTTTTAAAGCTGCATGGAATCATGGCCAGCTTCCCACAGTTAACATTTCATCTTGGGAAGCCAAAGACCGGTGAAGGACTGGCCCAGGCGCTGGATCTCTGGACAGTGTCTTAATATTAAAATTCAGCAGCTACAGTATTTGTAGCTGCTGACTTTAAATTTTTTTCAAAGAGTATTTAGAACCTCTTTAGTAATAGTAATAATAATAATAATAATAATAATATGCATTATTATTAATAATAATGTATTATTATTTATTATTATTATTATTATTATTACTTATTAACCTCCCTGGCGGTAATCCTGAGTGTAGCTCGGGGTTAATTTTCAGTACCAAAAGCGGTAACTCCGAGCCACACTCGGGATTACCCTGTAGTGATACTTACCTTGTCCCTAAGATCCCCTGATGTCCTCTGGCCGATGCCAGTGTTCTATCAGAATACTGCTACCGCTACCTTTCTGCAAAAGGAAGTGACATTCGGACGAGAAAACTTACTGCACATGCGTCATGCGTTCCAACATGGCCGCTATGCGTTCCAGTAGATTTCCTAAAGTGACAGAACATGAAGCAGCAGCAGATATGTTCTTACACCCACTGAATTTCAGACTGATTTTAGCAGTAAACTCACCTTATATACTGAAATAGACCATTTCACCGCGACCGATTGCGGGGTGTCACCACCTTCTACCTGCAGGTTTCTCGCTATATTTACTATATTTAAATAATAATAGAAATGTAATACTGTTATTCAGTCTATAACAGGGGTGTCAATTTCATTGTGGGCCGCATCAGCATTATGGTTGCCCTCAAAGAGCCAGTTGTAACTGTAAGACTAGATGTCCTGAGCCCCCTTACATCAGATGTCAAGAGCCCCCCCCCCCCCCCGCTATCAGAGGTCAAAAGTCCCCGGGCCTCCCTTACATTACAGTACACCCCCTTTGTCGTGTGCTGCTGCCTGGAAGAACCTGTGGATGGAGCTGGGAAGCAGAAAGTGCAGGGCCTGGAGTAGGATCAGAGCAGGGCTGGAGTTTTCTGAATGCAGAGACCACAGGAGGCAGAGACGAGGGGGTGCTGCAGCTGCACAGAATCTTTATGAGGAGTTCTGTCCTCCTCTTTGCTGCCAAATGCTGAGATAAGGTGGGGGCAGAGATGAGGGGGTTGCCGCAGCTGCAGGAGAGATGCAAGGGCCACATGAAATGGCCTAGAGGGCCGCATTCGGCCCCCGGGTCTTGTGTTTGACACATGTGGTCTATAAGGTCAGTTTACTGGTAAAATAAATGGTAAAATTCAAGACTTGCGTGGGTGTGAGAAGATGTCTGCCAGTTCTTCGTGTTCTGTCATATTAGGAAAGCTATTAAAATGCATGGCGGCCATGTTGGAACACATGGAGCATGCGCGGTAATTTTTTATTTCCGAACATCACTTCCAGTTGCAGAATCTGATAGGTAGCGGTATTCTGATAGAACACCGGCATCCGTCTTCCGGGTCCCCTTCCCTGCGAGCGCCGTCACGCAGGGGGGGAGGAACCGGGCGGGAAATTTAGAAAAACTACACAAAACATGACATGATACATTGTTATCTGTTAGGATTACATTACTGTATCAAACCATTTCACCTCAGTTTTGTCCCTAGTGCTTTGTCCAGTGCCCTGCCCACAGTATATTTACTGCGGCAGTCAGCCCCTCCTGGGCAAAGCGACGTAGTACTACGTCGTTCGCCCAGGAGCCTGTAGGGGGCGAGCGCGCGCCGCCGGAGGTGCGCTCCCGCCCCGCTCGTTCACGGGCATCCCCGCGCAAGTGACCGGCGGCTCTGATGTCCTGCTATGTAGGATCGTATGTCTCTGTGGTTACATCACAAGCCATGCCCCTTTACAGTTAGAATCACGCCCCTAGGGACACACTTAACCCCTTGATCACTAATAAAGTTAACCCCTTCCCTGCCAGTGTCATTTTTACAGTAACAGTGCATATTTATAGCACTGATTACTGTAGTAATGTCACTGGTACCCCCAAAAGTGTCAAAAATGTTAGTCAGGGGTCCGATCTGTCCGCCGCAATGTCGCAGTCCCGCAAAAAAAATCGCAGATCGCCGCCATTACTAGTTAAAAAAAAAAAAAACAATAAAAATGACATAAATCTTTCCCTTAGTTAGTAAACGCAATAACTTTTGCGCAAACCAATCAAAATATGCTTATTGCGATTTTTTTACCAAAAATATGTAGCAGAATACAAATTGGCCTAAAATGTTAAAAAATTTAGATTTTTACATTTTTTTTGGGAATGTCATATAAAAAAATGTGAAAAATATTGTTATTTTTTCAAAATTGACGCTCTTTTTTTGCTTATAGCGCAAAAAATAAAAATCGCACAGGTGATCAAATACCACCAAAAAAGAGCTCTGTTTGTGAGAAAAAGAGGACGTCAATTTCATTTGGGTACAGCGTCGCACGACCGCGTAATTGTCCGTTAAAGTCACGCAGTTCCGAATCGCAAAATAGGCCCTGGTCTTTGAGCAGCCAAATCCTCCAGGGCTTAAGTGGTTAATGTATTTATTTATTCATTTCATTTATTAATTAATTGATTAATAATTTGAATTTAACTTTTACTGTTTTATTCCTAAATTACAGGCCTACAATATAAAATAACAGATTTCCATGCAAAACAATGTACTGCTTTGACATTCAAAAATAATGACATAATCAGACCGCCAGGGAGGTTAATAAAAGACAGCCTACTGTCCACTGAATGACGTATTCATGACTTACGTTCCTTTCCCAAGTGCCATATGATTACCAAACCAGACTGTAAAATAACCCATAGGCATAACATGATCATTACAGTTCAACTTTTTATTAAAAAAAACAAGATACTATGGTAGTTGGGTCATATCCGCATGTCCAAGTGTCCTGTGATATTAGATAAGATAAGAGAGTAAGTAAAAACTCCAGGTCCCTAAATATAGGGTCATATAATATATGTAGCACATTGAAAAATTGTGCTCATTATGTGGTAGTCGCTGACCTGTTAAATTAATCAACCTGTGTGTAATTGAAAACCGTCCCTATTAAACCCTTTTCCACTTCTAAAACTTTCCTTATTTGCAATAAAAGTACTTTGTCTATGTGACTAATATGGTGTGGGCATAACTAATTAATTTTTATGGACATTTCCTAATTGGCTGCCTACGAAGCACGCATGTAATATCCCATTATTTATGGTTTATAGCGTGTGTTAAAGGGAAAATGCATTCTTTAATGAAATATAGAAAACAAGAATCCACCAAGAGCTTTACAGAGCAACCCCCAGCGACAAATAAAATCAGTCAGCAATAAAACTTGTTTCTGACATACAGTATGTTTAAAAACTAGTATTGCATAGGCAGATACAGTAAAGCTAATATTTTCAGAAATGTGCTGAATAAAATCCGTCTAAAGTAATAAATATGGAGATGTGTGGATGGCCGGAGCGGATTGAAGCCTTAACCGGTCAGCACACTCCCGACACATACAGCCTTCATTAGCGGCCCTCTTCCCCCGCTTACTCCAGTACTGTGTCGGGGGGGGCAACACGGAGACTCGCTCCATGCCATCCCGGTCAGCAGGGAAGACCTTTAACAGTCCCCACCTCGTGCATCCGGGAAGGGATCTAAGATGATAACCAGAACCAGCTCCACACACACATGGAATGGGCAGCTACAGCCACAGCCTCATAGGGATAAAGTGATAAAGGATAAAGGGATAAAGTGAAGCCCCCTGGCTCAGTAGCACGCATTAGGGACTCTTCCAAAGCCCCTCCATCTTCAGGTGAGCCAGCAGACCTTTCATATGCTTCATATGCTCATTCCAGCCCTGTCAGATGCCCCCCACAAGCTTCTATACAATCTTCAGGCCATGCTTCCCACACTACCTCTGCTCTGGACAGGGACATGGCAAGCCAGTAGCCAGGTTGCAGAGGCTGACACTCCTGAGGGGTCTCCAGCTCCTTTACCTGCACCATTACTATACTCTCCTGACATTATCCTACTTGGCCACTTTGCTGACATGCTACAGAGGGAATTAGAGAAAGCTACCACTAAATTAACCTCTGATCTAAAACAAAATTTTCGGCACTGGGATGTCGCCTGGACAGTCTAAAGTTGATGATACTGTACACAGAGTGGTTCAAAATTCCTCCATGATCGCTGATCTTCAAGATCGACTAGAGGAAGCTAACGCTAAAATCGATGACCTTGAAAATCGTGCCAGGCGGTATAACTTCCGTATACGGAGACTACCAGAAACTGTTAAAGATCTCACTTCTATCACCTACTTATTGATGCAATCTGCTGTACCAGATCTTGATGAAATCCATTTGGAGATCGACCGCATTCACAGGGCTTTAGTTCCCCAAAGACCTGACACGTCCCCTAGAGATGGGATTGTGAAACCCCATTTCTTCAGAGTCAAAGAAGTGGTCATGAAGTATGCAAGGGAACATCCCGATCTGGACGATGAAGGCTATAAAATCCAGATATTTACGGACATCTCACAAGCCACTATTCAAAAACCGAGAGTGTTCAAACTCCTACTTTCTTCACTGATTCAACGTGACATTCATTACCGATGGAACTATCCTTTCCGGTTGCAATTCACCTATAATGGCAGATCATATTGCTTCTCTACTTTTGCTGATGGTGAAAAATTCTGCTGAATTTGGGATTCATCTCTCACAGCCCATCATCTCGGAATCCATCAAGATCCAGCGATCCCCCTCCTCCACTTTCACCTCTTTGGTCTTCCCCATTATTAAAGAAAGCTGCAACTCTACGCCGAGCTACCTGACAATTTCCTGAACAACGCCAGCTGACTCTCTTTACGGTGGTGTCTTATCTGTGGTCCTCTTACAGGATATTAGCTGCTACCTTTGTTTTGTTATTCTCCTTTATATGCCCTAAACCTGGTGTTTTTATTCTCTAGGTGATCTTGGAACTTTTGGTTTGCAGATTTACCTTTTTAGTTATGCACTATATACCTACTAATTGTTGACTTATTATAACTGTTTTACCCCTTTTGGTTTCTTAGGCTGCTCAAAGGCTCCTAGGAGGGCCTATTTGTTTTGCTCACTATTTAATACCTGTGTTGGGAGGAGGCTATGCACTCTCCCAGTTTGTTGGACTCTTCCCATTGGTTGACTTTGGCGGAGATTCCCACATTCCCAGAACTTGGTTTGTGGACTATGTGGTAATAAAACTCACTGTTTTCAGTTGGTCATTTTAATTGCTATGCTACTGTCTTTGATACTGGGCATTCTTAAGCCCATGTATCTTTTATCCTTTTCTCTTTTTGATCATTCTTCTGCTTCTAATCTTTTTCCTTTTCCTTTCTGAGGGTCAGTTGGAATTTCTCCTGGATTCCCAAGATAGTAATAATTATTAATAATTATCCCAAAGTAATAATTATGTACCCTTGTGATAACAAGAAAAATTGTTAGGTTGCTTTCTGTTTCGGATTTAATGCCATTTATGCCAGGAGTTAACTTGATATTAAATCCTCCGTTTTTTTTAAGCATTTCAAGCAGCTGATTACTGAGGTTGACTTACTAAAGGCAAGATTGTTCACTTTGCAAGGAATGTTTCACTTTACAAGTGAATTTCCTCAGGGCTTACTGATTGTGGTGAAGCTCTACTGACTTCCATCATCCAATTGTGTAAAAAAAAATGCTGTTTTCGTTTTATTTTCCTTGCACTTTATTTTTAAAGGGAGCTTTCTGATTTTGATAACCTCCCCCACCCAAAAAAAAAGCCTCATGACCATTGGGCCAAGGTATAAGGAAAGAGTCCCTTATTTCCATCAACATAAGTAGATAGTGCTCTGCCAGGAGGGGCCCTAGGGTACCCACCTCATGTCGTGGGTATGTCGTGATATGGTTCAGGTGGGGGAACGGCACGCTCACTTTCCAGCCAGGCTGCATGCTTGAAAAAGTATCTGGCATGGATTTTTAGGAGGGCCCCATGTGGTTTTTATCCTTGTTTTTTTTTTCGCATATGATTCCCCTTTAACCTCTTGCAGACTGCCCACTGTAGATATACTGTGGCAAGGTGGCCACTCTGTGCCAGATCACGTACCTAGTACATGATCTGACACTTCTGGGTCTGGGGCCTGATCACACATAGCGAAAGCCCAGCAGCGGGTACTGCAGACTCAATGTCCTCCGGAACCGGCCGATTGTTCAGTATAGAGGCAGAACGGCGATCTGCTTATGTAAACAAGGCATATCCCCGCTTTGTTACTAGAGAAGGCATTGATCCTGTGTGCAAAGCAGGAACACAGATCTATGCCTTCCCTTAGTAAAAGCACCTTCCACACTGTACACAAGCACTGGGTGGGAACACAATTTAAACCCTTTGATCGCCCCTGATGTTAACCCCTTCCCTGCCAGTGTCATTAGTACAGTGACATTGCATATTTTATAGCACAGTAATCACAGTATAAGTGTCACTGGTCCCCAAAAAAGTGTCAAAAGTGTCAGTTAGAGTCTGTTTTGTCTGCGGCAATATTGCAGTCTCGCTATGAGTACAGCTCAAAACCTATATTTTAACTTGCAAAATTAGGGGAGTCGTCTTACACGCCGGAAAATCCGGTATTCTTTTTGGAAACATTTAGGGTCTATTAGACGTCAGATCTCTCCTCTGCCCTTAAAGCATCTGACCACATCAAGAATGGTGAGAAAAGATGCGTTCCCAATTTCCCAATGACGCTGTTTATTTCCAGGAAAACCGAAGTCATGAAATACTCGTAGCTTCCAGTTTTTTAGGCCATAGAGATGAAGCATAGGGGAGATTCACCCCATCCCCTATGCTTCGGCATATATGCTTTTTTTTTTTAACTGTGGTGGTGAAATCACCTCCTACAACACTGGAGTCACGAATTTATGTATCAAAGAGCAAACTATGTTGCTCCCAAAATAAATAAATTAGTGCTGCAGCCGAATGGCGTACATTACAAAGGAAACAACGGTTAATTTTAAAACACTGTATCAGTAAAACATTAACTTAGACCGTGCCAAAAAAAAGAGAAAAAAAAAAATATGGCGAAGCATAGGGGCAATTCGCCCCTTTGTCCACCCCTGTCCCTATGCTTCGCCATATTTGCTATTTTTTTTAACTGTGGTGGTGAAATCACCCACCATGTTGCTGTCACCATATGAAAATCAGTGCTACAGTTGAATGGCGTACATGCAAAGAAAACAATGGTTAACAATTAAACACAGAAACAGTACAGTAAAACTGTAAAATTACATACCTGCAAAGCAAACAATAAAACACAGTAACAATAAAACATTAAGAGTATAGCAGAAAATACAGTAAAACAGTAGGAAGAATAAAACTACATAAGAATAAAACAACTATTTTTGTCTTTTTTATTATTTTTTTTTTTTTTTGTCTTTTTTTACACTTTTATTTTCAGCTGTAAAAGTTCCAGGTTAGAGTCTCTCAAAATGCGATAGCCATCTAACATTTTTCGAGACCCTCTGTAAGTGTGCTCTAGACTGTGCCGTGCTGTACCCTATACTAAAAATCCACTAGTGTGTGGTAGCGATGGAAACAGTCACCGATGCAAAGACTAGGTTGGCCAGGACAGGAGGGACAAAAATGACGGGTGTCACGCCTATATCTGCGCTTGCTACAGACACGGCACCTTTTTTGGGGGTATCTTTGGGTAGGGGTACTCGGGAGAATATCCGGAAAATGCCTCTCATGCAGCCAGCTCCCTGCATCTTGATTGAGAAGTTGGGCCACAGCACCTTCTGGATACAGAAGGTCTGTGATGATCTCTTCCTGGAATTTTAGGAAGGATCCAGACGCTTTGTATAACACATATGCATTGAAAAGAGCCAATTGAAATAAGTACACAGACACTTTTTTGTACCAGCGTCTGGCCTTACGGGCAATTAAGTACGGTCCCATCATCTGGTCGTTGAAGTCCACCCCTCCCATTTTATGGTTGTAGTCATGGACACAGAGGGGCTTCTCAACAACACCAGTGACTGTAGTCATTTCAACTGCCGTGTTTGGGTGAATAGAGGACAGAACGAAAATGTTCAGTTTTTGTCCCTCCACTTCACTGCGGGCAATTCATCGCACCTCAAGCAGGCTCTCTCCCCCTGACTAAGTTGGGTACTTACAAGCGGTTGGGGGAAGCCCGGCGATTAGATCGCACGGTGCCAAATGCGCCAATTCCTAATTGAAAGAGGTGTCTAAAAAGTGGCACGCTTGAATAAAAATTGTCCACGTACAAGTGATACCCCTTTCCGAATAAGGGTGAGACCAAGTCCCAAACAATCTTGCCGCTGCTCCCTATGTAGTCTGGGCAGTTGGGGGCTCCACATTGCTGTATTTTCCCGGAAAACTACATGTATAGCCTGTGGCCCTGTCACAGGGCTTATACATCTTGATCCCGTATCTGGCACGCATGCTGGGGAGAAACTGCTTGAAAGCAAGATGGCCAGAAAATGTAATCAGGGACTCGGCAACGCAGACATCTTGTTGGGGGATAAACAAGGCTGCAAATCTTTGATTGAAATGGTTTATGAAGGGCCCCATTTTGTGGAGCTGGTCATATCCAGGGTCACCCCGAGGACGACAGAGTTCATTGTCATTGAAATGCATGAACCACAATATTTGCTCGTATCTCGTCCTGGCCATAGCAGCAGAGAACACGGGCATATGGTGAATTGGGTCAGTGAACCAATATGGCCGCAACTCACTCTTTTTAGTAATGCCCATGTTGAGGGATAGGCACAGAAAGGTCTTAAATTCTGGAACCGTTGTAGGTTTCCAGCCAAATTGTCTGGCAAGGTTTGAATTTGGATTAGCGGCGATGAATTGGTTAGCATACAAATTGCTTTGATCCTCAATAGATCTGTACAGGCGGTCCCCGGGTTACAAGCATCCGACTTACAAATGACTCCAAACAGAGAGAGACACAGGAAGTGAGGAGAAATCTAGCCCAAGGAAGGGAAATTCACTCCTGTAAGAGTTCTCATGGGAAAAAGGTGTCTCCACTGGAGCTTTATCACTAATCTTTTTTTCCAAAACAACCCAAAATTTTCAAAATACAGTTGTCATAGGGACAGAAAGTGAGGTGAAATCTTCTGAACAGGGGTCCAGACAGCAAAACAAATGGTACAGGGGTGTTAACCATTCCCTATGCTTTCCAAAAAAACTTGGATTCTTTTGGCTGGAGCTAAACTTGAAAAATGTACCTGTTCCAAATTACAAACAAATTAGACTTAAGAACAAACCTACAGTCCCTATCCTGTTTGTAACCCGGGGACCGCCTGTACAGGTCTTCCGTAAAAAACAGCTAAAAAAAATCAGCTGTTTCCACCTGAATTCTGAGTTGGCCAGTGAATGGGGGAAGTACGGGCGCTGCAGAATCTATGGGCGGCCAATTGGGATTTGCAAGCACATCAGGAAGGACACTATGGTCTTTGAATTCTTGGTGGCTGCGGGACACTACTTGTGGTAGCCACAGCACCAGCTTGAACTGCACTTATGGGACTCGCCATGTCACCAAGTGTTACTGCAGTGCTGGTTCGTCTAGGACCAGGGTGTACTAGGCCGCTGGTGCTTGCGAGTTCACCAGAAGTTTGAGCGGCACTAGTACTGGCACTCTGCTGCATACGAGAACCCTGCGGTTGTTGCACCTCAGCAACAGAAGAACAGGGTCAGGTACACCTGACCTTAGCAGAGCTATCTGTGAGGGTGCTGCTGCTGTCTACAGGTTTTTATACTGAGCCTGATTCTGACCGTGAGGCTTCCCCATCACTCTCATCGGTCATACTCAGTATCCTGTAGGCCTCTTCACTAGTGTACCTCTGACTTGACATTTTGGCCAATAAATTTACAGGTACCTAGTGCGACTCACAGGTAAAAAAGCACCTGGTTTGTCGAGGACTGTTTGAACCGCTACAAAAAAAAAACTGCTAGTGCTAGCAGAGATCAGGCCTGACTTCTTTGCCCCCTTCCCCCCCCCCCCACAGCCCTGTCCTACACTGCCCCCTTCAGCCCCCACAGCAATGTCTTTCTCTGCCCTCTACCTGCAGCCCTCACAACACTGTCCTCCTCTGCCCCCTTCTCACATGGGTGTCCTCCTCTCCTCTGTGGCTGAGGCGCCACCGAGACCAAGTGTCTTCCATTCAAAAATGGCACCAAGAGGCGCCAGTACATCACTGCGCATGCGCTTGCCCGGCCATAAATGGGCGAGCTTGTAAGAGCTTGTCAGGGAACTTCCCACAAGAGAGCTGGATCTTCCGCCCACACTAATGCAGCGACGCCCAGTGGCCTATTTAAACCAGCCTGCTCCAGCCATTAGTTGCTGGATGATCTTCAGCTTCCTGTTTCCTGTTTCCTGAGTTCCTGTTTACTTGGATTACCTGTTACCGACCTGGCTTGTCTCACCTGTCTTGTCTCTCCTCCTGGCTCCGACCATCGGCTTGTTTACCCACTCTGCTTCAGTCTGCTGTTCCCGTGTATGACCCCCGGCTTGCTCCTACGGACTCCTCTACTGCTTGATGAACTGTGTTTGACCCCTTGGCTTGATCTTGACCTCGCTCTTGTCGCACGCCTGGCTACCTTCTCCAGTCACCTTCAAGGCATCCTGCATTTCAGCATGCACTACGTGTCTACAACCACCGCAGTCACCTCTTCACTGGAGCTTGCCGCAGCTGGCGACCCCTGTTCCTTTGGGCACAGCATTCCCTGTCTCCACCTCCAGGGGTGCCTTGCACTTAGCCACAAGGGAAGCCCTCTCAGCACCTCGGCCTCTGATCAGGTACGTGATAGAGCTTTTCCGAGCCTGGCGCATGCGCAGTTGCACGTTGGCCCGCAGCCATCTTTTGTAAGGGCACTGCTCTCCCCGTAACTGGCATTTACGGGCAGCCCGAAAAAGGGCTAAAGCTTACGGGCTGCCCCTAATTTACGGGCATTTGGCAACACTGGACTAGACTACTAAAAGGCCAGACCAGTGAAGACTCCAAGGGCAGCACAACACAGAAGCCTTACCTCATTTACTAAGCTCTGAAGCAACCACTTGCAGAGGGCAACTGCACTTTGCAAAGTGCACAGTCTATTTGCCTTGAGTGACTCAACCCCTAACTTTGCTGCACCTATACTGCACCTGGACCACTTCTATAACGCACTTCACTGCATCTTTGCCACACCTATACTGCCTGCTGGTTTACTAAAACAGTGGTTAAGTGCACCATGGCTTCTAAAAGGGCCAGCAGAAGAACAACATAAAGGACCTCTCCCTCCCAAAAAAACATCCTGCAAGTCCCCTTTGTTCCTTACTCCCCTTAATTTCCTTTATCCTTATGGACAGTGCACATTTAGCCAGCCTAAGCCTAGCATAGTATAATATAGTTCCTGTTTTCAGTAAATCAAGCTTTATTACTGCTCACTACTGCACTTTAGGTGACCTTGCTACTGTTTATGCTGATCTGGACACCAAGGGGTTGATTTATTAAAACTGGAGAGTGCAAAATCAGGTGCAGCTCTGCATGATAGCTAATAAACTTTTAACTTCAGCTTGTTCAATTCAACTTTGACAAAAAAAAATATGGAATCTGATTGGTTTCTATGCAGAGCTGCACCAGATGTTGCATGCTCCAGTTTTAGTAAATCAACCCCTATGTGTCATCTTGTTCCTAGTCCTTATTACTGATAACCCTGTATTCTAAATTGTGTTATAATCATTGTCAATCCATTTCAAAGCTTATTTCATTACCAATCAGATCAGATGACAATATCTTAAAGCAGAGTTCCACCCAAAAAAGAACTTCCGCTGATCTGCTCCCCCCCCCCCCCCCCTCCGGTGCCACATTAGGCACCTTTCAGGGGGGAGGAGGGAACGGGTACCTTTTTTTGACATAGAGAATAAAGGGGGAGGGAGGTTTGGGACTACAGTATATATGAAGCATAGGCCAGGATTAGCCAAATACTTCCATCCCTGTATGTTTTAACAAGAAGAACGAAGTGGGACTTTAAAAGAGGCACATTTGGGACGGCTAGTAAAATGCAAAGTAAAAATCATTTAATGATATGAAATTCATAAGTATATACAAAATTCATTGGAACAGAATAGTATGGTAATATTTGTACATAATAATGCTATACAAGCCAATTTGTATAAGAGTCATCCTACACCATAAAAAACAAATGATACCAACACTAACAGATAGTTGTATGAACCAGATTTAGAAAAAGCATGAATGTAACAAAAATGTATCAATGGTGCTTGAAAGCATTTCGTGAAGACCATTCCACTTCTACAAGAGCAGGAGCATAGTGCAAAAATGCGTATCTGTACAAAATACAGTATTTACAAAAGTGAGTACGCCCCTCACATTTTGTAAATATTTTATTATATCTTTTCATGTGACAACACTGAAGAAATGACACTTTGCTACAATGTAAAGTAGTGAGTGTACAGCTTGTATAACAGTGTAAATGTGCTGTCTCCTCATAATAACTCAACACACAGCCATTAATGTCTAAGCCGCTGGCAACAAATTGAGCACACCCCTAAGTGACAATGTCCAAATTGGGCCCAATTAGTCATTTTTCCTCCCCGATGTTATGTGGCTTGTTAGTGTTACAAGATCTCAGGTGTGAATGGGGAGCAGGTGTGTTAAATTTGGTGTTATCGCTCTCACTCTCTCATACTGATCACTGGAAGTTCAACATGGCACCTCATGACAAAGAACTCTCTGAGGATCTGAAAAAAAGAATTGTTGCTCTATACAAATATGGCCCTGAAACTGAGCTGCAGCACGATGGCCAAGACCATACAGCGGTTTAACAGGACAGATTCCACTCAGAACAGGCCTCGCCATGGTCAACCAAAGAGGTTGAGACGTTGGGCCCAATTTGGACATTTTCACTTAGGGGTGTACTCACTTTTGTTGCCAGCAGTTTAGACATTAATGGCTGTGTGTTGAGTTATTTTGAGGGGACAGCAAATTTACACTGTTATACAAGCTGTATACTCACTACTTTACATTGTAGCAAAGTGTCATTTCTTCAGTGTTGTCACATGAAAAGATAGAATAAAATATTTACAAAAATGCGAGGGGTGTACTCACTTTTGTGAGATACTGTATATATGCATGAGCGTCAAAAATATTCTAATTAACCAAACACTGAAGAAAGGGGAGGAAGAAGAGAGGGGGGAAAGAAATACCCCTCTACAGATCCTATTCCCATAGACTTACAAGTCGGCTTGAGTACAGCATATAATGCCAAAAACAGAGGAATGCTGGACACATCTGTTCCGGGAGCTGTGACGGTAATATCCATGATCAGCAAAGTAGAAGATGGATGCAATTTCTTAGCCATAGGAAAAATAGACATGTAATAGGATAGGAGTGGGAGTGATTCGAATGTGGTATGTCAGAAGGAAAATAAAAAATAATACATAGTAATTTTAAACCATAAAGTGAAGGTATCCTAAAAAGGGGGATAATTCCAGAGTGAGTGGAAAGAGAGAAAACTTGGAAACACCAAAAGGCAAGGTGATGAAACTAACAAACATGTGATTGTGTCGCATGGGATATGAGGAAGAGTACGATACAGAGTATCCTGACAAGAGGAGTAAAGCACAAGTAGCTTGTTTTTTTTTTTTGACAGGTACCCTTCCCCACTTCCGGGAGACAGCACCACGACACCATCCCTAGTAAGGTCCGTCCCCCTTCTCCCTTAGAAAGAATGGCGTTGGCAGCACCCGGCAGCCAATCGTAAAATCGGCTGGGGTGCTGAAATCGCAGGCTCCCTGGGCAGGTAAGTGTCTATATATTAAAATCAGAAGCTACATTATTTGTGGCTGCTGACTTTCAATTTCTTTTTCCCCAGCTGGAACACTGTATTAACTTTGCCTTTAGTAACTGGTTTAGGACCTGTTTTCTTTCATATGATCAATGGCACAACCATTGGTCCTTCCACACATGCCAGGGTGCTGGGTGTAATCCTAGACTCTGACTTCTTCTTCAGCCCCCACATCCAATCACTGCCTAAATCTTACCGCGTTAACCCCCGTAACATCTCCAGAATTTGCCCCTTCCTAACTAATGACACCACAAAACAACCTATTCACTCTGTGGTTATTTTCCGCCTTGACTACTGCAACTCCCTCCTCACTGGCCTACCTTTACACAGGCTATCCCCCCTTCAGTCTATCATGAATGCTGTTGCCAGATTAAAACCCCTTACTAACTAATCCGTGACTGCTTCCCCTCTTTGCCAATATCTTCACTGGCTTCCCCTACCCCACCGTATAAAATTCAAAATACTAACCACAACATACAAGGCCATGCACAACATCACCCCCAGCTACATCACCAACCTAATTTGCAGATATCGCCCAAATCGTCCTCTCCATTCCTGCCAGGACCTTCTGCTCTCTATCTCCCTTGTTACCTCCTCCCATGCTCGCTTGAAGGACTTCTCTAGAGCCTCTCCCATCCTCTGGAACTCTCTGCCCCAGTATGTCCGGTCAGCTCCACCCTGTCTGCCTTTAGGCGATCCTTGAAAAAACACTTATTTAGGGAAGCCTTTCCCATCTCCATCTAAGATCTGTACTTGAGTCCCCTCCATCAGATAATCCCCCACAGCCACTACCTTTTGTACCACCTCCCCCTCCCTTTAGATTGTAAGCTCCATGAGCAGGGCCCTGCTATTCCTTTTGTATTGAACTGTATTGTAAATTGTGCTGTCCCCCCTTTTATTGTAAAGCGCTGCATAAACTGTTGGCACTTTATAAATCCTGTATAATAATAATATTATGGTACTACTACTGGGCACTTAGTATTTCTTTCAGTGATTTTCTCTGATATTGCATGCTTTTTACACTCAAATTAGTGTGTAAAAGGGGCCAAAGTCCCTAAAAAGGTTGAGGCAAAGAACAGAGGACTCATCCTAACCAGCTTCTCCTACAGGGTTAGCACTACACAAGATTCGCCTCACAACTTCAATGGTGTTCATATTAAAGTTCGCAATTTGTGGATTTTACAATCAGCTCGTAAATTGAACCCAAGCTCATTTGCCCATCACTATTCAGCATTATTAGAAAAAACTATATAGCATGTTGGATAGGTTCATGTCACTACTCCTAGACTGTACTGTAGCTTGCCTTGTATATTGTGAACTGCCAGTGAAAGAGACAGATTTATAGATATTTATCACATTTTACCATATAGGTCCAGCGTAATGCTGTAGCACTATGGGTGTTCTTTGGAGAGGCTTTCTTTAGGAGAATACCATTTTTTCCAGGCACCAAGGGTTTCATTCCAGAGTGCTCGTCCCTCCATAGGGACAAGCAGAAATGTTCCCGTGCATTTGTGTGGATTGTGGAGTAATCTTTCATTAGATCTCTTTGCAGCCCTGCACATGCTCAACTACCGGCCATTGAAATTGTATGGTACCCTAGCAGAAGGCAGTTCTAGATTGTGAACCTATACCCTCCACTATAGAAACTACTGCCCTGCTTATTGTATTGTATAATTGTATTTTATGTATTGTATACCCTGCATTGTAGGGTAGTTTACTTATACTAAATGAGCCTCTGTGTTACACTCATCAGTGGCGTCGCCCTGGGGGTGCTGGGTGTGCAGACCGCACCCGGGTGACACCCACCAGAGGGTTGACACCAGCTGTGTGGTCCTGTGAATGAAGGTGGGTGCAGGGAGCTTGTCAGTGCTCTGTTCTCGATCTGTCTGAATTATGGGAGTGATCATGTTGCCATCATGCTTCCGCCGCAGCTGGAGAATGGAGCACAGCTGCTGGAGGGAGGATTCTACTCTCACCTCCCTCCAACAGCAACCTGATGTGGGGGGGAGAAAGCTGGCAGAACAGGAGATGGCAGACAAAAATCTTACTACCTGCAAGGGGAAGAAGAGGAGGTGAGGGTGGGAAGAATCCACTAGTGACCTCATCTGTGATCTCAGACGCCACCCATACCCAGGTTGGTGCAAATGGGGAGGCGGGAGATTTAACATAGGAAGCTGCTCCACCTTCGCTAAGATGACAAGGGGAACATATGGGCTCTCTCAGAAAACAGGGATGCACATTGGAGAAGCAGTAAATAGATAAGAGGGTGCTTGAGGTTTTTGTCCTTTACTTCATATTTAGAATTGGACACTATGGCTTTTATTCAAGAAAAGGCAGTAGTATTCTGTTTAGGAATAGATTTATTTGACCCCTTCCCACAGCCTGCCCCCTGGCTCTTTAAGGGTTCTAAAAGCTGGAAGTTGCCTTTCGGGTCATGTGATTGGCCTTTCGGGTCACGTGATCAGAAAGCTCCTGGTCACTAGTATGCATTGGGAGCTTTCTGGTAACCGTCGGCTACCATGCTGGCACGGTAAGTTGTTTACACAGGGCTTACCCCACTTACTACTGATCTCTGCATTACTAGGGATCTCTGAACCCTGCGTCACTTTCTATTGACCTCTGAACTCTTCATTACCTACTACTGAACTCTGCATCACCTACAGTACTACTGATCTCTGCTTCACTTTCTACTGACCTCTGAGCTCTGCATCATCTACTACTGTTCTTTATGTCACTTACTACTTACCTCTGAACTTTGCATCACCTACTACTGATCTCTGCGTTACTATGTACCGACCTCTGAACTCTGCATCACCTACTACTGATCTCTGAATCACTAACTACTGACCTCTAAAGTCTGCATCACCTATTACTGATCTCTGCATCACCTACTACTGACCTCTGAACTCTGCATCACCTACAACTGATCTCTGAATCACTAACTACTGACCTCTAAAGTCTGCATCACCAATTACTGATCTCTACATCACTTACTACTGACCTCTGAACTTTGCATCACCTTCTACTGATCTCTGCGTCACCTACTACTGACCTCTGAACTCTGCATCACCTACAACTGATCTCTGCATCACTAAGTACTGACCTCTGAACTCTGCATCACCTACTACTGATCTCTGCATCATTTACTAGTACTGACCTCTGAACTCTGCATCACCTACTGTCACGGGGTAATGTGGCAGAGTCTGACGTAAGAGGAGTGGCTTACCGGGTAACTGGCGTGGCACAGGTTCACCAGAGGCGCGGAGTCTAAGTGTTAGCCGGTTTTCACCAGGGGCCCCAGATGGTGGGGATGGATTTGGCTGCTTGCTAACACCAGGTCGCGGCCCCCCGGATTCCCTGGTGGAGCCAGCATCAGGTCCAGGACCAATAGCCGGTAGCGGATAAACAGCTCAGGATCAGGCAGGAGAATAGTCAGGACAAGCCAAGGTCAAAGGCGGGCAGCAGGTAATCAGAATCCAAAGACAAGCCGGGTCAGGTAAACAGGAACAGCAGACTACAAACAGGCACAGAAAACAGGAGAGCTGAAGATAACACAGCAACTTCCTGTAGTGACAGCAGTGTTTAAATAGGCCAATTTGGTAGCCTCGAGCTATACTGAGGTAGCCTCTAATTATTCCAAGGTAACCTCTGACTATTCCAAGGTAGCCTCTGACTTTTCCAAAGTAGCCTCGAACTACTGCAAGGTAGCCTCGAACTACTGCAAGGTAGCCTTGAGCTATTGTAAGGTAGCCTCTAGCTATTCAAGGTGCCTCTTCGTAAGCGCAAGCGCATAGGCATTCGCCGGTTGGCAGCGCCAGTGCGCCTGCGCAGGGTATTGATTCCCTGACATTGCCCCCCCCCCTTAAGGGCAACCTCCGGGTGCCCAAAAGATTCCTTTTGTGGGGATGGTTGCGGAAAAAATTTCGGATTAATTCTTGGGCATGGAAATTCTGTACCGGTTCCCAGGAGTTCTCTTCGGGGCCGTAGCCCCTCCATTTAACCAAGTATTGTAACTGATTCCTCCGTCTTCTGCAGTCTAGGATGGCCTCCACCTCAAATTCTTCGTCCCCGTTGATGGTGACAGGAGCAGGTGGTTCCGAACTTCTACCTGGAAAGGAATCAGGTACTGCAGGTTTCAAAAGTGATACATGGAAGACCGGATGGATCTTAAGGGAATCGGGTAGAGTTAGTTCGTATGATACCTCATTTAATCTCCTCTTCACCGGGAATGGGCCAATAAACTTGGGTGCCAGTTTCTTGGAAGGGCATGTCAATCGGAGGTTGGTAGTGGCTAACCATACCAGGTTGCCAGGTTGAAGAACCAACTCACCTCTCCTCCTTTTGTCAAAGGCCTCTTTATTGGCGGTCTGAGCCCTGGTCATGGCATCCTGTAACAATTTGTTGTTCTCTTTAAGGAACTCCATGATATCCCGGACTGCTGGCACTGTAGGTTCAGGAACAAAGCAGGGCAAGAAGGATGGGTGAAACCCATAGTTAGCATAGAATGGGGACTGACCTGTAGCCGAGTGTTTGGCATTATTGTATGCGAACTCCGCTGACGGTAGTAACGAGACCCAGTCATCGTGAACAAAGGTGGTAAAACATCGGATATATTGCTCGAGGGTCTGGTTGGTCCTCTCAGTCTGCCCGTTAGTCTGGGGATGGTATGCAGAGGACATTGACAACTTGATCTTCAATGAATCACATAAAGCTCTCCAGAAGCGAGAAGTAAATTGAACACCTCTATCCGACACAATGTCCATTGGAACCCCATGGAGTCTTACAATCTCCTTGATGAAGACCTGCGCCTTCTCGAGCGCGGAGGGTGTGCCCTTCAGTGGTATGAAATGAGCCAATTTCGACAGACGGTCCACTACCACGAAGATTGCAGAATAACCGTCTGAAGGAGGAAGTTCCACAATGAAATCCATGGCAATCATCTTCCATGGTCTGTCAGGAACTGGTAGTGGTCTGAGCAGGTCCCATGCCTTGTTTCGGGTTGTCTTGCTTCGTGTGCAGATAGTACAGGAGGAGACATACTGCTTACAACATTTCTCTAAGTTGGGCCACCAGAACGTGCGTTGAACCAGATCTAGGGTCTTGTGAATCCCAAAATGACCAGCCATCGGGTGGTCATGACAAAGTCCCAGGATGGACATCCGGGCACTTTCTGGAACAAAAATTTGATCTCCTCTCCATAGAAATCCATTTCTGGGTACCAGTACAGTTCCAGGAGGATGGGAAGCATTTATTGTGGATTGTCTCAGAGAGGTAAGAAGGTCAGATTGTAATAGCAGGAAATTACCTTTGGTCAAGATGGTGTCAGGTACAAGGATTCCTTTAGAACTGTCGTACATTCGGGAGAGAGCATCGGGTTTCGTATTTTTGGAACCGGGTCGGTACGTTATATGGAATAAAAACCTGGAAAAAAAAAGTGCCCTTCGTGCTTGGCAAGGTCTCAAGCGTTTGGCCGTCCTCAAATACTCCAGGTTCTTATGATCAGTGTAGATAAGTATGGGATGTGCCGCCCCTTCCAACAGGTACCTCCACTCCTCCAAGGCGGTCTTGATGGCAAGGAGTTCCCGGTCCCCTACATCATAGTTCCTCTCCGCAGGAGAAAGTTTACGGGAGAAAAAAGCCACCGGATGGATCAGGTCCTTGAGGCCTTGACGCTGGGAGATGACTGCTCCTACTGCGATTTCCGAGGCGTCAACTTCGAGGATGTAAGGTAGGGCAGGATCCGGGTGGCTGAGGATAGGGGCCGAAGTGAGCAGCTCCTTTAGAGTTGTAAATGCGACTTGAGCCTCGGGAGACCAGTGGAAATGGGTACACTGTTTGGTGAGCAGGGTAATAGGGGCGATGATAGAGGAAAACCCCTTGATAAATTTCCTGTAGAAATTTGCGAATCCTATGAAACGCTGAATCCCCTTCTTATCCACAGGTGCGGGCCAATCCAGGATGGCGGAGACCTTCTGAGGGTCCATTCTGACCCCTTCAGAGGAGATTACTAGACCGAGGAACTGGATACTCTGCTGTTCAAACTCGCATTTCTCAGGTTTTGCATAGAGCCTGTGTAGCCGGAGTCGGTGGAGTACTCTTTTAACGTGTTCTCGGTGCTGGGCCAGGGAGGAAGAAAAGACCAGGATATCATCCAAGTAGACAATCACAAAGATGTCCAGATAGTCTCTGAGGACATCGTTGATGAAGTGCTGGAAGGTGGCCGGGGCATTGCAGAGCCCGAAAGGCATTACCAAGTACTCATAATGACCGAATCGGGTGCGAAATGCTGTCTTCCATTCGTCCCCCTCCCTGATACGGACCAAATTGTAGGCTCCCCGCAGGTCCAGTATCAGGAATCAAGGGTAGGGGGTACCGGTTCTTGACCGTAATTTTATTTAATTCGCGGTAGTCCACACATGGCCGAAGTGAATGGTCTTTTTTCTCTACAAAAAAGATCCCAGCTCCTGCCGGAGAAGTAGAGGGTCGGATGAATCCCTTCTCAAGATTCTCCTTTACATAGTCCTTTAGGGTACCCAATTCTCGTTCAGACAAAGGAAAGATACGTCCGAAAGGGATCTCGGCCCCCGGGAGTAACTCAATCGGACAATCATAGGGGCGGTGGGGGGGTAAAGTCTCGGCCCCTTGTTTACTGAAGACATCCAGATATTCATGATAGGGTAATGGGACAAAGGAATGTATCTCCTTATCAGTGTCCATACAACGTAGAGTGCTAGGAGCACTATAGCGTACTGGCAGGCAATAAATCTGGCAGTAAGGGGACTGGAACTTGACGTCTCCAGAAGTCCAATTTATTTGCGGGTTGTGCGCTTGTAACCAGGGTAACCCCAGAATAACGGGGAACAAGGGAGAAGAGATGGCATCCAGGCACAACAACTCCTTGTGACCTTCGAGGGTGACCACAGGCAATGGAGGGGTTTCTTGAGTTACTGGCCCAGACTTGATGTGGGATCCATCCGCTAGGAAAATGGAAAGTCCTTGCGACTTGGGTCGAAGTGGGATGCATTGTTGTGCAGCAAAGGTGAGGTCAATGAAGCAGCTGCATGCCCCGGAATCAATTATAGCGGTGACCGGGATCAGGCCTTCTGGAAGCTGGAATGAGCCAGGTGAGTGGTATTTTTGCCAGAAACTGGGTAACTTGAGGGAGATATAGAAAGACACTTACGCATCTTCGCTGGGCATGTGCGTACAAAGTGTCCGGCTTCTCCGCAATACAGACACAGATTGTTCTGACGTCGCCGTAAACGTTCATCTGCCGATAAGGAGGGACGCATGAGCCCAAGTTGCATTGGCTCTGAAGTATCCGATTCAGGAGTAACCGGAGCTGTGCTGCTGGGACGGGAACCAGAGGAGAAGGTGTGGACGGGATTAGGGACCCGTGGCATCATCCAGACCGGGCGGGTCTGCTGCGTGGACCTCTCTGCCCTGCGTTCACGGAGCCGGCGGTCTATCTGTATGGCCAAGGTGATTAATGCCTCCAGGGTTTCAGGTATGCCCACTCGGGCCAGCTCATCCTTCAAACTTTCTGACAGACCCAGGCGTAACTGATGTCGCAAGGCTGCGTCGTTCCAGTGAGTGTCCGTACTCCAACGCCTAAAGTCAGTGACGTAATCTTCCACGGCTCTACGGCCTTGTTGAAGTGCGGTGAGCGCAGTTTCTGCGGTAGCAGTACGCTGCGGATCTTCATACAACTGCGCCATTGCATTAAAAAAAACCGACATTGTGTCCAGCTGGTTACTGTGCTCTTCAAGCAGGCGGTGAGCCCAGGACTGAGGTTCACCTTGAAGCAGGGATATGATGAACCCCACCTTGGTTGCTTCCAGGGAGAAGGTAAGGGGTTGCAGGGAGAAGTATAGCTCGCAGGCATTGCGGAAGGCTCTGAACTTGCTCCGATCCCCAGAAAACCTTTCCGGCGTAGGGACCCTTGGCTCAGGAGGCAGCATCACCACCGTTGTACCCGAGGGATTCCCAGAGGAAGCCATGGAAGCAGCAGAAACTGCAGGATCCGTGGAGGAGGTTAGGGACTGAACACGACCCTCCAACTGGGTATAGCCCTCTTGCAGGGACTTAACGGCTTGGGTAAGGGCCGCGAGGTGCTGGCAGATGTCATCCATAGGAGAGGCTCCTCTAGCAGGCTCAGTCATGGCTGTGTTATACTGTCACGGGGTAATGTGGCAGAGTCTGACGTAAGAGGAGTGGCTTACCGGGTAACTGGCGTGGCACAGGTTCACCAGAGGCGTGGAGTCTAAGTGTTAGCCGGGTTTCACCAGGGGCCCCAGATGGTGGGGATGGATTTGGCTGCTTGCTAACACCAGGTCCCGGTCCCCCGGATTCCCTGGTGGAGCCAGGATCAGGTCCAGGACCAATAGCCGGTAGCGGATAAACAGATCAGGATCAGGCAGGAGAATAGTCAGGACAAGCCAAGGTCAAAGGCGGGCAGCAGGTAATCAGAATCCAAAGACAAGCCAGTCAGGTAAACAGGAACAGCGGACTACAAACAGGCACAGGAAACAGGAGAGCTGAAGATAACACAGCAACTTCCTGTAGTGACAGCTGTGTTTAAATAGGCCAATTTGGTAGCCTCGAGCTATACTGGGGTAGCCTCTAATTATTCCAAGGTAGCCTCTGACTATTCCAAGGTAGCCTCTGACTTTTCCAAAGTAGCCTCGAACTACTGCAAGGTAGCCTCGAACTACTGCAAGGTAGCCTTGAGCTATTGTAAGGTAGCCTCTAGCTATTCAAGGTGCCTCTTCGTACGCGCAAGCGCATAGGCATTCGCCTGTTGGCAGCGCCAGTGCGCCTGCGCAGGGTATTGATTCCCTGACACCTACTACTGATCTCTGCGTCACTATCTACTGACCTCTGAACTCTGCATCACCTACTACTGATCTCTGCATCACTTACTACTGACCTCTGAACTCTGCATCACCTACTACCGATCTCTGCATCACTTACTAATTACCTCTGAACCCTGCATCACCTACTACTGATCTCTGTGTCACTTAATACTGACCTCTGAACTCTGTATCACCTACTACCGATCTCTGCGTCACTTACTAATGCCCTCTGAACTCTGTATCACCTACTACTGATCTTTGCATCACTTACTACTGCCCTCTGAACTTTGCATCATCTACTACTGATCTCTGCGTCACTATCCACTGACCTCTGAACTCTGCTCCACCTGCTTCTGACCTGTGAAGTTTGCATCACTTACTACTTAACCCTTGCACTCTGCATCCCTTTTAGCCACGGCTAAAAATTATTGCACTAAAAATCACACATCCTGGGGGGATGGGGGGTGACACCAACCTTAGTGACGCCCCCTGACACTCATTGGGATCAACGCTTGCAATGACCAGATTTCAGTTCGAGGCAAACAGGACTTTAAACCCTATTTATTATTACTAACTGTTAAAATCACAATAAAATCCATTAAATAAATTATGTACAATACAGTGTGGGCTTTGTGTGTTGATCCATATCATAACACTGGAAATTCCCTAGCTTTATTGACTCTATTGCACCCTCTGCTTGCTTATCACACCAAATTAATGGATAACATCACATTTGCTGTAAAACTTCATGGTAAGGGCCGGAAATATTTACACTTCAGCAAAGCTGAATAAGTGCATGAATTATAGGTAATAAAGTACTTTATGTTAAAAGCACACAAGGGTGAAGGTCGATAAACAGCACATATTAATGTCAATAAACAGCTGTCAAATGAAACATGCATTCAGTTGGAATAATTCCTTGTTGCAACAATGTAATAACAAATATAAGTAGTCCCTATTTTGTAAAGGCTTTAATTGCATTGCAGATATCACATTCATAAAAAAAAAAAAAAACAAATAAAATAATGAAATTATTTATAATTTTAAAAAAAAGCAGCCGAATGCTTTATTTTGTTTTACAAACTTTACGAGTAGGTGACAGCTGAAGTTTAATTGGTTGCTATTTAAATATTTATATTTAATTTATATTTAATTCATTCATTTACTATTTCCATTTATTTTTTATATTTGAATATTGTTTAAATAAAAAAATAGAATTTAAAATTATTATTTGTATTTAATTCATTATTTAAATAAGATATTTACTTATTACAATTGAAATGTATATTTAAATAATATTTGAATGGGTACTTTATTGGATGGTTTAGGTTTCATAGCTTGTTAAGCAATAGCAATGCCTGTCAAGGATGCAAGTTGAGATCCTGAGCCACATCTTAAACTGATTGTAAACAATCACCTTGTAAAACAACCCATTCAGTTTAAAACTGAAATGTAAGGTATAACATTTGTGTATAGATATTGAAAAATGTTATAAATACCTTTTTTTTTTTTCCTTTTTGTATAAGTAATCACATTCCCTCTGTTCCCTCTGTTCTCAGCTGCATAAGAGCTGGGAAAGGAGAAGCAACAGTACACTGAGCTTCCCAGTGAGAGGCTATGCAGAGGGGGCGTGTCAGGACAAGTATGATCATTGGAGGAGAGCAGGCTGAGTTCCCAAGATAGAGAACTGACCACTGTGTGTTCTCATGCTCAGTGTGGTCAGTTTTTATTAGCAAAGCAGAAAGACTGTAAGGAACAAAGGAAGCAATACAAAGAGAATAGGATACTTTTTTATACAAGTACATGGTACAGCAGGTACATATCAGGAATATGAAATGCTGGAGTAACAAACACCTTAATTTAGGGGTAGTAAATACTCCTGCAGTGAGCCTGAACAGGTTCAACTTCCTATCCCCAAACTATTATATGGTCCCTTAGTTGAGGAACAAATATTGTATGGCAAAGATCCTCAATTTTATTGTGGAGTTCTGGAGGGCATTGGCATACTCTCCAGCATTTCAATAAAAAATTAAGGCATATACACAGCTCAAAAAAATGGAACACTTTGAAAACACATCAGATCTCAATGGGAAAAAATCTCATGATTGAGTATCTATACTGATAAGGGCTGTGTAATGTGTTAGGAACTAAAGGATGCCACATTGTTTAATGGAAATTAAAATTATCAACCTACAGAGGGCTGAATTCAAAGACACCCCGAAAATCAAAGTGAAAAAATTATGCAGCCGGCTAGTCCATTTTGCTGAAATTTCATTGCAGCAACTCAAAATACTATTCAGCAGTTTGTATGGCCCATGCATGCCTGAAAACTTCTAATGAGACAACAGATGGTGTGCTGGGATATTTCCTCTCGGATCTGGACCAGGGCATCACTGAGCTCCTGAACAGACTGAGGTGCAACCTGGCGGCATCGGATGGATCGAAACATAATGCCCCCGAGGTGTTCTATTGGATTTAGGTCAGGGGAGCGTGGGGGTCATTCAATGGTATCAATTCCTCCATCCTCCAGGAACTGGCCGCATACTCTTGCCACAGGAGACCGGGCATTGTCATGCACCAGGAGGAACCCAGGACCCACTGCACCAGCGTAGGATCTGACAATGGGTCTGAGCATTTCATCTCAATAACAATTGGCAGCCAGGGTGTTATTGTTTAGCCCGTAGAGGACTGTGTGTCCCTCCATTTATATACCTCCCCAGACCATCACTGACCCACCACCAAACCAGTCATGCTGAACGATGTTACAGGCAGCATAACGTTCTCTGTGGCTTCTCCAGACCATTTTACATCTGTCACATGTGCTCAGGGTGAACCTGCTCTCATCTGTGAAAAGCACAGGGTGCCAGTGGTGGACCTGCCAATTCTGGTGTTCAATGGCAAATGCCAATCGAGCTCCACGGTGCCGGACAGTGAGGACAGGGCCCACTAGAGGACGTTGGGCCCTCAGGCCACCCTCATGAAGTCTGCTTCTGATTGTTTGGTCAGAGACATTCACACCAGTGGCCTGGTGGAGGTCATTTTGTAGGGTTCTGGTATTGCTCAGCCTGTTCCTCCTTGCACAACAGAGCAGATACCGGTTCTGCTGATGGGTTAAGGACCTTCTACAGCCCTGTCCAACTCTCCTAGAGTAACTGCCTGCCTCCTGGAATCTCCTCCATACTCTTGAGACTGTGCTGGGAGACACAGAAAACCTTCTGGCAATGGCATATTTTGATGGGCCATCCTGGAGGAGCTGGACAGCCTTTGCAACCTCTTTAGGGTTCAGGTATCACCTCATGCTACCAATAATGACACTGACCCTAGCCAAATGCAAAACTAGTGAAAAACAATCAGAAAAAGATAAGTAGGGAAAAAAATGTCAGTGGCCTCCACCTGTAAAAAAACATTCCTGTTTCGGAGATTGTCGCATTGTTGCCCATCTAGTGCACCTGTTGTTAATTTCATTAAAACCAAAGCAGCTGGAACTGATTAACAACCCCCTCTGCTAATTAACTGACCAGATCAATGTACCAGGAGTTTAATTGACTTGATGCTATACTCTGATTAAAAAGTGTTCTTTTAATTTTTTTTTTTAAATGTATTACCAAGTGCCCTTTCCTTGTTCCCTTATATTCAACTTGCAAGTATAGCTACATTTTCCTCCTAAACTGGTTACCTTAACCAGGTTAAAGTACAAAGTATATGTAAAGCAAAAACTTTTTTCTAATTTTGGCTAGAGTAGTACATTTTATCTGGTCTATGTGTAATTTGAAAAAATCCCCTAACCTCCTGTTTTAGAGAAACAGCAGCAAGCCTGCAGAGATCTGTCCAAAGTAACAGACAGTTGTCACCAGAACAGGTTTACCCATTGGACGAATATTACCGCATGTTCCTGTAAATCTACTTGTTCACACCAGCTCGCCGTGCTGAATACAAAGCAGCTGATGTGCGCTGGGAGGTAGTGTAGATCCTGGCACATAACACTGTTTCATTTTTTCTTTACTGTAAAGCTGGTATTTGACTCAGATGTATAGCGGTATAAACCTAATTTTACTTGTTATTTGTTGTTTCTTTATTTTTTTGATTTTTTTCATTTCATGTATTGTCGAAAAAAATGTAATAAAAACATATACAGTGCCTTGAACTTTGCGACCTTTTGCCACATTTCAGGCTTCAAACAGAAAGATATAAAACTGTAATTTTTTGTGAAGATTCAACAACAAGTGGGACACAATCATGATGTGGAATGAAATTTATTGGATATTTCAAACTTTGTTAACAAATAAAAAACTGAAAAATTGGGCATGCAAAATTATTCAGCCCCTTTACTTTCAGTGCAGCAAACTCTCTCCAGAAGTTCAGTGAGGATCTCTGAATGATCCAATGTTGACCTAAATGACTAATGATGACTACTGTATATATATATATATATATATATATATATATATATATATATACACACACACACACACAGTATCTCACAAAAGTGAGTACACCCTCCAAATTTCTGTAAATATTTTATTATATCTTTTCATGTGACAACACTGAAAAAAATAACACTTTTCTACAATGTGAAGTAGTGAGTGTACAGCTTTTATAACAGTGTAAATTTGCTGTCCCCTCAAAATAACTAATCACACAGCCAATAATGTCTAAACCGCTGGCAACAAAAGTAAGTACACCCCTAAGTGACAATGTCCAAATTGGGCCCAATTAGCCATTTTCTCTATCTAGTGTCATGTGACTCGTTAGTGTTACAAGGTCTCAGGTGTGAATGGGGAGCAGGTGTGTTAAATTTGGTGTTATCTCTCTCACTCCTTCATACTGGTCACTGGAAGTTCAACATGGCACCTCATGGCAAAGAACTCTCTGAGGATCTAAAAAAAATAATTTTTGCTCTACATAAAGATGGTCTAGGGCTAGGCTATAAAAAGATTGCCAAGAACCTGAAACTGAGCTGCAGCACGGTGGCCAAGATCATACAGCTGTTTAACAGGACAGGTTCCACTCAGAACAGGCCTCGCCATGGTCGACCAAAGAAGTTGAGTGCACGTGCTCAGCGTCGGTCATATCCAGAGATTGTCTTTGGGAAATAGACGTTTGAGTGCTGCCAGCCCTGCAGAGGTTGAAGGGGTGGGAGGTCAGCCTGTCAGTGCTCAGACCATACGCCACACACTGCACCAAATTGTATACAAAATAAGTTCTGTGAAATGTGATGAAAACAAGGTTGCTTCCCTCACTATTCACAGATCAGCAATGATCAGATATAGGTCCCAGAAGAAATACACTGTAAGCACTAAGTATTGCTAAAATAGTGAAAAAAGTTTATTAAAGCACTTATGCCCTGTGGTTGAACCATGAACATGGATAGACAAAACACATAGTAAAACAATTAAAACCGTGTACATACAGTGGATGGCATCAACACAGACCTTGATGAACAAGATAATTAATCAATGGGGTACAAAGATGACTATTATTGGGTCAGATCTAATGGGCCCGTCCCTTAGATAGAGATGTGTATTGCCTGGAAAGTTCCTGGATATAAATCACAGATATTTCATGTGAAGGAATGGTTGTGAACCATATAAACACTGTAGAAATAACCTGCAGGCAAAAAGATGAATGAAGGTCCACTTGAGTCACTTTCAAACCTGAAGTGGAGAGTTGAAATAATACTTTGATTCCTGTAGTGGACAATATAATCAAAAAGGGTTGGTGATGGCTCCAATAGGTAAAACTGTCCCTGAGTATCTGAACCGGCCAAGAGGATGGGTGCACTTTCCTCCTGTGTATCTAGTGAGCACTGATATAGGAGTTGCCGACTATCCGCTCACTGATTGCAAGTCCTATCCCACTGATAGCAGGGGAAGAAGGCGGGTGGGTCCTCCGTGTCAACTAGAGGAAGAGTTATTGCACCTCGCTGTAATGAAGTAAAAAAGTTCCTACCTCCGTGTGTGGACCGGCTGTGCCCCGGCGGCTCGTGCAGTCTGCTGACGGCGTGTACCCGTTCGGTGCTTGCTCCAGCCTCGTTTCCTGGTATGACGAGCGGGTCAGAGGTAACCAACCCCGCGTCACTTCCGGTAGTGGCGAGCAGCGGAATCCAGGGAGCCGTTTGCCGAGCCAAGGCTACAGGGGTCACATACACACATAGGGGAGGTGGGTCCGGATGGTGCTGATCCACTGGTAGAAGCTGACGCGTTTCTCCCAATTGTGGGAGTCATATGTTTTCCTTTGTGATATATGAATGGCATACTGACATCTGGTGGCCGAATGATGTATTTACATCTCAATGATCTCAGTCTGTCCTTACACATCTGTGTCTGATCAGGTAATCATTATTCACCATATAAAGGAACTCATGACGCCCCATCAAATAGCTCCGATGAAACCGGCGTAAGGCCGGTGAAACGCGTCAGCTTCTACCATTGGATCAGCACCATCCGGACCCACCTCCCCTATGTGTGTATGTGACCCCTGTAGCCTTGGCTCGGCAAACAGCTCCCTGGATTCCGCTGCTCGCCACTACCGGAAGTGACGCGGGGTTGGTTACCTCTGACCCGCTCGTCATACCAGGAAACGAGGCTGGAGCAAGCACCGAACGGGTACACGCCGTCAGCAGACTGCACGAGCCGCCGGGGCACAGCCGGTCCACACACGGAGGTAGGAACTTTTTTACTTCATTACAGCGAGGTGCAATAACTCTTCCTCTAGTTGACACGGAGGACCCACCCGCCTTCTTCCCCTGCTATCAGTGGGATAGGACTTGCAATCAGTGAGCGGATAGTCGGCAACTCCTATATCAGTGCTCACTAGATACACAGGAGGAAAGTGCACCCATCCTCTTGGCCGGTTCAGATACTCAGGGACAGTTTTACCTATTGGAGCCATCACCAACCCTTTTTGATTATATTGTCCACTACAGGAATCAAAGTATTATTTCAACTCTCCACTTCAGGTTTGAAAGTGACTCAAGTGGACCTTCATTCATCTTTTTGCCTGCAGGTTATTTCTACAGTGTTTATATGGTTCACAACCATTCCTTCACATGAAATATCTGTGATTTATATCCAGGAACTTTCCAGGCAATACACATCTCTATCTAAGGGACGGGCCCATTAGATCTGACCCAATAATAGTCATCTTTGTACCCCATTGATTAATTATCTTGTTCATCAAGGTCTGTGTTGATGCCATCCACTGTATGTACGCGGTTTTAATTGTTTTACTATGTGTTTTGTCTATCCATGTTCATGGTTCAACCACAGGGCATAAGTGCTTTAATAAACTTTTTTCACTATTTTAGCAATACTTAGTGCTTACAGTGTATTTCTTCTGGGACCTATATCTGATCATTGCTGATCTGTGAATAGTGAGGGAAGCAACCTTGTTTTCATCACATTTCACAGAACTTATTTTGTATATGCTTGCTGGGGATCAGTAGGTGCCCAGACAGACACTACTCCTTCTGGGGAAATTTTTCCTCCCCTTTTTTTGGTATGAATATGAGGCCTTTTCAGGAACCAATCCCCCTCTTTTTTACTGCACCAAATTGGTCTGCATGGCTGTCGTCCTAGAAGGAAGCCTCTTCTAAAGAAGATGCACAAGAAAGGCCGCAAACAGTTTGCTGAAGACAAGCAGACTAAGGACATGGATTACTGGAATCATGTCCTGTGGTCTGATGAGACCAAGATAAACTTATTTGGTTCAGATGGTGTCAAGCGTGTGTGGCAGCAACCAGGTGAGGAGTACTAAGACAAGTGTGTCTTGCCTACAGTCAAGCATGGTGGTGGGAGTGTCATGGTCTGGGGCTGCATGAGTGCTGCCAGGACTGGGGAGCTACAGTTCATTGAGAGAACCATGAATGACAACAAGTACTGTGACATACTGAAGCAGAGCATGATCCCCTCCCTTCGGAGACTGGGCTGCAGGGCAATATTCCAACATGGTAATGACCCCAAACACACCTCCAAGACGACCACTGCCTTGCTAAATAAGCTGAGGGTAAAGGTGACCAAGCATGTCTCCAGACCTAAACCCTATTGAGCATCTGTGGGGCATCCTCAAATGGAAGGTGGGGGAGTGCAAGGTCTCTAACATCCACCAGCTCAGTAATGTCATCATGGAGAAGTGGAAGCGGACTCCAGTGGCAACCTGTGAAGCTCTGGTGAACTCCATGCCCAAGAGGGTTAAGGCAGTGCTGGAAAATAATGGTGGCCACACAAAATATTAACACTTTAGGGCACACCCCTGTTAAAATGGCAGGTTTCTGTGATGTAAAAAAATGTGAAGATAAATAATTACAGAGCTTTTTCCCCCTTTAATGGGACCTATAAACTGTATAAGTCAGATGAACAACAAAATGTCATTTTTTAGGTTGAGGAAAGTAAAAATGAAAAACTAAAATATTATGGTTGCATAAGTATGCACACCCTTAAGCTAAAACCTTGTTGAAGCACCTTTTGATTTTTATACAGAACTATTACAGTCTTTTTGGGTATGAGTCTTTCAGCATGGCATGGTATGACTTGCAATATTTAAAAATAGATAAAAAGGTGTAGTAGCGCCAAACACTAAACTGATAAAACTAGATTTGTCAATGTGGAGTGTCCACAGAAAGTCCCAACAGTCTAAAAAAGATGAAAGTAGTGGAGACCAATTCCCAGTTTCAGAGCCGTGCGGATGAAAAGAAGCCAACACCCAAGCGTGGAGATATGCCAACTGCTTACCAGATGTTAGGTGGATATAGGCGATGAACTAAACTCAAATTGGGCCATCAATCACAGACAGTGCCAACGGATCAATATCATCAATTCCCAATGCCTCAGCAGATCATGGTAACAGGGCAATGAAGGCTCAAAACGTACCACCAGACTGAATATATGGTCCCAGCAATAAACAATTCACCTCAAAAGAAAGGGGCAGGATATAGTGTAGACTGTACAGACTCTAGTTTTAATGGATGTATAAAAACATACTCACACAACGGTGGGTGTATACAAGCATAATACAATAAAACCGCGGTATTGGTGGCGTGCTGCTCGATCCGGATCACCTGACGCGTGTCGTCAAGGAAGTGACATCATCAGAGGTGGACCGGATACAAACGGCAGCACGCATATAAAGGAACAAACCGGAAATGACATGGGCGGATGTGAACCGCAAGTGCGTTCCACTTGATCATCAGCCGGAACCGGAAATGACGCACGCGGAAGACGTCCGTCAATGCATTCCATCAGGTCCTGGACACCGGCCGGAAATAGCCTTTGAAAGCTACAGTAAGTCTCGATGGCCAAAAATAAGGAAGCGATTGTATGCTCCTCCACCGAGACATGAGTAATCCGAACAACCGGTGCTGATAAGTTAAAAAAGAAGGAAAAAACTACCAGCATAAATAAAAAAGATCAAGTGGGAGGCACATTACAAAATAGAACCATTACACACTATGCAATATCCTATATGTAATGCAACAAAAATAGAGAAAAGAACATCAATACCTCTCTACTTACAAGAGATATATGATATAGTACATAAATGGGTATAAAATTAACCTGCTCAAGGTCACATAAATATCCCATGGATGGTAAAACTTTATAAGATGGGGCGGAGGATAACGATGCTACCATAGACGGATATATAGTAACAGCATCGCATATCCACACCTTCCTGAACTTCATAAAACATATCATATATATATAATACTGATACCTGTGAAATAAAAACTAATAAAATAAAATGGGATAAAATACATCACTACAAGATCCTCAAAATGATATCCAAAATAATTAACTGTTACTGATGTAACAATTCACATCCCACTCGACGTTCAGCCCCCATGGAGAGTAAGTTCTCATATTGAAAATCCACCGAGTTTCAAGTCGGGAAATTTCCCGGTGGACATGGCTCCCTCTCCAATGGGGGGTGAATTTATCGATCCCCCAGATCTTAGTACCCACAGGGTTTTTATCGTGGCAATTGGCATAATGCCTTGAGACGCTGTGGTTGGGAAAACCCTTTCTGATATTTTTGATATGTTCCCTCACCCTCACCGTCAATGTCCTTTTAGTGCGGCCTATATATTGCAGGCCGCACGGACATTGCAGCAGATAGACCACATTGTTGGAGGAACAGCCAATAAAGGGTTTGATGGGGTGTGTCTTAGAGGTAGCCGTAGATGTAACCTCGCAAAATTTTCTACCGGTAAGAGAGTTTACTTTACATACCGAGCACTTCCTGCATGGATAATAGCCAGTCAAGGTATGAAAAAAGGTAACCGCTCAGGTTTATCGAGGACATTCGGAGCAATCTGGAGGCGAAACGGCTCTACACCCCTGAACACTACTGGTGGAACTTCAGGTAATTGGGGGCCCAGCACTTTGTCATTTTGGAGAACCCTCCAATGTTTTTTAAAAATACGTTTCACGTCTCCAAACTGCTTTGAATAGGTGGTGATGAAGGAAAAAGCAAAGCGATTAGAATCGGCTTGTTGCTTAGGCTGCTTATGTAATAAGGTGGACCTGTCAACATTCTCAACATCATACAGCACCTTATCCAAATTGCTCTCGTCATAACCTTTATCGAGAAACTTATCCCTCAACAATAGAGCCTGACTGTGATAACTTTCTTTACTGGTACAATTGCGACGAAGTCGTAAAAACTGACTTCGAGGGACCGATCGCAACCAGGAGGGATGGTGACAACTCCCCTGTTCGATATATCCGTTACGATCGGTCGGTTTGAAGAAAGTGCTTGTCACAATCGTACCATCCTTAATCTCTATTGATAAGTCAAGGAAATTGATCTTATTATCACTGACCTCATGCTGAAGGACGATCCCAAGATTGTTGGAATTAAGGTCATTGATAAAGCCGTCCAAAGATAATCTGTCGCCATCCCATAGGAGGAGGACGTCATCAATGTAGCGCCTCCAAAGAACCAGTTCAGGTCTAGGTCGGCCATAGATGATGTCCTCCTCCCACTTGGCCATAAACAGATTGGCCATGCTCGGTGCGTATTTGGCACCCATGGCGACTCCTCTCTTTTGCAGAAAAAAGGAGCCGCCAAACCAAAAGTAATTATGTTGCATGGCGAATGTGAGTAAAGACAAAATGAACTCTCTCTGTACTGAAACTAGAGAGTCATCCCTCTTCAAGAAGGTCTGGACGGCTTGCTGCCCATGTTCATGGGAAATTATAGTATACAAGGAGGTGACATCTGCTGTAGCCAGCAGATATCCCTCCTTCCACTCTATATGCTCCAATAGATTCAGAACTGGTGTGGAATCTCTTAAATAAGAGGGGGTATTGATGACGATCAGTTGTAAGTACCCGTCTATATACCTCCCAATCCTGCTAGTGACGGAATCTATTCCGCTCACTATGGGGCGCCCAGGTGGATTAAGGGAGTTCTTATGCACCTTAGGGAGGTAATATAGAACGGGCACTCTCGGAGCAACCGGAACCAAAAAAGACCTCTCCTTCTTATTCAAAATTTTGTCCTGAAATCCCTGATCGATTAGGGCAGATAGATCTTTCTTGAACCTATTCGTAGGGTCATAAAGGAGTGGACTGTAGGTATCCATGTCGGAAAGCAATCTATTAATTTCCGCATAATAAGAGGACTTGTCAAGGACAACTATCCCCCCCCCCCCTTATCAGCGGGCCTGACAACTATGTCGTTCCTTTTTTTGAGGGATTTGAGGCCCTCATTGAACCGGAACTCATTTCTATCATTCCTGACTTGTAAGGCCTCAACATCTTTAAGGACCAAGTCCTTAAAGACACTAATAGATGGTGCTACAAACCCAGGAGGGTTGAAAAGTGAGGCGTTAGCAAGTCCTGAATGTCTGATGCCCCCATTGACAAGCCTGTTGTCTCTAATAGGTTTGGACATGACATATCTTTTGACATTAATTTTACGGATGTACTTCTGTACATCCATAAAAAGTCCAAACCTATCAAGGGGTTTGGTGGGGGCATATTTCAAACCATGTCCAAGGACCAATTTCTCGTTATCGGTAAGGGTGGCAGAACTCAGATTAAAAATACCAGCATCTCTTAATGCCTTTTTCTTTTTTTGTCTGGTCCGCCTCCCCCCTCTGGTCCCTCTTTTTGTTTTCCATCCTGTTTCCTGTTTAGACTGGGGTTGTGAAAATCCCCCTGAAATCCTTGTTGTTGCACCCCTCGTCCACCTCCGTTCCACTGGTTGGTGTACTGCGGGTGATTAGTGATGTATCTATCGTCGTAATAGTCATCATCTCGATCTAAAGGAGCAAAGCGATTTTGTGATGACCAGTCATCCCTACGTGGTGTGCTATAGCTGTTATGGCCGTGACGGTAATTATTCCGCTCCTGATAATAGCCGTCATGTTGATACTCTACAAATTGGGGATTATTGGGGGGTCTAATACCCTTGCCCCTTTTGTTTTTGCCACGCCCCCTGCCTCTCCCCGGTATCTGTACCCATTCTCGCTGAACGGGTGTCCGTGGAGTGCGGGGTGATGAAATCGTGGGAAAAACGGGTTGTAAGAGGGAGACAGGAGCTGATGCAGTGGATTGAACTGCTACCTCAGCTTGTAATGATTCCTGCTTTTTCTGCCATTTGAAAATGAGGTTGGACTTGTAATCGCCCAAATCCCTAAGATACTTCTTTTTCTTTTTTATTTTTTGGTCCGATTCCTCCTTCTCGAGAACCTTTTTAAGGGCGTTGGATCTATTAATATATTCCAAACTCTCAGTAGAGGAAGCCATAGACGTTTTCAAAGACAGAATTTCCTCATCCAATCTGGTCAGTTTAACTCTTTTCCTGCTAACCAGAAACCTTAACATATTTAGCCCGGCATCATTAAAATATTTTGCCCAGACTATTAGGTCCTTCTCATCCTCCTGGGGGCTAATCTCCCACCGGAGGCTACGCGGGACCATGCCCAGTTCCAAATATTTATCCAGAAGGGCAATGTCCCATTTAGTATGTATTTCGGAAATCATGGTGTTCTTCAATCTAAGGAAGGACCCCCCCAAGTCCGTCACAGAGGGTTCCTCCAAATCATTGAAGACATCACTTACATTGATAATGCTATTGCTTCTGTAGGAAAAAATATCCATAGCAACGTCCAGCAGCAGATAATAAGTAATCTAGCAACAATAGGTAAAAAATGGAAAAGAATCTGCGCTCGGACAGCAAAAAAATATGATATTAATGAGGATCACTGAAGATAAATGTGAAGGCAGCCAACTAAATGATAGATTACAAATCACATAAGCATATATAAAAAGGTGTAGTAGCGCCAAAAACTAAACTGATATAACTAGATTTGTCAATGTGGAGTGTCCACAGAAAGTCCCAACAGTCCAAAAAAGATGAAAGTAGTGGAGACCAATTCCCAGTTTCAGAGCCGTGCGGATGAAAAGAAGCCAACACCCAAGCGTGGAGATATGCCAACTGCTTACCAGATGTTAGGTGGATATAGGCGATGAACTAAACTCAAATTGGGCCATCAATCACAGACAGTGCCAACGGATCAATATCATCAATTCCCAATGCCTCAGCAGATCATGGTAACAGGGCAATGAAGGCTCAAAACATACCACCAGACTGAATATATGGTCCCAGCAATAAACAATTCACCTCAAAAGAAAGGGGCAGGACATAGTGTAGACTGTACAGACTCTAGTTTTAATGGATGTATAAAAACATACTCACACAACGGTGGGTGTATACAAGCATAATACAATAAAACCGCGGTATTGGTGGCGTGCTGCTCGATCCGGATCACCTGACGCGTGTCGTCAAGGAAGTGACATCATCAGAGGTGGACCGGATACAAACGGCAGCACGCATATAAAGGAACAAACCGGAAATGACATGGGCGGATGTGAACCGCAAGTGCGTTCCACTTGATCATCAGCCGGAACCGGAAATGACGCACGCGGAAGACGTCCGTCAATGCATTCCATCAGGTCCTGGACACCGGCCGGAAATAGCCTTTGAAAGCTACAGTAAGTCTCGATGGCCAAAAATAAGGAAGCGATTGTATGCTCCTCCACCGAGACATGAGTAATCCGAACAACCGGTGCTGATAAGTTAAAAAAGAAGGAAAAAACTACCAGCATAAATAAAAAAGATCAAGTGGGAGGCACATTACAAAATAGAACCATTACACACTATGCAATATCCTATATGTAATGCAACAAAAATAGAGAAAAGAACATCAATACCTCTCTACTTACAAGAGATATATGATATAGTACATAAATAACACTGGGTATAAAATTAACCTGCTCAAGGTCACATAAATATCCCATGGATGGTAAAACTTTATAAGATGGGGCGGAGGATAACGATGCTACCATAGACGGATATATAGTAACAGCATTGGGCCATCAATCACAGACAGTGCCAACGGATCAAAACCGCCCATGTCATTTCCGGTTTGTTCCTTTATATGCGTGCTGCCGTTTGTATCCGGTCCACCTCTGATGATGTCACTTCCTTGACGACATGCGTCAGGTGATCCGGATCGAGCAGCACGCCACCAATACCGCGGTTTTATTGTATTATGATGATATGTGATTGATGGCCCAATTTGAGTTTAGTTCATCGCCTATATCCACCTAACATCTGGTAAGCAGTTGGCATATCTCCACGCTTGGGTGTTGGCTTCTTTTCATCCGCACGGCTCTGAAACTGGGAATTGGTCTCCACTACTTTCATCTTTTTTGGACTGTTGGGACTTTCTGTGGACACTCCACATTGACAAATCTAGTTTTATCAGTTTAGTGTTTGGCGCTACTACACCTTTTTATCTATGCTTATGTGATTTGTAATCTATCATTTAGTTGGCTGCCTTCACATTTATCTTCAGTGATCCTCATTAATATCATATTTTTTTGCTGTCCGAGCGCAGATTCTTTTCCATTTTTTACCCATGACTTGCAATATTTGCCCACTCTTCTTTGTAAAAACACTATAAATCTGTCAGATTGCGAGGGCATCTCCTGTGCCCACCCCTTTTCAGATCACCCCACAGTTTTATAATCGCATTCAGGTCTGGGCTCCAACTGAACCATTATAAAAATGTAATCTTCTTCTGGACAAGCTGTTTCTTTGTTGATTTGTTGTATGCTTTGGGTCGTTGTCATGCTGAAAGATGAAGTTCCTCTAAATGTTCAGCTTTCTAGCAGAAGCCTGAAGGTTTTGTGTTAATATTGACTGGTATTTGGAACTGTTCATAATTCCCACTACCTTGACTAATTCCCCTGTTCTAGCTGAAGAAAAACCACCCCAAAGCATAATGCTGCCACCACCATGCTTCACTGTGGGTATGGTGTTCTTTTGGCGATGTGCAGTGTTGTTTTTGGGTCAAACTTATGGCCAAAAAGTTCAACCTTGGTTTCATCAGATCATAACACATTTTCCCACATGCTTTTGGTAGACTTCAGATGTGTTTTTGCAAAATGTAGCCGGCTTGGATGTTTTTCTTGGTAAGAAAAGGCTTCTGTCTTGCCACTCTACCCCATAGCCCAGACATAGGAAGAATATGGGATATTGTTGTCACATGTACCACACAGCCAGTACTTCGCAGATATATCTGCAGCTTCTTTAATGTTGCTGTAGGCCTTTTGGCAGCCTCTCTGACCAGTTTTCTTCTTATCTTTTCATCGATTTTGGAGGGACGTCCAGTTCTTGGTAATGTCACTGTTGTGCCATATTTTCTCCACTTGATGATGACAATCTTCACTGTGTTCCATGGCATATCTAATGCCTTAGAAATTCTTTTGTACCCTTCTCCTGATAGATTCATTTTAACAATGAGATCCCTCTGATGCTTTGGAAGCTCTCTGCGGACCATGGCTTTTGCTGTAGAATGTGACTAAGAAAATGTCAGGAAAGACCTACTAGAACAGCTGAACTTTATTTGGGGTTATTCAGAGGCACTTTAAATGATGGCAGGTATGTACTGACTCCTATTTAACATGAGTTTGAATGTGATTGTTTAATTCTGAACTCAGCTACATCCCCAGTTATAAGAGGTTGTGCATACTTATGCAACCATATTATTTTCGTTTTTTTTATTTTTACTCCACACCCCCCCCCCCAAAAGTTTTTATTTTGTTTTTCAACTGAGTTGTACAGTTTATATGTCACATTAAAGGTGGAAACAGTTCTAAAGTTATTTATCTTTGTCTCATTGTTTTACATCACAGAAACCTGACATTTTAACAGGGGTGTGTAGACTTTTTATATCCACTGTATATATAAACACTATTTCACCAAAAGTATTGGAACGCCTGCCTTTACTGGCACATGAACTTTAATGGCATCCCAGTCTTAGTCTGTAGGGTTCAATATTGAGTTGGCCCACCCTTTGCAGTTATAACAGCTTCAACTCTTCGGGGAAGGCTGTCCACAAGGTTTAGGAGTGTATCTTTAGGAATGTTTGACCATTCTTCCAGAAAAGCACTTGTGAGGTCAGGTAGGCACTAATTTTGAAGAGAAGGTCTGGCTCACAGTCTCTGCTCTAATTCATCCCAAAGGTTTTCTATCGGGTTGAGTTCAGCACTCTATGCAGGCCAGTCAAGTTCCTCCACCCCAAACGTATTCATCTATGTCTTTATGGGCCTTGCATTGTGCACTGGTACGCAGTCATGTTGGAACAGGAAGGGGTCATCCCCAAACTGTTCCCACAAAGTTGGGAGCATGAAATTGTCCAAAATGTCTCGGTATACTGACGCCTTAAGAGTTCCCTTCACTGGAACTAAGGGGCCAAGCCCAAAACCCGAAAAAAAAACTCACACCATAATCCCCCCCTCCACCAAATTATATGGAACAATGCAGAAAGCAAGGTCCATAAAGACATGGATGAGCGAGTTTGGGGTGGTGAAACTTGACTGGCCTGCACAGAGTCCTGACCTCAACCCGATAGAACACCTTTGGGATGAATTTGGGTGGAGACTGCGAGCCAGGCCTTCTGTGAGCCAGGACTTGTGCATTACCGTAATACCTTTTATTTATAAATAAAACTAATTCAAATGTACTCACAAAAGGACATGATAAAAGACATGTAACACAATCCAGTCCAGTACCAACATTCCAGGCCTGTGCTTTTGTGAGTACATTTAAAATTGTTTTATTTATAAATATATTATTATTAATAATAATAATAATAATAATAATAATAATAATATTTATAAATAAAAGGTCTCATGGTAATGCACTCAGCCTACTGCGCCCCTTTCCTTGTACTACAGGGTTGATATAGTTAAAGAATACTAAACAGTGCGTGTGGCCAACATAAGACCACAACAAGGAGGAATAAAATAAAAAGTTTCCCAGTTACTTTTTACTGCTTGGTCATTGCAAAAAAAAAAAACTAGAGGCAACATGCTTTAGTTGGAGAACAGAATAAAAGAGACAAAAGAATGTCAACAAACACAAATAAAAGAAAGCTTGCATTGTGCTGATGTATGCTTCCTGGTTTTAGAATAAAACAAGGATTCAAAAGATAAAAACTGAATTAAATCGCATTCATGTACACAAATTCCTATTCCTAAATCAAGGGAGTTGGTTTGTAATTTGTAATGTCTTCTCAAGTTTTTTATTGAAGGTGAAGAAAATTCAGAATACCATATAACATGCATAAACTTCCTACATACACAGGGCTCTGATGAAGAAGGGGGAGCCCTTAAAATGCGCCTTTGAGGTTATGCCCATGATGGCTATTCAGGTTCGGATGATTGGCAGGCCATGCATGGTGGTCTGAGATTCATTGGTTTTCTGATTTGCAAGCTTATCAAGTTCTTTTCTGAGTAGTGTATATTCGTTTTTTTTATAATAAAGTTTTATTACAGTGGTGCACTCTCTGTTTGTTTTATTTTTAGTATTAATAAGGATTTCCTAACCCTGGAGAAAACTGCAAGGCCTTGGATCTCATTCCATATTTGGTGGCTGTGTGAGGGACACACTCTCTTTGGATATTGCCATTTTCTCATCTTTGGTATCCTTTTTATACATGAGTGTAGATGATATTTGGTTGTTTTTAAACCTTCTACATACTGTAACTACAGTAGAGTTACAATTAAAAGAAAAATAGATAAAGCTTGGGTATCACCTTAAGCTTGGGTATCACACTATCGTGGGGGAAAAAAATATCATATAAAAAAAATAATAATAATAATATAGCGCATACAAATGTGACATGTCATATTGTAATTGAATTTTATTAAAAATTACTTGTCCTTTTAAATCTGCAGCTTTGTAATTTTCTGCAAATGCAAATGCAAATGCAAATGCAATATGGCTACCTGGCGGTGTTGTATACACAGAGTGTATACAGAATGCCCCCCAGAAACATCATTTCCTGTTTGTGTGATTGGCTCACCACACCAATTTTCTCTGAAGTCTGCACTAAGATACAAGTCTTATTTCGGGCATCCCCTGCAACAAAAATGTTATTTTTTTGGTGAGATACTCCCAATAGGAAATCACGGCTAAAGGGATGCAGGCCCAGCAGCTTTCCTCTTTAGAGCCCTGTAGGTGCAGCAGCTAATTGATAATTATGAAACCTCTCCCATTAGACTTACTTTCCCACGTGGGCACGGACAAACACCCAGGGATTTCTTTAGAATAACAAAAGGTAGGAATCTGCAACAAAAACGTTTGTTAAAATCCCTGCAATGTACAGAGATCACCCAGAGGGGAATGTTTTTTGTTCTCACCAAATGTGGAGTTACACTTTAAATTTTCCTATTCTGGGGTGGCAGTTGATGTTAAAATAAACTCAACGCCACCATGTAGTGTGGGCATCTATATGGAAAGGGAGAATAGAAGACGTTTTTGCTTGACACCTTTCTATGCAGTTAGACTTTTCACATTTTGCGGTTGATCTGCATGGTAAGATCTGGGAGACAGGAGAGATTTATTGTAACAAATTAACAAGTGGCTGAGGAGCTGGTGTAGAAAGAAGGGGCTCGGGTTCCTGGAGAACTGGGCTGACTTCTATAGTATGCGATAGGACAAATAGTATGCGACAGGACAAATTTAAGAGGCTTGTATACCAATGCTAGAAGTCTAGCTAATAAGTAGGGAGAACTGGAGCTGCTAATGTACGAGGAGAATTTTGATTTTGTTGGAATTTCAGAAACTTGGTTTGACAGCTCATATGATTGGCTGGCAACCATTCAGGGGTATTCCCTATATCCTAGAGATAGGAGTGGTAGGAAAGGGGGAGGGGTATGCTTGTATATCAAGAATGATGTGTAAGTGAATGTGAGGGATGACATCACTAATGGAGCAAGGGAGGAGGTGGAATCCTTGTGGGTGGAGCTCCAAAGGGAGGAAAATATTGGGAAAGTAATAGTGGGCGTATGCTACAGGCCCCCAAACCTCAGGGAGGAGGGGTAGGCAGACCTCCAATCACAGCTTTCTTGGAATGGTAGCAAGGCTGGGAAATGTTTTTATAATAGGGGATTGTAACCACTTCTGGACCTGAAGGATTTGCCCCCTGTGCGATTTTTATTTTTTGCGCTATAAACAAAAAAATAGCGACGATTCGGAAAAAAGAAACCAAATTTTTCACATTCTGCTATATAACATTCCCCAAAAAAAATTAAAAAATCAAATTTTTTTAACATTTTAGGCCAATTTGTATCCTGCTACATATTTTTGGTAAAAAAAAAAATCATAATAAGCGTATTTTGATTAGTTTGCGAATAAAGTTATTTCGTCTACTAAGTACGGGAAAGATTTATGTCATTTTATTGTTTTTTTTATACTAGTAATGGCGGCGATCTGCAATTTCTTGCGGGACTGCGACATTGCAGCGGACAGATCGGAACCCTGATTGACATTTTTTACACTTTTGGGGTGACCAGTGACATTACTACAGTAATCACTGCTAAAAATATGCACCGTTACTGTAATAATGACACTGGCAGGGAAGGGGCTAACACTGTGGGTGATCAAGGGGTTCAATGTGTACCTAGGGGCGTGTTTCTAACTGTGGGGGGCGTGGCTTTTGAAATGATCAGAGAGACCTGTGTTCCTATATAGCAGGATCACAGGCGCTCTGTGATCATTACAGGGAGAAGAACGGTCAGCTGTGTTTACAACAGCTGCCTGTCCTTCTCTCTCAGCGAGGAAGGTTTGCGGGTGTCAGGCGGCAATCGGAGCTGCCTGCCTGCTGCATCGGCTTCCCCGCTGATGAGCGCTCCTCCCCTAGCTGCCTGCGCACGACTGACGTATACCTACATTGGTTTGCCCATGAGCGGCTGCCTGCTGCAGTATATTGGTTAATTATCCGGGAACAGACTGGGCAGAAGGAACCACGCATTCATCTAAGGCTCCCCATTTCCTAAATGTTTTGCAGGATAATTTAATGGGTCAGTTGGTGAATGCACCAACAAGAGACAATGCATTACTAGACCTACTAATTACAAACAATACAGACTTTATCACAGATGTGGAAGAATCGTTCTTGCTAGACCAATCTATTAACGTTCTATTAAAGAGGAAGTAAACCCTCCTCTGACACTTTTACCTATAGGTAAGCCTATGATAAGGCTTACCTATAGGTACTGTAAATATCTCCTAAACATGTACCGTTTAGGAGATATTTACCTTTCATGCAGCCAGTGACGTCACTGGCGCATGCGCTCTGAAGGAACGGCCGCTGGTGCCATTCCTTCAGGGTCCCGTGCCGTGACCATCGGCTCCCGCGCGCCTGCGCGGGAGTGACGTCACCGCGGCTCCGGCCAATCAGATGGCCGGATACCGTGATCCCGGAAGACGGGCGACTGGACATGTCGCCCGTCATAGAGGTAAGCGGACCGCACGGCGGGGGCTCGTACTAAGGTAAGTATTGCATAATGAGCTAGTATGCTGTGCATACTAGCTCATTATGTGTTTCTCTTTCAGGTCGAACGAAAAAAAAAACAAAAGTGTGTATGGGTTTACAACCTCTTTAATAAGTGAACTGCCATCTAGATAAATGAAGGCCTGTGGATGAGGTGTATCTGGATTTTGCAAAGGCATTTGATACAGTTCCTCACAAACATTTACTTTCCAAGCTGAGGTCTGTCAGCATGGATCATAGGGTTAGTACCTGGATTGAAAACTGGCTACAGGGTCAGGAACCAAACGGTGGTGATAAATAGTGAGTACTCGGAATGGTCCAGTGTGGTAATTGGGGTCCCCCAATGATCTCTCATGACACCAATTCTGTTTATTTTTTCTTAAATGATATAGGGAATGGGGTAAACAGCTCAATCTCAATAATTGCGGATGATACAAAGATAAGCAGGGCCATAGCTTCTGTACAGGATGTGGAAACCTTACAAGAAAACATAATTAAACAGTAGGGCGGACAACTACAAGGCAAATGAGGTTTAGCCCTGTTCACATCAGCACGATTTGACATGCAATTTGACAGGTCAAATCGCATGTCAAATCGCAGCCTGTTGCTGGCAATGGGAGTGTACCAGTCGGCTCCACACCGATTTCCAAAAGTAGTTTCTGCACTACTTTTGGCGACTTCAGGGGCGACTTCAATACACATCTGTGCATGAACCCCCACAGATGTCTTTCAAGTCGCCCCCGAAGTCGGACTGAAATGCGGCTTTGAAATCGTGCAAGCTCAGTTGAAGTCGCACAATTTTAAAGCTGAGTCCAGTGTGAATGAGGGCTTAATGTTGAAAAATGTAAAGTAATGCATTTGGGTGCTAAAAATATAAACGCAAGTTACTGGCTAGGGGGAGAACCTCTGGGAGAATCTAAGGTGGAAAAGGACCTGGGGGTCCTAGTTGATGACAGGCTCAGCAATGGCATGCAATGCCAAGCTGCTGCAAGCAAAACCGACAGAATATTGGCATGCATTAAAAAGGGGATTCACTCCAGAGATAAAACGATAATTCTCCCACTCTACAAGACTCTGGTTCAGCTGCATCTTGAGTATGCCGTCCAGTTCTGGGCACCAGTCTTCAGGAAGGATTTGCTGAAACTGGAGAGAGACCAGAGAAAGGCAACAAAGCTAATAAAGGGACTGAAGGACTTTAGCTATGGGGAAAGGCTGCAAACATTGAACTTATTCTCTCTGGAGAGGAGACGCTTGAGGGGGGATATGACAGCAATGTACAAATACCGTACTGGTGACCCTAGTATAGGGAAAAAACCTTTCATTGAAAGGGAATTTAAAAAGACATTCACTGAAATTGGAAGAGAACCACTTTAACCTGAAATTGGGTTCTTTACTGTCAGAGCGGTAAGGATGTGGAATTCTCTTCCACAAGCAGTGGTATCAGCAGGGAGCGTCCATAGTTTAAAAAACTATTAGATGGGCACCTTAACGACCACAACTTACAGGGATATACAATATACTATTGACATAAACACAAGCACACTCACACACCACAGGTACTGAATGGGCTGGTGTCTTTTTTCAACCTTACCAACTATGTAACTGACCAAAATAAGAGGATGTTTTGAGATTCCATTCCAGATTCTCAATAGGTGGATTTTATTATTTGTAAAAAAAAAAGTTTATTTTGTGGATGGTAAAGTCTATAAGGATTTCCTGAATTGTAGATCCATCTAACTTTATGTACTATTTTTTTTAACAATAGTGTGATTCTTCGAAAACACAGCTATAATACCTACCGTATATCAGCAAATATATATACTATTAGTTTGTTGGCATGTGTTCCTAGTCCATGGATCTTTCTAGCAAACAGAAACATTTAAGAATCCGTAAAAGATCATTTTTTTTCTAGATAAAACTGGCAAGGTGGCATTCAATATAGATGGCATCCCAATGTCCCGCAAGCAGTTTTGTGTGTTACCGTAAGTAAATTTAGCCTAAGTAAATGTCTAGCTATTATTCAGTTTCTTTACTCGTAACTTTCCATGTACACCATCTCTATATAATCTGTGTCTTATGTCCACAAACCTCTAATGTAATAAATAATAGTTTGTTATCTGATCAGTGGAGAAAAAATATCTAGTACTAGTTGATTATGTTTCCTTTTTACCAAGTGCCCTCTACAACCTTTCCATTAACACTCTTACCATTTGCTCGTTTACATTAGCCCAATTACCGCAAATAATACTTAACCTTTTGTGGTAGATTGACTCAACTGGCCCTAATGAAGCAGGAATAATGAGTTTTCTTTCGTTTATAGCCAGCATGTTCCTGGGCAACCGATGGGACGAACCCACTGAGTATATAAAGTTTTGCCCCTCAACAGGTAGGCCAGAAGAACAGGACATCTCTAAAGGTAAGTACTTGATGTCCATGTTATTTATATATGTTAACTACTCCATGACTAGCAACAATGTCTTGCTTTCAGGAACAGGATGACAGATATCAGCATGAATCCCCTTCTAACTTATACACCATGCTATTTCACATTAAAAAACTCTTTAATTTCTTAGGCCACAAAATGGATCTGTTTGTAATTTTGTACAGTAACATTTTCACAATTAAACACTTTATGGCATGCTGTAGTTTGCTAAGACAGAAGATTAAATTAAATATCCTAACTGTGTCCCTTGAAATAATATTGCAGTGTTGGCCACTATGATATAACATGATACGATATTAATATGTTTATGTTTTGTTTATTCCTAGTTGTACAAGATCGATCGATCTATCTATCCATCTTAGAAACCTAAATACTTAGATACTCTTAACAGGAGGAAAACTTAGTTCTTTGTTAATTGGTTACACTACACCCCCTCTAGGCAGATAACCTTTACGAATATGTAAGGAATCTACACACAAGCTGGGGGACACTATTAATTAGTATAGAGCTACATGCATGTCATTGATGCAATGCTATTTTCAAATCCTTGGTGGAGGCATATCCGCAAAGGCATTTAACAAGATGGTAGGTGATCAAAGTAGTCAGTCTGTTTTAGGGGCATAACACCCAAAATGGATGCAAACCCTACAAGTAACTAATCATTTTGGACCCCTACCCTTTTTTTACCCTGTTTTAGGGGCATAACACCCAAAATGGATGCAAACCCTACAAGTAACTAATCATTTTGGACCCCTACCCTTTTTTTACTGACCTATTATCTAAACCAGGGTTTCTCAACCAGGATTCCTCCAGTGGTTGCCAGGGGTTGAGCAAGGAGCAACTTCTACCTCTCAGATAATTTCTCACTGACACCAATGATCTTTTTAGCTATCTGTAAGGAGGTAATTCGTCCCAATGTTTACAAGTGTAAAGAGCATTCGTTCAACTGATCATCCATCACACTAATGTATCATGAGTTGTAGATATAGTAGTTTTTAGCAGGGGTTCCCTGAGACTAAAAAGTTATTTCCAGAGTTCTTCTGTGTTAAAAAAGATTAAGAAATAAATATCTAAACTGTTAAAAAAGCAATGTCAATATGCAGCTCCAGAAACGTTTCTGGCTTCCAGCACCAGAACACAGCCACGGCAGCAGCTCACATGAGCTTTGTCAGATAGTGATATCCAGGCAGAACCATTGATTCTGGCACAGATTCCACATATTTTCCACAGCTACGACAAGCGGTCTAAAATTGGTTAGCTTTAGGTGTTGGGTTTAGGCCTGTTTGGTAAATACTTTTTGTAGCATTACATCCATCAACAAAATATAATTGCCAAATTACTCTATAGCCTATAAATTCTTTATTCTAACAACAAATAGAAAGGGGAGAAAGATAGAAAACTAGGTAAATATTGATGCTACATATTAGTGAAAATGTTAGAAAATGCAAAACAAGATTTAAAATGCTTAGGTAAGCAACAATGCTCTGTTTTGCAACAGTATTAAGCAATAGGTAAAGCTGATGTATGGCTTGTAAGGTCTGATTGTTTAAATTGATTCAAAAGCTTTTTCTTTTTTTTTAATAATAAACATGTCATACTTACCTGCACTGTGCAATGGTTTAGCACAGAACAGCCCTGACCCTCCTCTTCTGGGGTCCTCCACTGGTGGTCCTGGCTCCTCCTCTTTGGCAAGTGCCCCCATATCAAGCCGCTTGCTATAGGGGTACTAGTGCTGGCTCAATCTGCCTGCTTTGCCTGTGTCTGCAGACACAGAGAGCCCCATCCCCACTCCCTCATCACAGGCTTTAAATGACAGCAGCAAGAGGAAATGGCTCCAACTGCTGCCTCTCTGTCCCTACATAGTTACATAGTTAGTCAGATTAAAAAAAGACACGTCAACCAATAAAAAAAAAAAAAAAGAAAACACAAACATACAATCCCATATACACAATCCTAAACCCCCAGTTGATCCAGAGGAAGGCGAAAAACCCCAGCAAAGCATGATCCAATTTGCTACAGCAGGGGGAAAAAATCCTTTCTGATCCCTCGAGAAGCAATCAGATATTCCCTGGATCAACTTTATGTATAAATATAGTACCCACTTATATTATGTACACCTAGGAAAGAAGCCAGGCCTTTTTAAAAAGCAATCTACTGAGCTATCCAGAACCACCTCTGGAGGGAGTCTATTCCACAATCTCACAGCTCTTACTGTGAAGAAATGTTTTCATATTTGGAGAGGAAATCTCTTTTCCTCTAATTGTAAAGAGTGCCCCCTTGTCCTCTGTGATGACTTTAAAGTGAATAACTCAACACCAAGTTCACTATATGGACCCCTTATGTATTTATACATGTTAATCATATCCCCCTCCTTATCTCCTCTTCTGAAGAAAGAATAAATTCAGTTCCTCTAATCTTTCCTTATAGTTGAGCACCTCCATGCCTCTTATCAGTTTGGTTGCCCTTCTCTGCGCTTTTTCCAGTTCCTCGATATCCTTTTTGTGAACGAATGCCCAAAACTGAACTGCATATTCCAGATGAGGTTTTACTAATGATTTGTACAGGGGTAAAATGATATCTCTCTCTCTGGAGTCCATGCCTCTCTTAATACAAGAAAGGACTTTGCTCGCTTTGGAAACCACAGCTTGGCATTGCATGCGATTATTAAGCTTATGATCTACCAGAACACCCAGATTCTTCTCCACTATGGATCCCCCTAGTATGTATGATGCATGCATATTCTTAGCCTCTTATGAGCAGGGAGAGAGCGGAGAGACCAGCAGCTCTCAGGCACAGCACTGGATCGAGATCAAGCTCAGGTAACTATGGAGGGGGGTCCTAATAACAGAAGGTTTTTCCTTCATGAAGGGAGCGCATTAAGGTAAAAAAAAAAAACCTTATGCGTTTAGAACCACTTTTAGATGTTCCATTTAATAAAAACACTTCACCGGACAGTGTTTATATCCATTTTCCCTTTGACAACTCTTCTCCAGTTCTTTGGCCCAGCTACAAGCTCTGTAGAGTTTAATAGGAGAGTCCAAACATGTACACAATTTTTAGTATGAAAGAAAACCTGTACTTCAGAGAGTTACTTCACCAAAAAATCATATTTCATTTTTCAGTGGTCATAGTAGAGAGCTTTAAGTAGTAGAGAGTTAAGCCATCTAACAGCTTCTTACATTTGTCACACACTCCGGTAACAAGATCTCTGCAATTCCAGTAGGAACACATGCCATGAAAGGAGCGCAGCAGAGGGCCAGGCAGTGTAAAGCAGGTCTCCGTTGTATCTGAGGTCAGTCTTTGGGTGTAATAGATAGATTGGTTGTGGGGGGAACCCATACAGAGTTTATAGTATATAAGTAAACTTGTAAATGAAATAGGTCAGACCAACAGTAGAGTTGCCCATAGAAATCAATTCGATGGATTCAAATTGCTTGTAAAGGGAACCGCATTTTACACCTAGAGATATGTTCCCTGCGCTCTTGCACTGAATACGTTCACAGATGTCTGTGCTTAACCCTATTGATCTAGGACCAATGTTCTTTATGAAAATAGGCCGAAGAGAAAAAAGGATCAAAGGGAAAACATTTAAATTTGATAGCTCAATTATATAAAATGCTTTAAAGAATAAGATACACTCCTCTTACTATTATATTTCAGTAACTTCGCCTTGCTTTGTTCTTTCTATCTTCCTTAATTTTTCCTTTTTTTTTTTTTTACAGCTGACAGAAAAGAAGATGGCTCCAAAATATTTTGCCCTCTTCTTCACTTTTTTAGTCGTCAATACTGCAAAAGGAGAAGAAACTAATATAAGGTAACAGAGAAGTTCCAATTCCATTTCATGATTATAAAACATGATGGGTCTAATTCAATTGTAATTAAAGGTTGTAGGTGTTGCATGTAACAACCAATGCTTACTTTTATTGTACTACTGTACTAGAAAAATTACCTAAGTCAAGTGGTTACCGAAAGAAAAAGGGAAGGCAAGTAAATATACCCATAGATAGGGCAAGTGATCTGGCAAATTAACTTCTTTTAGGTATATTCTGCTCATATTTGGACAACATATGGGCAGTAATGAGCTTCCACATTTGTTGAATATTTTCTTGGATACTGAATATATTGAATGGGATACCTGTTGTAAGATAATCATATCTGCTTGTATGTAGGGTCATCATATAAGCAATTACATTTCTCCAACCCCCACTTTGACTACCTGGACCCAAGACCAAATCAGATTGGAGAACCAGATTAGGAATTTGAAAAACAATTTAAATTTATTTTTGAATGAATTATAAAGCATTCTTTGTTTGATGTGGTGACTGTTAGCACCACAACATTAGGAATAGCAATATATTTTTCTGCTTACAGTATGTATTACCCAATTCCTCAAGCACTCCAAACAGGTTATGTTTTCAGGATTTTCCTGATCTGTCCAGGTGATCTAACCCATACCTCTTGATCAGAAATGCTCTTAGTCTGGATACTCCAGGTCTGAGTCCTTTAGAAATAGTTATGGACAGGCTTCTTATTGGCTATGTTTTATCCCCTTCCTTGGTAGAACTTGTCATCTGGTAATACTGTATGAGTCAAATAAATACCATATATATATATATATATATATATATATATATATATATATATATTATATGAGCTGTTTCCTGAGCATGGTTGTAAACTTTTGTTTAGATGCCTTTCTTTAAAAAAAAAAAAAAGAATAATTATTTGATTAAAGAAGAAAGCTCCTAGTGCGAGAAATGCTCAAAACTTGGCCCCTTGGATGTACTCATAGACTGGAGCTGATAAACATTGTTATTAAAGAAAAGAGTAGATGATATATTAATAATTCATTATCACACATTCTTTGGTCACATGCAGGACATCGAAAAGTCTAGAACAGTAATACCATGTTGTCTTAAAAAAGAGGTGTCACATTCACATTTAAAAAAGTTATCAAGCATCACCATCAGGCTTATTCAACTAGTCAGTGAAAATCAAAATGATGAAATCCAAAATACAGTAGCTGAGAGCAACCAATCATAAATCATATCTTAACAAAGCTAACGACGTTTGCAAACAGTATTGATATTAAAACCACCATTTAATTATTTAGATTTAAAAATTATTATTGTATAATAAGCATTTAGACAAGATGGCTACTGCTAATGTACAAATGCAAGAGGGCACAAAGGTCAACATAATAAGTGTCTATATGCCCTATATGACTCAAAACCCAATGGATGGGGGCTCCATTCCTATTTTCCTTTTCAAATGACATAAGTATATTTATCCATCAGAGAAGCAGCTTGGCTTGCATGAACCAAAAGCTAAAAAAAGGTCAGCTAATGAATTTAATTGAGTGCATTACATTTTTATTTATTTGATAAGATGATTATGTCCCATTTCCTATCCCTTTCAGACCACCAGTAAGCAGTGAGGATGCTCAGCCCATGCAGAGACGCTACTCAGAAGCCATCCTTGCCAGTGACTATAGCAGATCGGTCGATAACATGCTCAAAAAGAACTTTGTGGACTGGTTGTTGGGCAGAAGAGAGAAGAAAAGCCAGTATGTTAAGTACAAATCATTTAAGCACAATGTCTATAATATACTGCATGAGTTGTAATGTATAAACATAAAAAAATCCTTTAAAATAACATAAAATAATTTTTTTTCTGGTATAAATATATATATATATATATCATGAGTGTAACAGTCAAATAATTAACACAGATAAATGATCATTAAAGCCATGCTTCACTTTAACAAGTGATTTGTCTGATAGAGGATAGGGAAACTCCCAAAGACAAGGGCAAGGTGACATTGGTGAGCAGTGCTGGCCCTTGGATTGGTGAGTCTTCAGCGGTCAGTTCTAGGGCGGCAGTGAGCGGGAGTTTTTTTTATATTTTTGACATACCAGGCAATGTTTTGTTTGTTTTTTTGTAAATTTTGTGCTTCTGCTTTAAATAATTTTGTTCATGATGTACTAGCAGGCACCCAAAAATGTAAGATTAAGGGCAGATGATATGATTGAAGACATTATAAGGTAGTCGGATCAGGCATTCATGTCTGACCCTCTTTTACAGCTGAGACAATTTTCACTGATGTTTAGAAGTCTATCTATTTTTTTTTAAGACATCCGTTTTTGGGATTTATTTTGGATGCTAGTTTATTTAACATTGAAGACATATCATATTTTATATTTTGAGGTAACAGAGATAGAACTCCTTCTAAAATATTAGTCTTTCAGCTGAACTTCACCCAGAGGAACTTTGATGATAATAGCCAGCAATAACTCTTACAATTGTTTCTTGTGTAGAAATATTTTGGATACAACCAAGAGGCAAGCTGAATTCCAGCTTCCTGATCTCAACATGATCAGAGACACAATGGATCAGTTTGAAATGAACAAGGACTTCACAACATGGCTACAGAATCAGAACCAACTTAATAGGTAATTCTGAAAAAAATGCATTAGGACATTTGTAGACATGTAGTAAGGCCACTAAAAATGACTATTATCCATGATCTACTTATTCTGAATGAAGGTGTTATGTTCTTAATATGTTCTAAAAATAAAATACTTTACCCATACCGGTCAGGAATCCCAGAGTTCCTAGGCGGGGTAAAATGGTTTTCGATAGAGTGTGTTATTGTTTTTCCAATAAGTTTATAGGTCATATTGGCAAATACAGTAGAAAATGAGTGGCATGCAAGTTACCTGGCAAAAATCGACCCCAACGTTGGGTACCCCTTCTAGTGGAGGAACAGAAACAGGAATAAATATTTTCTGTTGTAGTAATGTAGTTCAGGAGTTAATGTTTCACAAGGTACAGTACTTCATACTAAAATATTTTTTTATACAAGTTTATGTTATTTATCTACATATATTTACAGTATTTACACATAAAAATAAATTTCAGAAATGTAGAGTGGTGTGTATAGGATGATAACATCTTAGCTTTCCAAATGCCTGGGAAATTCCCAGTCCAACTCTTCTCTTAGCAGACAATTCTTTATCCATATTAAATTGCTCTCTGTTCAATGTATTCAACAATCACCTTTCTCAGTTGTAGATAGTTTACCGCTCAAGGTAACAACTCCCTTGCTACACCTTTCCATATGAGACAGGTGCGGGCCCTGCGTGCATCAGTAACATGTGGTAGAAACAAATCTGGATGGCCGCACTCCGATTAAATCACCTTTATTAGATCCAAATAATAAAACGACAGTCCATACAGCAAATGGTGCTGTTTTTTCACCACCATTTGCTGTATGGATTGTTTTATTATTTGGATTTTGGGAGCAAAAAGAAAGTATAACCAGACAGGTTTTGGTGGGCTGAGCTAAAAGAAACCAAAAACTGAACCGGTGCAGAATTTGAAGGAAACCTGTAAGAAGAAAAGCATGAAGGCCTGCTACTGATGATGTCCATCTAACTAGCAATGGCAGCCTCCTGGTACATTTTTTATTTTAAGCATACTGAGGGCATTATCCACCTGCTGACCGCCGCAAGTACATATACTGCAGCGGTCAGCCCCGTGCAGGCAAAGTGACGTACCGGTACGTCACTCGCCTGCGAGCCGATAGGGGGCGAGCGCGCACCGCCGGAGGCGTGCTCCCGCCCCCGCTCGCTCACTCTGATCCCCGCGCGTGTGACACTCGCGATCGTCAGTTACAGAGGGAGAAAGGCAGGCGGCTAGTGTAAACAAAGCCGCCTGTCACTCTCCCTTGTGTATCAGCAGAGAGCATACGGTCCTGCTATGTAGGACCGTAGATCTCTGCTGTTACATGAAAAGCCACATCCCTGCACAGTTATAAGCACGCCCCTAGGGACACACTTAACCCCTCCTTCTCCAATAAAGTTAACCCCTTCCCTGCCAGTGTCATTTTTACAGTAACAGTGCATATGTATTGCACTGATTACTGTAGTAATGTCACTGGTACCCCCAAAAGTGTCAAAAATGTCAGTCAAGGATCCGATCTGTCTGCCGCAATGTTGCAGTCCCGCAAAAAAAATTGCAGATCGCCGCCATTACTTGTTAAAAAAAAAACAACAAAAATGACAAAAATCTTTCCCTTAGTTAGTAAACGCAATAACTTTTGCGCAAACCAATCAAAATACGCTTTTTGCTATTTTTTTTACCAAAAATATGTAACAGAAAACAAATTGGCCTAAAATGTTAAAAAATTTTGATTTTTACATTTTTTTTTGGGGAATTTCATATAAAAAAATTTGAAAAATATTGTTATTTTTGCAAAATTGTCGCTCTTTTTTTGTTTATAGCGCATGATCAAAAAATCGCACAGGTGATCAAATACCACCAAAAGAAAGCTCTGTTTGTGGAAAAAAAAAGGACGTCAATTTCATTTGGGTACAGCGTCGCACAACTGTGCAATTGTCCGTTAAAGTCCCGCAGTGCCGAATCACAAAATACCCCCTGGTCAGGAAGGGGGTAAAATCTTCTGGGGATTAAGTGGTTAATACTTATGAAATGGAATCACCTTTGACTGTGTCTTTACTGTGCATTATTTGTAAAATATGTAGGATTCAGTAAAATGTAGCTGGTTATTAAAAACAACATTGACTCAAAACAGTCCAGTTATTCTCCCAGATACCATTCTTTCTGCCAGACAGCCATTCCTCTCCTGGTAAGGTCTACTTTAACAAAACCAGCTATATGAATGCAACATGAGTCATGTTTAGATAGCCCATTCTATTAAACAACTGGTGTCTGTCAATGATCAGCAACTTCCTATATAGGTGAATACAATCATCCTATTCTGCCTGTTTAATATCAAAGCAGTAATAGATACGGTAAAGGGGAATCTGATTCCCTGCATAAATAACCTAAACCTACAACTCCATAGCTATCAAGTGAATTAGCACCCACATTATATATGGTCATCTAAAGATGGGTAAGTTGTGACATAGTAAGGCTTTCCATCTACATTGTTATTCAAGACAGAGCTGAGCAGCTGACCATGCACATAGTAGTAAAAAAATCTGATGCTATCAATTGTCTTTAGGGTAATAAGCCCAGCACAGTGGCATAGCAAAAGGGGTTACAGAGTTCATAGTTCAGACAAAGTATACAAAATCCAAGTATACTATGTCCACAGCCACCCCTCTGTCCAAGGTTTTACTTACCTCCTCATAAAAAGAAATCAGGTTTGTTTGACAACTTCTGTCTCTCATGAATCCATGCTGTCTGTTGCTTAAAATATTTTTTTCCAGCAAGAACTCATCTATGTGGTCTTTTATTAAACTCTCCAGTATCTTCCCGACTATAGAAGTTAAACTAACAGGTCTATAGGTACTTGGCAAAGACTTTGATCCCTTTTTAATCATAGGCACCACATTGGCGCTATGCCAATCCAGTGGTACTATTCCAGTCCTTAACGAGTCCCTAAAAATTAGAAACAAAGGCTTTGAAATGACAGAGCTCAATTCTTTTAGGATGTGTGGGTGGATGACATCTGGTTGAGGTGCTTTATCCACCTTTATTCTGTCTAAATATTTCTGGACCATATCACTTTTGAGCCATTGTGGATCATTTGGGGCTGAGTCAATACCATCCTCATTATGGTCATGAGCTCCCCCATGCTCCTTTGTATACACAGACCTGAAGAAAGTATTTAATACATTTGCCTTCTCTTTGTCCCCAGTCACCCACTCCAGATTATTTTGTCTACATGCTCAGACCTGATCTTTTTACTATTAATATATTTGAATAGTTTTTGGGGGTTTGTCCTACTATCTTTTGCAATCTGTCGTTCATTTGAAATTTTGCGTCCTTGATTTCCTTTTTACATATTCTGTTATATTCCTTTTAACAATTAAACAATGATAGTGTTCTTTCATTTTTATATTTTTTAAAATAACTTTTCTTATTATTTATAGCTTTTTTAACATTGCCGTGAGCCACATAGGTTTTATTTTTAGCCTTTTAAATGTATTGCCCATGGAAATATACTTTTTAGTGAGTTTGCATACAGTTTTTTTGAAGAATTCTATTTTCTGTTCTGTGTTCATCTATGCCGATATTTCCTCCCAGTCTAAATCTTGGAAAGCAGCCCTCATTCTTGGAAAATTTTCTCTGATATAGTGTTAAGGATTACCACCATGGATGTTCATTAGAAGGCCATGAGTCATGATGCCACTGCCCTGCAGTTGCAATATACAGTGCCTCGAAAAAGTATTCATACTCCTTAACATTTTTCACATTTTGTCAAAACCGTAAATGTATTTTGTTGGATTTTTATGTGATAGACCAACACAAAGTGGCCCATAATTGTGAAGTGGAAGGAAAATGATAAATGGTTTTCAAACTTTTTTACAAATAAATATCTGAAAAGAGTGGCGTGCATCCCCCTTTACTCTGATACCCCTAACTAAAATCTAGTGGAACCATTTGCCTTCAGAAGTTACCTAATTAGTAAATAGAGTCCACCTGTGTGTAATTTAATCTCAGTATAAATACAGCTGTGTGAAGTCCTCAGAGGTTCGTTAGAGAATCTTAATGAACAAACAGCATAATGAAAGCCAAGGAACACACCAGACAGGTCAGGGATACAGTTTTGGAGAGGTTTAAAGCAGGGCTAGGTTATAAAAAAAATACCCCAAGCTTTGAACACCTCACAAAGCACTGTTCAATCCATCATCTGAAAATGGAAAGTGTATGGCTCAACTGCAACCCGTGGAACCTCTTAGTATTGTTTTACAAGTAATTATTTAACAAAGCACATGGATGCAAGAGAACCCTGACACCAAATACAAGATGTAGTCATAAAATGTGTACTCTTTTTATAAATAAAACAGTTACTATTATTGAAATTTTTTTATAGTACTAATTGTTTTGTATGATCAATTGCAGCTTCCATGATGATGCTAAAGTAAAACTATGCCAGGAGACCATAGATATGCTCATGGCAATGGATTTGTGCAAAGCTAGGTAAGTTTTATTCCCACAAATTTTCTAAATTATTCTACTAACTAAAACCAAAAGCAGAGGTAAACAATACTTTGTATAAAATCTAAAGTTAGTTTTTTTAATAATTAAAGTGCATCTATAATCAAAGCTTTTTTTTTTTATTATTGTTTTGGATAGAGTAGGGAATAGACAAAAAACCCTTTCAGGCTTGTTTTTCTGTCCAATGGTCATATATCAGTGCAGCTAGATCAACTATGGCAGTAAAATAATTATCTAATATGAAGTCATAACATCATGATCTAAAACAATGGTCTCCAAACTGTGGCCCTATGCTTGCCTTTATTCGGCCCTTGGGGGCATTATACCTCCCACTAATACGAGACCCTATTCCTTCTACTGACACCAACAATGGGGCGTGATTCCTTCCGCTGACATCTTCTAGATTGTAAGCTCTAACGAGCAGGGCCCTCCAAATCCTCCTGTATTGAATTGTATTGTAACTGTATTGTCTTCCCTCATATTGTAAAGCGCTGCGCAAATTGTCGGTGTTATATAAATCCTGTCTAAATAAATAAAAAATCAGCAATGGGGCATTATTTCTCCCACTGACACCAACAATGGGGCACTATTTCTCCCACTGACACCAAAGCTGTGGTACTATTCCTCCTTCTAAAAGCAATGATGGGGCACCATTTACTGTCACTGATGCCATGACATTTTTTCCTGCTGCTGTTTACAGTCCGGCCCCCCAAAGTCAGAAGGACAATAAACTGGCTAATTTTCTAGAAAGTTTGGAGACCCCTGATCTAAAACATGAAAGTTAGGTAAAAAGTTGCCTAATAACCAAACCCATGAAAATGAAAAACTCTACAGCACTAGCAGAGTCCTATATATTGAGCATCAACAGCATCAGTAGTCATTAAAGCGGAGTCCCAGCCTAATCACACACCCAACCTGTCTAACGGTCCAGCGATGCGGCCGCCCGAAGCCTCGCACTTCTCCCTCTCTGCTCTGCGGCGCCGGCATCACTGGTGTGGGCACCCGGCTGTGACAGTTTGCGGCTTCACAGCCGGGTACGCACTGCGCATGCGCGAGTTTCGCTACGCGTCGTGATTGACCGGCAATCTTCTGGGACCTCTGACATGTCCCAGAAGAGTGCAGGGAGGGAGGGGGAGAGGAGAACTTCCGCTCAGGGCCGAGCAGAAGTGGGAGCGGGTACCTGTCAAAACTAGGTACCCGCCCCCCCCCCCCCCCAAAAAATGACATGCCAAATGTGGCATGTCAGGGGGTTAGAACTACCTAAAGCAGAAGTTCCACTTTTGGGTGGAACTCCGCTTTAATGTCACTCCTTATTATTCAGTTGGCCAAGTTCAGACTCAGATGTCATGATAGTCTAGAGCCCACAAAAATGTTGTATGGAATCTCCGCACACGCTTCTGATAACTCCCATTGTATTCTTCCCTAATTATAGTAATAAGCATATTGCAAGGAGATCCCTGGATTGAATCCATGGTAACTTAGGGTGCTAATCATCTGGTGTGCAAATAATAGACCCATTTATGAAGTCTGTTTAGTACACTTCTAGTGCTAGGATTTGGAGACAGTCAATGTGAGGATCTCATGAAAGTAATGCAGAAATTCAGAAACACTAATATTTTTTTTTTATCGTTACAGATTCTCATAATTATTTATGACATATTCTACATCAGACATCAGTATTTCTGACTTGACAGGCTGTGTTAATGTTTGAAGCCTTTACAGTGACAAGATTTATATATGTATGTAAACTGCAAACAATAAAACAACTACAAGAGTAACAATGTGAATTGTGTCATATTTCTGTAAAATATAGGTTAAAGAGGAACAACACCACAAAATGTTACCTAGTAAGCGGTATAAAGCAGTCTCTTATTACATTACTAAAGTACCAAACATCTACAAAGTCTTTGGTAGCCATTTTATATAATTAGCCAAAAGATGCTATGTTATATTAGCAGAGAAGCCAAAATACCAGAGGAGTTGTTTAACCAGAAATAAAGCAATATCATAGGTGCTATGTTACTAGAGACTAAATTATGAGGAGCACCATAAATGCCATTCTATTGAAATAGCTTTCTATCAGAACTTCCTAGCTACTAAAAATATACTACCAGATGTATTTCATAAATTGTCACTACTGCTATAACTACAAGTTGCCACAACAATATGTGTTGTATTTCCACAGCAGATAGTTGGATATGTTGGATTTGTATGTTCCACCATACCCCTTTGTGTTTTGCAACGAGTTCATTTAAGCCTAGCTCTACCACACTCAACCCCATAATGCTAGTCTAGCTTTTCTCAGCCAGGGTTCCTCTAGAACAGCCTTTCTCAATCTTTTCAACATGGAAGAACCCTTCAAATCACTTTCCGGTCTCAGTGAACTCCTGCAGCTCATAGTACATTTGCATCATGGTCACTGGAAAGAATGCCTCTTACATTTGTGGACATTGGAAAGAATACCCTCCTTTCTGGTTGAAAAAGGCTGCTCTAGAGTACATTTGCGTAATGGTCACTGGAAAGAATACCTCTTACATTTGTGGACATTGGAAAGAATACCCTCCTTTCTGGGTTGAGAAAGGCTGCTCTAGAGGTTGCTAGGAGTTTCTCGAGCAAAGAGCAAATTCGAATTCTCAGATACATAACTCTTCTACTAATGATCTTTTAGTTATCTGTAACAGGCAATGCTTCCACTGACTGACAATGTACGGAGCATTCTTCCCACTGCCCACCAATTTAAGATGGATTGTTCCCACTGACCACTATTTTAACCACTTTACCACCGGAGGATTTTGCTGTCTTACATCTGGGCCACTTTTTATGATTCGGCACTGTGCGGCGCTGTGCAACTTTAACTGACAATTGCGCGGTCATGCAACGCCGTACCCAAACGAAATTTACGTCCTTTTTTTCCCACAAACAGAGCTTTCTTTTGGTGGTATTTGATTACCTGTGTGGTTTTTACTTTTTGCGCTATAAACAAAAAAAAGCGTAAATTTTGAAAAAATAACAATATTTTTCACATTTTATTATATGAAATTCCCCACCAAAAAAATGTAAAAATCTAAATTTTTTTACATTTTTGGCCAATTTGTTTTCGGCTACCTATGTTTGGTAAAAAAAAAAAAAATCACAATAAGCTTATTTTGATTGGTTCGCCCAAAATTTATTGTGTTTACTAACTAAGGGAAAGATTTCTGTCATTTTTGGTGTTTTTTTTTTTAACGAGTAATGGCGGCGATCTGCGATTTTTTTTGCGGGACTGCGACATTGCGGCGGACAGATCGGACCCTTGACTGAAATTTTTGACACTTTTGGGGGTACCAGTGACATTACTACAGTAATCAGTACTATACATATGCACTGTTACTGTAAAAATGACACTGGCAGGGAAGGGGTTAATTTTACTGGAGAGGGAGGGGTTAATGTATGCCTGGTGCTTACTGACATGTGTGGGGGGAGGTGACTGAGTGACACAGGGACAGATCGCATGTTCAGCTATTCTGAACCCTGCAATCTGACCCTGCCTGTCACTTAGGAGATCCGCCCGCTCTGTTTACACAAGCGGGCGGATCTCCAGACTCGATTCCCCGACGATCGGGGAATAGCGGCGGCGATCGCCGCTGCTCCTCCCCTGGCCCGACTCCCACTGTGACTGAATACAGCGGGAGCGAGCCTCCGAGAAAGGGGAGTGTCTGGCGATGTAGGTCTACGTCGCCAAACGATAACGAACCACTTTGCCGCAGTAGAGCTCTAGTGAGCAGTGGCAAAGTGGTTAAGGAACATTCTTCCTACTGAGCACCAATGTAAGGGAAGGGCCTTATTTTCATTTGCCACTAATTTACAAAGCATTCTTCCCACTGATCACCCATGTAAATGGGGGCATTCTTTCCATTGACCACCAATTAAGGAGCATTCTTCCCTCTGATCATCAATTTAAGAAGCAGTCTTCCCACTGACCATTAATGTAAGGAGGGCTTTCTTTCACAAACTGCAAATTCAAAGCACATTTCTTTACTGGTTAAGCCAGAATTCGACTATACACCACCTTTTCCTATCGATTTATAGCCCAGCAAAGGGAAAGGATCCTTCCTCCATTGGCACCACACTCCGGGAGACAGGGTATAACATCCTCACAAGGTGGTATAAGGTCCCTAGCACCCTCCGCAACATCTATTCCAAAGCTTTGAGTGACTGTTGGAGATGCAGAGGAGATAGGGGTACAATACTTTATATATTTTGGCAATGCCTGAAAATACAATCATTTTGGCAGGAAGTGACTAGCACTATCAGACAGCTCACATCATTTGACTGACATGATAATCCAGCAGCATACCTGTCGCCCCTGTTGGAGAGACCTATCAGTTAATATAACTTCAGTAGAACTGAACCTGCCCTCTGACGAGATCTCCTTGGTTTGCTAAAGTCAATAAAATTAGGGACATGGAAGACTTTACTGCTACAGTACTCTGCACAATATGGAAGGAAGGATATAGAGTCTTTCAGGTCAACATGGCGACTCTGGTAGTACTTTGTCTACACAGATGTATATCTCAACACACTTACACAATCCTAGTGACCTTTTTGACTCTATTACCAGCTCCATGGAAAAGATCCCCCTCCCCTTTGCTTTCCTGCTCTCCCCTCTCCATCTCTATCGTCCATCCCTCCTCCCCCTGCACTTCCTATCTCTCCAGTCCCCTCCCCTTTTCCCACCTGTGTGCCATTTTAGTTCTATTTTCATGTATGCAGCCTTAACTATGAGCCCCACCTTATAACACCTTACCATATATTAAGTGTTTTCTTGCTTTTCTTGAATCAAACACATCCTGACATTTTCCCTGGCTTACTGATCTTTACCTGACTATCCCGTACCATCTGCTGCATTTTTGTCCGGCTTTGTTTTCTCTGTTTTGCAATTGCAATTGTAAATGTTTACTACTGCCTACTGAAACTTTGTACTTCATTTATACTGTGACCTTTTCGATAAAAAAAAGGAATTTAAAAAGGAATTTAAAAAAAATGTAAGGCATGTAAGACATATTATGAATGATCTGTTGGAGAAAGTCAAAGTTCAGTGTGTTAGGTGGAGGAAGGATAGGACTGCTCTATAGTAGTGGTCTCTAAACTGTGGTCCAGAGGCTGAATGTTGCCCTTTGCTTGCTTTTATCTGGCCCTTGGGGCACAATTTTCTTTCACTGAAACCAATGAAGGGCACAATTCCTCCCAGTGACCCCAACGGTGGGGCACACTTCCTGCCAATGACACCAATGGTAGGGCACAATTCCCACAAATAACATCAACAATGGGGCACAGTTCCTCCCAATGACACCAATGATGGGGCATAATTCCCACTAATGACATCAATGATGGGGCACAGTTCCTCCCTATGACACCAACTGGGAACAATAATGGGGCACAACTCCACCCAATGACACAAATGATAGGGGATTGTTCATTCCCACTGATGCTGGGACATTTTGTATACCAAATGGCCACAGTCTGGCCCCGCTACAGTCTGAAGGACAGTAAACTGGCACTTTGTTTAGAAAGTTTGGACACCCCAGGCCTGACTAAAGGATAGTCTTTATCAAACGAGGCAGCCTAAAACTTGATTTACACTTGTTGATTCTTTGAAAAAAATAAAATTCTTTATTTGGTTTGCTTTTTTTTTCAATTTAATTGGACTATTCACTGCAACCATAACCTAAGTGTTTGTCTCACCATTATGGCACGGCCTCACTGGCTTAAAAAGGCAAGTTTGAGAGGTGGTGCTGCTTTGAGATGCTGCAATAACTCGACGTGTTGCAGTAAATATTGCTGCGGCACATAGCATTGCACCATGTGAACAGCCCTCTCTACCTATATGGTATATATGGTAGGCATTAGGTGGTCTGTAAAACCCTGTAGCAAAACCTCCTGTTTTTTCCCACACCTCCTTCATCCGTGTGAAAGAGGTCTAACAGTGCAGTCTTACCATGTAAGCCTCTCACATTTTTTCGCAGTTTCTCAGTAGTGAAGTATGTGCCCAATAATGAGGTATCTAACAAGACAGCTGCATTCTACCAGGGCAGTTTTTCACATAGAAAGGCCTCTTTCACAAGCTGCGATCCGCAGGGATCTCTCTACTGATCCCTGTTAAACAGGTGGATGACAGGTCCATGTCTGCTCCGCTCATGCAGACATGCAGAGCAGACACAGATACAGACCACCCTTCTCTATGGATGTAGAGCGACCACCTTTTCGTTTACACCCGAATGCCATCCAATCCGCTGGACAGAAGGGGAACGAATCCCGTCACTTTTTTGGCGGATCAGATCAAACTGGATGTAGGCGGGTGTAAACGAACACATGTCCCTTTACACCCACCACTCCACTCTCTATGAGTCCCTAACAACAGGACACTATAGTAGGCTTTCTGGTCCTTCTGGTCCCAAGGATATAGGATTGAGAGAATCCATGGCGGTTGGTACGCCTCCCCACATGTGACCATTGAGGATCTAATTCATCATTGCCTATGATATACATTCAGAAACTTTTTTTTTTTTTGGTACTCTGTAACACAATTAGCCCTGGCCCACTAGTTGATTTTTTTTATCTTTTTTTCGCCCCCCTCCCTGTTTTTGTTTGATATCCTCTGAAGTTATATTTTTTGTAATTTTTTTCTTTATGGGTGTCTTGAGGGGCGCTTTTTGTGTAGGGGCTTGTTTTGCCCTCAATATGAAATTTATTTCCCACCACTGATACTGGTCCACTTTAAAGGGCTCCCGACGCCTGCACATAAGTGTGGTTCTCCTGCCTGCCTTATTTTTAGTGCAGCATCCCTCTGGTTTTTGCAGTGCCCTGATGAAGCTATAATTGCGAAACGCGTTGGCTTTTCAGGGACCGCTAGACTGCACATACATGGAGATCCGTTGGTGTGGTATATTGTATCCATCACAAGCACATAATTACGGATCCATGTATTTTTAATATATTTGTCTGTTATTTTGTTATGTTATTTTTGTCTTTTTTAACCATATGGCAATAAAGTTGTACATGTTTTTTACATAGTGGTGTTGTGATTGCATCCCTCCAACCATACACATGCCGATATATTATGAAGATGGTATGTTTGTTAAAGTGGACTATGCCTGTTTGCACATTGCTATGACCACTTATGGCTAATATACTCAAAGATTCCATTATTTGGATGTGAAAGAGACATTTTCTATATTCAATATACCTCCTCTAGACCACAAGTATAGCACCGTCAAACCTACCGGATTACACCCAATATATATGAACATTGCAAAGGAGGGAAGCTGATATTTTAAAGCCTTTGATCACAATTTATGAATTATCCGTATATGTGTACCCCATATCTACTTAAAGGGAGTGGTCCCCAAGGATACCAAAGTCACAACGCTTCAATCTATGCAACAAATGTTTATTTCATTATCACTTTGGCCATCAGGTCCTTTCATCTATCTATAATGCAGAAAGTGGTCACCGCCTCCACCTATAACTGGTCTTAGTGGTAAGGAGCACTGGAAGGGCGGACGCAGATAAAAAAAACGAAGAGATTTTCAGTCACAACTTACCAACCAGCCAACGACCAACCGAATTGACCTGTCTAACAGTATGCGTTAAAAACAGGGGTTTGGTTGCACACATTTGCAAATACATGCGTAAGCTGCAGGCCCCGACAAGGCACCCTGTGATCTGCAGTCCCTAACTCTACAATTTAAAGAGTCTCTACAATGTCCGCCCTTCCAGTGCTCCATACCACTAAGACCAGTTATAGGTGAAGGCGGTGACCACTTTGTGCATCATTGATATCTATATTGAGCCAGGCAACGCACTGACACCTTTGCCGCCATTGTGCGATGTGCTGGGTGTTCAGTGTGACCCTGTGTCTTTAAGGAGGGGTGGGCTCCCTCTAGTCACCTGTCCTCCACCTATCCCATTAAATGCATGTGCTCTCATTGTAGAGACTCTTTAAATTGTAGAGTTGCTTCCTGCTAATGCCCCTCCCTATATACCCGGGATACCATCGGCCCTAATTAGTTGATTGTATATTCTTAAAGGGGCCAGTAACCAATAACCAATAATCAAGGGGCTATCCACTTTTAAAAAAAGAAAACACATATATTAAAAATACAATTTAAGATACAATTTAAAATACAATTTAAAACAGTACAGTACAAGCGCAGATATTAACCAGAGCTGTTATGGATACATATTAGGATATCACATTCCCTACATAGCAATGGTTTTCTCCTGCTAAAAAAAAAAAAAATAAAAAAAAAATTAAACGTATCTTAGGAGTATATATTATATAAAACTCTAAACTACATCAGCATTTCCTTATATCAATAATCAACAAATCATTTTAATTCCACATTATCTCTCATCCATCTACCAGAACAATTTCATAAACCAGGATAATTTCATAAGACATATAATAAATATATAATTAAATAATTAAAAATACTAGACTCATTAAAATTCAATAAAATTCAATAGGATAAGATTCAATTCCATATGGCACATATGCAATTATCAAATAGTATGTGAGGATACTACTCTATATAGGCCAACCAAATATACTACACGGCAGTTGTTTATACTTCTCATATATAAGTATATATACCCACATGAGAAATACATATATATACATTCCTACACATACCTATTGGTGGATACGTTTAATTTTTTTTTTTTTTTTTTTTTAGCAGGAGAAAACCATTGCTATGTAGGGAATGTGATATCCTAATATGTATCCATAACAGCTCTGGTTAATATCTGCGCTTGTACTGTACTGTTTTAAATTGTATTTTAAATTGTATCTTAAATTGTATTTTTAATATATGTGTTTTCTTTTTTTAAAAGTGGATAGCCCCTTGCTTCTCCCGTCCCACCCGAGGTGGATAAAGATTATTGGTTACTGGCCCCTTTAAGAATATACAATCAACTAATTAGGGCCGGTGGTATCCCAGGTATATAGGGAGGGGCATTAGCAGGAAGCAAGGTGGGACCTGAGGAAGGAGGCTCAGCCTCGGAAAAGCGTTGTCCGTAGCAACAGCAGAGGCAGTGCACCCGTGTCTTGAATCCCCCACCTCGCAGCTCCGTACTACTTGTGGCTCCGGCTTTGGCTGAGGCTCTCCTGAGGCGCCGTAGATCACGTTGGTATAGTGTGCAGGCGCACTAGAACCGGCATCCTGTGACCAGGCAACACAGGAAGTGAAGGAGAGCGGGGATACAGCGGCGGCAGCCGTGGATGAGGAGACCGCAGAGTCACCATCTGGAGGGACGGGAGGAGCGAGCAGCTCCTGTTGGAATGTTGTAAAGCGATTGCCTTAAAGAAAAAGTGTGAGTGCAATTCCAATGTACTGTGTTATTGTCCTTTATTAAAGCGTTATTGCCCGAGGTTGCGTGCGCTTTTCTTTACAGATTTGAACCATTAAAGATGGTGATTGCTTCCAGATGCTAATGGGATACATTTTTACCTCCCTGCAAATTCAAATATAGATTACCAAGAGTACTTTGGGTTTTCGTATATATGAATATATGAGAGTGGGTAGAGCTCATATCCATCTTTTTTTGGAAAGAGAGCCCACCGGCCTGGTATGAACAACCTTCCAAACAACGTTAGTAAGTACTTTGTTGTTTTTGTATATTAGAATATATGAGAGTGGGTAGAGCTCGTACACATCTCTTTTTGGAAAGAGAGCCCACCGGCCTGGTACGAACAACCTTCCAAACCACGTTAGTAATGAATACTTCTCATGCTCACAAAGATGCTTTAAAAATATAAAAACACAGCGTCCATCCAATTGAAAGTTCTCTCAATTCACTGGATGGAGGTGACCAGCTGTAGAATACATTCAAGTACCTCCTGTCGCTGCCTCAGTTGTGCATAAAGCTGACGTGTTTCAAGGGCAAACCCTCTTTCTCAGTGCTCAGTGAATTGCGGGAGCTTTCACTTGGATGGACACCAGTTCTGGAGGGGGGGGGGGGGCGTCTATTGACATCCTTTCAGAACCACGCACCCTGCGCGCCTGCTGCAGCGCACATCCAGCGTGCTCTGTGATCACTGTGTCTGGACACAGTTGATCACAGATTGGGGTAAAGGGCCAATCAGAGCGCCCCTTTACCATGTGATCAGCTTTGTCCAATCACTGCTGATCACATTGTAAATAGACTTGTCGGTTACCGGCATTCCTTTTCTCGCGTGCTCTTATAGCATGAGGAGAGGGGAGCTGGTAACTGCCAAGTGTGAAAAGAGACAGCTACACTGATAATCAGAGCACTAATCATCAATGTCCTGATTATCAGTGCAGTCCCAACAGTGCTCATCAGTGCTGCCAATCAGTGCCCATCAGTGCTACCTATCAGTGCCCATCAATACCCATCAGTGCTGCCTATCAGTACTGCATATTAGTGCAGCCTCAATACTCCCCATTAGTGCTGCCAATCAGTGCCCATCAGTGCCCTTCAATACCCATCAGTGCTGCATTTCAGTGCAGCCCCAACAGTGCTGCCAATCAGTGCCCATCAGTCCTGCATATCAGTGGAGCATCATCAGTGCCTACCAGTGCCTCCTCATCAGTGCCCATCAGTACCACCTCATAGGTGCTCATTGGTGAAGCCTATCAATGTCCATCAGTGCAGCCTTATCAACGCACATTAGTGAAGGAGAAAAATTACCTTTTTGCAAATTTTTATAACAGAAACTTAGGGCTCTTTCACACAGGGGCGGTCCGATCAGATCCGCCTGTCAGTTTTTTAAGCAGATCTGATCAGATGCCCCATTCAGCCTCATGGAGCAGCGGATGTCAGTGATGACATGTCCGCTGACACCCGCTGCCATCCACATCCGATCCTGTCCATGAAACCCTATTTTCCATCCGTCCTGGGGATCGGATGGGATCGGATGAGAGCGGACAGGCGGTCCGCTCTCATCCGATTCCCCATAGAGAGCAGCGGGAGCTGTAACACCTCCCTCTCCGCACTGCAAGCAGAGACGGAGCTGTCATCCGCCGGCTCAGCGGGGATCGCGGATCGATCCCCGCTGAGCAGCACGGATCCGCCTACGGAGGCGGACCGTGTGAAAGAGCCCTAAGATAAATTGTTTTTTCTTCACATGTTTGGTCTTTTTTCATTTGTTTATCAAAAAATAAAAAACCCAGTGGTAATTAAATACCACCAAAGGAAAGCTCTATTTGTGTGAAAAAAATGACAAAAAATGTGTTTGGGTACAGCGTTGTATGACTACGCACTTGTCATTCAAAGTGTGACAGTGCTGAAAGCTGAAAATTGGCCTGTGCAGGAAGGGGGTAAAAATGCCCAGTAGGTAAGTGGTTATTATCTTTTTTTTTATGCACATCAGCCAGGCACAGTGTTCAGGAGGAAGGAGAGCGGCCGCTCAAGAAGGGACCTGGAAGCAGTGCCAGGACAAGGTCATTCAGCACCCAGGGCAAAGATGTCAAAGTGCCACCCCGCCCCCCCCCCCCCCACCTTTCCTTAGTAATGCCGCTCTCACTACTCCTGTCAGCCTTACACCAGAAGCAACTGACAAAGGGTGCCCCCAATCCTTCAATAAACCATTGCGCCCAGGGCAGCCGTCCCTCTTGCCCACCCCTTGTCTTGGTCCTGCCTGGAAGAAAGTGAAGGTCACTGGAGAAGGGGTGATTTCCAGCTTCAGCGGCATTGGCCAGGCATGGTAAATACATAGTTACATTGGTCCAAGCTGATCCAGTATAACATACTGATGCCTGGAACTCTTTGTTGATGGCTCAGTAATCTATTTTTCATTAAATTGTTTCTTATAGGAGCGAGCAAGAGAGGGTGACTACGTTCCTACATTGAGATTATGGAGAATGACGGTAGCCACTCTCTCACTGGAAGTCGGATCTCAGCAGAAGAAAGAAAGGAATTTGGAGATTTGGAGAAGGCTGAGAGGAAAGGAAGGGAGTGTTTGAGTTGCATACTTGAATAGAACTTTTTTATAACCACTACAGCTCCAGAAGATTTTACCCCCCTTCCTGACCAGGCCATTTTTTTGCAATACTGCACTGCACTACTTTAACTGAAAAAGGCGTGAACGCTGCACCCAAATAAAATTGATGTGCTTTTCCCCCCCATACAGTAAATAGAGCTTTCTTTTGGTGGTATTTGATCTCGTCTGCTGTTTTTATTTTTTGCGCTATAAACAAAAAAAAAAAAAAAGAGCCACAATTAAAAAAAAAAAAGAAAACATTTTTTTTTTACTGTCTGCTATAAAACATATCCAATAAAATTTTAAAAATTCTAATTTCTTCATCATTTTAGGCCAATATGTATTCTGCTACATACTTTTGGTAAAAAAAAATCCCGACTGAATTTGGAGTATTCTGTCCAGTTCTGGTCGCCAGTCCTCAGAAGGGATGTGCTGGAGCTGGAGAGAGTCCAGGGAAGGGCAACTAAACTAATTATGGGATTGGCGGACCTTGATTATGAAGAGCGTCTGCAATCGCTTGATTTATTCTCCTTGGAGAAGAGACGCCTGAGAGGGGACATGATAGCAATTTATAAATATCTCAATGGTGATCTCAGCATAGAAAAAAAGCTATTCAGTCGAAAGGATTGCATGAGGATTCGGGGGCATACAATGCGATTGGAGGAGAAGCATTTTAACCTCAGGCAACGTGGGGGGTTCTTTACTGTTAGGGCTACAAGATTGTGGAATTCTGTACCACAGGAGGTGGTTTCTGCGGGAAGTATGGTGGCTTTCAAAAGACTATTAGACGTACATCTCAAGGATCAGAACATTCAGGGGTATGTGAGATGATTACAGCCACACACACCTACACAGGTTGAACTGGATGGACTATTGTCTTTATTCAACCTCACCTACTATGTAACTATGTAACTATGTATATTGATTGGTTTGCGCAAAAGTTATATCGTCTACAAACTATGGGATAGATTTAGGGACTTTTTATTTTTTAAATATCTTTTACTAGTAATGGCGGTAATCAGCAATTTTTAGCAGGACTACAACTTTGCAGCGGATAAATCTGACACTAACCGTGACACTTTTTGGGGACCAGTGACACCAATACAGTAATCAGTGCTAAATAAAAAAGGAACTGTCACTGTATAAATGACACTGGCATGGAAGGGGTTAATATCTGGGGCAATCAAAGGGTTAAATGCGTTCCCTATAAGTGTTTTCTAACTGTGTGGGAGATGCTTTGACTAAAGGAAAACAGAGATCTGTGTTCCTGCTTAGCAGAAACACAAGATCTCCATTTTCCTCTCTGGCAGAACCGAGGTCTGCCTTGTTTACATAGGAAGACCACTGTTCTACCTCTAGCCGAACGATCGCCAGGTTCCCGGCGGAAATCTCACCTGGCCGCCTCCTCAGTGTGGGACCCAACTGCCAGCGCTGATTGGGATAATGAGAGGGTGTCTATTTTTTTCCAAATCTCTCTGTAAAGAGGACCTGTCATGCCCTAAAAGAGTTGAAACCACACATGTAATATATGACTGCGATCGTTAGAGCAAAAGCAATATTTCTGGTGCTAGACCTCCTCTGTAACTTTAAGTTGGTAACCTGCAAAAATGTTTAAAGCGTCGCCTGTGGAGATTTTTAGGTACTGTCGTTTTCCATGAGTGTGCGCAATTTAAAAATGTGACATGTTAGGTATCTATTTACTTGGCATAACATCATCTTTTATATTTTACCAAAAAATTGGGTTATCTATTGTGTTCTCTTGCATTTGATTCATTAACCACTTGCAGGCCGCCTGCCGCTGATATACTGCGGCAGGCTGGCTCAGGTGCGCAAACCGACTTATGGGTACGTTGTTTTGTGGGAGCAGCCCTGGGGGTGCACCTGCCACCACTAGGCAGTGGTGATGCTGATCCACGGGACCCGCAATCGCTCCCCGCTGAGAGAGAAGGACGGGCAGCTGTTGTAAACACAGCTGACCGTTGTTCTCTCTGAAATGATCACAGAGCTCCTGTGATCCTCCTATTTAGCAACACAGGTCCCTGTGTTGATCCAATAAGCCCATCCCCCTCACAGTTAGAAAACACCCCCTAGGCTCACATTTAACCCCTTGATCACCCCTGGGTAAACCCCTTCCCTGCCAATGTCATTATTACAGTAACAGTGCATATTTATACCATTGATTACTGTAGTAATGTCACTGGTACCCCCAAAAGTGTCAAAAATGTCAGTTAGGGGTCCGATCCGCCCGCCACAATGTCGCAGTCCCGCTAAAAATGGCAGACCGCCGCCATTACTTGTAAAACAAATAAATATATAAAAATTAAACAAATCTTTCCCCTAGTTTGTAGATGTAATATCTTTTGCGCAAACCAATCAAAATACGCTTATTATGATTTTTTTTTTATTTTTTACCAAAAATATGTAGCAGAACACAAATTGGCCTAAAATGATGAAAAAATTTGATTTTAAATTTTTTTTTTGTTTGGGAATGTTATATAGCAGAATGTGATAAATATTGTTTTTTTTTTCAGAATTGTTGCTCTTTTTTTGTTTATAGCGCAAAAAATAAAAATCGCACAGGTGATCAAATACCACCAAAAGAAAGCTCTGTTTGTGGGAAGAAAGGACATTGATTTTATTTGGGTACAGCGTCACAAGACCACGCAATTGTCAGTTAAAGTAACGCAGTGCTGAATCACAAAATATGGCCTGGTCATTAAGGGGGCAAATCCTTTCCGGTCCAGAAGTGGTTAAAGTGAATGTGTTTGAAAAATTGCTGCACAAATACCGTATGACGTAAAAAATTGCAATTACCACCATTTTATTCCCTTGGGTCTCTGCTAAAATATTTATATATATGTAATGTAAGAGTCATTTTCTAGCAAAAAAAAAAATCGTATTTTTACACGTAGGAGAGAAATGCCAGAATTAGCTTGGGTGGGAAGTAGAGATGGGCCTCAGGTGTGTTCGGGGTCGTAGTCCCAACCCACCTGCCTTATCCCACCAGGAAGCCTACACTGCACACCGCCAATCCCATGCAGCGAGACATTTCCAAATCTGTGAAGCTGCTGACCGGGAAATGTCTCACTGCCTGTGATTGGTGACGCCGGTTTCCTGGCGGGATCAGGTAGGTGGGTTTCGACTAGGATCCCCAACATGTCCAAGGCCCATCTCTAGCGGCAAGTGGTTAACCGGTTGCCGACCGCCGCATGTACATATACTGCGGCGGTCAGCCCTGTGCAGGCAAAGTGACGTACCGGTGCATCACTCGCCTGCGAGCCAATAGGGGGCAAGCGCGCGCCGCCGGAGGCGCACTCCCGCCCCCGCTCGCTCACTCTGATCCCCGCGCGTGTCACCTGCGGACCCGATGTCTGCCGGTCACTTGCGATCGTCAGTTACAGAGGGAGAAAGGCAGGCGGCTAATGTAAACAAAGCCGCCTGTCACTCTCCCTTGTTTAACAGCAGAGACCATACGGTCCTGCTATGTAGGACCATAGATCTCTGCTGTTACACACACAGCCACATCCAATCACAGTTAGAAGAACGCCCCTAGGGACACACTTAACCCCTCCTTCTCCAATAAAGTTAACCCCTTCCCTGCTAGTGTCATTTTTGTACAGTAACAGTGCATATGTATAGCACTGATTACTGCAGTAATGTCACTGGTAACCCAAAAAGTGTCAAAAATGTCAGTCAAGGGTCCGATCTGTCCGCCGCAATGTCGCAGTCCCGCAAAAAAAATCGCAGATCGCCGCCGTTACTCGTTAAAACAAAAAACAACAAAAATGACAAAAATGTTTCCCTTAGTTAGTAAACGCAATAACTTTTGCGCAAACCAATCAAAATACACTTATTGTGATTTCTTTTACCAAAAGTATGTAACAGAAAACAAATTGGCCTAAAATGTTAAAAAATTTGGATTTTTACATTTTTTTTGGGGAATTTCATATAAATAAATGTGAAAAATATTGTTATTTTTGCAAAATTGTCGCTCTTTTTTGGTTTATAGCGCATGATCAAAAAATCGCACAGGTGATCAAATACCACCAAAAGAAAGCTCTGTTTGTGGGAAAAAAAGGACGTCAAATTAGTTTAGGTACAGCATTGCACGAACGCACAATTGTCCGTTAAAGTCACGCAGTGCCGAATCGCAAAATAGGGCCTGGTCAGGAAGGGGGTAAAATCTTCCGGGGCTTAAGTGGTTAAGAGGCCACAGGGAAAGTTTTAGAGGTCTTTTGAGAGTCAATGAAGTAACACAAGAAAGCTCTGGATTTCTGATCACTTTTTGTGGGCTTTGTAACCTGCCCGTTACTGCTTTGTTCTTTTGTGCTATGCATGCTTTATTCCTTAATAAAATGTTTTTGAAAAAAAAAAAAAGAAAGCTCTGGATTTCTGTCAGGATCACTAATTATCTTGTATAATGGCAGAAGAAATGTAAGAAATGTATTTATATAGGAAGAGAGAGAAGTTTATTGTCTGTTATTACACACATCAGCCAGGCACAGGACCTCCCAGCACTCTACTGGCTGCTCAGTAACGCACTTCCGGCGGAAGTAAACAGATTGTCTGGCCGGCGTTTCTATGACACTGAGAGTCGCTCTGGCCGGTCTTCTCTGTGCTCCGGAATCCCGGAAGCGAGTGTGAAGCGGAATGGCGGAGAGTCCGGCGGCTGAAGCGATTATTCTCCCGGGAGCGGTAGGCGGAGGAGTGGTGACCCATCTGAGCGCTCTGCAGCCTCCAGGGACCTCTCACCTGGTCGCCTCCTCGGTGTGGGACCCGACCGCCAGCACCGACTGGGATAACGAGAGGGCGTCCGCGCAGTGTGTGCTCCGGATCAAACGGTGAGCGGGGGGAGGGGGGCACCGGGATCCTGGAAGAGTCACCATGTACGTTACCGGCTATACACTGTGCGATCACCAACACAACTAAACGATCTGATCGCTCTGTGTATGGCTTAGCACTTGGCCAGGAACTCCATGCCGGGCAGTGATCCCCCATGGTGGAGCCCCCTACTGGTATAGACTTCCCTTATTACAGGAGACAACTGACACCTGCTGTGGAACTACATGGCCCAGGAGGCAAGATTGTCAGTCCCTCCCAGAGGAATGAGGGGGAGACTGACAGTCCCTCCCAGGGGAATGAGGGGAAGACTGACAGTCCCTCCCAGGGGAATGAGGGGAAGGCTGACAGTCCCTCCCAGGGGAATGAAGGAAGACTGACAGTCCCTCCCAGAGGAATGAGGGGAAGGCTGACAGTCCCTCCCAGGTGAATGAGGGGAAGACTGACAGTCCCTCCCAGGGGAATGAAGGAAGACTGACAGTCCCTCCCAGAGGAATGAGGGGAAGGCTGACAGTCCCTCCCAGAGGAATGAGGGGAAGACTGACAGTCCCTCCCAGGGGAATGAGGGGAAGGCTGACAGTCCCTCCCAGGGGAATGAGGGGAAGGCTGACAGTCCCTCCCAGGGGAATGAAGGAAGACTGACAGTCCCTCCCAGAGGAATGAGGGGAAGGCTGACAGTCCCTCCCAGGTGAATGAGGGGAAGACTGACAGTCCCTCCCAGGGGAATGAAGGAAGACTGACAGTCCCTCCCAGAGGAATGAGGGGAAGGCTGACAGTCCCTCCCAGAGGAATGAGGGGAAGACTGACAGTCCCTCCCAGGGGAATGAGGGGAAGGCTGACAGTCCCTCCCAGGGGAATGAGGGGAAGGCTGACAGTCCCTCCCAGGGGAATGAGGGGAAGGCTGACAGTCCCTCCCAGGGGAATGAGGGGAAGGCTGACAGTCCCTCCCAGAGGAATGAGGGGAAGGCTGACAGTCCCTCCCAGGGGAATGAAGGAAGACTGACAGTCCCTCCCAGAGGAATGAGGGGAAGGCTGACAGTCCCTCCCAGGGGAATGAGGGGAAGACTGACAGTCCCTCCCAGGGGAATGAAGGAAGACTGACAGTCCCTCCCAGAGGAATGAGGGGAAGGCTGACAGTCCCTCCCAGAGGAATGACGGAAAGACTGACAGTCCCTCCCAGAGGAATGAGGGGAAGACTGACAGTCCCTCCCAGAGGAATGAGGGGAAGACTGACAGTCCCTCCCAGAGGAATGAGGGGAAGGCTGACAGTCCCTCCCAGGGGAATGAGGGGAAGGCTGACAGTCCCTCCCAGGGGAATGAGGGGAAGGCTGACAGTCCCTCCCAGAGGAATGACGGAAAGACTGACAGTCCCTCCCAGGGGAATGAGGGGAAGGCTGACAGTCCCTCCCAGGGGAATGAGGGGAAGACTGACAGTCCCTCCCAGAGGAATGAGGGGAAGGCTGACAGTCCCTCCCAGGGGAATGAGGGGAAGGCTGACAGTCCCTCCCAGGGGAATGAGGGGAAGGCTGACAGTCCCTCCCAGAGGAATGAGGGGAAGACTGACAGTCCCTCCCAGAGGAATGAGGGGAAGGCTGACAGTCCCTCCCAGGGGAATGATGGGAAGGCTGACAGTCCCTCCCAGAGGAATGAGGGGAAGACTGACAGTCCCTCCCAGAGGAATGAGGGGAAGACTGACAGTCCCTCCCAGAGGAATGAAGGAAGACTGACAGTCCCTCCCAGAGGAATGAGGGGAAGACTGACAGTCCCTCCCAGAGGAATGAAGGAAGGCTGACAGTCCCTCCCAGAGGAATGAGGGGAAGCCCGTCAGGTTTTCCTCCTCCATAGGAGATGATCAGATAGTCACACATGGAGGCTGTTTATGGCCATATGGATATGTAAATCATTTTATGCTGTGACATTTCCCTGTACAATATATAGAATCTGTCACATCTGAGAAGTGAATTTCTTTGTGCTTCTTATACCAGGAACAGAAATGTTCTTTCACTTTCATTTCTTGTGTACAGGGTGTGGTGTGCAGTCCTTCTATCTAACTGTCTTGTTTTCTTCATTCAGGGACATCATGTCCATCTACAAAGAACCTCCTCCTGGGATGTTTGTGGTGCCTGACCCACATGACATGACAAAGGTAAAGAACTCTTAGGGTACAACCCCTGTTCAGACCGATAAAACCAGGGCCTGCAATGTTCCCCAGTGCAGCACTGTGTTCAGGACTCATTTTCTAAGGGTTATCATAGAGAACATTGATCTACAATAGGGATATGCAAACTCTGGCCCTCCAGTTGTTCAGGAACTACAATTCCCATCATGCCTAGTCATGTCTGTGAATGTCAGAAGTTTTACAATGCCTCATGGGACTTGTAGTTCTGTAACAGTTGGAGGGCCGTAGTTTGAGGATCCCTGATCTACAAGATAACCAGAGATTGGTGAATCCCGGATGACAGGTGTCCTGTGCACACAGTGGTCACACATGGATCCAAATTCCAATAGTAACTGCTTGCAATGCCGGTGATTTTTGGAGTGGTAGTATGGCAATGATAGGGTAAACAGGTGGGGAGGAGGGGCTTTATCTCCTCTTCTCTACCTGTCAAACTGAAAAAGGTTCTATGCATGGATTGCTTTTTAGAGGAAAGGCAGTCCATGCTACACATGTGAACAAGCCTTTATGAATGCCAGCATCCCTGGTGTTCATCTGCTTGCCAACCGTATAACCTAGATCTACAGGGGCAAGGCGGCTCTGCTGCACCACATGACATACTAGGTATGGGATCTGACACTTCAGGGTAGGAGGTGCCCCCGACCCGGCTGTGCTGTGATTTAAACACAGCAGATTTCGATCCACCCGGCAACAGCCATACATTTACATAGGACAGAGCCCTGCCTATATAAACAAGGCTGAGCCCTGTCCTGTCACTGGGGAAGTGATGGATTTTCTTTCCCCACAAAGCAGGGAATAAAATCCATTACTTGTGTTAGTAAAAGCTCCTCTGACAGTACACTAAGACACTGGCACAAGGCACACGTTTAACCCTTGAATCACCCTAGACGTTAACCCCTTCCTAGCCAGTGTCAATAGTACAGTGACAGTGCATAGTTTTAGTACTGATCACAGTTATCTTTTGAAAACACTGCATTACTGGTATTCGCAGGTTCCCAAAAAGTGTCAGTTGGTGTCTGAATGTCCGTCACAACATTGCAGTGCCGCTATAAGTCGCTGATAGGCCACCATTGCTAGTAAAAAAAATGAATAAAAATTCCAGTATATATCCCATAGTTTGTAGATTCTATAACCTTTGCGCAAGCCAATAAATATAAGCTTAATGGGATTTTTTCTTTTTTTTTACCAAAAATATGTAGCAGAATACTTACTGGCCTAAACTTATCAAGAATATAGATTTTTATTTATTTTTTTTACATTTTTTTTAATTTTTTTATTGGATATGTTTTTATAACGGAAAGTAAAAAAAAATTGTGTTTTTTTTTTTTCCAAAAATTGTCTGCTTTTTGTTTTTTTTTTTGTTTATAGCGCAAAAAAAAAAAAATAAACATAGTGATGATCAAATACCACCAATAGAAAGCCGTATTTGTCGGGGGGGAAAAAAATGACACAAAATTTATTTGGGTACAGTGTGGCATGACCACAAATTGTCAGTTAATGTAATGCATTGCCGTATCCCAATAAGAGGCCTGGTCATGAAAGGGGGGTAAACCTTCCAGTGGTTAAAAAGTGCCCGCTACCTCCTAGAATTGACTGTAGGAACTGCAGGTAAAATGCATCCCTAAAGTTCCAGGCTTTACCTAACCATGCCCAAAAATGGTCTATATTGAAATGATAACATCACGCAGTTGCTGCAGATTTGTCAGCTGCACATCCATGATGCAAATCTCCCATTCCACCACATCCCAAAGGTGCTCTATTGATGAAATCTGGTGAGTGTGGAGGACATAGGAGTACAGTGACCTCATTGTCATGTTGAAGAAACCAGTGGTGAGATGATTTGAGCTTTGTGACATGGTGCATTATCCTGCTGGAAGGAGCCATCAGAAGATGGGGACACTGTATTCATAAAGAGATGGACATGGTCAGCAACTCTCAGGTAGGCCGTGGCGTTGAAAAGATGCTCAACTGGTACTAAGGAGCTCAAAGTGTGCCAAGAAAATATCCCCCACATCATTACACCACCAGCCTGAACCATTGATACAAGGCAGGATGGAGCCATGCTTTCATGTTGTTTGCGCCAAATTCTGACCCTACCATCTGAATGAAGCAGCTGAAATCAAGACTCATCAGACCAGGCAATGTTTTTCCAATTTTGGTGAGCCTGTGCGAATTGTAGCCTCAGTTTCCTGTTCTTAGCTGACAGGAGTGGCACCCAGCATGGTCTTCTGCTGTTGTAGCCCATTTGCTTTGTTAGAGGTTCGATGAGTTGTGTGTTCAGAGATGTATTCTGCATACCTTGGTTGTAACGAGTTATTTTAGTTACTGTTGCTGTTCCATCATCTCAAACCAGTCTGCCCATTCTCCTCTGACCTCAACAAGGCGTTTTCCTCCACACAACTGCCGCTCACTGGATATTTTCTCTTTTTCGGACCATTCTCTGTAAGCCCTAGAGATGGTTGTGTGTGAAAATCCCAGTAGATCCATTTTTGAAATACATAGAGCAGCCCCTCTGGCACCAACAACCATGCCACGTTCAAAGTCACTTCAATCCTCTTTCTTCTCCAATCTGATGTTCGGTTTGAACTTCAGCAAGTCGTCTTTTACCACGTCTAAATGCATTAAGTTACTGCTATGGAACTGGCTTATTAGCAGTTTGTGTTACCAAGCAGCTAAACAGGTGTACCTAATAAAGGGGCCAGTGAGTGTATATAGCCATGAATAAAGGTCAGGCATGCCTTGGGGTAGCTCCTACAGCAACATACCAAAAGACTAAACTCGCTGAAGGAAGCCAACGACTAGGAGCTCATACACACTGCAACTTCTACAGGCAGTTACATTTTATTTTCCTGTGCCTGGAAACCCCCTCCATGTTAGCCAACGTGTCTGTGCACACTATAGGAGTTTTCGGGAGCTTACAGCCATATAAGCTTACAGGCAGAAAAAAAACTCCTATAGTGTGCATGGACACATTGTCTAACATGGAGGGGAAATTTCTAGGCAGAGAAATGCAAATGCCTGTAGGAGGCGCTTCTTTGAGCTGCAGTGTGCAATAGCCCCTAGTACAAACCGCTGTTGCAGCTGCTTACTGCAGTGTTTGCTTTGATGGCTACATTTCAGCTTTTATATCCACTCATATTTACTACCCATTGAGGCAAGCGGGTGAAGTGTGATATTATTTGCCCAGTTACAAGAAAAGGTATACAGCTGCATGGAGCGTCATTTGTGATTGGTGTGCTGACTACGGAGCGCAGAGCTGCCAGTGGTTGTAAGGCAGTGTTGGCTTTGAGACGGCCGGTGAAGATCTTAGATTGTATGTACTTTGTCACATAGCAACCTTCTTGTTTTACAGATCCATGCACTTATAACAGGTCCATTTGACACCCCTTATGAAGGAGGGTTCTTCTTATTCTTGTTCCGATGTCCTCCAGATTATCCGATTCATCCACCGCGAGTAAAACTGATGACAACGGGCAACAACACTGTGAGGTTTAACCCAAACTTTTACCGAAATGGCAAAGTCTGCCTTAGTATCCTTGGGTGAGTATATTTGTATATATTTCCTTCACTGTGGGTTTAAAGCTGATCTCTAAGCACAACTGTTTTTTCACTAATGTACAACAAATGGCAAACTGGCATTCACAGCAAGGAGCACATGGAAGGGCGACGCAGGTCAAACAAAACCAAAGAAAATTCCCAGCTCAACACACCAACCAACCAAATTATCCTGTCTAAGAATTTGTGTTTAAAACAGGGGTTTGGTTTGCACACATTTGCAATCGCATGCGCAAGCTGCAAGAGCCACTCCACGGCACCCCAGTATTATCTGCAGTCCTAATGCTGTACATTTTTGAGAGCCTCCATAGTGGAAGCACATATATAATAATGGATAGATTGAGGGCAGGTAAGCATGGAGGAGGGAGCACACTGCTCCCTTTTTGATAAAAAAAAAAAAAAAGTGACCATACAGTACAATAATATGGTATACAGATAAATCAGAACACAATTATTGCACCTACTATTATTTATTTATATATATATATATATATATATATATATATGTCGGGCAGCACAGTGGTGTAGTGGTTAGCACATTCACCTAGCAGCAAGAGGGTCGCTGGTTCGAATCCCAACAACGACACTACCTGCCTGGAGTTTGCATGTTCTCCCTGTGCCTGCGTGGGTTTCCTCCCACACTCCAAAGACATGAGGGCAGGGACTGATGTGAATGTGCAATGTATATGTAAAGCGCTGCGTAAATTGACAGCGCTATATAAGTACCTGAAATAAAAAAAAAAAAATATGTCAGAAAAATAAAAGGCGGTCACCTGGTATATAGCACATATATAACGTTTTTTGCAAAAACAGAAAACAAAAGGAAAAAAGAAAAACGAATTAAACCACCCGAGCGTGGTAATGGACATCTGCTCAAAATGTCAACTTAGCTATGCCGATATATAGAACATAAGAAAAAAGTCCCAAGCCCAGGCAAACATCACTAAAACTTTTGGTGGGTTTAAAATTGTAACAATCTATCCATCACTATCTGTGGAGGGACAAGGCTAGGGTTATCTTGAATTTTTTGACTACATTACGATGGCGATAGGCCAATTGTTCTCTAAGAAGGATAGTTAACATAGGCAACCCACTGGACCCTAGTAGGCACAGTAGATGCCAGCCAAAATTGGGCAATCAACTTCCTAGCAAGGTATAGTAATCTGGTTACCATGATATAAATACCTTTTGGATACATTTCATCATCGATCGCACCCAACAGACACACCAGCGGGGTGAGAGGTATAGGTGTTTGAGCTAGATCAGAAATAGTCTGCATAACCTCTGCACAATATCGTGTATGTTTCAGGCAACGCCATATCACGTGTATAAAGTCCCCTCTGTGGGCTGTATGTTTTGGGCATAAAGGAGAATCCCTCCAGCCCCAATCAAATAGTTTAATAGGTGTACAATAAGTTCTGTGCAGGATAAATAGTTGCAAAGTTTATGGGAAGCCGATACTGACACAACTGGAAGAGACTCCAGGGCCCAGTGTTCCTTAAAGGCACAGGGGCGCACACACTGGAGATTCGGAATATAGCACAATGGCAGCAAAGGTCTCGCATCCCCTCACCAGTATTCCAACAGTACTATTTACTATTGCCAATGAAATGGGAGAGCTGGGCGGGCAGGCTGGAGAATGCTGGCGGCAGCTCCATCCACTCCAGTGAGTTCTGATATGGTTGCAATAGTGTCACCTGTGCAGGAGTACCAGGGTGGTGGTTAGGGAACTGGTCACACTGGGCTTGGAGAGGATGCAGTGGTGACCAGCCTTTACAACTAGATATTTATGCCCATAGGCAGAATGAAGCTTAGGACTGCAGGACACACAACTACTAAACTATGATATGACTAACAAAGTTCCATGCAGCATTGCCATATTTAATTATTAATAAAATCCTTAAAACTTTCTTCATGAGGACATAGTATTTACCATCATTGCATTGCAGTAAAGCTTGGTAACCCATGTGACTTGAATTGATGTGCCGCAGTGCCACTCATTTTTGATGGCACCTCAGTACACTCCCACAGCACATTGTAACGCACTACAAAATTCTGCAGGTATGATTAAAGATCGATTGCGGTGTGTTTGGCACCCCATTCAATTTGTTTTCAGGTAAATGCACTGCAACAGACCTGACCTGTGCGATGGGCCCTGACAAAGCTGCTTTAGGGGCCCAGCATTCCTGGCATCAAGTTGACATTTGTGGTCTCTCCTATGGAAGTGGTATCGGAGTGGCTGGCTCTGTAAGCTGTGACTTGGGAAAGCAAAGTCAAGGGACAAGTGTGCTCATAACAAGTTCAGGACAGCAGGATACTAGGATGGGTGCAGGGCTCCTTGACAGTGGCAAGTTGTGGGAAGGGGATCGGAGGAGTCCAGGGCCCAGCAGAGCTGATATTTAAATACTTGCACTCTAGCGAGTGTATATTATAGCGGTGCTGGTGGTGCAAAAATGTATCCTTCCCTATGGTTAGAAATCAGTGTTTGAATGCTGGGGATTTTTTTTTCAGTTTATATTTTACGAATGTTGATGTGGATATGTACCTAGTGACTCATAGAGAACAATTCTAGAGACTTTTTCTATACATGCCTTATATCAAACTGAGGATCATAGTAGTATGAGTTGCAAGACGATGATCACTTTTTTCCTTTTTTTTTTTTTTTTTTAACCCATGCAATTTTTTTTTTTCTTCCAACACCAGTACATGGACAGGACCTGCATGGAGTCCAGCTCAGAGCTTGTCTTCAGTACTCATCTCTATCCAGTCCCTGATGACCGAGAATCCTTATCACAATGAACCTGGCTTTGAACAGGTATTGGTGTTATTGTGCTCTCACCCCGAATTTAGTCCTTCACAACCTATTTTGTGGTGCTTACTCTATGCTCTTCCTCAGGAGAGACACTCAGGGGACAGCAAGAACTACAATGAGTGCATTCGTCACGAGACCATCAGAGTGGCAGTATGTGACATGCTAGAGGGCAAGTGCCAGTGTCCAGAGGCCTTACGGTAAGTCCTGTGTTGTGAAAAAACTTTTTTCTCCCGTGCCCTGGTAAAGGAAATGTACTTTATGCCCATACCACCGGTGGGCGCTAACTAAGTGCAGTATTTTTTTAAATTTAATTTGAAAAAACAAGTTTATTTGTGGTATATAAAAGAAGGGTACAAAAATACGGTATGAAAAACCAAACATTCAAAAGGAACACAGGGTACAACATTACACATGAGTACATCCATAACAAAAGGGGACAAAACTGCATGGCATAACTGTCAAATAAATGTGGTAGAAACTGAGACATATACGTGGAGAAGAAATGAGGGAGAACATAATAGTCGGGGGGGGGGGGGGGTATAATCCCACCCATCCGATCAATAGCAACAGTAGGGCTAAGGCAATATTCATCTCACCCAGGTTCTTGATCGCTACAGGTCTGTGAGAGTTCTAGCCACCTGTTCCAGACCCTGTCAAATTTAGCAGGACAATCCCTATGTCTATAGAGCAGCCTTTTTTAACGAAGGGTAGAGTTTACTTCCACTATCCATTCTTGTAAGCTAGGGGTAAGGGCTTGCAACCACGATTTAGCTATAAGTTTACGTGCACTAAAAAGAGTCTCGTGTAGGAAAGTGTCAAAAAATGTGTCTATGTCAGCATCATGTGATAGCCCTCGGATGCAGGGCTTAAGGTCCAGCTGCAGCGGGGAGCCTATATGGCCATGCAGGAATTTTAAGATTTGTATCCAGTAGGATTGGATTTCCGGGCAAGTCCAGATAAGATGTACAAAGGTGCCCAATTGTCTGGGACACCGAGGACAGAGGGAGCCAAAGTTCGGTCAGTACCTGGAGATCCTAAGCGGAGTTGAATAGGCCTTGTGTAATATATAGAGTTGGGTCATATGATCGGAGAGTCTGGGTGAAGCTAACTTGGGGCTATCCAGAATATCGTCCCACTCCAACTCATCCAGGGGGCCCATGTCAGGTAGATTGCACCTTCTCAACTGTCTGAGCAACAATGGTATTACGCAGTTCAGTGTACAGTGCAGATATCAGTTTAATATGGGTGTCACCCAACACTATGTCCAGTAGGGGTATGTCACAGAGAAAGGGAAACCGGACAGAAAATTGGGTCAGTAGCGCATGCCTCAGTTGCAGATACCTAATTAGCATAGGCGAAGGGAGGTTGAATTCTTCTTTTAGGGATTGGAATGTTTTTACACCATACCACTTGGCCTAAATAGAGTACACCCCTAGCCACCCACAGGTTGCTGTCCGGAATAGAGAGCAGCTTCCCCAGGCATGGGTTGTGCCACAGAGAAGTAAGAGTATAGATGTGGGTGGCTTTCAGTTTTTTTGAGGGCAATGTCCCAAATCTGTCTGTGGTGCATTAACAGCCTGCCCCGAGTGTTAGTCAATAGCATGTGTCCCCGTCCCCGTAATAGCAGCTGTATAGGGGTATGAGCTGCTTGGTGTGGCCTCTTACAAACAAGTATTTGGTAGCGGGGCACCTCCAGTTTGTGGAAATAGTAAAAGTGGGAGAGTTGCTATGCTATGTAGTACGATTGAAAGTCTGGCAACGCCACCCCACCACGTCTGGTCGGATTTTTAAGAGTAGCCCAGGGCAACTTGTGATGCTCGCGGCCCCACACAAAGCAATTCAGAATATTGTCAATGATATTGTCAATTACTTTAAATAGTTTTAGAGGATTTGGGACCAGGGAGTGCCAACTAAGTGCAGTATTAGGCTATTGTGGACTTTCATGGTACCATACAAAAGGCTTAATAGTCATTATGTTTAACATTTTATTTTTTTTTATTCCATAGTTCATTAAAACAGACATATATATCTAAAAAAAAAAACACTGAACACTGTGTCGTAAACAATTGGCTCTATAAGATCACAGATGGGGTAACATCTGAAGGATAACCATATAGCAAATACCATCTGAGTGTTGGGCACTCGACATGTTTCGCCGGAAGGTCGCCGCTTCTTCAGGAGCTTATAACATATGCAAACTGTGGCCCTCCAGCTGTTGCAGAACTACAAGTCCCATGATGCATAACAAGACTCTAACAGCCACAAGCATGACACCCAGAGGCATGATGGGAATTGTAGTTTCGAAACAGCTGGAGGGCCACAGTTTGCATATCCCTGTTCTAGAGCAAAACACACATTTAATGCTGCAATACAGAATAGAAAAGTAATAATTTACATTATAAGTCAAAGTTAAAATGAAGTACAGTTGTGGTGAAAACTCATGCATATATTGTCCTACCTGGGATGAGGTCACCCGCAGGGAGCCATGGGGTACAAGTCTGTCCCGGCAGATGCGGAAATCCCCTACAAAAGGGGAAGGGGCTACACAGTCACTTGTCTATTCAAAGAGGGGTGAAAAGTACTATATTAGGGAAAATGTATACTAAAACAAAGATTTATTATACGAATGATGCGTACATAGAGCTCTATTATAGCGCACTGTCTTTTGGCAGCTTTACAGCGTTTGGGTTTTCTTGCCGATAACAACTAGATCCAGACTGCATTGCATTCTGGGTAAACTGGTTTTATTTGCGTGCTTAACGAATAGTAAACTATTCTTGTGTAATATTTACTTGTTTTCTTGTTTAACTTTATACCATGTGATACACTATAAAACATTTTGCTCGCCAGGTTGATTCTAACAGTTTTCCAACAGAACAAATAAAAGTGAAACATGCAGTGCATGCACCAAAGTGCTCACATTCTAAGGTCCCTTCCCATCTCTCTAGCCTGTTGGGATTCAAAAACATGCATGGTAGCCTATTCATTTAACCACTTGCCTACTTTCACCCCCTTCCTGTCCAGGCTAATTTTCAGCTTTCAGCGCTGTCGCACTTTAAATGACAATTGCGCGGTCATGCAACCCTGTACCCATATGTCATTTTTATAATTTTTTACACACAAATAGAGCTTTTCTTTTGGTGGTATTTAATCATTTTTTTATTTTTATTTTTTGCTAAACAAATGAAAAAAGACCAAAATGTTTGGGGAAAAAAAAACATTTTTCATAGTTTGTTATAAAATTTTGCAAACAGGTAATTTTTCTCCTTCACTGATGTGCACTGATAGGTGGCACTCATGGGCAGCACTGATGAGCAGTGGTAGATGGCACTGGCACGTGGCACTGATGAGCACTGGTGAGACTGCACTGATATGATATTCAGGGAACTGGTAGGTGGCACTGATGGGCACTAATAGGCAGCACTGATGAGCACTGGTAGGTGGCACTGGTAGCATTGGTGGGACTGCACTGATAATGACACTGGTAGGTGGCACTGATGGACACTGGTAGGTGGCACTGATTGGTTGCATTGGTGGGACTGCACTGATAATTAGGGCACTGGTAGGTGGCACTGATGGACACTGGTAGGTGGCACCAATGGGCACTGGTAGGTGGCACTGATTTGACTGCACTAATAATCAGGACACTGATAATCAGTGCTGCTGTCCCTAACACAACCCGGTTATCAGCTTTCTTCTTCTCTCCTTGTGCTATCACCGTGAGGAAAGAAAAGCTGATAACTGGCTTGTGTTTATATCTGTGATCAGCTGTCATTGGACACAGCTGATCACGTGGTAAAGGGTCCCTGTGATTAGCCCTTCTCCCTTATCTGTGATCAGCTGTGTTTTGAAGGACCCAGCGATCACAGAGCCCGCCACAGGCGGCACGCAGGCAACACGATCATGGGAAGATATCCGTGGACGCCCTGCCGTCAAACAGCCTGTGCTGTAGCCGTCTTTCAATTTGAAAGATGAAAGCAACTAACTAAAAAAGACTAACAAAATATATGCTTGGATACAGCACTCTGAACAGCCAGCTTCTTTAGCAATGACCTTTTGTGACTTACCCTCTTTGCGAAGGGAGTCAATGACTGTCTTCTGAACAACTGTCAAGTCAGCCATCTTCCCCATAATTGTGTAACCTACTAAACCAGACAGAGAGACCATTTATAGGCTCAGGAAACCTTTACAGGTGTTTGAGTTAATTAGCTGATTATAGTGTGACACTATGAGTCTACAATATTAAACTTTTTTCACAATATTCAAATTTTCTGAGATACTGAATTTTGGGTTTTCGCTAACTGTAAGCCATAATCTTAAAAAATTAAAAGAAAGAAGTGCTTGAACTATATCACTCTGTGTGTTACGCATCTACAGTATCTCACAAAAGTCAGTACACCCCTCACATTTTTGTACATATTTTATTATATCTTTATGACACTTTGCTAAAATGTAAAGTAGAGAGCGTACAGCTTGTATAACAGTGTAAATTTGCTGTCTCCTTAAAATAACTCAACATACAGCCATTAATGTCTAAACCGCTGGCAACAAAAGTGAGTACACCCCTAAGGGAATATGTCCAGTGTCAATATTTTGTGCTGCCACCATTATTTTATAGCACTGCCTTAACCCTGTTGGGCATGGAGTTCACCAGAGCTTCACAGGTTGCCACTGGAGTCCTCTTCCACTGCTCCATGATGACATCACAGGGCTGGTGGATGTTAGTAGCCTTGCGCTCCTCCATCGTCCATTTGAGGATGCCCCACAGATGCTCAATAGGGTTTATTAGGCCTGAAGACATGCTTGGCCAGTCCATCACCTTTACCCTCAGCTTCTTTAGCAAGGCAGTGGTCATCTTGGAGGTGTGTTTGGGGTCGTTATCATGTTAGAATACTGCCCTGCGGCCCAGTCTCCGAAGGGAGGAAATCATGCTCTGCTTCAGTATGTCTCAATACATGTTGGCATTCATGGTTCCCTCAATGAACTGTAGCTCCCCAGTGCCGGTGTCGTGTCGAGGAATGCCCTCCGTCGGATAATGCCCGGGTCGGACTGCGCATGCTCCGTAAGTGACGTCACCCTGTCAGAACAGCTGATCGGCTGGGGTTGGCGCGTGCGCAGTCCGTCGGGGGCACAATCCGACGAGAGACAGAGCGGGGAAGAATCTAATGTCAGATTCTGACTCGCTCTGTAGCGCGTGCGCAGTCCGTTGGGGGCATTTCTCGACGAGAGACAGAGCGGGGAAGAATCTAATGTCAGATTCTAACTCGCTCTGTACGGTGATTACACATATGAAGATTCTAACTCGCTATATGTAACTAATATATAAATATATATATATATATATATATATATATATAGTGTGTGTGTGTGTGTGTATATATATATATATATATATATATATATATATATATATATATATATTATATATATATATATTATATATATATATATTATAGTAGTATAGTATATTATATAGTATATTATAGTATATATAGTGTGTGTGTATATATATATATATATATATATATATATATATATATATATATATATATATACACTATACTATATATATACTATATATATATATATATATATATATATATATATATATATATATATATATATATATATATATATATACTATACATATACTATATATAGTATATTATATTATATATATTATAGTAGTATAGTATATTATAGTATATATATATATATAGTATAGTATATTTATATATATATATATATATATATATATATATATATATATATATATATATATATATATATACAGTGTATATATATATATATATATATATATATATATATATATATATAGCTATATATAACTCATTAAAGGGGCACCCTGAAATACTATGATCAGTACTCATATAGTATATTATAGTATATATATATAGTATAGTATATTTATATATATATATATATAGTATATATATATATATATATATAAATATATATACTATATATAGTATGTGTATATATATATATAGATATAGATATAGATATAGATATAGATATAGATATATATATATATATATATATATATATATATATAGTTACTATATAGATAGATATATATAGCTATATATATAACTCATATGGCACACATTAAAGGGGCACCCTGAAATACTACGATCAGTACTCATATGGGACACATTAAAGGGGCACTCTGAAATACTAAAGGGGCACGCCGACTGCAATAATAAAAGGGCACTCTGGTATACTAAAGGGGCACGCCGACTGCAATAATAAAAGGGCACTCTGGAATACTAAAGGGGCACGTCGACTGCAATAATAAAGGGGCACTCTGACCGTGGGTCATAAAGGAGCTATGTGACTGGGACACATAACGGGGCACTCTGATAGGGACACTGATGTAAAGGAGGACTCTAACGGGGACACTGGATGTAAAGGGGGACTCTGACGGGGACACTGATGTAAAGGGGGACTCTGACTGGGACACTGATGTAAAGGGGGACCCTGATAGGGAAGCACTAGATGTAAAGGAGCACTCTAATGGGGACACGGATGTAAAGGAGGACTCTGACAGGGACACACTGGATGTAAAGGAGGACTCTGACAGGGACACACTGGATGTAAAGGAGGACTCTGACGGAGGCACCGACACAGGCCAAATTACGGCGGGGGGACATGAACTGCATGACGGCGGGGACACAGGGTGGATGACGGCAGGGACAGGGGCTGAATGACGGCGGGGAAAGAGGCTGAATGACAGGGGGATACAGGCTGCATGATGAGGGACACACTGATGAGGCACAAATGAGGAGGCACTCATTGGCATGATTTAGACACAGATGGGCATGAGACACGGGTGGGCATAAATAGGGCAGAGATGGGCATGGATGAGGCAGAGATGGGCATGGATGAGGTAGGGGCGGTGCCCATCGGTGTGTACAGCGTGCGAAGAGAGAGCTAAACCAGACATGCAGCGTTCTGTTGACAAATGATCGCTCTGTCATTGGATGGAGCGATCACATGGTAAATGGCCCCTGTCGTTGGCCCTTTAACACAATCCGTGGGAAGCGCGATTCGGATGTCTCTGTACGCCCTCCCAGAATAGGCCGACCACGCTGTAGCCATCATTGGGCTATGCCCTGGTCGACAAGTAGTTAATCCCCATAGTCTTAGCTATCCGATATTACCCGTAAAGCGGGGCTTTGCATTACTTATGTTCTGCAATATTTGGCCAAACTCAATCACAATGCCAGTCTCTGTGAAAATTAGGCATTGCCCCCAAAAAATGTGTGTGGCTACTGGAGGTCCTCTAGTATAAGTTTGCCAAGTATGGTGCCCTGAACCCCCGTGGTTTGGGCTCTACATTTATAGAAGCTTGGCCTGCTATGTTAATCTATGGCAGAGTCTTAGTCTGGAAATTTGAGGGGCTACAGCTAGGACCCCAAATGAGTCTGGGGGCCATATTTGGCACAGAGGTAGGGGGGTCCTTCCTTTACCACCCCAAACATTTTGGGGTTTGTTAGCTCAAAATTTCCTGATCAACTTTTTCTAGGGCCCCTTGAGAGTATGTGGCCCCCGGGCCATACGGCACAGCAGGGAGTGCTGGATACCATTGGACTATTCTGCGGTGGTCAGCTAAAGTCTACCCCAATGCAGGTCCCTGTGAAAATAAAGCATTGGCCCCAAACAAATGTATGTGCCAAATTTGGTGCCCCTGAGCACCGTGGTTCGGCTACCACAGGGCCCTACATTTAAGCTAGCCTGGCCCATTATGTTAATCTATAGTTCAGCCGCGATCAGGAATTTGAGGGGCCACAGATCAGGCCCCAAATTAGTCCAGAGGCCCAGAGGTAGGGAAGGTCTTCCTTTAACACCTCTACATTTTTGAGGTCGCTAGCCTGAAGTTTTATGGTCAGCTTTTTAGGGGGCCCCTTGGGAGTGTGTGGCCCTCGGGCACTAATGCGGAGTGGGGATTGGTGAGTACTGCAGGAATCCCTGGACTCTTAGCTATTCAGCAGTATCTGTATAATGCTGCTCTGCAGTTCCTGTATTCCATAGTGGTTAGCCAAATCGACCCCTATGCAGGTCCCTGTAACAATTAAGGTCCTGAAAAAAGCATGTGGCCCCTGCCACGTTTGAGGCCCCTAGCCACCAGGGTTCAGGTACCACTAGGCCCATAATTTAGGTCAGCTTGGTGCAGTATGGCAATCTTCGAGTGGGCACAGTTTCAGGGCCCCAGCTCGGGCACCAAACAAGTCCAGGGGACCATATTTGGCACAGTGGTAGGGGAGATCTTCCTTTACCACTCTGAAAATGTTGGAGTAGCTAGCCTGAAATTTTCTGGTCAACTTTTTCAGGGGCCTTTTGGGAGTGTGTGGCCCTGGGGCAGTACCGTGGAGAAGGGACTGCTGGAAACCATATATAATATTCTTAGCTATCCAATGTTACCTGCGGAGCAGGGCTCACTGGTACCTATGTTCTACAGTATTTGTGCAAATTTGACGCCCATGCCAGTCCTCGTGAAAATTAGGCATCGTCCACAAAAAAATGTGTGTGACCCTGGGGGTCAGCTAGTATCCCTGTACCAAGTTTGGTGACCATATCCCCCCGTGATTTGGGTACCACAGGGCACTAAATTTATGGTACATTGGCCCGCTATGTTAATCCATGACTCTGATGGGGGTGGGAATTTGAGGGGGCCACAGCCCAGGCCCTGAAAGAGTCCAGGTTCCCTGAACATGTTTGGGGCCCACGCTGTGGCCCCTCCAAAATTCCCTACTGCGCCATATATTACCATAGGCTAGGCCAAACTAGCCTAAATCTAGGGCCCCACGGTAGCGGAACGATGTTGCCCAGGGGCACCAAACTTGGTATAGGGTTACTAGAGGACCCCCAGGGGCCACAAAATTTTTTTGGGGCCAATGCTTAATTTTCATGAGGACCTTCATGGGGGTGGAATTTGCCCAACCACCGCAGGACATAGGAACTGCAGAGCCAGGCTCTGCAAATATTGTTAAATAGCTAAGAGTCCAGAGATTCCTGCAGTACTCACCAATCCCCACTCCGCATTAGTGCCCGAGGGCCACACACTCCCAAGGGGCCCCCTAAAAAGCTGACCATAAAACTTCAGGCTAGCGACCTCAAAAATGTAGAGGTGTTAAAGGAAGACCTTCCCTACCTCTGGGCCTCTGGACTAATTTGGGGCCCGATCTGTGGCCCCTCAAATTCCTGATCGCGGCTGAACTATAGATTAACATAATGGGCCAGGCTAGCTTAAATGTAGGGCCCTGTGGTAGCCGAACCACGGTGCTCAGGGGCACCAAATTTGGCACATACATTTGTTTGGGGCCAATGCTTTATTTTCACAGGGACCTGCATTGGGGTAGACTTTAGCTGACCACCGCAGAATAGTCCAATGGTATCCAGCACTCCCTGCTGTGCCGTATGGCCCGGGGGCCACATACTCTCAAGGGGCCCTAGAAAAAGTTGATCAGGAAATTTTGAGCTAACAAACCCCAAAATGTTTGGGGTGGTAAAGGAAGGACCCCCCTACCTCTGTGCCAAATATGGCCCCCAGACTCATTTGGGGTCCTAGCTGTAGCCCCTCAAATTTCCAGACTAAGACTCTGCCATAGATTAACATAGCAGGCCAAGCTTCTATAAATGTAGAGCCCAAACCACGGGGGTTCAGGGCACCATACTTGGCAAACTTATACTAGAGGACCTCCAGTAGCCACACACATTTTTTGGGGGCAATGCCTAATTTTCACAGAGACTGGCATTGTGATTGAGTTTGGCCAAATATTGCAGAACATAAGTAATGCAAAGCCCCGCTTTACGGGTAATATCGGATAGCTAAGACTATGGGGATTAACTACTTGTCGACCAGGGCATAGCCCAATGATGGCTACAGCGTGGTCGGCCTATTCTGGGAGGGCGTACAGAGACATCCGAATCACGCTTCC